>NC_090385.1:88839197-89513335 GCF_036365525.1 Heterodontus francisci | reverse complement strand
CCCTCTAAACTTTGCCCCTCTCACCTTAAACCTATGTCCCCTAGTAACTGACTCTTCCACCCTGGGAAAAAGCTTCTGACTATCCACTCTGTCCATGCCGCTCATAACTTTGTAAACCTCTATCATGTCACCCCTCCACCTCCGTCGTTCCAGTGAAAACAATCCGTGTTTTTCCAACCTCTCCTCATAGCTAATGCCCTCCAGACCAGGCAACATCCTGGTAAACCTCCTCTGTACCCTCTCCAAAGCCTCCACGTCCTTCTGGTAGTGTGGCGACCAGAATTGCATGCAATATTCCAAGTGTGGCCTAACTAAGGTTCTGTACAGCTGCAACACGACTTGCCAATTTTTATACTCTATGCCCCAACCGATGAAGGCAAGCATGCCGTATGCCTTCTTGACTACCTTATCCACCTGCGTTGCCACCTTCAGTGACCTGTGGACCTGTACACACAGATCTCTCTGCCCGTCAATACTCCTAAGGGTTCTGCCATTTACTGTATACCTCCCACCTGCATTAGACCTTCCAAAATGCATTACCTCACATTTGTCCGGATTAAACTCCATCTGCCATTTCTCCGCCCAAGTCTCCAACCGATCTATATCCTGCTGTAATCCTCTGACAATCCTCATCATTATCCACAACTCCACCAACCTTTGTGTCGTCTGCAAACTTACTAATCAGATCAGCTACATTTTCCTCCAAATCATTTATATATACGACAAACAGCAAAGGTCCCAGCACTGATCCCTGCGGAACACCACTCGTCACATCTCTCCATTCAGAAAAACACCCATCCACTGTTACCCTCTGTCTTCTATGACAGAGCCAGTTCTGTATCCATCTTGCCAGCTCACCTCTGATCCCGTGTGACTTCACCTTTTGCACCAGTCTGCCATGCGGGACCTTGTCAAAGGCCTTACTACCACATCCACCGCCCTTCCCTCATCAATCATCTTCGTCACTTCCTCAAAAAACTCAATCAAATTAGTAAGACACGACCTCCCTTTCACAAAACCATGCTGTCTCTCACTAATAAGTTCGTTTGTTTCCAAATGGGAGTAAATCCTGTCCCGAAGAATCCTCTCTAATAGTTTCCCTACCACTGACGTAAGGCTCACCGGCCTATAATTTCCTGGATTATCCTTACCACCCTTCTTAAACAAAGGAACAACATTGGCTCTTCTCCAGTCCTCTGGGACCTCACCTGTTGCCAATGAAGATGCAAAGATTTCTGTCAAGGCCCCAGCAATTTCTTCCCTTGCCTCCCTCAGTATTCTAGGGTACATCCCATCAGGGCCCGGGGACTTATCTACCTTAATGCTTTGCAAGACACCCAACACCTCCTCCTTTTTGATAATGAGATAACTGAGACTATCTGCACTCCCTTCCCAAGGCTCATCATCCACTAAGTCCTTCTCCTTGGTGAATACTGATGCAAAGTACTCATTTAGCACCTCACCCATTTCCTCTGGCTCCACGCATAGATTTCCATCTCTGTCCTTGAGTGGGCCAACCCTTTCCCTGGTTACCCTCTTGCTCTTTACATATGTATAAAAAGCCTTGGGATTTTCCTTAATCCTGTTTGCCAATGACTTTTCATGACCCCTTTTAGCCCTCCTAACTCCTTGCTTAAGTTCCTTCCTACTGTCTTTATATTCCTCAAGTACTTCATCTGTTCCTAGCCTTCCAGCCCTTACAAATGCTTCCTTTTTCTTTTTGACTAGGCTCACAATATTCCGTGTTATCCAAGCTTCCCGAAACTTGCCAAACTTGTCTTTCTTCCTCACAGGAACATGCTGGTCCTGGATTCTAATCAGCTGACGTTTGAAAGACTCCCACATGTCAGATGTTGATTTACCTTCAAACAGCCGCCCCCAATCTAAATTCTTCAGTTCCTGCCTAATATTGTTATAATTAGCCTTCCCCCAATTTAGCACCTTCACCCGAGGACTACTCTTATCCTTATCCACAAGTACCTTAAAACTTATGGAATTATGGTCACTGCTCCCGAAATGCTCCCCCACTGAAACTTCGACCACTTGGCCGGGCTCATTCCCCAATACCAGGTCCAGAATGGCCCCATCCCTAGTTGGACTATCTACATATTGTTTCAAGAAGCCCTCCTGGATGCTCCTCACAAATTCTGCCCCATCCAAGCCCCTAGCACTAAGTGAGTCCCAGTCAATATTGGGGAAGTTAAAATCACCCACCACTACAACCCTGTTACCTTTACATCTTTCCAAAATCTGTCTGCATATCTGCTCCTCTACCTCCCGTTGGCTGTTGGGAGGCCTGTAGTAAACCCCCAACATTGTGACTGCACCCTTCCTATTCCTGAGCTCCACCCATATTGCCTCGCTGCATGACCTCTCTTTGGTGTCCTCCCGCAGTACAGCTGTGATATTCTCCTTAACCAGTAATGCAACTCCCCCACTCCTTTTACATCCCCCTCTATCCCGCCTGAAGCTTCTGAAGCCTGGAACATTTAGCTGCCAATCCTGCCCTTCCCTCAACCAAGTCTCTGTAATAGCAACAACATCATATTTCCAAGTACTGATCCAAGCTCTAAGTTCATCTGCCTTACCTGTTATACTTCTCGCATTGAAACAAATGCACTTCAGATCACCAGTCCCACTGTGCTCTGCAACATCTCCCTGCCCGCTCTTCCTCTTAGTCCTACTGGCCTTACTTACTATGTCCTTCTCATTTACTTCACTAGCTGTCCTACTGCTCTGGTTCCCACCCCCCTGCCACACTAATTTAAACCCTCCCGAGTGACGCTCGCAAACCTTGCAGCCAGGATATTAGTGCCCTTCCAGTTTAGATGCAACCCGTCCTTCTTGTACAGGTCCCATCTATCCCTGAAGAGAGCCCAATGGTCCAGATATCTGAAACCCTTCCTTCTACAGCAGCTGCTCAGCCACGTGTTTAACTGCACTACCTTCCTATTTCTACCCTCACTGGCACGTAGCACAGGGAGTAATCCAGAGATTACAACCCTAGAGGTCCTGTTTTTTTAACTTACTACCTAACTCCCTAAACTCCCCCTCCTGTAATATTATTACTCCTGTAATAAAAGCAAAATACTGCAGATGCTGGAAACCTGAAATAAAAACAAGAAATGCTGGAAATACTCAGCAGGTCTGGCCGCATCTGTGGAGACAGAAGCAGAGTTAACGTTTCAGGTCAGTGACCCTTCTTCAGAAGTGACAAGTATTAGAAATGTAAACAGCTTTAAGCACGTAAAGCAGGGGTGGGGCAAGAGGTAACAAAAGAGGTGTTGATAGGACAAGGTCACAGAGAATAACTGACTAGAAGGTTATGGAACAAAGGAAAACGGTATGTTAATGGTGTGTTGAAAGACAAAGCATTAGTACAGAGAGGGTGTCAATTGACTGTAAAGCACAAAGCACTCCAAGCACGAACATTAAAAAAAAAATTTAAAACAGGAACAGTGGGTAGGCACAATAGAAACAAACTAACCAAACTAAAAATACTAAAATAAAATAACCAAATAAAAAAGAAAAAAGAAAAAATAACTAAACATAAAAAGGGGGGGGCCTGTCATGCTCTGAGATGATTGAATTCAGTGTTCAGTCTGGCACGCTGTAGTGTGCCTAATCGGTACATGAGATGCTGTTCCTTGAGCTTGCGTTGATGTTCGCTGGAACACTGCAGCAATCCCAGGACAGAGATGTGAGCATGAGAGCAGGCGCAGTGTTGAAATTGCAAGCAACCGGAAGCTCGGGGTCATGCTTACGGACTGAGCGGACGTATTCCGCAAAGTGGTTACCCAATCTGTGTTTGGTCTCCCCAACGTAGAGGAGACCACATTGTGAGCAGTAAATACAGTATACTACATTGAAAGAAGTACAAGTAAATCGCTGCTTCACCTGAAAGGAGTGTTTGGGGCCTGGGATAGTGAGGAGAAAGGAGGTAAATGGGAGGTATTACACCTCCTGTGATTGCAGGGAAAGGTGCCATGGGAAGTAGACGAGGTGGTGGGTGTAATGAAGGAGTGGACGAGGGCATCGCAGAGGGAACGATCCCTTCGGAATGCTGACAGGGGAAGGGAGGGGAAGATGCGCTTCGTAGCGGCATCACATTGGAGGTGGTGGAAGTGGCAGAGGATGATCCTTTGGATCTGGAGTCTGGTGGGGTGGAAAGTGAGGACAAGGGGAACCCTGTTGCGGTTCTGGGAGGGAGGGGAAGGGGTGAGGGTAGAGGTGTGAGAAATGGGCTGGACATGGTTGAGGGCCCTATCAACCACAGTTGGGGGGGATCCTCGGTTGAAAAACCGAGGATTTACGAGATCTGTGACCTTTCATCGGACCTGAAATGTTAACTCTGTTTCTCTCTCCACAGATGCTGCCTGACCTGCTGAGTATTTCTAGCACTTTCTGTTTATATTTCAGATTTTCAGCAACTGCTGTATTTTGCTTTTCTTACATTCCAATCTCGTTTTATGTCACCAGCAAATTTGGAAATACTACATTTGGTCTCCACATTCAAATCATTTACATAGATTATGAACAGTTCCAGCCTCAGCGGTCTTCCGGCCTTGCAGTACCCCACTAGAAACAGCGTGCCATCCTGAGAATGACCCGTTTATTCATACTCTGTTTTCTATCTGTTAACCAATTATCAATCCATACCAATATATTATCCCCAATCCCATGTGCTCAAATTTTGTTTACTAACCACCTGTGTGGGACCTTATCCAAAGCCTTTTGATATTCCAAATACATCACATCCACTGATTCTCCTTTATCTATGCTACAAGTAACATCCTCAAAAAAACTCCAACAGTTTTGTCAAACATGATTTCCCTTTCATAAATCTATGCTGACTCTGCTTAATTATATTATTATTTTCTAGCTGTCCAGTTGTCACATCCTTTGTAATAGATTCTAACATTTTTCCACCTAATGATGTCAAACGAACAGGTCAGTAATTCTCCATTTTCTCTCTCCCTCCTTTCTTAAATAGTGGGTTTATATTTGCCATGTTCCAGTTTGCAGGAACCTTGCCAGAATCTACAGAATTTTGAAAGATAATTTTGGAGGGGCACACGCAGGTGGTGGTGTTCCCATGCATCTGCTGCCCTTGTCCTTCTAAGTGGTAGAGGTTGTGGATTTGGAAGGTGCTGTTGAAGGAGTCTTGGTGAGTTGCTGCAGTGCATCTTGTCGATGGTACACACTGCTGCCACTGTACGTCAATGGTGAAGCTGGTGAATGTTGAAGGTGGTAGATGGGGTGCCAATCAAGTGGGATTTTTGTCCTGGATGGTGTCGAGCTTCTTGAGTGCTGTTGGAGCTGCATCCATTCAGGCATTTGGAGAGTATTCCGTCCCACTCCTGACTTGTGCCTTCTAGATGGTGGACAGGCTTTAGGGAGTCAGGAGTTGAGTTACTCGTTGCAAAATTCCCAGCCTCTGACCTGCTCTTGTAGCCACAGTATTTATGTGGCTGGTTCAGTTCAATTTCTGATCAATGATAACCCCCAGTATGTTGATATGAGGGAATCAGTGATGATAATGCCATTGAAATCAAGGGGAGATGGTTAGATTCTCTCTTGTTGGAGATGGTCATTGCCTGGCACCTGCGTGTGCAAATTTTACTTACCTACCTATCAGCCCAATCCCTCGATATTGTCCAGGTCTTGCTACAAATGGGCACGGGCTGCTTCAAATTATGTGGAGTCATGAATGGTGCTGAACATTGTGCAATCATCAGCGAACATCCCCACTTCTGACCTTATGATTGAATGAAGGTCATTGATGAAGCAGCTGAAGATGGTTGGGCCTAGGACACTCTCCTGAGGAACTCCTGCAGTGATGTCCTGGAGCTCAGATGAATGACCTCCAACAACCACAACCATCTTCCTTTGTACTAGGTATGACTCCAACCAGTCGAGAGTTTCCCCCTGATTCCCATTGACTTCAGTTTTGCTAAGGCTCCTTGATGCTATACTCGGTCAAATGCTGCCTTGATGACAAGGGCAGTCACTCTCACCTCACCTCTGGAGTTCAGCTCTTTTGTCCATGTTTGAACCAAGGCTGTAATGAGGTCAGGAGCTGAGTGGCTCTGTTGGAACCCAAACTGGGTATCACTGAGCAGGTTATTGCTAAGCAAGTGCCGCTTGATAGCACTGTTGATGACACCTTCCATTACTTTGCTGATGATCGGGAGTAGACTGATAGGGAGGTAATTGGCTGGATTGGATTTGTCCTGCTTTTTGTGTACAGGACCTACTTGGGCAATTTTCCACATTTCTGGGTAGGTGCCAGCATTGTAGCTGCACTGGAACAGCTTGGCTAGTGGTGCGGCAAGTTCTGGAGTGTAAGTCTTCAGTACTATTGCTGGAATGTTGTCAGGGCCCATAGCCTTTGAACTATCCAGTGCCTTCAGCCGTTTCTTGATATCACGTGGAGTGAATTGGATTGGCTGAAGACTGGCATCTGTCATGCTGGGGACTGCAGGAAGAGGCCAAGGTGGATCATTAACTCAGCACTTCTGGCTGAAGATGGAATCAAATGCTTTAGCCTTATCATTTGCACTGATGTGCTGGGCTCCTCCATCATTGAGGATGGGGATATTTGTGGAGCCACGTCCTCCTGTTAGTTGTCTAATTGTCCACCACCATTCGCAACTAGATGTGGCAGGACTGCAGAGCTTAGATCTGATCCGTTGGTTTTGGGATCACTTAGCCCTGTGTATGGCATGCTGCTTACGCAGTTTGGCATGCAATCGTCCCGTGTTGGAGCTTCACCAGGCTGACACCTCATTTTTAGGTATGCCTGGTGCTGCTCCTGGCATGCTCTCCTGCACTCTTCATTGAACCAGGGTTAGTCTCCTGGCTTGATGGTAATGGTAGAGTGGGGGATATGCCGGGCCATGAGGTTACAGATTGTGGTTGAATACAATTCTGCTGCTGCTGATCGCCCACAGTGCCTCATGGCTGCCTAGTTTTGAGTTGCTAGATCTGTTTGAAATCTATCCCATTTAACACGGTGGTAGTGCCACATAACACGATGGTGGGTATCCTCATGTAAAGTTGGGACTTCTTTTCCACAAGGACTGTGCGGTGGTCACTCCTACCAATACAGTCATGGACAGATAGATCTGCGACAGGTAGATTGGTGAGGACAAGGTCAAGTAGGTTTTTCCCTCTTGTTGGTTCCCTCACCACCTGCTGCAGACCCAGTAGAGCAGCTATGTCCTTTAGGACTCGACCAGCTCGGTCAGTAATGGTGCTACCGAGTCAGTCTTGGTGTTGGACATTGATGTTCCTCCACCCAGCATGCATTCTGTGTCCTTGCTACCCTCAGTGCTTCTTCCAATTGATGTTCAACATGGAGAAGCACTGATTCATCAGCCGAGGGAGGGCGGCAGGTGGTAATCAGTAGGAGGTTACCTTGCCCATGTTTGACCTGATGCCATGAGACGTCATGGGGTCTGGAGTCGATGTTAAGGACTCCCAGGGCAACTCCCTCCCTACTGTATACCACTGTGCCACCACCTCTGGTGGGTCTGTCCTGCTGGTGGGACAGGACATACCCGGGGATGGTGATGGTGGTGTCTAGGACATTATCTGCGAGGTATGATTCGGTGAGTACGGCTATGTCAGGCTGTTGCTTGACTAGTCTGTGGGACAGCTATTCCAATTTTGGCACAAGCCCTCAGATGTTAGTAAGGAGAACTTTGCAGGGTCGACAGGGCTGGGTTTGCCATTGTCGCTTCCAGTGCCTAGGTCGATGCCAGGTGTTCCGTCCAGTTTCATTCCTTTTCGTACACTTTATAGCAGTTTAATGCAACTGAGTACCTTGCTAGGTCATTTGAGAGGGCATTTAAGAGTCAACCACATTGTTGTGGGTCTGGTGTCACATGTATTTTATTCCAGGTAAGGACAGCAGATTTCCTTCCCTAAAGGACATTAGTGAACCAGATGGGTTTTTACAATAATTGACAATGCTTTCGTCTTTCGTAGATGGAAGGATGCCAACCAGATCAAACCTCCAAATGGCAAAAAGTAGCCTCCCAGCAAAAGTAGTGTGACTCTTTCGCACTAGCAGGTAAGAAAGCAGCTGAGAGTACTGAGTGTTTATTGCTGTATTTCCATGAAACTGATCAAAAATCTCAATTGCCCCTGTGCTTTCACTAGTGAGTTTCAGGAACCCCTGGAGACCCATGGACCCGATGCCAACCAACACATGGCATGTGAACTACTACTGCATCAGTTTACTACCCAGAAAATCAACATCATGGACCAGATTTCATTGTCAAATTAATGGCGATTTTAATGGTGCTCACCGTTAATTGTGCACAAATGATAAATCAGCTTCAGGCACGGGGCCTGTGTGTGGATAAGTGCGGATATCTAATAGCTGTTGTCCAAGACACACAAAGTTGTTGCATTTGCACAGTAAACACGAACCGAACATGTTGCACATGTCTTGTCTTGTCTATTTAAATCTAACTACCCTTTTAACAGTGTGATAGGCATTAATTTCTACCAGGCAACCTCTCTGACACTGAAAATGAATTAGTACAAATATGGAATCTCATTTCCTCAGGTTTCAATTGTCGGAGATTTTAAAAATGTAAAATTTACACTTTTTACTTTGTTTATTTTTCCTTCCAATCTGTTTTTTTCTCTTTGTCTTAATCCAATCTTTCTTTCTCTCCCTTTGTCTTTCTGTACTGATTTGATACAAAATTCACCCACTTGCACTTACATTTCTCAGTCCTTGTCCTGCTGATTTCACAATGCTTCAATCTGATTGGTTAATGAGATATACAGTGACTTACCCCGTTCAGTCTGCTCCCAGATACACAGTTTCCCTCACTGCACTGTTATCAACTAGCACTTTCAGCAACTTGTCATGCAAAAAAACTCAAAAACCTACCATGTAAGGATAAAACTAACAAATGGCCTGCTATGGCAAATTATGGCCCAAACATTATCCCTTTAATATTGGAGTGAGATTTTGGCTCCGATGTAGTATTCCTGATTCTGAGACATATGGTGTAGATTCAATCTCTATTCTAGACACTCCTGGCCAATGGAGATCAAGAGCTCCATCTCTGAATTCTGGTGGATACCCATGTCTTTTCATTGTCGATGGGTGTCCTTCATCATATGAGATTAGACAAACTAAAGTTGTATTCTCTGGAATTTAAAAGGTACTGGTGTGATTTGATGCAAGTTTTCAAGATATTAAGGGGAGCTGATAGGGTTGATCGATAGAGAGAAATTATTTCCACTTCTGGGGAGTCTTGGACTGGGGACATAGTCTAAAAATTAGAGCATGGCATTTCAGGAGTGAAGTTAGGAAACACTTCTACATGCAAAGGCTGGTAGAAGTTTGGAGCTCTCTTCCGTAAATGGCACTGGATGCTCAGTCACATGTCAATTTTAAGATTGTTAGATTCTTGTTATTAAGGGATGCGGAGCAAAGGCAGGAATATGGAGATAGGTCACATATCAGCCATGATCTCATTTAATTAGAGAACAAACTTGAGGGGCTAAAAGGCTCACTGCTGTTCCTATGTATGGGAAGGGGGAGCTCATAAATCCCTGCTGTCACTGCCTGAAGAGTTGGTAGAGGCAGGAACCCTCACAACATTTAAGAAGTACTCAGATGAGCTGTGAGGCTACGGTGCTAACCGCTGCGCCACTGTGCCACCCCAAAGATCTGGGGGCTTGTGCCAAAGTTGGGAGAGCTGTCCCACAGACTAGTCAAGCAACCGCCTGACACAGTCATGCTCACGGAATCATACCTTACAAACAATATCCCAGAAACTGCCATCACCATCCCTGGGTATGTCCTGTCTCACCGGCAGGACAGACCCAGCAGAGGTGGTGGCACAGTGGTATACAGTAGGGAGGGAGTTGCCCTGGGAGTCCTCAACATCGACTATGGACCCCATGAAGTCTCATGGCATCGGATCAAATATGGACAAGGAAACCTCCTGCTGATTACCACCTGCAGCCCTCCCTCACCTGATGAGTGAGTACTCCTCCATGTTGAACAGCACTTGGAGGAAGCAGAGGGTGGCGAGGGCACAAAATGTACTCTGGGTGGGGGACTTCTATGTCCATCACCAAGAGTGGCTCGGTAGCACCACTACTGACCGAGCTGGCCGGGTCCGAAAGGACATAGCTGCTAGACTGGGTATGCGGCAGGTGGTGAGGGAACCAACAAGAGGGGAAAACATACTTGATATTGTCCTCACCAAACTGCCTGCCGCAGATGCATCTGTCCATGACAGTATTGGTAGGAGTGACCACCGCACAGTCGTTGTGGAGACGAAGTCCCGCCTTCACATTGAAGATACTCTCCATCGTGTTGTGTGGCACTACCACTGTGCTAAATGGGAAAGATTTTGAACAGATCTAGCAATGCAAAACTGGGCATCCATGAGGTGCTGTGGGCCATCAGCAGCAGAATTGTACTCAACCACAATCTGTAACCTCATGGCCTGGCATATTCCCCACTCTACCATTACCATCAAGCCAGGAGACCAACCCTGGTTCAATGAAGAGTGCAGGAGGGCATGCCAGGAGCAGCACCAGGCATACCTCAAAATGAGGTGTCAACCTGGTGAAGCGACAACACAGGAATATCTGCGTGCCAAACTGCCGAAGCAGCATGCAATAGACAGAGCTAAGCGATCCCATAACCAACGGATCAGATCTAAGCTCTGCAGTCCTGCCACATCCAGCCGTGAATGGTTGTGGACAATTAAACAACTAACTGGAGGAGGTGGCTCCACAAATATCCCCATCCTCAATGATGGGGGTGCCCAGCACATCAGTGCTAAAGATAAGGTTGAAGCATTTGCAACAATCTTCAGCCAGAAGTGCCGAGTTGATGATCCATCTCGGCATCCTCCTGCAGTCCCCAGCATCACAGATGCCAGTCTTCAGCCAATTTGATTCACTCCGTATGATATCAAGAAACGACTGAAGGCAATGGATACTGCAAAAGCTATGGGCCCTGACAATATACTGGCAATAGTACTGAAGACCTGTGCACCAGAACTTGCCACACCCTTAGCCAAGCTGTTCCAGTACAGCTACAACACTGGCATCTACCCTGCAATGTGGAAAATTGCCCAGGTATGTCCTGTACACAAAATGCAGGACAAGTCCAACCCGACCAATTACCGCCCCATCAGCCTACTCTCAATTATCAGTAAAGTGATGGAAGGTGTCATCAACAGTGCCATCAAGCGCCACTTGCTTAGCAACAACCTGCTCAGTGATGCTCCGTTTGGGTTCAGGGCCACTCAGCTGCTGACCTCATTACAGCTTTGGTTCAAACATGGACAAAAGAGCTGAACTCAAGAGGTGAGGTGAGAGTGACTGCCCTTGACATGAAGGCAGCATTTGACCGAGTATGGCATCAAGGAGCCCGAGCAAAACTGAGGTCAATGGGAAGCAGGGGGAAAACCCTCCTCTGGCTGGAGTCATACCTAGCGCAAAAGAAGATGGTTGTGGTTGTTGGAGGTCAATCATCTGAGCTCCAGGACATCACTGCAGGAGTTCCTCAGGGTAGTGTCCGAGGCCCAACCATCTTCAGCTGCTTCATCAATGACCTTCCTTCAATCACAAGGTCAGAAGTGGGGATGTTCGCTGATGATTGCACAATGTTCAGCACCATTCGCAACTCCTCAGATACTGAAGCAGTCCGTGTAGAAATGCAGCAAGACTTGGACAATATCCAGGCTTGGGCTGATAAGTGGCAAGTAACATTCGCGCCACACAAGTGCCAGGCAATGACCATCACCAACAAGAGAGAATCTAACCATCTCCCCTTGACATTTAATGGCATTACCATCGCTGAATCCCCCACTATCAACATCCTAGGGGCTACGATTGACCAGAAACTGAACTGGAGTAGCCATATAAATACCGTGGCTACAAGATCAGTTCAGATGCTAGGAATCCTGAGGCGAGTAACTCACCTCCTGACTCCCGAAAGCCTGTCCACCATCTACAAGGCACAAGTCGGGAGTGTGATGGAATACTCTCCACTTGCCTGGATGGGTGCAGTTCCAACAACACTCAAGAAGCTCGACACCATCCAGGACGAAACAACCCGCTTGATTGGCACCCCATCTACAAACATTCATTCTCTCCACCACCTTGCACAATGGCAGCAGTGTGAACCATCTATAAGATGCACTGCAGCAATGCACCAAGGCTCCTTAGACAGCACCCTCCAAACCTGCGACCTCTACCAACTAGAAGGACAAGGGCAGCAAATTCATGGGAACACCACCACCTGCAAGTTCCCCTCCAAGTCACACACCATTCTGACTTGGAACTATATCGCCGTTCCTTCACTGTTGCTGGGTCAAAATCCTGGAACTCCCTTCCTAACAGCACTGTGGGTGTACTTACCCCAAATGGACTGCAGTGGTTCAAGAAGGCAGCTCACCACCAACTTCTCAAGGGCAATTAGGGATGGGCAATATATGCTGGCCTGGCCAGCGATGCCCACATCCCTTGAATGAGTAAAAAAAAAAGTAAGGTCAGACATCTCCCACAGTCCCAGTTTGTGTAATAATGTCAGACATCACCCAGAGTCTGTATTTTTTTTTATTCTTTCATGGAATGTGGGTATCACTGTCAAGGCCAGCGTTTGTTGCCCATCCCTAATTGCTTGCTAGGCCATTTCAGAGGGCAATTAAGAGTAAACCACTTTGCTGTGGCTCTGGAGTCACATGTAGGCCAGACCAAGTACAGACAACAGATTCTCTTCCCTAAAAGACATGAGTGAACCAGATGGGGTTTTATGACAATCGATGACCATTACAGAGCCTAGCTTTCAAATCCAAAATTTAATTAATTAAATAAAACCACCAGGTACTGGAAATACTCATCAAGTCTGGCAGTATTTGTGGAGAGAGAAGCATAATTAACGTTACAGGTCTGTGACCTTGAATCACAACTGGTCACAGACCAAAAACGTCGGGGAAATTTTATTCTGGCACCTCCAAGCCTGCCACAGAGGAGATTATAAAATTCCCCCTATTATCTCTGTTTCTCTTTTCACAGATGCTGCCAGAGTATTTCTAGCAGCTGCCATGGTGGGATTTGAACCCATGGCTTCAGGACATTAACGTGGGCCTTAGGATTATTAGCTCAGTGACATTACCACTACCCCAGGAATTAGGCACAGCCCCAATTGTACAATAAAGTCAGACATTTTATAGAATTACATGGAATTATGTCGAATATATAGCACAAAAGGCCCACCTAATCTACATCAGCATTTATGCTTTACCTAAGGCTCCTCCCTTCCTCATCAACCTCTGTCAGCGTGGCTCTCAATTCCCTTCTCCCTCATATGATTACCTAGCCTCCCCTTAAATGCATCTATAATGTTTGCTTCAACTACTCCCTGTGGTTGTGAGCTCCACATTCTTACCACTGTTTGTGAAAAGAGTTTTCTTCTTAATTTCTCCGTTCTCTCAGGTCTAACCCCGACATGGTCATCAAACCTGCAGACAAGGGTGGTGCCAACTCACAGACACTTCTTCCTACCTCCCTCTGGACCATGACCCCACCACCGAACATCAAGCCACCGTCCAAAGGACGGTCACTGACCTCATCTCCTCCGGAGATCTTCCCCCTACAGCCTACAACCTCATAGTCCCGCAACCCCGGACAGTCCGCTTCTACCTCCTTCCCAAAATCCACAAACGGAACTGTAACGGCAGACCCATTGTGTCAGCCTGCTCCTGCCCCACTGAACTTATTTCTTCCTATCTTGACTCTATCTTTTCTCCGCTGGTCCAGTCTCTTCCCACCTCCATCCGTGATTCTTCTGACGCCCTACGTCATTTTGACAATTTCCAGTTTCCTGGTCCCAACCGCCTCCTCTTCACTATGGACGTCCAATCGCTCTACACCTCCATCCCCCACCAGGATGGTTTGAGGGCTCTCCGCTTCTTCCTGGAACAGAGGCCCA
The DNA here is from genome assembly GCF_036365525.1 of Heterodontus francisci. NCBI lineage: Eukaryota > Metazoa > Chordata > Chondrichthyes > Heterodontiformes > Heterodontidae > Heterodontus > Heterodontus francisci. The sequence goes on along the minus strand of NC_090385.1, from coordinate 89,499,348 downwards.
ACAAGTCCCCATCTACCACCATCCTCCTCCGCCTGGCTGAACTTGTTCTCACATTGAACAACTTCTCCTTCAACACCACACACTTCCTTCAAGTAAAAGGTGTCGCTATGGGTACCCGCATGGGTCCTAGTTATGCCTGTCTTTTTGTGGGATATGTCGAGCATTCTTTGTTCCAGTCCTAATCAGGCCCCCTCCCCCAACTCTTTTTCTGGTACATTGATGACTGTATCGGTGCCGTTTCCTGCTCCCGCCCTGAACTGGAAAACTTTATCAACTTTGCTTCCAATTTCCACCCTTCTCTCACCTTTACATGGTCCATCTCTGACACTTCCCTTCCCTTCCTCGACTTCTCTGTCTCCATCTCTGGGGATAGGTTGTCTACTAATATCCATTATAAGCCCACCGACTCCCACAGCTACCTCGACTACACTTCTTCACACCCCACCTCCTGTAAGGACTCCATTCCATTCTCCCAGTTTCTCTGTCTTCGACGCATCTGCTCTGATGATGCTACCTTCCATGATGGTGCTTCTGGTATGACCTCCTTTTTCTCAACCGAGGATTCCCCCCCACTGTTGTTGACAGGGCCCTCAACCGTGTCCGGCCCATTTCCCGTAGCTCTGCCCTCAACCTTTCCCCTACCTCCCAGAACCGTGACAGGGTTCCCCTTATCCTCACTTTCCACCCCATCAACCTCCATATCCAAAGGATCATCCTCCGCCATTTCCGCCACCTCCAGTGTGATGCCACTACCAAACGCATCTTCCCCTCCCTTCCCCTGTCAGCATTCCAAAGAGATCGTTCCCTCCGCGGCACCCTGGTCCACTCCTCCATTACCCCCACCACCTCGTCCCCATTCCATGGCACCTTCCCCTGCAATCGCAGGAGGTGTAATACCCGCCCGTTTACCTCCTCTCTCCTCACTATCCCAGGCCCCAAACACTCCTTTCAGGCGAAGCAGCGATTTACTTGTACTTCTTTCAATGTAGTATACTGTATTCGCTGCTCACAGTGTGGTCTCCTCTACATTGGGGAGACCAAGCGCAGACTAGGTGACCGCTTTGCGGAACATCTCCGCTCGGTCCGCAAGCAGGACCCTGAGCTTCCGGTTGCTTGCCATTTCAACACTCCCCCCTGCTCTCATGCTCACATCTCCGACCTGGGATTGCTGCAGTGTTCCACTGAACATCAACGCAAGCTTGAGGAACAGCATCTCATTTATCGATTAGGCACACTACAGCCTGCCAGACTGAACATTGAGTTCAGTAATTTCAGAGCATGACAGCCCCCCATTTTAGTTTCATTTTTAGTTGTTTTTTCTTTTTTCTTTTTTTCTTTTTTACATTTTTTACAACCTTTTTTTGTATTTATTTCATTTCATCTTCGTTTGTTCAGTTTGCTTACGCACTGTTTTTTTTCCATGTTTGCACTTGCTGCTGTTCAATATTCAGTCCGTTAACACCTATTCTGTACTAATGCTTTGTCTTTCAACACACCATTAACATATTGTTTGCCTTTGCTCCATGACCTTTTGGTCAGCTATGTGGCCTTGTCCTATCTGCACCTTCTCCTTTGTTATCTCTTGCCCCACCCCCGCCTCACTTGCTTATAACCTGTGACTTTTCTAATATTTGTCAGTTCCGAAGAAGGGTCACTGACCCGAAACGTTAACTCTGCTTCTCTTTCCACAGATGTTGCCAGACCTGCTGAGTATTTCCAGCATTTCTTGTTTTTATTTCAGATTTCCAGCATCCGCAGTATTTTGCTTTTATTTTAGTGTTTTTTCTTAATTTGATTTCTTGGTGACTATCTTATCTTGACAGCCTTTAAGTTTTCCTCTTCCCCGCAAGTGGAAGCACTCTTTCTCTGTCTATCAAAACCATTTATAATTTTAAAGACCTCTATTAGGTCACCCTCATTCTTCCCTTTTGAAGAGAATAGAGATCCAGCCTGTTCATCCCTTGATGATAGGTATAACCGCACAGTTCTGATATCATCCTTGCAAATTCTTTAGATACATTCTCTTCAGTGCCTCTATATCCTTTTGTTAATATGATGACCAGAATTGTACTCCGTACTCCAAGAGTGGTCTAACCAAGATTGAATACAAACTGAGCGCAACTTCTCTACTTTCCAATTCCATCCCTGTAGAAATAAACACTGGTGCCTGGTTTGCTGTTTTTTATGGCCTTATTAACTTGCATCACTACTTCCAATGTCCATGTCATAAATGTCAATCGTAAATGTTGAAGCAAAATGAATTATTTAATATTTCTGCCATTTCACTTTCGCTGCTTGTGATTTTATCCTGGCCATTCTTGCAGTAGCCTATTCCCATCCTGACTTCCCTTATTTATTGATGTGACTGTAGAATATTTTACTATTTTATTTTATTTTCATGATAATTTATTTTCAGAGTTTCTCTTCAACTTTCTAATTGGCTGGGATTTTTCCCTTGGGAGCCATCCATCAACTGAAAAGTCAGTGGCGAACCTGCCTCCATCTGGCCTGGGGATCCGGACCAAATGTTGCGGTTCCCAGGCATTTAATTGGTCTGAGGCGGGTCCTCCACCTCACTGAGGCAGGAGGTCCCGCCTAATGGAGCAGCTGGCCAATCAAAGGGCCGGCAGTTCTCTGTCCCAGCAGCGCCACCAGGAGCGGTGGCCACTGCTGGGACTGCACCCCAGCTGAAGAGGGAAGATGTTGGGGAGCCTGGAGAACGGGTAAGTGCTTGGGGCCTCGCCAAGGTTGATCGGTTGGGCCCTGGTGAGGCAAGGACGGTTGATTGGGGAGACGGAGGGGGGTGCATGTTGGGCATTGGGGGCAGTTGGGGCATTGGGGGAAGCCCTCCATCGGGCATAGGGTGCTTGATTAGGAGGGCCCCCCTCAAGGCCATCAGAAAGCCACCTACTTTTAACAGGCGGCTTTTCTTGGGCCTGGGCCAGCCGCCAGCCAAGGGTAAGATCCCCGTGGGGGCAGGCAGAAGCTTTTAGATGGCCGTTAACTTGCCACTAAAGGACCTTGATTAGCCTGGGGCAGGTGGGCCATTTTTCACCACCGCTGCCCTGTGTAAGGTGGCAGCGGAGGCAGGAGTGGGTCAGGAAGGGCCCCCCAAGCCTCCAGCTCCATTTTAAGCCTCCCCGCCCCCCGCACCACCCTCCAGCTCTTTGTGGGGGCGGGGGGGGGGCATAAAATTCTGGCCATTGTTTTTGTTTTGAGTTCTTTGCTGACTTCTTTGTATTCTGTCTTGTCACACTCTCCCCTCCTGGTCATGCACTTAGTGTATACCTCTTTCCGTACCCTCACTTTTTCTCTAATATCATTATTCATCCACTACTTAGAACGTTTTTGTTTGGTAGTGGAATTTTTTTCCTGGATTCCAATGAAAATATTTTTTAATGTTTCTGATTGCTATATCATTCTATCATTGTAGGCCAATATCGTTGTCCATTATATTATGACCCACAATCCCAGTCTGTATAATAAGATCTTTTTCAAAGTCATAGCATTCCTTTCCTCTCTTTCTGGAGTTTCAAACTGTCCCATTACACTTAAGATTTTCAAACTTGCTCTGTTCTGTTCGAACCAAATTAATCTTCAGTATTTTAGAGATAAATCTGTGGTGTCATGAATCGAAAAGCAGGTTTATGTGGGAGGTGAGAGGAAAGGGAAAGAGACAAAACTTTGAAATCAAAGAGAAGAAAGAGGAGCGAGTTTATGAGAGCCAAACAGAGAAAGAAATATACAGAAGATGGGAGACACATTGGGAAAAACTCACATGAAGAGAAAAAGAATCCAGCACAGTGTCATGCAGGTTCCCACCTGCCAAGACTGAGGCACACATTATTTCACCACATGAACATTAATACTTAAAATTGTGGCTGAGAAGAAAAGAAGGCCTATCACAAGGATTTTTTTTTTATTCATTCATGGGATGTGGGCGTCACTGGCTATGCCAGCAGTTATTACCCATCCCTAATTGCCCTCGAGAAGGTGGTGGTGAGCTGCCTTCTTGAACCGCTGCAGTCCATTTGGGGTAAGTACACCCACAGTGCTGTTAGGAAGGGAGTTCCAGGATTTTGACCCAGCAACAGTGAAGGAACGGCGATATAGTTCCGGGTCAGAATGGTGTGTGACTTGGAGGGGAACTTGCAGGTGGTGGTGTTCCCGTGAATTTGCTGCCCTTGTCCTTCTAGTTGGTAGAGGTCGCGGGTTTGGAAGGTGCTGTCGAAGGAGCCTTGGTGCATTGCTGCAGTGTATCTTGTAGATGGTACGCACTGCTGCCACTGTGCAAGGTGGTGGAGGGAGTGAATGTTTGTAGATGGGGTGCCAATCAAGCGGGCTGCTTCGTCCTGGATGGTGTCGAGCTTCTTGAGTGTTGTTGGAGCTGCACCAATCCAGGCAAGTGGAGAGTATTCCATCACACCCCTGACTTGTGCCTTGTAGATGGTGGACAGGCTTTCGGGAGTCAAGAGGTGAGTTACTCGCCTCAGGATTCCTAGCCTCTGACCTGCTGTTGTAGCCACGGTATTTATATGGCTACTCCAGTTCAGTTTCTGGTCAATGGTAGCCCCTAGGATGTTGATAGTGGGGGATTCAGCGATCGTAATGCCATTGAATGTCAAGGGGAGATGGTTAGATTCTCTCTTGTTGGAGATGGTCATTGCCTGGCACTTGTGTGGCACGAATGTTACTTGCCACTTATCAGTCCAAGGTCTTGCTGCAATTCTACACGGACTGCTTCAGTATCTGAGGAGTCACGAATTGTGCTGAACATTGTGCAATCATCAGCGAACATCCCCACTTCTGACCTTATGATTGAAGGAAGGTCATTGATGAAACAGCTGAAAATGGTTGGGCCTAGGACACTACCCTGAGGAACTCCTGCAGTGATGTCCTGGAGCTCAGATGATTGACCTCCAACAACCACAACCATCTTCCTTTGCGCTAGGTATGACTCCAGCCAGCAGAGGGTTTTCCCCCTGATTCCCATTGACCTCAGTTTTGCTAGGGCCCCTTGATGCCATCACTCGGTCAAATGCTGCCTTGATGTCAAGGGCAGTCACTCTCACCTCACCTCTTGAGTTCAGCTCTTTTGTCCATGTTTGAACCAAGGCTGTAATGAGGTCAGCAGCTGAGTGGCCCTGCGGAACCCATACTGAGCGTCACTGAGCAGTTTATTGCTAAGCAAGTGGCGCTTGATGGCACTGTTGATGACACCTTCCATCAGTTTACTGATAATTGAGAGTAACTGATGGGGCAGTAATTGACCGGGTTGGACATGTCCTTCTTTTTGTGTACAGGACACACCTGGGTAATTTTCCACATTGCAGGGTAGATGCCAATGTTGTAGCTGTACTGGAACAGCTTGGTTAGGGGCGCAGCAAGTTCTGGAGCACAGGTCTTCAGTACTATTGCCAGAATATTGTCAGGGCCCATAGCTTCTGCAGTATCCTGTGCCTTCAGTCGTTTCTTGATATCACGCGGAGTGAATCGAATTGGCTGAAGTTTGGCATCTGTGATGCTGGGGACTTCAGGAGGAGGCCGAGATGGATCATCAACTCGGCACATCTGGCTGAAGATTGCTGCAAATGCTTCAGCCTTATCTTTCGCACTGATGTGCTGGGCTCCCCCATCATTGAGGATGGGGATATTTGTGGAGCCACCTCCTCCAGTTAGTTGTTTAATTGTCCACCACCATTCATGGCTAGATGTGGCAGGACTGCAGAGCTTAGATCTGATCCCTTGGTTATGGGATCGCTTAGCTCTGTCTATCACATGCTGCTTATGCAGTTTGGCATGCAAGTAGTCCTAGGCTGTAGCTTCACCCGGTTCACACCTCATTTTGAGGTATGCCTGGTGCTGCTCCTGGCATGCCCTCCTGCACTCTTCATTGAACCAGGGTTGGTCTCCTGGCTTGATGGTAATGGTAGAATGGGGGATATGCCGGCCCATGAGGTTACAGATAGTGGTTGAGTACAATTCTGCTGCTGCTGATGGCCCACAGCACCTCATGGATGCCCAGTTTTGCATTGCTAGATCTGTTCGAAATCTATCCCATTCAGCACAGTGATAGTGCCACACAACACGATGGACGGTATCCTCAATGTGAAGGCGGGACTTCATCTCCACAAGGACTGTGCGGTGGTCACTCCTACCAATACAGTCATGGACAGAAGCATCTGCGGCAGGCAGATTGGTGAGGACGAGGTCAAGTATGTTTTTCCCTCATGTTGGTTCCCTCACCACCTGCTGCAGACCCAGCCTAGCAGCTATGTCCTTTAGGACTCGGCCAGCTTGGTCAGTAGTGGTGATACCAAGCCACTCTTGGTGATGAACATTGAAGTCCCCCACCCAGAGTACATTTTGTGCCCTTGCCACCCTCAGTGCTTCCTCCAAGTGGTGTTCAACATGGAGGAGTACTGAGTCATCAGCTGAGGGAGGACGGTAGGTGATAATCAGTAGGAGGTTGCCTTGCCCATGTTTGACCTGATGCCATGAGACTTCATGGGGTCCAGAGTCAATGTTGAGGACTCCCAGGGCAACTCCCTCCCTACTGTATACCACTGTGCCACCACCTCTGCTGGGTCTGTCCTGCCAGTGGGACAGGACATACCCGGGGATGGTGATGGCAGTGTCTGGGATATCGTCTGCAAGGTATGATTCGGTGAGTATGACTATGTCAGGCTGTTGCTTGACTAGTCTGTGGGACAGCTCTCCCAACTTTGGTACAAGCCCCCATATGTTAGTAAGGAGGACTTTGCAGGGTCGACAGGGCTGGATTTGCCATTGTCGTTTCCGGTGCCTAGGTCGATGCTGGGTGGTCCGTCCAGTTTCATTCCTTTTTATAGGCTTTGTAGCGGTTAGATACAACTGAGTGGTTTGCTAGGCCATTTCAGAGGGCATGTAAGAGTTAACCACATTGCTGTGGGTCTGGAGTCACATGTAGGCCAGACCAGATAAGGACAGCAGATTTCCTTCCCTAAAGGACATTAGTAAACCAGAAGGGTTTTTCCAACAATCGACAATGGTTTCATGGCCATCATTAGATTAGCTTTTAATTCCAGATTTATTAATTAAATTCAAATTCCACCTTCTGCTCTGGTGGGATTCGAACCAATGAGAAATACCCTGGGTCATTGGGTTACTAGTTCAGTGATAATACCACTACGCCACCACCTACCCTAATTTCCAAGCCCCTGACTGGAAAGACATTTGCATAGTAACAGACAGTACTTGGAATGGACAAAGGGGCCACTCCCTGCTTCAATTTAATCCACAATGGACTTTTGATTACCAGATATTGAAGGTGGAGAGTCTAGTATTCCAGGTTAACAGCTAAGATGGCCGAATACACAAACAGACATGGTCAGACCAATTTAGTCACATGACTAACTTATTAGAGTTTTCTTTTTGAATTTGAACTTGCCACAGAGAATTTAAACTCAGAAAGCTGTTTGCTCCAGACTGAAAAGACCTCCCTCCTGTCTGCTCTCATCTTGCTCTCACCAGCTTTGGAAACCATTGATGACAAATGAACCCCAAGGTAGAAAAGTCTCTGACAGTGAGCAAGGTTTAAGAAGAACACTGGGCCTCACCAAAAAGCAAGACTACCTGCAATCAAGGAATATACAGTGAGCTCGAAGCACAGTAAAAAAAAAATCCTCTTCAGAGATTGCTTCAAACCTCTCCAATATTTTTCTTTGTGCTCATTTCTGTCTCTATTTGCATGTGTGTATCGCGTATGCATGCTAGCATGGGGCGCGCCGTGTATTCATAGGCGTTAACTGAATTAGAGTTTAAGTTTTAATAAATTTCACTTTTCTTCTTTAAACCTGAGAAAGCCTGTTTGTGTTTGCCCTATAATTGGAAAACAGTGAACAAGGGGGAACTCAAAACATAGTCTGTTTAAAAATTAAATCTTGTTACAATAAGACAGGTGAAGGCTAAAAGGGACTCCTAGACACCTTTCTCACCGGGTCGTAACAACAGAAATTTGGGTGCTAAGGTCCGGAATTTTACCCACAGAAAAACGAGAACATTTGGAAGTGGGAAGCCAAATTGTTCTCAATCAAAAAAGTGCAAGACTAATAAAGGTTTTCTTGTGGTTGTGTGTGATTGAATACTAGCATGTCTGCAACTGAAGCGAGTAACTCTCCAAGACAGGGTGAAGTAACTTGGGATAAGTTAAAAGCACTGTCTGTGAAGGAGTTGAGAAAAATGGCTGAGCAGTGTGGGATCACTGTATGTGGCAAGGCTAGGAAGTCTGAACTCCCAAGACTAGTGGCCAACCATTTTTCCCTTGAATCTGAAGATGCAAAAGCAGTTTAGGAAGTAGACCCAGACAGGGTACTGCTAGCAAAGATACAATTGGATCAAAGGAAACATGAATTAGAAGCCAAGCAAAGAGAGAGAGAGAGGAGAGGGAGAAAGCCTTCCAGATGGAACGTGAAGAAAATGAAACATAGGAGAAAGAAAGAGAGAGACAGGAGAGAGAGAGAGAGAAAAATATAATTCCAGAAAGAATCCGAAGAGAGAGAGCTGAAGTGGCTTGAGTTAACTAGGGGACCCCAGTGAAAGCATGGTCAATATGGAGGAGCAGAATTCAGGGTTGGATAGAAAATTGCTAGAGCTCGCTCAACTAATTCCAAAATTCAATGAGGAAGATGTGGAAGCATTTTTTGTGCCCTTTGAGAAACTGGCATGGCAGCTAAAATAGCCACCTGGTCTATCTTAGCGCAGAGCAAACTAACCGGAAAAGCCCATGAGGTTTATTCCTTGTTGCCAGATGAGAGTTCATCAGATTATGAACTGACCAAAAATGCTATCCTCGGGGCATATGAATTAGTACCCAAAACCTACCACCAAAAGTTTAGAACCCTCATAAAGCAAACTAATCAAACTTATCTGGAGTTTGAAAAAAGTAAGCAGCTGGCTTTTGACCAGTGGCTGAGGGCTCTTAAAATAATGCTCAGTAATGAGACTGTCAGTGAAGTAATTCTGTTCAAGGAATTTAAAAACTATCTCCCATTATCAATAAAGACGCATGTAGAGGAGCAGCGGGTTCAGGGAGCCCGTCAAGCGGCCGTTCTGGCTGATGAGTTTGCTTTATTTTATAAGTCAGTTTCCCAGGGGAGAACCTTTCCTGATCACCCCCACAAATCCGAAAAGGCCAAAAGGTGGGAAGGTGATATCCACCCAGGCAGTCCTAGGAGAGAAAGGAAAGCAGGTGACATAGGGGGCTCTCCTCCCGCCAAAAAGGAAGGTGCTGTGAGCAATAGTGAGACCTGGAGACCTGTGTGCCATTATTGTAATAAAGCAGGGTATTTAAAAGCTGACTGCTGGAAACTAAAGGGGAGACCGGTAGGGTTAATCACCCGCTCAGTGACGACAGGGACCTGATGCAAAACACAGCAGAACAAGCTGTGGCTTTATAGACCTGTCCACTACTAACCGTCCGAGAAAAAAGGGGGAAATTATTCTCATGAGCAACACTATGGAAGATCAACTATTTTCTTTAATAATTTTCCACCATTCAATTTTATTTCCTTAATGATTATCCTGCAATGCCACTGACTCAGTAACATGATTCCTGCTGCTGATTTCTATCCAAGCATTTCTGCTGTATGATCACAATGAAGATGGTCACTGAAACTATTGTCAACTTTTCTCTCTCATTCAGACTGACAGAATGAAATGTGAATCGTCAGTGTTTATACTTTACCCAATAGAAATTAACACATTACCTTTGGGAATCCTGCTGCAGGTTTCATCTGCACCCCACCAGCTGAAGCAGTCTGCCCACGGCAGGGGGGATTGGAAGGAAGCGAACAAGTAGTATAGACTGTAGCCGATGATGCAGGAGTAGGAAATGTTGGAAATTGTAATCACAAGGACCATGGTGATTCCCACACCTTAAAATAAAACAATGAACAGGAGATTAGATTGGGAGATAACTATTTGAAGTAAATTCTTTGATATGGAAGTGGCTGGTCAGATAAACCGATTGTGTTTGGCTGCAATCGGGCACCATGGAGACCAGTGAGATTGTACTGGCTGATCACCCCTGTAGGAAATGTCACTGCCTTGACTCACTCTGGCTCAATTAGGCTGAATTTTACCAGCCCTCCAACGTCAGGGTTCGTGGCAGGGGGGCCCAGAAAATTCTACCAGGAGAGGCCCACCACAACCCCCGACACCGAGAAGCCCCCGTCGCATTTTACTGGCTGCGGTGAGATCTTGGTGCGGGCCTTCATTTTAATAGTAAAATTAATTAAAATACATGCAAATAAACTCACCTTGTCCCGATGGCCATCCCACATTGATATTCCGGCTGATGGCCAGAAGTCCCGTGCCTCCGGATAGCCGAAGCATGACACTGGTGGGGAGCGGGGATCAGTGAAATTCTCAGGGCGAGGTGGGGTGGGGGGGGTGGGGGGGGGTGGCGGCGGGAGCAGTGAAAGCTGTTTCAATTGGCTGAGGGTATGGTGGGAAGGGGTTGAAGGGCAAAGATTATAACATTTCAGGGTGAAAAGTTGGGACTGGTAAAACTGGTTTTTCGAGGAGGGCGAGGGAAATAAATATATTGATTGATTATTGTGGGGGATGGAAGAGGGGCTTTGATGTTGAAATAATTATTTTTATTTAAATAAAATGTGATAGTCTCTTTCGAAATTTCAATCATCTGCAGGGCTTGAAGCCCTTTAAAAATGGCGGCGAGACGTGCATGGTGCTGCCGGAGGCCATTGCCAGGGATGGCCCCCTCTACGTAATGGGAGGGGTGGTGGTTTTTCTGCCCCTTCCATTTAAATGAGCCCCCGCGGCTAATATAGCGGAGATAGGCGTTCAGCGCATGCGGACCTCCAACTTCAAAGCGCGCCACTACAATTAGCAATGCACTCTTGGAGCATGTTAGAGACACTCCAATACATAAGAAAGGGGGTGAAATATCTGTACATAATTACATTTGATATTGCGTTTGAGTGGGAGAAGCAAGAGTCACAACCAAAGTTTTAAATTTAAGTACGGAATTTGAATGAATGCAAACTAAATTGACCACAATAAACTGTTTATGAGTAAACATAGAGCAGGAGTAGGCCATTCAGCCCATCGAGCCTGCTCTGCCATTTAATACGATCATTGCTGATCATCCACTGCAATGCCTTTTTCCCACACTATCCCCATATCCCTTTATGTCATTGGTATTTAGAAATCTGTTAATCTCTGCTTTAAACATACTCAATGACTGAGCTTACACAGCCCTCTGGGGTAGAGAATTCCAAAGATTCACAACCCTCTGAGTAAAGAAATTTCTCCTCATCTCTGTCTTAAGTGACTTCCCTGTTATTTTGAAATTGTTTCCCCCGGTTCTAGACTTCCCAACCAAGGGAAACATCTTAGCTGCATCTACCATGTCTATCCCTTTAAGTATTTTGTAGGTTTCAATGAGATCACCTCTCATTCTTCAAAACTCTAGAGAATACAGGCCCAGTTCCCCAATCTCTCTTGAGAGGACAGTCCCGCCATCCTGGAACAAGTCGGGTGAACCTTCATTGCACTCCCTCAATGGCAATCATATCCTTCCTCAGGTAAGGGGACCAAAACTGCACACAGTGCTCCAGGTGCGATCTAACCAAGGTTCTATACAATTGAAGCAAAACTTCACTACTCCTGTACTCAAATCCTCTTGCGATAAAAGCCAACATTCCATTTTGAAGGAAGCTTTTGGTACAATACAAAACGAGAACATACTCCAAAAAACAAGAATTCCACTTGTGCAGTGAAACAACCATGGTCAATAACTGAGAGAAGAGACAGTATCAAGCTAAAAGAAAAAACTTATCCAAATGTAAGGATAAGTGGAAAATCAGCAGACTGGGAGAGCTTTAAAAAACAACAAAGGGAGACAAGGCAAGTACTAAAAGGTGCAAAAATAGAAATAACATTTGCAAGGGATATCAAATGTAACAGTGAAAGTTTGTATAAATATATTGAGAAAAGGAGTAATAAGAGAGAATGTAGACCCATTAAAGATAGATGTAGGTGAGATTATAATGGATACAGTGATAAATAAAGATTTTGTATCCATTTTTAGATTAGAGAAAGCAGACAAAATACCAATGATATGATGGAACCTAAAATAAGTTGTCTAATTTATTGGATTTAATTTTTAATATAAGTTTTAAAAAATAGCAATGGAGAACAAGTGGGACTGAAGACAGATAAATCTTCTGGACCAGGTGGTTTTCACAAGAGGGAGGGAGAAAACTGGGGCATGAAATTCCCTTGGTAGTGCCGCTGGCAGAGATACACAGAGGTCCAGTGCCATTTACTGGGGTCTGGATTCCTGCCCGGCTTATGTGCTGTTCTATGAGGACCCGGGCACACCCTGGGCATCCCCTTCATGCTCTGGAAGGAGTGAAGTGACAGTATCGTGATGTTGCTCAGCCAACCGGACTGATGTGAGGCCAGGATTCCAATCTGGACCATGCAGGTCATGCCAATGTCTTTATCGATCACTCTGAAAACAACCAGGCTTCTGCTGGTGGATGGGCTTCTGCCAGGCACCCACATTGTAGAGAAGATAATTTTTAAGAACTTTCTATTCTGTAACACATCTGGAATTACACTGGAGTGATTTTGGAGGTTTTTTATTGACTTCATTGATTTGTCAGGGAGTGTTGCTGCATCCTCTCAGGGAGGTCAGAGGAGTCAATGACCTGTCTACACAAACATTGCGACAGGTGTTGAAGCAGCAGTGGCAGTGCCTCTCGGTCTGCAGGATGACAGGGAGATTGAGCAGAGAATGCAGAGAGGGAAAGCTCTGCAGCCTGCCCTCTGCCAACTTGGAGTCACACTCCTCCATGCTCCTTGACAGTGACAGGAGCCTGTCTAGCAGGCCAGCCAATGCATCCAACATCTCCATGTGCGTCCATCAGTGCTCTCCTCTATCCCGAGCTCCTCGTCCGAGTCCTCTACAACAGAACTCGTCTGTGACCTCACCCTCCAGTGAGCTGGTAAACAAACCATCCCTTACCCTTGGTCTGGTTGCAACTTACTTATGCCTGGTGACTCACCACTTGCAATGCTGATCCTAACTTTATACCAGCCTCTAAGGTACATGCAGTGCCAGTATCTGAGTGGGCATCAGATAAGTGAGAATAAAAGCAAAATACTGCGGAAGCTGGAAATCTGAAATAATTGGGTGTATATGTGCATATGTCATTGAAGGTGATAGGACAGGTAGAGAGAGCGATTAATAAAGCAGACAGTATCCTTGGCTTTATTAATAGGGGCATAGAATAGAAGAGCAAGGTGGTTATGTTAAATAAAAACAAGAAATGCTGGAAATACTCAGCAGGTCTGGCAGCGTCTGTGGAGAGAGAAGCAAAGTTAAGGTTTCAGGTCAGTGACCCTTCATCAGAACTGGCAAATATTAGAAATGTAAAAGGTTTTATGCAAGTAAAGCAGGGCAGGGGCAAGAGATAACAAAAGAGAAGGTGTTCATAGGACAAGGTCACAGAGAATAACTGACCAGAAGGTCATGGAACAATGGCAAACAGTATGTTAATGGTGTGTTGAAAGACAAAGTGTTAGTACAGAGAGGGTGTGAATTGACTGTAAAGCTCAAAGCACTCCAAGCACTACATTAAAAAATTTTAAAAAACAGAAACAGTGGGTAGGCACAGTAGAAACAAACTAACCAAACTAAAAAAACTAAAATAAAATAACCAAATAAAAAAGAAAAACTAAATTAAACATGAAAAGGGCGGCCTGTCATGCTCCGAAATTATTGAACTCAATGTTCAGTCCGGCAGGCTGTAGTGTGCCGAATCGGTAAATGAGATGCTGTTCCTCGAGCTTGCGTTGATGTTCGCTGGAGCACTGCAGCAATCCCAGGACAGAGATGTGAGCATGAGGGCAGGGTGGAGGGGTGGGGGGTGCTGAAATGGACAGCAACCGGAAACTTGGGATCATGCATACGGACTGAGCGGATGTGTTCCACAAAGCGGTCACCCAATCTGCGTTTGGTCTCCCCAATGTAGAGAAGACCACATTGTGAGCAGCGAATACAGTATACTTCATTGACAGAAGTACAAGTACTGCTTCACCTGAAAGGAGTGTTTGGAGCCTTGGATCGTGAGGAGAGAGGAGGTAAATGGGTAGGTATTACACCTCCTGCGATTGCAGGGGAAGGTGCCGTGGGATGGGGACAAGGTGGTGGGGGGTAATGGAGGAGTGGACCAGGGTGTCGCGGAGGGAACGATCCCTTCGGAATGCTGACAGGGGAAGGGAGGGTAAGATGCCTTTGGTAGTGGCATCACATTGGATGTGGCGGAAGATGATCCTTTGGATATGGAGGCTGGTGAGGTGGAAAGTCAGGACAAGGGGAACCCTGTCGCGGGTCTGGGGGGGGGGGGGGGGGGAAGCGGTGAGGATAGCGGTGCGGGAAATGGACCGGACATGGTTGAGGGCCCTGTCAACCACAATGGGGGAGAATCCTCGGTTGAGGAAAAAGGAAGACATATCAGAAGCACAGTCGTGGAAGGTAGCATCACCAGAGCAGATGCATTGGAGAAACAGATTTTGGGAGAATGGATGGAATCCTTACAGGAGGCAGGGTGTGAAGAAGTGTAGTAGAGGTAGCTGTGGGAGTCCGTGGGCTTATAATGAATATTAGTAGAATGACTGTATTGGTGCCGTTTCCTGCTCCCTCCCATAACTAGAAAACATAATCAACTTTGCTTCTAATTTCCACCCTTCTCTCACCTTCACGTGGTCCATCTCCGACACTTCCCTTCCCTTCCTCAACTTCTCTGTCTCCATCTCCGGGTATAGGCTGTCTACTTCCCCCCCACTGTGGTTGACAGGGCCCTCAACCGTGTCTGGCCCATTTCCCGCACCTCTACCCTCACCACTTCCCCTCCCTCCCAGATCAGCGACAGGATTCCCCCCCCTCACTTTCCACCCCACCAGCCTCCAGATGCAAAGGATCATCCTCCGCCATTTCCGCCACCTCCAGCGTGATGCCACTACCAAACGCATCTTCCCCTCTCAGCATTCCAAAAGGATCGGTCCCTCCGCGACACTCTCGTCACTCCTCCATTACCCCCACCACCTCGTCCCCTTCCCACTGCACCATTCCTGCAATCACAGGAGGTGTAATACCTGCCCATTTACCTCCTCTCTCCTCACTATCCAAGGCCCCAAACACTCCTTTCAGGTGAAGCAGCGATTTACTTGTACTTCTTTCAATTTAGTATACTGCGTTCGCTGTTCACAATGTGGTCTTCTCTACATTGAGGAGACCAAACACAGATTGGGTGACCGCTTTGCAGAACACCTCTGCTCAGTCCACAAGCATGATCCCGAGCTTCCGATTGCTGGCCATTTCAGCACACCTCCCTGCTCTCATGCCCACATCTCTGTCCTGGGATTGCTGCAGTGTTTCAGTGAACATCAATGCAAGCGCGAGGAACAGCATCTCATTTACCGATTAGGCACACTACAGCCTACCGGAATGAAGATTGAGTCCAATAATTTCAGAGCATGACGGGCCCCCCTCTTTTATGTTTAGTTTTTTTTTCTTTTTTCTTTTTTATTTGGTTATTTTATTTTAGTTTTTTTAGTGTGTTTAGTTTGTTTCTACTGTGCCTACCCACTGTTTCTGTTTTTTTTATATTTTTTTATGTTTGTGATTGGAGTGCTTTGTGCTTTACAGTCAATTCACACCCTCTCTGTACTAATGCTTTGTCTTTCAGCACATCATTAACATACTGTTTGCCATTGTTTCATGTTCTGGTCAGTTATTCTCTGTGACCTTGTCCTATCAATAACTTCTCTTTTGTTATCTCTTGCCCCTGCCCTGCTTTACTTGTGTAAAACCTTTTACATTTCTAATATTTGCCAGTTCTGATGAAGGGTCACTGACCTGAAACGTTAACTCTGCTTCTCTCTCCACAGATGCGGCAAGACCTGCTGAGTATTTCCAGCATTTCTTGTTTTTATTTAACATAACCACCTTGCTCTTCTATTCTATGCCCCTATTAATAAAGCCAAGGATACTAAAACAAGAAATGCTGGATTCACTCAGCAGGTCTGGCAGCATCTGTGGAAAGAGAAGCAGAGTTAACGTTTCGGGTCAGTGACCCTTCTTCGGAACTGACAAATATTAGAAAAGTCACAGATTATAAACAAGTGAGGTGGGGGTTGGGCAAGAGATAACAAAGGAGAAGGTGCAGATTGGACCAGGCCACATAGCTGACCAAAAGGTCACGGAGCAAAGGCAAACAATATGTTAATGGTGTGTTGAATCCAGCATTTCTTGTTTTTGTTTCAGATTTCCAGCATCCGCAGTATTTTGCTTTTATTTAAGCCAAAGATACTGTCTGCTTTATTAATCGCTCTCTCTACCTGTCCTATCACCTTCAATGACATATGCACATATACACCCAGGTCGCTCTGCTCCTGCACCACCTTTAGAATTGTACCCTTTTATTTTAAATTGTCTTTCCATGTTCTTCCTACCAAAATGAATCAGTTCACATTTCTCTGCATTGAACTTTATCTGCCACTTGTCCGCCTATTCCACCAACTTGGCTATGTCCTTTTGGAGTTCCACACTATCTTCCTCACAGTTCACAATGGTTCTAAGTTTCGTATCATCTGCAAATTTTGTAATTGTTCCCTGTACACTAATGTCTGGATCATTAATATATATCAGGAAGAGCAAGTGTCCCTGGGGAACTCCACCAGAAACCTTCCTCCAGCCTGATAAGCATCCTTTAACCACTATGCTCTGTTTCCTGTCACTCAGCTAATTGCGTATCCATGTTGCTACTATCCCTTTGATTCCATGAGTTCTAATTTTGCTCGCAAGTCTGTTGTGTGGCATTGTATCAAATGCCTTTTGGAAGCCTATGTACACCACATCAACAGTATTACCCTCATCAATCCTCACTGTTACCTCTTCAAAAAACTCCAGGAAATTAGTTAAACATGATTTTCTGTTAAAAAAATCCATGCTGGATTTCCTTAATTAACCCACATTTACCCAAGTGAATATTAGTATTGTCCCGAATTACTGTTTCTAGATGTTTCCCCACCACGGAAGTAGTTTTTGGGCTTATCTTTACACCCTTTTTTGAACAAGGGTATAACATGCGCAATTTTCCAGTCCTCTGACACCAACCCTGAGTCTAAGGAAGATTAGAACATAAGAACATAAGAAATAAGGTGATAGAGTAGGCAATTCAGCCCTTCAAGCCCACTCCGCCATTCAATGAGATCATGGCTGATTACATCAACACCATTTTCTTGCAATATCCCTGTATCACTTGATGTTTTTAATATGTAGAAATCTATCAATCTCAGTCTTGAACATAGTCAATTACTGAGTCTCCACAGCCCTCTGGTGAGGAGAATTCCAAAGATTCACCACCCTCTGTGTGAAGAGGTTCCTCATCTCAGTCCTAAATGGCCTGCCCCTTGTTCTGAAACTGTGTCCCCTGGTTCTGGACTCTCCAGCCAGGGGAAATATCCTTTCATTATAAAACCGTATCGAGCCCTGTCGGAATTTTGTATGTTTGAATGAGACCACCTCTCATTCTTCTGAACTCCAGAGAATAAAGGCCCAGTCTATTTAATCTTTCCTCATAGGACAATCCCTCCATCCCAGGAATTACTTTGGTGAACCTTTGTTGCATTCTCTCTATGGCTAGTATATCTTTCCTTAGGTAAGGAGACCAAACTGCACACAATACTCCAGGTGTAGACTCACCAAGGCTCTATATAATTGCAGTAAGACATTTTTACTCCTATACTCAAATCCTCTTGTAATAAAGGCCAACATACAATTTGCCTTCTTAATTGCTTGCTGGACCTGCATGTTAGCATCTGCCAAATGTTTGCCTACTTGCTTAGCCTCTCTAAATCCCCTCATAGTATCTTTGCTTCCTCCTCACAACTCACACTTCCACCTAGTTTTGTGTCATCTGCAAACTTGGAAATATTACATTTAATCCCCACATCCAAATCATTAATAAAGATTGTGAATAGCTGGGGCCCAAGCACTAATCCTGACACTACCCCATTCGTCACAGCCTTCCAACCTGAATATGAACCTGTAATTCCTACTCTCCGTTTTCTGTCCATTAACCAGTTCTCAATCCATGCCAGTGTATTCCCCCCAATCCCTTGTACTCTAATTTGGTTTATTAACTTCTTGCGTGCGATCTTATCAAAAGCATTCTGAAAATCTAAATATACCACATCCACCAGTTTCCCCATATCTATTCTGCTAGTTTTTTTTTATTAGAACATTACAGCGCAGTACAGGCCCTTCGGCCCTCGATGTTGCGCCGACCTATGAAACCATCTGACCTACACTATTCCATTTTCATCCATATGTCTATCCAATGATCACTTAAATGCCCTTAAAGTTGGCGAGTCCACTACTGTTGCAGGCAGGGCGTTCCACACCCCTACTACTCTCTGAGTAAAGAAACTACCTCTAACATCTGTCCTATATCTATCACCCCTCAACTTAAAGCTATGTCCCCTCATGTTTGCCATCACCATCCGAGGAAAAAGACTCTCACTATCCACCCTATCTAACCCACTGATTATCTTATATGTCTCTATTAAGTCACCTCTCCTCCTCCTTCTCTCCAACGAAAACAACCTCAAGTCCCTCAGCCTTTCCTCGCAAGACCTTCCCTCCATACCAGGCAACATCCTAGTAAATCTCCTCTGCACCCTTTCCAAAGCTTCCACATCCTTCCTATAATGCGGTGACCAGAACTGCACGCAATACTCCAGGTGCGGTCTCACCAGAGTTTTGTACAGCTGCAGCATGACCTCGTGGCTCCGAAACTCGATCCCCCTACTAATAAAAGCTAACACACCATATGCCTTCTTAACAGCCCTATAAACCTGGGTAGCAACTTTCAGGGATTTATGTACCTGGACACCAAGATCTGTCTGTTCATCTACACTACCAAGAATCTTCCCATTAGCCCAGTACTCTGCATTCCTGTTACTCCTTCCAAAGTGAATCACCTCACACTTTTCCACATTAAACTCCATTTGCCATCTCTCAGCCCAGCTCTGCAGCCTATTTATGTCCCTCTGTACCCTACAACATCCTTCGGCACTATCCACAACTCCACCGACCTCAGTGTCATCCGCAAATTTACAAACCCACCCTTCTACACCCTCTTCCAGGTCATTTATAAAAATGACAAACAGCAGTGGCCCCAAAACAGATCCTTGCGGTACACCACTAGTAACTAAACTCCAGGATGAACATTTGCCATCAACCACCACCCTCTGTCTTCTTTCAGCTAGCCAATTTCTGATCCAAAGCTCTAAATCACCTTCAACCCCATACTTCCGTATTTTCTGCAATAGCCTACCGTGGGGAACCTTATCAAACGCCTTACTGAAATCCATATACACCACATCCACTGCTTTACCCTCATCCACCTGTTTGGTCACCTTCTCGAAAAACTCAATAAGGTTTGTGAGGCACGACCTACCCATCACAAAACCGTGCTGACTATCGCTAATGAACTTATTCTTTTCAAGATGATTATAAATCCTGTCTCTTATAACCTTTTCCAACATTTTACCCACAACCGAAGTAAGGCTCACAGGTCTATAATTAGCAGGGCTGTCTCTACTCCCCTTCTTGAACAAGGCAACAACATTTGCTATCCTCCAGTCTTCCGGCACTATTCCTGTCGACAATGACGACATAAAGATCAAGGACAAAAGCTCTGCAATCTCCTCCCTAGCTTCCCAGAGAATCCTAGGATAAATCCCATCTGGCCCAGGGGACTTATCTATTTTCACACTTTCCAAAATTGCTAACACCTCCTCCTTGTGAACCTCAATCCCATCTAGCCTAGTAGTCTGTATCTCAGTATTCTCCTCGACAACATTTTCTTTCTCTACTGTAAATACTGATGAAAAATATTCATTTAACGCTTCCCCTATCTCCTCTGATTCCACACACAACTTCCCACTACTATCCTTGATTGGCCCTAATCTAACTCCAGTCATTCTTTTATTCCTGATATATCTATAGAAAGCCTTAGGGTTTTCCTTGATCCTATCCGCCAATGACTTCTCGTGTCCTCTCCTTGCTGTTCTTCGCTCTCCCTTTAGATCCTTCCTGGCTAGCCTGTAACTCTCAAGTGCCCTAACTGAGCCTTCACGTCTCATCCTAACATAAGCCTTCTTCTTCCTCTTGACAAGCGCTTCAACTTCTTTAGTAAACCACGGCTCCCTCGCTCGACAACTTCCACCCTGCCTGACAGGAACATACTTATCAAGGACACGCACTAGCTGCTCCTTGAATAAGCTCCACATTTCGATTGTTCCCATCCCCTGCAGTTTCCTTCCCCATCCTACGCATCCTAAATCTTGCCTAATCGCATCATAATTTCCTTTCCCCCAGCTATAATTCTTGCCCTGCGGTATATACCTGTCCCTGCCCATCGCTAAGGTAAACCTAACCGAATTGTGATCACTATCACCAAAGTGCTCACCTACATCTAAATCTAACACCTGGCCGGGTTCATTACCCAGTACCAAATCCAATGTGGCATCGCCCCTGGTTGGCCTGTCTACATACTGTGTCAGAAAACCCTCCTGCACACACTGGACAAAAACTGACCCATCTAAAGTACTCGAACTATAGTATTTCCAGTCAATATTTGGAAAGTTAAAGTCCCCCATAACAACTACCCTGTTACTCTCGCCCCTGTCGAGAATCATCTTCGCTATCCTTTCCTCTACATCTCTGGAACTATTCGGAGGTCTATAGAAGACTCCCAACAGGGTGACCTCACCTCTCCTGTTTCTAACCTCGGCCCATACTACCTCAGTAGACGAGTCCTCAAACGTCCTGTCGCTGTAATACTCTCCTTGATTAACAATGCCACACCCCGCCCCTCTTTTACCATCTTCTCTGTTCTTACTGAAACATCTAAATCCCGGAACCTGCAACATCCATTCCTGCCTCTGCTCTACCCATGCCTCCGAAATGGCCACTACATCGAGATCTCAGGTACCAACCCATGCTGCAAACTCACCCACCTTATTCCGGATGCTCCTGGCGTTGAGGTAGACACACTTTAAACCAGGTTCTTGCTTGCCAGTGCCCTCTTGCGTCCTTGTAACCTTATCCCTGACCTCACTACTCTCAACATCCTGTACACTGGAACTAGAATTTAGGTTCCCATTCCCCTGCTGAATTAGTTTAAACCCCCCCCCGAAGAGCACTAGCAAATTTCCCCCCCCTCAGGATATTGGTACCCCTCTGGTTCAGGTGAAGACCATCCTGTTTGTGGAGGTCCCACCTACCCCAGAAAGAGCCCCAATTATCCAGGAAACCAAAACCCTCCCTCCTGCACCATCCCTGCAGCCACGTGTTCAACTCCTCTCTCTCCCTATTCCTCGCTTCGCTATCACGTGGCACGGGCAACAGCCCAGAGATAACAACTCTGTTTGTTCTCGCTCTAAGCTTCCACCCTAGCTCCCTGAATTTCTGTCTTAAATCCCCATCTCTCTTCCAACCTATGTCGTTGGTGCCTATGTGGACCACGACTTGGGGCTGCTCCCCCTCCCTCTTAAGGATCCCAAAAACACGATCAGAGACATCACGAACCCTGGCACCTGGGAGGCAACACACCAACCGTGAGTCTCTCTCGTTCCCACAGAACCTCCTATCTGTTCCCCTAACTATGGAGTCCCCAATGACTAATGCTCTGCTCCTCTTCCCCCTTCCCTTCTGAGCAACAGGGACAGACTCTGTGCCAGAAACCTGTACCCCATTGCTTACCCCTGGTAAGTCGTCCCCCGCAACAGTATCCAAAACGGTATACCTGTTGTTGAAGGAAACGGCCACAGGGGATCCCTGCACTGCCTGCTGGTTCCCTCTCCTTCCCCTGACGGTAACCCATCTACCTACTTCTTTTACCCGAGGTGTGACGACCTCCCCATAACTCCTCTCAATAACCCCCTCCGCCTCCCGAATGATCCGAAGTTAATTCAGCTCCAGCTCCAGTTCCCTAACGCGGTTCTCGAGGAGCTGGTGTTGGGTGCACTTCCCGCAGATGCAGTCAGCAGGGACACTCTTGGCGACCCTTACCTCCCACATTCTGCAGGAGGAACATACAACTGCCTTAACCTCCATTCCCACTATTCTAAATTCCCAACAAATCTACTGAAAAACCAAAAAAAAAAGTCAAAACTTATTAGGTTAGCAATCCAACGGACAGAACTTTCTAAATAAAAAGCTTACCTTATCAACACACCAGAGTCCTTTTTTTTGGTTAGAGGAGGAGGGTGGGTGGGAGACACTACATGTGTAGTGTCTCAGGCACAGCCACCACCCAAATATATAGTTTTTACTTACCCAGCAGTCCCCTGGTCCTCCGAAAACAAAAGGGAATTAACTTTTAACCTACACTGAAATTGACCCCTCAGCTGCAAGCTCGCTCCGCACCTCCGCTACTGTCAAAGCTGCTGCCACCAAAACTAAAAGAAAGTGATTTTAAACCACCCAAATATATAGTTTTTACTTACCCAGCAGTCCCCTGGTCCTCCGAAAACAAAAGGGAATTAACTTTTAACTTACACTGAAATTGACCCCTTAGCTGCAAGTTCGCTCCGCACCTTCGCTACTGTCAAAGCTGCTGCCACCAAAACTAAAAGAAAGTGATTTTAAACCACCCAAATATATAGTTTTTACTTACCCAGCAGTCCCCTGGTCCTCCAAAAACAAAAGGGAATTAACTTTTAACTTACACTGAAATTGACCTCTCAGCTGCAAGTTCGCTCCGCATCTCCGCTACTGTCAAAGCTGCTGCCACCAAAACGTATATCCTCAAAAAACTCCATCAGGTTTGTTAAACATGATTTCCCTTTCATACATCCATGTTGACTCTGCCCAATCCTACCATTATTTAAGTGTCCTGTTATCACATCCTTTTGTAGCCGGTTGGCCAACAGCTATGCATCTGAAAAGCATGAAGGGAAAAATAGCTAGCCTTACACAAGGACAAGGACTGTGAAACAGCTGCAGTTGCAGTTTAACGAACCCAGCCTGCTAAATAGGCAGTGTGTGATAAGATGTATGAGACTGCTATGGTTGCAAAGGTTGCTAGACAAGGATAGATAAGAAGAACAAGACCAACAGATGTATCTTGTCTTGCAACTAGTAGTTCAGCAAACGGATGACTCCAAGTCATGAGTGTACATGACTAAGGACATTCTCGATGCTGGGAGCAACTGGATAAAAAGGGGAGGCTGGGAGCCTCCACAGCAAAGACCTGCAGGAACAACCATCGCGGAAGGGAACCCTGAGCCCAGGATTCAGTGAAGAGACCCATCGGGAGGGAGACTGATCACCTCGCCTAACAACGGGTAGTATTTAAGTCCAAGCCGTGAGTCTTGTGATTTATTGTAACAAGTAACAAGTAGTTTAACAAGTGAAATAATGAGTAGCTTAATAAGTGATTTAAGCATCAATAAAAGTGTATATATGAAGTATCTCGTGTAGGTGCCTTTTGTCCGCTACGTCAGTTGACACCCTAGTTTGAGGGTCAACATTTTGGAATCCCTAGTGGGCACGGTTAAGTGATCACCTTAAAGTCACCGTGTCCGACCCATAGACGTGCCGGACAAACAGCAGAATGATGGATGCCTGTCCAGATTGGGAGGAGGTGCTCCAGGAGTACCTAAAGCGCAAATGGCCCAAGTGGGTCGAATATGCTGATAAGGTTTTTGAGGTTCCGGGACCCATTGGACAGAAACACTGGGAAGAGGCTAGGAAAGAACAAGTGAAACACGCCTTTAAGCTTAGTAAGGCTATAGCAATAGCCAGTTGCGTGAGGGAATTGTGTGAAAAGAAAATGGAAATTGTTAGGTTAAAAGCAGAACTCGAGGGGACCAAACTAACTAAGTTTACGGCAGAGTGACATAAAAAGACTATGTTTTAGTGAAATTTCAAGTGAGTAAAAACAAGTTACTGTGACTTTTGATTCTAATGTGCAATGTTGGAAGCTTCCATAAATGAAATAAATGTCCTTGGGAGGTGCAACTTGTATTCTGTAGAACTGACAGTCGTTAACTCTTTGTTGTCTGGCCTTAATGTTGAAAGCATGAGTCTGTTACTTGTTCTTTTTTTTTTACACGTGTATATTTTGTGGGAACCTTGAGTCATGTTTTGGTTGTGAACTAGTTGAACCTGTGTGTTCCTTGGCATCAGGACAGGGAATTTGACACAGATTTTGGTACTTTGAATTCATAACCCATTACAGGAATCAATTTTCTAAGTTGTTTGGAATTAAATGAGTATGAAAAGTGATTGTTGAGTGTGTTCATTTCAATTTAAGATTGTGCATCCAGGAATTGAATATAAAATTTAATTATATTTTAAATTAAAGCTTTAATTTTATGTTAAAAGTTGGTTTTGCAACTGTGAAAAGAGAATGAACAATTTTCTAAGAGATAAGCTTCAGCCTTGACGGTGTGAAGATGTTTGGCAGAAATCCAATTTGAAGTTTAAAACACTGCTTTAATTGGAGTTCCAGTTTAAAATCTGTTCTCTTATTTTTGCAGTTTTAATTAAAGACTGTTTAAAGTAGCAAATGTCAGGAATTGGATATTGGTTTAAGGGAGAGAAGGCTAAACAAAGGAGATATGAGAAAGATTCTGTCTGTTTAAAATTTGTTTGAGAAGCTGGTGTTAAATCTTTTGTTTTAAGAATGTTAAATAACTTTTTCTTTAGTTTTTGGTTTTATTACAGTCATTTGAAAAGGCGTCTGAAGAAAGAACAAGAAAAATGATGTAATTTGCCTATCTTTAAAAAGAAGCATGTGCTATTCTGTTCTGTGTATAGTTAATAAGTATTATAAGTTAATAAGTCTGAATTAAGTTTATACTATTAAGGTTAACTAACCTGTTAAGTTGAGAAAACTGGAAATTTCATTTGTGGCCACAATGAACTTTCAAGTTTATTATGTCAAGTTTTTAGGTAGTCTTTAATTCTGGACATAAGACTCGCTCATATAACATTGGCAGTTTTGATTTTTAAATGTTTATTGCCGTGAATTGGAATTTGGAATCATCTTTGTTCTATAAAAAAAAAAATTTCTGCATTAGAAACCTTTTACAAAAGATGCTAAAAGTTTGTAAACAATTGGAGTTTAATATAAAATGCTGTCTTTCCTGATGGGGATGCTTTCCTTTAAAGTTGACACTGTTACTAATGGTTTTGTTGTTTTAAAACCATAAGGATACAAAAAGAATTGAAAAAAAAAGTTTAAAATGGTGAGTAGTTCTTTTTGATTGCAAAAAAAAGGTTACGTAAAGTAACGCAGCTTTGAATGTTTTGCTCCGCTCCCTTGGAGACAAGCAAAAAATTAACCCTGCTGCAGCTACTGTTTTTCCATTTAATCCACCACACAATTTTTCCGTTGCTGACAGCAAAATTTATATATATTGGACATTATTAAATCTTAAATTTCTAAATTGACAGATATAATTGGACAAATTAACCCATTGGGCTCAGGGCAGAGCCACAATGGATTCTTTGTGTTTATTTAAGCAGGTGACAGTCGGTTCCAAGGCCACATGAGAACTGATGCCACAGCAAGAGATCCAGCAGCTTTAAGAATTTAAGAACTTAATTGTAGACATCAAATGTTCGGGAGGGTTTGAACTAGTTTGGCAGGGGGATGGGAACCGGAGCTACGGATCAGTGGATGGGGTAGCTGTTGAACAGGCAGATAAAGAGTGCAGAGAGTCTGTGAGGAAGGTTAGACAGTTGACAGGGCAAAGTTGCAGCCAGTATGATGGGTTGAAGTGTGTCTATTTTAACGCAAGAAGCGTCAGGAATAAGGGTGATGAACTTAGAGCATGGATCAGTACTTGGAGCTACGATGTTGTGGCCATTATGGAGACATGGATATCACAGGGGCAGGAATGGATGTTGGATGTTCTGGGGTTTAGATGTTTCAAAAGGAATAGGGAGGGAGGTAAAAGAGGTGGGGGAGTGGCATTGCTAATCAGGGATAGTATCACAGCTGCAGAAAGGGAGGTCGTCGAGGAGGGTTTGTCTTCTGAGTCAGTATGGGTGGAAGTCAGAAACAGGAAAGGAGCAGTCTCTTTATTGGGAGTTTTCTATAGACCCCCCAATAGCAACAGAGGCACGGAGGAACAGATTGGGAGGCAGATTTTGGAAAGGTGCAGAAGTAACAGGGTTGTTGTCATGGGTGACTTCAACTTCCCTAATATTGATTGGAACCTCCTTAGTGCAAATAGTTTGGATGGAGCAGATTTTGTCAGGTGTGTCCAGGAAGGTTTCCTGACTCAATATGTAGATAGGCCGACTAGAGGGGAGGCTATGTTGGATTTGGTGCTTGGCAACAAACCAGGCCAGGTGGAAGATCTCTCGGCAGGAGAGCATTTTGGTGATAGTGATCACAACTCCCTGACCTGGAGAGGGATAGGAGCAGACGGGATGGGAAAATATTTAATTGGGGGAGGGGGAATTACAATGCTATTAGGCAGGAACTGGGGAGCTTAAATTGGGAACAGATGTTCTCAGGGAAATGCACAACAGAAATGTGGAGGTTGTTTACGGAGCACTTGTTGCGACTGCTGGATAGGTTTGTCCCGATGAGGCAAGGAAGACATGGTAGGGTGAAGGAACCTTGGATGACAAGAGATGTGGAACAGCTAGTCAAGAGGAAGAAGGAAGCTTACTTAAGGTTGAGGAAGCAAGGATCAGACAGGGCTCTGGAGGGTTACAAGGTAGCCAGGAAGGAACTGAAGAATGGACTTAGGAGAGCTAGAAGGGGACATGAAAAAGTCTTGGCGGGTAGGATTAAGGAAAATCCCAAGGCGTTCTACACTTATGTGAGGAACAAGAGGATGGCCAGAGTGAGGGTAGGGCCGATCAGGGATAGTAGAGGGAACTTGTGCCTGGAGTCGGAGGAGGTAGGGGAGGTCCTTAATGAATACTTTGCTTCAGTATTCACTAGTGAGAGGGACCTTGTCGTTTGTGAGGACAGCGTGAAACAGGCTGATATGCTCGAACAGGTTGATGTTAAGAAGGAGGATGTGCTGGAAATTTTGAAAGACATGAGGATAGATAAGTCCCCGGGGCCAGACAGGATATACCCAAGGTTATTACGGGAAGCGAGGGAAGAGATTGCCGCGCCTTTGGCGATGATCTTTGCATCCTCACTGTCCACTGGAGTAATACCAGATGATTGGAGGGTGGCAAATGTTATTCCCTTGTTCAAGAAAGGGAATAGGGATAACCCTGGGAATTACAGACCTGTCAGTCTTACATCGGTGGTGGGCAAATTATTGGAGAGGATTCTGACAGACAGGATTTATGATTATTTGGAAAAGCATAGTTTGATTAGAGATAGTCAGCATGGCTTTGTGAGGGGCAGGTCATGCCTCACAAACCTTATTGAATTCTTTGAGGATGTGACAAAACACATTGATGAAGGAAGAACAGTGGATGTGGTGTATATGGATTTTAGCAAGGCATTTGATAAGGTTCCCCATGGTAGGCTCATTCAGAAAGTAAGGAGGTATGGGATAAAGGGAAATTTGGCTGTCTGGATACAGAATTGGCTGGCCCATAGAAGACAGAGGGTAGTAGTAGATGGAAAGTCTTCCGCCTGGAGCTCAGTGACCAGTGGTGTTCCGCAGGGATCTGTTCTGGGACCTCTGCTCTTCGTGATTTTTAAAAATGACTTGGATGAGGAAGTGGAAGGCTGGGTTAGTAAGTTTGCTGATGACACAAAGGTTGCTGGCGTTGTGGATCGTGTGGAGGGCTGTTGTAGGTTGCAACGGGACATTGACAGGATGTAGAGCTGGGCTGAGAAGTGGCAGATGGAGTTCAACCTGGAAAAGTGTGAAGTGATTCATTTTGGAAGGTCGAATTTGAATGCAGAATACAGGCTTAAAGACAGGATTCTTGGCAGTGTGGAGGAACAGAGGGATCTTGGGGTCCACGTCCATAGATCCCTCAAAGTTGCCACCCAAGTTGATACGGTTGTTAAGAAGGCGTATGGGGTGTTGGCTTTCATTAACAGGGGGAGTGAGTTTAAGAGCCGCGAGGTTATGCTGCAGCTCTATAAAACCCTGGTTAGACCACACTTGGAATATTGTGTTCAGTTCTGGTCGCCTCATTATAGGAAGGATGTGGAAGCTTTAGAGAGGGTGCAGAGGAGATTTACCAGGATGCTGCCTGGACTGGAGGGCATGTCTTATGAAGAAAGGTTGAGGGAGCTAGGGCTTTTCTCATTGGAGCGAAGAAGGATGAGAGGTGACTTCATAGAGATGTACAAGATGATGAGAGGCATAGATAGAGTGGATAGCCAGAGACTTTTTCCCAGGGCGGAAAGGGCTATCACCAGGGGGCATAATTTTAAGGTGATTGGAGGAAGGTTTAGGGGAGATGTCAGAGGTAGGTTCTTTACACAGAGAGTGGTGGGTGCGTGGAATGCACTGCCAGCGGTGGTAGTAGAAGCAGGTACATTAGGGACATTTAAGCGACTCTTGGATAGGTACATGGATGATAGTAGAATGAAGGGTATGTAGGTAGTTTGATCTTAGAGTAGGTTAAAGGGTCGGCACAACATCGTGGGCCGAAGGGCCTGTACTGTGCTGTACTGTTCTATGTTCTATGTTCTGTGTCACAGCATCTTTATCAATGAGACAAAGTGCTTGAGAAGGAGAGATAGCTGCAAGCACTTCTGTCTTTAATGAAAAAAAATGCAGTACCACCAAGTCTGGGCATAAGAAATTGGAATCGATAAACAAAATTAAATTGATATGAGTGGTTATTTAAAGCACTCAAAGGGAAATTTATCTGACATTTAAGAGGACAATCAAAGTTGTAGAAAACAAAAAAAAAACAAAAACAGTCTAAGCGGTTTACTGTGTTGGATATTAGCAATGAGTTCTGGTCCATACCGCTGGCACAAGAATGTCAGGTTTTGACAGCAAAGGCCATCAAGGGACCTTTTGTCTCAAGATCATTGGAATGTGTACAAGGGAAGGAACCAGCAATCAAACCAGCAATCAAAATTTTTGTTGACGGTTCCTCTACAGGGGAGGACGGGATTAGGCAGACAGGGTGTGGATTACATGTACAGGAAGATGGAAGTCCCAGACTCAGGGACGAATTGCGGTGAGTCTTTCTTGTAAACGTTACTATCGGACAGTGGGTCTGTGTGGAATGCCCAAAAGGGACCACATTAAGGGACCCACCAGCGGGCCCGAGCTCCCTGTATGGCAGTGCGATGATAAAGACTGTAGAAACCGATCAAGGGACAAGAAGTACCAACCACCACGGTTACCCGCACATCCGAATTACTCACGAGTAGGGTTACGACCCAGTAGCCACAAGTGACTGATCTCCCTTGCCCTGCCTTAACTGCAGGACCAGAAAATGGACTTGCGATAATAAAAACTAATAAAATTGTATATGATATACAGCATGAGCTGGTAACGGTAATATTGAATATCTCAGATATCCAGCTACCCGACTGGTGCCCTGAGAAGACCCGAGAGTTGTATAAGGTACTACTACAACAATGAATGTGTTTGTTGTACATACAGCTCATGGATGTTAGAACAAACGAGGGAAAATTTAAGGCAAATCGATGGGGGACAGGTGCCAGTTTGGATAAATGACACCCAGTTGGAGTACTTAGCTAGTCACACAAATGATAAAATTACCAGGTGCCAACTCAGAAAACTTGTTCAGGTCTGGAAAGGTCAGGACTGTGTAAATACGCAATCTATGAGTTTTGGAGTAGTATTGGGAATACCTGCAATTACAAGAGATAAGTTAGGGATGCAATTATACGAAGTAGAAAATATAGGGGTGATAAAGAGAAAAGATTACATAAAATGCGATGATACAATACCCTATGTTGTGGAAATTGGAAAAGAGATAGTTGGAACAACATTGTCTGAGTGTAGTCTGGAAAACCAGGTGGTCATACGTCCTCATCCTATATATAAAACAGCAGAGTCAAAATGTGGATTTAATGTCACTGAGAATTGCACCATGGAAACTAGGAAAGCATTGTCAGGGCTAACCCATGTGGCCTATATGGGAAAGGGGAGATATTGCTTAACCACCACGGTGAAGGAGTACCAGAATGGGCATAACTGGGCTTGTCCAGTGAGCAACAGTACGTTCTGTTACAACCCACAAATACCAACCAGAGTAGGAAAGATGGAGTTGGTAGACATAAACAAAAATAAAAGCAAAATAAAAGCAAAATACTGCCGATGCTGGAAACCTGAAATAAAAACTAGAAGGGTTCTGAAGAAGGGTCACTGACCTGAAACGTTAACTCTGCTTCTCTCTCCACAGATCCTGCCAGACCTGCTGAGTATTTCTTGTTTTAATACATAAACGAAAGATTGAAACAATTAGAGTAACCAACTGGCGGGATGATATTTTGAATTGGGATATCTACATACAGATACATCCGTGGAGAAGAATTGTTTCGCACATTGTGATTATTGGTATGAATGTGATTTTGATGTATCAAATGTATACTATGATTATGTTTAAACGTTGGAAAGTTGAAATGGAAGGAAAGTTGGAAACTACGTGGGACTGATAAGTGCAAAAATGCGAACAAATGATAGATATAACTAAATGTAACACGACATGGACTTCAATATCTGCTATCATGAAGTGGGGTATGATCAGGGCTCCTTTATGATCCAATTCGCGAATGCTTAACGGATCAAAGTGGGGACTGTATCCGGA
The DNA here is from genome assembly GCF_036365525.1 of Heterodontus francisci. Taxonomy (NCBI): domain Eukaryota; kingdom Metazoa; phylum Chordata; class Chondrichthyes; order Heterodontiformes; family Heterodontidae; genus Heterodontus; species Heterodontus francisci. The sequence continues at coordinate 89,468,519 of NC_090385.1, read as the reverse complement.
TGGCTAACAGCTCAGCATCTGCAAAGCATGAAGGGAAAAATAGCCAGCCTTACACAAGGACAAGGACTGTGAAACAGCTGCGGTTACAGTTTAACGAACTCAGTTTGCTGAATAGACGGCGTGTGATAAGATGTATGAGACTGCTGCGGTTGCGAAGGTTGCTAGACAAGGATAGATAAGAAGAACAAGGCCAGCAGATGTATTTTGTCTTGCAACTAGTAGCTAAGCAAACAGATGACTCCAAGTCATGAGTGTACGTGACTAAGGACATTCTTGATGCTGGGAGCAACTGGATACAAAAGGGAGGCTAGGAGCCTCCGCAGCGAAGACCTGCAGGAACAGCTATTGTGGAAGGGAACCCTGAGTCCGGGATTCAGTGAAGGGAACCCATCTGGAGGGAGACTAATCACCTTGCCTCACAACGGGTAGTATTTAAGTCCAAGCTGTGAGTCTTGTGATTTATTATAACAAGTAACAAATAGTTTAACAAATGAAATAATGAGTAGCTTAATAAGTGATTTATGTATCAATAAAAGTGTTTATACGAAGTATCTCTTGTAGGTGTCTTTTGTCCGCCACATCGGTTGACACACTAGTTTGAGGGTCAGCACTTTATTATAGATTCTAGCATTTTCCCTATGATTGATGTTAGACTAACAAGTCTGTAGTTCCCTGTTTTCTCTCTCCCTCCTTTCTTAAATAGCGGGATAACAATTGGCAGCTTCCAATCTGCAGGAACCATTCCAGAGTCTATAGAATTTTGAAAGATGATCACCAATGTATCTACTATCTCTGCAGCCACCTCTTTCAACACTCTGGGATGGAGATAATCAGGTCCAGGGGATTTATCTACTTTAAGTCCCATTAATTTCCCTAGTACTTTTTTATTTACTAATACTAATATCTTGTAGTTCCTCATTTACACTAGTCCCTTGATTCTCCATTATTTCTGGGAGGTTTTTAGTGCTTTCCTCTGTGAAGACAGACATAAAGTATTTATTTAGTTTCTCTGTCATTTCCTTATTCCCCATTATAAATTCTCCTGTTCCGCTGTAATAGACCCACATTTGTTTTTTGTTAATCTTTTCCTTTTTAAATACCTATAGAAGTTTCTCCAGTCTGTTTTTATGTTTCTCACTAGTTTACTCTCATATTCTGTTTTCTTTTTCTTGGTCCTCCTTTGCAGAATTCTAAAATTCTCCCAGTCCTCAGGCTCACCATTTTTTTTTGTGGCAACTTTATACACCTCGTCCTAATACAATTTTTGATTTCTTTTGCGAGCCAAGTTGGAACAGTGAGGTGGAGGTGAGGTGAAAGTGACTGCCCTTGACATCACGGCAGCAATTGACTGAGTATGCATCAAAGAGCCCTTGCAAAACTGAAGTCAATGGGAATCGGGGAAAACTCTGTGCTGGTTGGAGTCATACCTAGCGCAAAGGAAGATGGTTGTGGTTGTTGGAGGTCAATCATCTCAGCTCCAGGACATCACTGCAGGAGTTCCTCAGGGTAGTGTCCTAGGCCCAACTATCTTCAGCTGCTTCATCAATGACCTTCCTTCAATCACAAGGTCAGAAGTGGGGATGTTCGCTGATGATTGCACAATGTTCAGCACCATTCGCAACTCCTCAGATACTGAAGCAGTCCGTGTAGAAATGCAGCAAGACTTGGACAATATCCAGGCTTGGGCTGATAAGTGGCAAGTAACATTCGTGCCACACAAGTGCCAGGCAATGACAATCTCCAACAAGAGAGAATCTTAACCATCTACCCTTGCCATTCAATGGCATTGCCATCACTGAATCCCCCACTATCAACATCGTAGGGGTAACCATTGACCAGAAACTGAACTGGAGTAGCCATATAAATACCGTGGCTACAAGATCAGTTCAGATGCTAGGAATCCTGAGGCAAGTAACTCACCTCCTGACTCCCGAAAGCCTGTCCACCATCTACAAGGCACAAGTCAGGAGTGTGATAGAATAATCTCCACTTGCCTGGATGGGTGCAGCTCCAACAACACTCAAGAAGCTCAACACCATCCAGGAAAAAGCAGCTCGCTTGATTTGCACCCCATCCACAAACATTCACTTCCTCCACCATCGACGCACAGTGGCAGCAGTGTGTACCATCTACAAGATGCACTGCAGTAACGCACCAAGGCTCCTTAGTCAGCATCTTCCAAACCCGCAACCTCTACCAACTAGAAGGACAAGGGCAGCAAATGCATGGGAACACCACCACCTGCATGTTCCCCTCCAATTCACACATCATCCTGACTCGGAACTATATTGCCGTTCCTTCACTGTCGCTGGGTCAAAATCCTGGAACTCCCTTCCTAACAGCACTGTGGGTGCACCTATCCCACATAGACTGCAGCGGTTCAAGAAGGCAGCTCACCACCACCTTCCAAGAGCAATTAGGGATGGGCAAGAAATGCTGGCCTGGCCAGTGATACCTACATCCCATGAATGAGTAAAAAAAAAAAACTTTCTTTGCTGGATTTTTGTGCATTAAAGGAATGGATTTTTGTTGTATCTATGTTTTAGTTCTTTAAATGTTAGCCATTGCCTGTCTACCATCATACCTTTTAACGTAGTTTCCCAATCCACCATAGCCAATTTGCCCCTCATTCCTTCATAGTTTCCTTTACTTAGATTTATGACCCTAGTTTCTGATTGAACTGCATCACTTTCAAACTTAATGTATAATTCTATCATATTATAGTTGGAGAATTTTTCTGAGCTTTGCTAATTATTACTTAACTTTGTAGAAGCAGAAAAACAGGACACAGCTTGTAGCTAATCTAACCACAACCAACAGTCATAAATTGTAGACAGAGCAGCTAACCACAATCAGACATTACGGCCAGATATGGTATCTGGAGTGGGCATTGAATTAAGGAACTAGCTTGTTATTGTTGAAACTGATGTTTTGCTGACCTCGGACTCTGCATGGTGCACAGTCACGTAGGCAGTGTTGTGATCATCTTGTGGGCGTTTATCTAATTGTGAAATTGTTAGCTCTGCCTCTGTTATACTATATAAATCCACAGCGATCTGTAGCTCTTTGGGAACAGCACTGGACCGCCTTTAGGTAAGGTGTGCTACCCCATGATATCATGCAATAAAGTGTTTGTTCTCAACGTCTGAGTCCGGAGAATTTGTTCAGCAATTGGGCACAATCTGGATTTTCTGCAACAATTATGGTCATTCCTAAAGGCTCCTTTACAACAAGGTTATTAGCCCTTTTTCATTGCACAATACTAGATCTAAAATAGCCTATTCCCTAGCTGGTTTCTCAATGTACTGTTCCAGAAAAACATTCCAAGAATTCGTCCTCCACAACATTAGTACTAATTCAGTTTACCCAGTCTATATGTAGATTGAAAGGCCCCATGATTACTGTATTATCTTTGTTACACGCACCTCTAATTTCCTGAGTTATACTGTGATTGACATTACCTCTGCTGTTTGGTTTCCTATAAACAACTCCCACCAATGTTTTTGCCCTTTGCTGTTTCTTAGTTCCACCCAAACTGATTCTACTTCTTGATCTTTAGATCTAAGGTCATCTCTCACTACTAGTACTAATGCCCTCTTTAATTAACAGAGCTACCCCACCACCTTTTCCCAGCTTCACGTACCCTTGGATATTAGGATTCCAGTTTTGGTTTCCTTGTAGCCACGTCTCTATAATGGCTATCAGGTCATACATATGAATTTCTATTTGAGCTGACAATTCATCTGTTTTATTGCAAATGCTGCAGGCCTTCAGATACAGAGCTCTTAATTCAGTTTTTTTTCACTGTTTTTGTAAACTCTGGGCCTATCTGCTGGCACACTCTTAAATTTGCAATCGCTGTTCCTTCCTGCCATACTCTTATTATCATTACCTTTATTGCCATCTTGATCTATTACCTTGTCATTTCCCTTTAATTTACTCAATCTTCCTCTGCATGATCCTACCCCCTCTATTTAGTTTAAAGCCCTCTCTAGTTCCCTATTTATATGACTCGCTAGAACTCTGATCCCAGCACGATATAACAATTAATGTTCCATTAACCTCAATTAAAATTTCTTAGTTCAGATAGGAAAAAAAGAGAAAATATTCACCAGCCAATCACTTACCTTCTATGCTGGAACATCACATGTCTATTCCTCTTTCCCCCTCTGCACCGAATTCCCACCTGAACCAAAGTCCCACCTTCACACTCTGACTACGTCTCACTCAAGCAAATTCTCCACTCCATGCGCCCCTTCACTCCATCTATTTATGGCCAGTGCAATTTCCACTCTCCCTTCCCTCAGTATCCTTGGATGCTTCTCATCCAGCCCTGGTGTTTTAGCAACATTAAGTATAGACAGACTATCTAATACCTTTATTAGCTCCTCTTTCACTGTGGCCTGGGTAGAATTTTCTTCCTTAGTAAAGACAGATGTAAATTATTCATTTAATACCTCAACTATTTTCCCTGTCTCCATGTGTAAATCCCCCTTTTGGTCCCCAATTGGCCCGACTCCACCTTTTACCACCCTTTTACTATTTATATGCCAAAGAAGACTTTCGGATTCCCTTTTACGTAGCCGTCAGTCTCTCTTCATACTCTTTCTTTGCTTCTTCACTTCCCCTCTGGACCTTCTATACTCAGCCAGGTTCTCCATTGTATTATCTGTCATAAGTACACTTTTTCTTCTTCATCTTCATCACTATTGCTTTTGCCATCCAGGGAGCTCTTGATTTCTTTGCCCTTTTGAGGAAATATACCTGGACTGTGTTCTCACTCTCTCTTCTTTGATGGTAGCCCATTGTTCAACTACTGTTTTTCCTGTCAACCTCGGATTCCAATTTATTCAGCACAGATCCGTTCTTACCCCATTGAATATGGCTTTCTCCCTTACTCTAGATTGTTCTTTGCCCTTTTCCATAACCAACCTAAACCTTATGATACAATGATCATTCTCCCCTAAATGTTCTTCTACTGATACTTGTTCCACTTGGCCTCCCTCATTTCCAAGAACTAGGTGCAGCAGTGACTCCCTTCTTGTTGGGCTAGAAATATACAACTGTAGATGATTTTCCTGATCACACTCTAGGAACTCTTGCCCCTCTCGGCCCCTTACACTACAACTATCCCAGTCTATATTTGGATAATTAAAGTCCCCCATTATTACTATTGTATAATTCTTGCATCTCTCTATAATTTCCTTGCAAATTTGTTCCTCTTCACCCTTTCCACTAGTTGGCGGCCTATAGACTACACTGAGCAATGTAATCGCACCTTTTTTGTTCCTTAGCTCTCGCCAAATAGATTCTATCCTTGACCTCTCGGGGTCATCCTCTCTGTCCAGCACTGCAATGCTCTCCTTCATCAATACTGCTACCCCTCTCTTTTTTTTCCCTCACCTATCTTTCCTGAACATCTTGTGTCCAGGAATATTTAACACCCAGCCCTGCTTTGAGCCAAGTCTCTGTTATAGCACAACATCATATTTCCACGTGTCAATCTGCACTTGTAACTCACCATTCTTATTTACCACACTCCGTGCATTCACATACATGCACATTAACCCTCATTGAGACTTTATTACTTACTCCCTTACTCTGACCCCACCTAATAACTTACTATTCCCTACTCTAATGCTATATATCTCTCCCAGTATTCTGTGCACCTTGGTGTTCCTTTATGACATTTCCTCCTGGTTTCCACACCCCTGCCCAGTCAGTTTAAACCCTCCCGAATAGCACTGGCAAATCGTCCCGCAAGGAAATTTTCCCAGCTCTGTTCAGGTGCAACCTGTCCAACCTGTACAGTTCTCACCTTCTCCAGAACTGGTCCCAGTGTCCCAGGAATCTAAAGCCCTCCCTCCTGCACCATCTTTCCAGCCACGCATTCATCAGCACTAACTTCCTATTTCGATACTCACTTTTGCATGGTGCAGGGAGTAATCTGGGATTGCTACTTTTGAGGTCCTGCTTGCTAATTTCTTACTCAACTCAGTAAACCCTTTTTGCAGGACCACATCTCTCTTCCTACCTATATCGTTGGTATCAATGTGGATCACGACCGCTGGCTGTTCACTCTTCCCCATCAAGGTGTTCTGCAGCCATTCAGTGACATTGTTGACCCTGGCACCAGGGAGGCAACACACCATCCTGGATTCACATCTGCAGCCACCAAAATGCCTGACTGATCCCCTGACTATCAAATCCCCTATCACTATCGCTCTTCCAATCTTTCTGTGCCCCCCTATCTGACTGAGCCAGCTGTGGTGCCATGGCCTTGGCTCTAGTTGCACTCCCCAGATAAACCATCACTTTCCTTAGTATTTAGAAGTGAATACCGGTTGGAGAGTGAGAGTGCAGGGGTCTCCTACACTACCTTTCTGCTTCTTCTTGACTGTCTGGCAGTCACCCATTCCCTCTCTCCCTGCATACTTTTAAGTACATCAATAGATGTGCTATCCACAAAGCTCTCAACCTCATGGACGTATCACAGTGACACCAGCTGTTGCTCAAGTTCCAGAACCCGGAGCTCAGGCTGCTGCATCTGATGTCACTTCCTGCAAATATGATTATCCAAGACACGAGAAATGTCCTGGAGTTCCCGCATAGCACAGGATGTGCACTCCAGAGGTTGGAGCATCCCTGCAACTCCACTATCTATTAGATAATAAACCTTGGTACTACAAATAAACCTTGCTACTAATAAGCTCTGCTACTACTTGTAGTATAATTTCCATAAGCTGTTGCTGGGTAGGTTATGTATATAGACCTTAAGCATCATCACAGGATCTGATGTCATGAGTTTGAATCTTGTATTGCTCAATGTTAATGGAGATGCCTTAGAGATAAGACTCCTGCAAATAAACTCCTGTTACTTTGATCCGACGTCTACTATCCTCATTTAATAGTAACGGTGCAGTATATTGTATGGTGGCAGCGGTAAAAATAACTTTTGTAGGGTAAAGATGAAGGATATCGAAAACATCGGAGAGAAGCCTTGAAAACTCGATACCCTTACCGGAGAGCTTAGAGTGAGTGGCGGGGCCCAACCAGGCCGATGTGTGGCCGAGATGGATTTGAAAATTCGACAAGTATCATTCTGTGTTGGGTCTACAGGGAACAGGATCAGTACTCTACTTTATGCCATGGGAGACAGTGTGGATGACATTTTAACTATTGTAGGGATCGCTGAAAAGGAAACGCCATATGGCAAAGTTAATAAAAGCCTTGGAGGGATATTTTAAGATCAGAAAGAATGTTATTGTGGAAAGGGTGAAATTCAACAAACATACCCAAATAGTTGGCGGAAGTATCGATTTATTCATTAATGATTGATATAAAATAGCAGAGGATTGTGACTACGGGAGCTTGCGAGAAGAACTGATTTAGGACAGAATAGTAGTCGAAGCGCTGTCAGACCAGCTTCGGTTGAAAGAGGATTTGACTTTGTAAAAAGCCATTCTGTTGAGCAGGTAGGCAAAGGTCCAAAAATTTAATCGACTACTAGTTCAGGGGGATTGGGGGAGTCCAACCCTGAAAATTCTAGAATCAGTTGAGTCTGTGGAGAAGACAGTGACTAATGGCATCAGAAACCTTGAGAGGCAGGAAAGATATCTTTAGGCAGCAGCACTGAATTGCAGTAGGTTTGGCCAGCAGAGGCATAGGTGGGAAAATTGCCCAGCCAGGAAAGCTGAATATTTCTAGTGCAAGAAAAGAGGGCACTTTCAGTAGGTCTGTCGCAGCAAGAAACAAACACTGCAGACCAGCAAAAAAATAGATGAACTAAAGCGAAACAAGCAATCAACACTCCCTTCCTTGGGGAAGTGCAAGAGAAAAACGAAGATTGCTGGGAAACAGAAAGCTTAGTGGGGAAAAATAAAACCAACTTCAAGTTAGATACAGGAGCAACAGTTTCTGTTCCATCTGACAAAACAACCTGGGTGAGGAAGGAAACTTAGGAAAACCAACAAGAACTTATACAAGCCAGGAGAAGTTCAAATACAGGTTGTAGCAAAAATACAAACAACCTCAACACACAGGATAAACAACATTACAGAACCCAATAAGTTAAAAAGAACCAAACCTGTTCGCTACTCTGTAAGAAAGCTTGGTTAGCCTTACAGCTGTTATGCAGGGTGGACGAGATCAAGGGACAACAGAAACAGCTCAGCGATTTTAGAGATGAATTCCCAAAATTATTTGAAGGTTTAGAAAAATTAAAAACAGAGTATCACATTACTCTCAACAAAGAGACAGAACTGGTATGCTTGTTCACTCCGAGAAAGGTCCCACATCCATTCCTGGAAAAAGTAAAGAAGGAAATCGATGCCATGCTAAGCCAAGGAGTTATTTCCACAGTAACTAAACCCACTAAGTGGTGCTCTGGGATTGTTACAGGAAGGAAACCAAACGTGTCTATTCGAATTTGTGTGGACCTTACCCAACTCAGTAAAGCTGTAGAAATGAACCATATGGAGTCAGTTGATGACAGCCTTGCCAAATTGGGAAAAAGCTCCATATTCACCAAATTAGATGCGAATAGCAGATTCTGGCAGCTGCCTTTAGACGAAGAGTCTAAATTGTTAGCTACCTCCAATGTACCCTTCAACAGATTGCCATTCGGTATTGCGTCAGCACCAGAGATATTCCAGTGGACAATGTCAACAATCCTGAAAGGGTTAGAGGGCATTATCTGCCACATGTACAATGTTCTGATTCATAAGGTAAAGCAAGAAGAACACGACACAAGAGTAAGAGCTGTATTACACAGATTACAAGAGGCTGGTCTCACACTAAATGAGAAGTGTGTATTCTCACAGTTGACAGTGAGGTTCCTTGGCCACATAATTGATGTATTTGGCATCAAAGATAGATCCACAGAAGACGGAGGCAATAAAGGATTCCTCAGAGCCAAAGGACATAACAGATTTACAGTGATTCATGGGTATGGTTAACCAGGTAGGAAAGTTCCTATCAAACCTAGCCACTATTAATGAGCCTTTACAACAACTACTAAAGAGCAACAATACCTGGTGCTGGGGAAACTGCCAGAAAAGTTATTTTGGGAAAATCAAGGAAATGTTAACTTCATCAGAAGTATTTGCACACTATGATCTAGAGCTAGAGACTATGATTGCAGCAGATGCATCGGCAACAGGATTCCTGTTCCAGATTCAAAAAGATGGATGACGCAGGCCTGTGTACTTTGCTTCTCATTCGTTGTCAGAGACAGAACGAAGGTACACACTGATTGAAAAGGAAGCATTAGCAGAAACATAGGTGAGCGAGAAATTTTTGGACTGTGTACCGGGCCTTAAGCTCAAGATTGAAACTGACCACAAACCATTAATGACATTGCTTAATTCAAAGCAGTTAACAAAAATACCCTCAAGATTTTGACTACGACTAATGAGATATGCCACAATTGCTGAATATGTCGCAGGGAAACATCAGGTGACAGCTGACGTGTTATCAAGAGCATCAATTGCTATACCTGAAAGTGGGAGATGTCTCATTCCTGGAGGAAGTGGAAGTCTTTGCTTTAGCTATAACCAACGATTTGCCAGAAACTACTCAAAGATTACGCCAAATTAGAAACCTACAGAAAGAGGACGAAGTCTGCACAAAGAAAGATAACTTTGCCAAGAAGGTTGGCCAGAATATATGCCGAATAACCCAGATTTAAGAAAATATCACGAGCAAAGAAGCCACCTTGCTATTGTGGATGGCTTACTAGTCTATGATGAAAGACTAGTTATTCCAAGGGCTTTAAGGTTTGTTATGAAAGTGTTCCTAATAAAAAAATCTTTTTGAGGATTCGTGTGTTAGAATTATGGACATTGGTTTATTTGGGAAAACTCAAAAGACTCCATAGATGTTTCTTACAAGGGTCACTGAGAGGTCTTGTTTGAAAACAAGCATTGACTGGATATCACATGTCTTAAGCTCAATAAACATCAGAAACCTTGGTGACTTGGGGAAGATGTTTACAAAGCAGTGACATGTCAAGATTTATAGCGGTCAGAAGGTTCTGACTTGTTGTTTGGGGTTTTGCTTCTGAGATATTGTGTTGGTTCATTTAGGGTGTGGACTCTGTTTGAAAGCACTTGGAGATCAACCTGCCAAGAGAGAAACACCCAGCGCATCTCTTTCCTCCCATCTCTGCAAAACCCTGCAACAATCCAGTGTGTAAGAGTTGTAACCCTTGATGTTGCAATTCTCATGAGAAGCTGGAAAAACTTGCCACATTAATTCTCAATGCCTCCTGAAAGGAACTGCTTCAGAGTGACCCACCCACTTATACTTGGATGCCAGACTGCATGACATTTTGCCATATCTCATCCTTTTTCTTCAAGAATGATCAAGTATTTGGACAAAGTATTCTTTTTAGTTTCTTTTTTGTAGAGGAGCTTTGCAGAGAAAATTCCTTTATTTTTCTATAACTTGTGTGTGTGTGTGTTTGTGTGTGGGTCTGTGTGTATGCGCGTGTGTGTGTTGGGGTGGGGGTGGTATTTAAAAAGGGAACCTCCGTATTAAAATCTGAATGATAATCCTTTGCTTCTTTACTGGATAAGTCTTGTTTTATAATAAGCTGATAATTTTGTTGTTTATAAAAGAAACCTGTTTGGTATATTTTATTCTGGGATGAAGAGTAGAGTCTACGATTGACCGTATCGGTAATTGGTAAATATTTAAATATATGTTGTGATCTGTGGAGAAGTGGGACTAGAAAAGACAGTGCTCTCCTCCCACCTCAGTTGTAATAGGTTAAATCTCCTAGAGAATCTACACCAAGAGCACTTAGGAATCACCAAGTGTAGAGCAAGAGTGACAAACTCGGTATGGTGGCTGGATGTTTCCAAGGAGATCGAGGAGATGATTTCCAGGTGTATCAGATGTGCTACTACCAAACAAAACTCTAGAGAGCCACCAATGTCATCTTCGTTTCGGTCCAGGCAACGGGATTGCCTGAGAATGGATATGTTTGAACATAAAAGGAGCATTTTCCTTATTGTCGTTAATTTTGACTCCAGATGGTTGAAGTCAAACCAATACATGGCCTGAGTTTTGAAGCCACAATCCTACCATATAAATAAATTCTCACCACACATGGCATTCTAGACCTAGTGCTCTCTGATATTGGTCCACAATTCACGAATGAAGCCTTCATAGATTCCACAGAAATGTATGGGTTTGCCCATGTTATAAGTTCGCTGAGGTTCCCCCAGGACAATGGAGAAGCAGAGACAAGCATTCGAAACATGAAAATGCTGCTGAAAAGGAATGAGGATTTTCAGCTGGCATTATCAAACTATCGATCAACACCACTCCAGAACAGGTTGGGCCCATGTGAGTTGCTAATGGGTAGGAGATTGAGGACACAATTACCAACACTCCCAAGAACCCTTCATCCATGAATCGGTGCAGAAGACTGGCAAAAGGTGAGGGTGAAAGAAGAGAAAGAGAGGTCAATCCCAACAGAGAGTCTTGATAGACGCTACAGAGCAAAAAAAAATCAAACAGACCTATGACTTGGAGATTTAGTTTGGATTAAAGATCAGGGTCGATATGGGGAAGTGATGGAGAAATCTCCATATCCTCGATCCTACAGAGTCTAGACAGACCAGCGATGGATGAGGAGAAATAGAAGATCTTTGGTGCAGACATCACAGAAAAAAAACAAATGGGAAAACATCAAGAGAGTCAGCTACCAGAGCAAGCTGATAAACTGGTGATACAACCAACAACAGATCAACCCCCAACAACAGTGTAGACAGAGTATCTGAGTCATCCGATAGTTCCATTCAGACACAGGAAAGTGAGGAAGAAGAACTGAAAGACCCAATACCCCAAACAAATGAAAGAAGAACATGCTATGGCAGACTCATGAGAACTCCACAGCATTACAGACCTGATGAATGAAGTCAGAGACTTGGGGGGAGATATAGTATAATGTACACAAGCTGTTGCTGGGTAGGTTATGTATATAGACCTTAAGCCTCATCACAGGATGTGATGTCACAATTCTGAAGCTCATGTTGCTCAGTGTTAATGTAGATGCCTTAGAGATAAGACCCCTGTAAATAAACTCAAAGCCTACTATCCTCATTTAATTTTAACTACACTCTGACTAATATAGTACACTAATACTAATAAACCCTACCAATAGTAATACACCCTACCAATACTAAAACATGATCAATAGTAGTAACAACATCACCACTAGTAATAAACCTTATCAATAATAATAACATTTATCATTACTAGAGAGGCAGGGGGATTGATTTTTTTAAGCAATGAGTGGTAATGACCTGGAACTCACTGCCTACGAGGGTGATGGAAGCAGAAACAATGAATTATTTCAAAAGGATATTGGATGGGCACTTGCAGGAAATATACTTGCAGGGCTCCAGGGATAGAGCAGGGGAATGGGACTGATTGGATTGTTCTACAGAGAGCCAGCATGGATTCAATGGGCTGAGTGGCCTCCTTCTGTGCCATGATGACTCTTTATGCACGAACCTAAACAGTGAAAATTGGTAACTATTAACCAGGATGGTCATCCCATCTGGGTCAGCCCTATCCTCACCCACAGATGTACTTTTTTGCTGGAGTTAGCAATCAGTGACAGGATCCTTGGCTATTTTTTTTCTCCTTAGTCCAAGGACATCCAAACAGCTCTAGTACCCAGGACTCGCTGTACTGTTGAACTACACATGTGTTTTAAATTGCTCTTTAATTCTAAGCAGCACTTCAGTTTTTATTATTTCTCTCTAACCTCTCTTAATTTGTTTCCATTTTTCATCATGCACCACATTCAGATGCACACTACCATTGTTGTAGAGACTGAATTCCCTGAACCACTTTAAATCAATGGACAATATTTATCCAAATCCTTCAACCTCATTCAATACCCCACTTGCAGCATCTAAATGAAACCAATAATCAGGAAAAAAATAACAGGCACTAGGAGAGGTTTCAGTTAATGAAGGACAGCAAGCACAGATTTGTAAAAAGCAGATTATGTTTGACTTATCTAATTGGAATTCTTTCATGCGGTAATGGAGAAGGTTGTTGAAGGGAATGCATTGGATGTTGTCTATATGGATTTTGAGAAAGTGTTTAATAAAGTAACAGATAAAAAGGTTGGTTAACAAAATTGAGGCTCAAGGATCAGTGTCAGCTTGGATAAAAAATTGGCTTAAGGAAAGAAAATGGTGAGTGGTGGTAAATGTTTTTTTTTCAGCATGGAGGATGGGAGACAGTGATATTCCCCAAGGGTCAGTCCTAGGACCACTGCTTTATATATAAGAGGTGTGGCAAAAAGTAAGGTTGATACCAATCGTACAGTAGGATTGAGATAGACTGGCAGAATGGGCTGACAAGTGGCAGATGGAATTTAACACAGAGAAGTGTGAGATGATGCATCTTGGCAGAAGGGGCTGGGGAAGGCAATATAGACTTAATGATACAGTTCTAAAGAATGTGGAGGATCAGGGGGACGTGAGGGTTCATGTGTATTGATCTTTGAAGGTGGCAGGACATAGAGAGAGAGTAATTAGCAAAGCATATAGGATCTTGGGCTTCATAAATAGAGTTATTGAGTAAAAAGCAGGGAATTTATACTAAATCTTTATAAAGCTCTAGTTTGGCCACACCTGGAGTATTGCATTCAGTTCTGGTCACCACACTATAAGAAGATTGCAAGGGTCGTTGAGAGGATGAAGAGTAAATTTTCCAGAATGGCTCCAGGAATTAGGGATTTTAGTTAAAAGGTTGGAGAACCTGGGGTTGATTTTGAAGCAAAGGAGATTGAGGGAAGATATGATAGAGGTGTACAAGATTATGACAAGTTTAAATAAGGTAGACGAAGAAAAGCTGTTCCCATTATCTCATGGCACAAGGACTAAGGGTCTGTGAGTTCCAGGCCAGGTCACAGACCTGGAACATTAACTCTGTTTCTCTCTCCACAGCTGCTGCCAGACCTGCTGAATATTTCCAGCACTCTGTTATTATTTCAGATTTCCAGCATCTGCAGTATTTTGATTTTATTTCTTCCAACACAATCTCTAATAATCAACAACAGTTTTAGAAAATTAAAATGTGAATCCAACACATTAGCATAACAGTGTTAATACCTGACTGACAGACAGACAGGTATTGGGTCAAGAAAGGCCATGTTTTTGCACCAACCCTCTTCTCCATTTTCTTTGCTACCATGCTACATCTCACCTTCAGCAAACTACCTGCAAGCATGGAGATAATCGACAGAACAGACAGGAAACGGTTTAAATTATGCCACCTTCAATCCAAAACTAGAATCACTCCAACCTCAGTTGTCGAGCTTCAGTGTGCTGATGACGCTTATGTGTGCAGTCACTCTGAAACTGAGCTCCAGATCATTGTTGACTGCTTCTCTGAAGCATATGAGAAAATGGGTTTTTCACTAAACACTCATAAAACAAACGCCCTCTTCCAACCAGCTCCCACAGCACACCTCCCCCTCAATCAAGATCAATGGCAAGATCCTGGAAAATGTGGACTATTGTCCATATCTTGGGAGCCTCCTCTTGTTGAAGGCCGATATAGACGACAAGGCTCATCATCGCCTCCAATGTGCCAGCTCAGCCTTCAGCCAAATAAGGAAGCAAGTATTTGAGGATCAGGATCTCAAACCCGAGACTAAGAGCATGGGCAGCAGTGATCCCTGAGCTCCTATATGCTTCAGTGACTTGGACAACCTACAGCAGGCACCTTAAAGCACTGGAGAAGCACAACCAGAGGTGCCTGCACAAGATACTCCAAATCCAGTGGCAAGAACGGTGGTTCAACAGCAATGTCCTCTCCCAAGTCAACCTGCCCAGCATTGGGGAGCTAATCACTCAAAACCAGCTCTGCTGGGCGGGACATGTCATTCACATGTCTTACATCAGATTTCTGAAGCAGTTGTTCTACTCAGAGCTTGGTCACAGCACTGTAGGTGTACCTACCCCACATGGACTGCAGCGGTTCAAGAAGGCAGCTCACCACCACCTTCTCAAGGGCAATTAGGGATGGGCAATAAATGCTGGCCTAGCCAGCGATGCCCATATCCCTGAATGAATAAAAAAAAGGACAGCGGAAACACTTTAGAGATGTCCTTAAAGCATCCCAGAAGAGATCAGACATCCCCATTGAATCATGGGTGTCCCTGGTTCATGACCATCCTAGATGGACAAAGATCATTCGGGAGCCAGTGTACACCTCGAGGGACTTCGTCGTGAACATGCGGAGGCGAAGTTGAGGTGTTGGAGTTCGCACACAAACCTCCAAACTACTCATCTACCTGACCCTTCAAGCACCACCTGTCCCTCATGTTGCAGAGTCTGCAGATCACACATTGAACTAATCATCCATTTCAAAACCCATCGAACCGGAGTGGAATCAAATCATCCTTGATCCCGAGGGACAGCCTATGAAGAAGGGTCTAATATCCAATTAAATTTAGAATCAGGAAAGAAAACATTTCACTCGCTGTGCCTGTCTCTCCACTGTCTGTATCTGTCTTTGTAAAGTATACGATAGATCAGTTTATAAACAGTACTTCAGCACATCTAGATTAAGCCTCTGTTAATAAGGAAAATATAACAGTATATTAGTACGGTTTAAACGTTTATACTCATTTAAACTGTTGCTAAGCTCACATTGCTAAATAAACATTAACCTTGTAGGATTGGCACAGCTTTCCACACTGCAACAGGTCCGAGGCTGGCAAACTGTCCAAAGGAAGATTCCAAGAAAAACAGTGGTATCCCAGTAAGTGCCAGCATGAGTGTGTAGGGAATAAGAAATGCACCTGGAAAATAGAGAAAAGGACTTCAACAGAGTATAACATCGAGTGGAACTAAAACAGGCTTTCAAGCTGAATCTCCTCGTTCCCACCAAACAAATTGGGTTAAAAATTAACCCTGAAACCTCCATGGAAACATGTTTTTCTGTCGCTATCTATCTAATCTGTCTATCTGTCTATCTATCTGTCCAGAAATATTTTTACTTCCATCTATCCCTATACGGAAAATCAATTTATCTTCATTCTCCCCTATTTTGTTGGCCATTTCAGGATTGTAATAAGATTTTATGATGCGAATGCACATAATATGAGAAATGTTTAGCTCTCAGCTGCAGTTCCAAAAGTTCAGTTAAAAAATGAAGTTACAAAGAAATTCCCACCTTGTAAAATTCACTCTACCTGAATCAAATTATTTTCTGTCCCTTTCTGCAATCGTGTTATGACATATTCACACTTTTGTTCTTGGTTTCTATCAATCCAGTTTTGGGGGGTTGTGAAGAGCACCTGATAAGAGCAGGTATGACCCCAATTTACAATCCTGACCCCAAAGCCTGACTGAGGTAACTGATAACTGAGGATTTCAGAGATTGTACATTAATTGTGTCTGATGTGTACGGTTCATGTATTTTAAACAATAACACTTGAAAAATATACAAAATTAATAAATCTTCAATTCTACACATCTGCCAAGGCTCATTCATATTTGTTTTAGAACACCATCTATTTGATGCATCACACTCTTACCTATAACTTTAAACTACCACCTTAACATCACCTACATCCCAAGAAAAAATACCTTACAAATAATTTAAAGTTGTGACATTGAATTCATCATTTCTTACAACTAGCATTGTTTAACCCTATATTATTTACCTCATACAATAAATGGTTTCCCAATTCATTGAATTTAATATTCTTTATAAATCAATAAATTGTCCCCTTTATTTCTGCCTTTCACTCCCCTGTATTTTGGATTTCACGACAGTACCTCCTCCATTTCTGTAAGCCAGGTAAGGGAATCTCCAGACATTGCCCAGACCCACAGCACAGCCGATCATTGAGAGCAAGTAGTCAGTCTTCGAGGACCAGTTCCCTCGCTCCACATTCTCGTCACTTTCACCCACATGTTCATTGGTTGCAGCCTGGGGGAAAGAGAGGAAATGTCCAACTCAGAAATTTAACTTAACAGACTAGAACCCAAGCAACAAGTACAGTATTCACTCATTGCACATGCACTGTGTTGTTCTCCATTTCGCTGTAATCAGTTTGTGGTTTGGAAACACCCTGAACCCCGCTGAGAGTCTTTGCAATTCACAACCAAAATTCCCAAATCATCAGCACCTCTCAGGGTTTTACATGAGTTTTACTGTCATGTTTTGATAAAATACTCACAATGTCCTTTGTAGGGTGTGTTTGGTGATTATTCTGTGAGAACCCAGATAAAACCAATTCCCTCTGGTCCATTTTTGGACAGTGATGATCGATTCTTCCACTTGCTCGGGGACTTGGATTTAAATCTTGAGGAAGACACTTTGGTCCAAAAATTTTCAAACTTTATACTGCTTCGGTACTCTGGTTAAGGATTACTAAGCTCCACACCAGGCAATGATTCTTCCAAAGTCAGAAGCCAGTCCCTTAAGCTGTTATCCAGGTTCTCAGACTATTTCTATTGATAATCAATTTGCAGATTAAACATTAATTTTTCCGGTTAATTGCATTAGTTTCCGAACACTCACCAACAAAGTGCACTTATTCTGCATCTACAGGTTTGACAGCAGTTGTATTTTTAAAGGAGACAGCACCAAGTGAACCTGGACCAATCAGGAGCTCAGGCAATGCTTTCAACACACCATGAACATATTGTTTGCCTTTGCTCCACGACCTTCTGGTCAGCTATGCTGTGACCTTGTCCTATCTACACCTTCTCCTTTGTTATCTCTTGCCCCAGCCGCACTTTACTTGCTTATAACCTTTTACATTTCTGATATTGGCCAATTCTGAAGAAGGGTCACTGACCTGAAACGTTAACTCTCTCTCCACAGATGCTGCCAGACCTGCTGAGTATTTCCAGCATTTCCTGTTTTTATTTAATATTAATGCAGGGCTCTGAATGTATTTGCTTAAGAATGGGACAGAATTGTTGGATAATTCCCTCCTATCCTTTAAATAGATTTGCATAACTAGAGATAATAATCAATTTGATAACTCACTGCATGTTACTGACAAAACATTAATCGTAAACACCCTAACCAACCATACAGAGTAGCATACATTAACCCTGTGTCCAATACTCAGTACATAGCATTGCATAGAATATACAGCACAGAACCAGGCCATTCAGCCCAACCAGTCCATGCTGACATTTATGTTTCACTCAAGCCTTCTCCCATCCTTCCTAATCTAACTCTATTAGCATAACCCTCTATTTCTTTCTTCCTTATACCCTTTAAATGCACCTATGCCATTTACCTCAACCACTCCGTGTGCTCGGGAGTTCCACATTCTCATCACTCTCTGAGTAAAGAAGCTGCTTCTGAATTCCCCATTTGATTTCTTGGTGACTATCTAATAGTGATGGCTTCTATTTTGTTGTTTCCCACAAACAGAAACATTCTTATTCTATCTTCTCAATTATAACCTCTCATCATTTTAAAGACCTCTATTAGATCACAGGCTGGATGTTCATGTCAGGGGCAGGAAACGGAAGTCGGGAGCGTCTCCAGGTCCTAAACCCGCTCTTGGGGAAAAACAGAATTGAAGCACGATTTTCATGGAGGCGACGCCTTAAATGACATGGAGACAGGTTCAGCAGCCAATTAGTGACCACCTTCATACATAATTGCAAAGCCCCATCTTGTTTCATTGCTGCTTTAACGTTTGCTAGTTTTAGCGACTTTGGCACCGCATTTATGCTCACGTAGTTAAGATGTTGTTCAGCAACTTATTCCTCACGACTAGTAGGACTGACTGTTGGCAACGGATGTCATGAAAGATAGTCCGCTGGGTTGAGCTTGCCTGGTTGATACTTAACACCAAATTTGTATTTTTGTAATTTGAGCATCCAACTTTCTATTTGAGTGGGTAGTTTGCTATGTGGATTGTTGAACAAGCCCACTAGTGGTCTAAGCTCGGTCATTACTTTAAACTTGCTTCCATATAGATAGAGATAATAGTGTAAAATTACCTCTGTGATTGAGAGTGCTTCCCACTCTCTGTTTACGAATAACGTTGCTCTACAGGCATAAACAATCTACTTGCCATATCAACCATTGATGGGTTACCCCTGTCTTGTCTTTCTGTATGAGAACTGCACCTAAGCCAATCGGGCTTGTATCCATGACTAGCTGGGTGGTTTTCTTAGGGTGAAAATAGGCACTTGTGCAACTTGCTGGCAAATGTCATTTGATCTGGTGTACCGCCTATTTGTGTGATTTAGTCCATTCCTACTTGGTGGTCTCTTTTGTCAGATTGCGTAGGAGGGCAGATAGCGTCGCGAGGTCAGGAATGAAACGACTGCAGTATGTGATGAGTCCGAGCAGATTCCAGACTTCTTGCATGTTTTTTAGGATCTGCAGCATTTGCAATGGTTTCAACTTCCTGTAGATCTGGTGATACTCCTCCACTACGGAGCACAGGACCGAAGAATTCAATTCTGCTTTCATTGAACACGCACTTGTCTTTGTTCAAAGTGAGGTTACATTCTCTGAGACATTGTAGGCATGCATGTGGGCGTGTTTTGAGTTCCCTTTCAGTGCAACCATAGATGAGAATGTCATCACTGTTGTTCAGTGTGCCTTCAAGTACTTGAAGTGCAAACTGAATCAAATGCTGAAATATCTCAGCTGCTGAGCTGTCTCCAAAGTTGAGTCTCTTGCATCAGAAAAGTCCGATGTGAGTCAAGAATACAGTAAGATATCTCAATTCTTCTGCAAACTCAATTTGGTGGTAGCCTGCATTGAGGTCAAGTTTTATGGCATGTTTAGCACCATTCACTTTCTCTATGATATCATTGATTGTTAGTGTCAAGTATCTTTCTCATTGTATGGCTTGGTTTGGTGATCACATTTCAAAGCATATTCGTTTCTGTTTCTCACTCTTGGGTTTCTTGATGACTTGTATGAGTGAGACCCAAGGGGTAGGCTCATCCCCAACTCTCTCAATAATGTCAAGGTCAAGTAGATGTTGAAGTTCCTTCTCTGTCTGTTTCCTGACATGAAATGGTATTCATCACCATTGATGCGCAACTGAGGGCACATTAAGATCTAAATACAGCCTGCATCTATCACCTTTCTGTTTTCTGATACCAGTGAAGGAATCAGTGTACAGTTCAAGAATCTTTTTGTTAAGTGAAGGAATTGCATATGTGATTGCAATCATGTGCAGATCTGTTGCTGTGTGGAAACTGATGAGCACGTCACATTCTCCAGTTATGACATAGAATAAAGCTTTCGTTCTAGTGTCTTTGAATGAGCCTGGCATTTCAAAAATTCCAGGAATTTTCAGCGGTTTGTCGCTGTTGTAAGGGAAACTTTTTTTATTTCCCTAGTTTGCAGAGAATGGGGCAATCCTGAAGTTTGTTGAATGTTTGTCTCCCAATACATTGATTGACGTTTCTGTGTCTATGAGAGCATCTATGTTCAAGCAGCCAATGGTCACGGTCACACATGGCTGTTTACTGTGTCTGAGAGAGAGGACAAAAGTATGTTCAGAGTCATCTGCCTCTACTTTAGCTACATTCTGTTGCCTTTTTGCTGTGGTACACATACAAGACACCCTTCTTTTGGCATTGGTCTCAGTAGTTGATTTTGCTAATGAGCGACAAACACGAGCAAAGTGATTAGGTTTTCCACAGGCTTTACACTGTTTACAAGTAGCAGGACGCTGTCGGTGCAGGTAAGTGCCACCACGGTGGAAACGCTCTTTGGAAATGTCACAACCCTGCTTATGAGATGGCAGTTGTTGCTTTGCAGGTAGGTTCCTGGCATGTGAGTGAATAGTGTTCACATGAGCTGAAATTAAATATGATAGTTACTGTTAGCAGCCTCAACTTTAATAGCTCTGGACTCTAAGAGTGCTAGTGATCTTGCCAACTCCAGCAGCTTTCTGTCTTTCTTGAGTGCTCTTTGGCATAGTTGACTGGAGAGACGGCCTTCGATTATTTGTATTTTGATTTCCTGTTCGATGTGTCCAACATCACCAAATCCACATTTGGTTGCTTGATGCCTCAATCACATGCTATATTGGTCAATTGTTTCATTTGCTTCTTGCTTAATGTGTCGGAAGATAATGGTTTCATCCATGGTGTTTTTCTTGGGCATGAGGTAGGTTGTCAGTGCATTTTTTGCTGAGTTGTAGTCATTTTGATCAGGCGGAAGTTTCTCAAAGATATCTTCTAATTCTTCACCTCCATTGTGTAGAACTAAGGCTTTTATCCATGAGTCATCTGTGATTGTGAAACCTGCCATCACACCTTTGAAACATCGCGGCCACTTTTGCCAAAGTGAGAATATGGATGATGGCTCCATCTGCACATGAAAAGGTGGTAGATTGGGCAGTGACATTGCTGATCAGCAACACAGTTATAAAGGAATCATGATCACATTCCTTTTCAGAGGAAACTTCTCTGCAGTGATCCAAGATTATGTATTTTTTTGATTATTTTGGCGAGATCAGTGTGCAAGCTTGTGTGTGTCGAACACAATCTCCAAGTTAAAATGTTGTCTGTAAAAGTAGACAAAAATCTTTTAAATTTTTCTTACCTGAAAGCAATGTTTCCAGTTTTTTTTTTAACCATCCTTTTCTGTTTACCTCATCGCCATTGTGATGTCTCTCAGGACTGGAGTGAGGTTTAGCTGGGTTTGGTATAAGATATGTGAGGCAAAGATTGAGCCAGGAGCAGCATGCTGTTGAACATAATGGAGTTTTCTTTTATTCTGTTTTAGTTTAACTTTCCTTTTGTTTGCATGTGTGTTTCTACAGCTGCCCCAAGTGTACACAATGCAACTGCAATTTCAAAACATTATCTCAAAACACTTACAGCACTGCACCTCAATTAATTTTAAATGTTAATTTATGGTTTGAATATTTGGTTTTGCTCCAGGTACACTGAGACTATCTGCTCCAGGTGGTCTCACACCCAATGCAAAATGACAGACTGAGCTGTAAAATTTATATTGCAGACACACAGTGTGTGTACCTAGTAAACTCTCAACTTTGATGAAGAATGCTGACATTGTTGGGAGAAGAAGGACACATTCTAATGGAGATGATGAGGCCTGTCGTGTAGTGTTGGAAATAGTGAGGCTGGTTGCGTAGCACAGGAGATTAAGAGGCTGCTAATGCTACATTGGAGATGGGGAGATGGGGAATGCTTGGAATTATTCTCTTCCTTTACACTTAAATTACACAAACACGCACAGCCACACACTCACTACAACTTCACCACCTCCCATAACCCTTGTTCCTTGACATTTGTCCTGCAGACTCAGGTTCTGCAACTATGCAGATGGAGGGAGGACCGCTTTCCTTAAGACACACTAGCACTCACTCATACCTTCCAAAGCAGCAGGGCAGAGATCGAGGGGCTCTACACACAGTGATTCATTCAGAACAAGTGAGCAGGTGCAGATGCAGACAACATGGAAAGATTAGAAAGTTTTTTCACTGAACAGCAAGCTCAGACCTACTGGAGAAACCAATGAGCAGAGTGAGAACCACACTTGCAGACTTTTGAGGCCCAGCAACAGTCCATCAGCAATTGTCCAATACATTAGACTGTCTGCCAGGAAGCTACCTCCTCCTGTTGGAGAGTGTGGAGTAATCTACTTCCAACTTGTGTGGGATTCTGGAATGTTGCTCTGACACTCTGCAGTCAACAGTGAATGATGCAAATTGTCTCCCCTGGCAACAGTAGTAGCATTTCTCAGAGATGTTCAAACTGGAGCCATGCAGACTCTGGACTCCATCATTCCCTCTGCTTTGAACAGGCTGGGAGACCAAGTGGATTGTGGCTTCCATCACATTAAATATCTTCTATAGTCTGCTATTCCTCACAGCAGTGGAAATGTTGAGTTGCAGTTCCAAAGCAGGGACAGATATGCATAAGAATGGAACATGTAGCTCTATCTCAGGATGGAGATGCACCAGTTACATATTGTTGGATTGGAAGCCCTTGTGATTTATGAAGGCATTCGGATCATGTGCAAGAGGTTACAGTGTGACAAGGGTACAGTCAATGGTTCCCTGGGCTAGGGGGAGGCCTGCAGTCTGTGCAAAATCTCAGAGCCCTATCCTGGTGCTTCCAGTTATCCATAGGGAACATGATGCTTTTGCATATGTGGCATCAACTATATACTTAATGCAAGCATCAACTGCATCCTGACAAATATTGTTAATTTCCTTTGTCACAGCCTGGAAGGAACCGGAGGTAAAGAAGTTAAAGTCTGCAGTGACCTTGACTCTAATAAGGCAATACTGTGCCTGCTGCAGCAGTCAGCTACAGGTCTTATCGCAGGAGATGTCACAGGTCAGTGACAGCCTCCCCAGAGAAGTACAACCTCCTTATGCCTTACTCCTCTGAGGTACAGACCTGTTATTCTGGGCCGATCCAGACTGGTGGGAGGGTAGGGATGTCTGTGAGCTCTCCTCTTCTTCTGTGGTCTCTCTGCAGCTGCAGTGCCTTCCCATCCTTCCACTGTTGCTGCTAGCCCTCTTCCTCTCGCCAGAATGGAATGGTTGAAAGGATTCCCATTTTCACATTGTCATCATACCTTAAACTACCTGAAAGTTGTTCCAACACTAGAAACAAAAAAAGCACAGCTCTGCATCGAAAATGACTAATGAATAGAAGCAAGATGTCTACTAAATGTATATTTAAATTTGAGTAGATGTGTACCCTTTAAATGCCAGTGGACCTGACCGTTCCCCACACTGTACCATCCATTGATAGTAAAGGTTTAACAATTAGCGGTGGCAGGGCTGACATGTTCGAAATTGGTGATGGGCTCCTAAAATGCTAGAGGACTCCAATTTAAATACATTCATCAGGCCCCTGGCTGCTTCTGCTGTGAGTACTGGCTGCCTAAATAGAGACCAGCTCGAGAATCCGGTAGTAAATCAGAGTTTTTATTTCTAGTTCCAGTTTGCCAGTTCTGATGAAAGATCACTGACCTGAAACATTAACTTTGCTTCTCTCCCCGCAGATGCTGAGTATTTCCAGTACTTCCTGTTTTTATTTTTATTTCTAATGTAATTTTTATCCCACTACTGCCCAGTCATACTAAAAATTAGAACCATAGAAAAGTTACGGCACAGAAGGAGACCATTCAGCCCATCGTGTCTGCACGGCTGAAAAAAATAGCTGCCCGATCTAATCCCACCTTCTAGCATCTGGTCCATAGCCTTGCAGGTTGCAGTACTTCAGGTGCAGATCCAGGTACCTTTTAGATGAGTTGAAGGTTTCTGCCTCCACCACCGATCCATGCAGTGAATTCTAGACACCCACTATCATCTGGGTGAAAAAGATTTTCTCATGTCCCCTCTATTCCTTCTACCAATCACCTTAAATCTGTGCCCCCTGGGAATTGACCTCCCCGCCAGGGGAAACAGGTCCTTCCTGTCTACTCTATCCAGGCCACTCATAACTTTGTACACCTCAATTGAGTCACCCCGCAGCCTCCTCCTAACCGATGCAAGCTTTCCTCATAGCTGCAATTTTTCAAGCCCTGGCAACATTCTTGTAAATCTCCTCTGTACTCTCTCCAGAGCAATTATGTCCTTCCTGTAATGTGGTGACCAGAACTGTATGCAATACTCCAGCTGTGGCCTAACCAGCATTTTATACAGTTCCAGCATTACATCCCTGCTTTTGTATTCTATACCTCAGCCAATAAAGGAAAGCATTCCATATGCCTTCTTCACCACTCTATCTACCTGTCCTGCCACCTTCAGAGACCAATGGACATGCACTCAAAGGTGTCTCACTTCCTCTACGCCTCTCAATATCTTCCCGTTTATTGTATATTCCCTTGCTTTATTTGCCCTCCCCAAATACATTACCTCACATTTCTCCAGATTGAATTCCATTTGCCATTTTTCCACCCACTCAACCAAACCATTGATATCATTCTGGAGTCTACAACTATCCTCTCATATCAACTACTTGGCTCATTTTGTGCCATCTGCAAATTTCCCAATGATGACTCCCACATTTGTTTCCAAATCATTAATATATACCAACCAGCAAAGGATCCAACATTGAACCCTGTGGAACGCCACTGGAAACTGCCTTCCATTCACTAAAACATCAGTGGACCATTACCCTTTATTTCATGTCCCTGAGACAATTTTGGATCCAACTCGCCACATTCCCCTGTATCCCATGGGCTTTTACTTTTCTGACCAGTCTGCCATGTAAGACCTTGTCAAATGCCTTACTAAAATCCACGTAGGCAACATCCACTGCACTGCCCTCATCAATCCTCCTTGTTACTTCGCCAAAACATTCAATTAAGATGAAATGGGGTATTAGAGACATTAAAATATCAGATTTTGTTCCCTTTTGGTTCAATTTTATAACAAAACACCAATCGAATCTTGAAGTCATCTACGTATCTCACCTGTATCATTGGCAGCTTGAAAAATTAAATCCACTATAAACTATGATTTGATAGAGAGACAGGGAGAAAGACACAATTAGAGAGAAAGGCTGTTTCTATCCTCATCACCATTTGAATTCTATGAAAAAATAAAACAGTTCCATTTTGAAGCAAACAAGGCCTAACAGGAAGGGATGGTATGAGGGTGAGAGGCAAAGAAACAGGTTAATGATGATTGCTGCAAGTGAAGTGGGTCAGGGTTAAAGGTGAGGGCAGTGACAGTACAGCAAGGCGGAGCAAATAATATGAGGGTTTGAGTGGATTTTTAAAAATCGTTCATGGGATGTGGGTATCGCTGGCCAGGATAGCGTTTATTGCCATCCCTAATTGCCCTTGGAAAGGTGGTGGTGTGCTGCCTTTTTGAACTGCAGCAATCTACATGGGGTAGATACACCCACAGTGCTGTTAGGATGGGTGTTCCAGGATTTTAACCCAATGACTGTGAAGGAATGGCAACCTCGTTACAAGTCAGCAAGTCAGGATGGTATGTGGCTTGGAGAGGGACTTGCAGGTGGTGGTGTTCCCATGCATCTGCTGCCCTTGTGGTCGGTGGTAGAGGTCGCGGGTTTGGAAGGTGCTGTCTAAGGAGCCATGGTGCGTTGCTGCAGTGCATCTTTTAAGTTGTACACACTGCTGCCACTGTGCATCGGTGGTGGAGGGAGTGAAAGTTTGTGGATGGGGTTCCAATCAATCAGTTGCTTTATCCTGGATGGTGTCGAGCTTCTTGAGTGTTGTTGGAGCTACACCCATCCAGGCAAGTGGAGAGTATTCCACCACACACCTGACTTGTGCCTTGTGGACAGGCTTTAGGAAGTCTGGAGGCGAGTTACTCGCCACAGGATTCCTAGCCTCTGAACTGTTCTTGTAGCCACAGAGCCATGGTACTTATATGGCTACTCCAGTTCAGTTTCTGGTCAATGGTAACCCACAGGATGTTGATAGTGGGGGATTCAGTGATCGTAATGCCATTGAATGTCAAGGGGAGATTGTTACATTCTCTCTTGTTTGAGATAATTATGGCCTGTATCATGCAGGCCCCAACCTGCCAAGAATGAGGCACATTAATTTTGCCACATGGACCTTAAATTTCAAATTATGCTGGGAAAAAGGGAAGGCCTGTGACAAGGGGTTGCCAGGCCCCTGGCTGGAAAGACTTCTTTGTATATTAACAGACAATGTTTGGAACAAAGGAGCTATTCCCTGCTCCAATTCAATCCACGAACAGACGTGGTCAGACAGTTAGTCACATGGCTGTTGCAGCGTTTGAACTAGCCACAGAGACTGCAGAAAGCAGAATGCTCCTGGACTGAAGATGATGCCCTGCCTGCCTGCTCCCATCTCTCTCACCAGCTTCTGAATCCATTGAAGACACATGAACTCCAAGAGGGAAAAGTCTCCTAGAGTGAACAAGGTTTAAAGAAGAATTCTAGGCTCCAACGAAAAACAAGATCTACCTACAATCAAGGACTCTACAGTGAGCTTGAAGACTGTGACAAAAACTCTTCAGATATTGCCTCAAACTTTTCCACTTTATTTCTTCGGCTCTTTTCTGTTCCTATCTGCATGTATGTATCGCGTATGCATGCTTACGTGGGCGCATCGGTATCCGTAGGCGCTAACCGAATTAGAGTTTAAGTTCAATAAAATTTCACTTTTATTCTTTAAACCCAAGAAAGCCTGGTTGTTCTGGTTTCTTTGCCTTAAAATTGGAAAGCGGTGAAAAATGATGCACCAAGGGGGAGCAAAAAACAGTGTGTTTAAAATTAAATCCTGTTACAATAAGACCAAGCAAAGGCTGAAAGGGAACCCTAGACCTCTTTCTCACCTGGTCGTAACACCTAGCACGTGTGTTGCGTGAATGTTACTTGCCACTTATCAGCCCAAGCCTCGATATTGTCCAGATCTTGCTGCATTTCTACACGAACTGCTTCAGTATCTGAGGAGTCACAAATGGTGCTGAGCATTGTACAATCATCAGTGGATATTTCCACTTCTGACCTTATGATTGAAAGAAGGTCATTGATGGAGCACTGAAGATGGTTGGGCCTAGGACACTACCCTGAGGAACTCCTGCAGTGATGTCCTGGAGCTGAGATGATTGACCTCCAACAACCACAACCATCTTCCTTTGCGATAGGTATGACTCCAACCAGCGGAGAATTTTCCCCGATTCCCATTGACTCCAGTTTGTTAGGGCTCCTTGGTGCCATACTCAGTCAATTGCTGCTGATGTCAAGGGCAGTCACTCTCACATCACCTCTTGAGTTCAGCTCTTCTGTCCATGTTTGAACCAAGGCCATAATAAGGTCAGGAGCTGAGTTTGCCCTGGCGGAACCCAAACTGAGCGTCACTGAGCAGGTTATTGCTAAGTAAGTGCCGCTTGATAGCACTGTCGACAATACCTTCCATCATTTTACTGATGATTGAGAGTAGACTGATGGGGCGGTAATTGGCCAGGTTGGATTTGTCCTGCTTTTTGCGTACAGGACATACCTGGGCAATTTTCCACATTGCCGGGTAGATGCTAGTGTTGTAGCTGTACTGGAACAGCTTGGCTAGGGGCGCGGCAAGTTCTGGAGCACAGGTCTTCAGTACTATTGCTGGAATATTGTCAGGGCCCATAGCTTTTGCAGTATCCAGTGCCTTCAGTCATTTCTTGATATCACGCGGAGTGAATCGAATTGGCTGAAGTCTGGCATCTGTGATGCTGGGGACTTCAGGAGGAGGCCAAGATGAATCATCAAGTCAACATTTCTGGCAGAAAGTTGTTGCAAATGCTTCAGCCTGATCTTTTGCACTGATGTGCTGGGCTCCCCCATCATTGAGGATGGGGATATTTGTGGAGCCACCTCCTCCAGTTAGTTGCTTAATTGTCCATCACCATTCACGGCTGGATGTGGCAGGACTGCAGAGCTTAGATCTGATCCGTTGGTTATGGGATCGCTTAGCTCATCTATCACATGCTGCTTAGGCAGTTTGGTACGCAAGTAGTCCTGGGTTGTAGCTTCACCAGGTTGACATCTCACTTTGAGTTGGTCCCCCTGGCTTTATGGTGATGGTAGAGTGGGGAATATGCCAGGCCATGAGGTTACAGATTCTGGTCAAGTGTTCCTGACATACCCTGGAAGGTCCTGGCAGCCTGCCCCGATTATTGTGCAAACATTGGGGTCAGTACATGGACAATTTGACATTTCCGTAACTCCTTCACCATATTTCCTCTTCGAGGATCCGTCTGAAATTTATCATCAGTGTCAATGATGCCTAGATTTACATTAATCTGTTCAGATTATATTCACAAAGTTTCAGGAGGTAACACCACCATCTATGACAAATCATCCAAATGATGACTGTGCCAAGTTAATACAAGTTTAACACTGGTCGATGATACTTAAGATTTAAACCAATTGCTTTTGGCCAATTCATTGCACTGCCTCTTTAATATTACTCCCAAACAGCAAATGTTATATGAAAGAATGTATTGCCTGAACTGCTCTATCCCTTTCTGACAATTCTGCAAAGCGTGACAAGTAATGCACCCATTACCCTTATATGCGCAGCACGTGACTGAGCTGACACAGCAATATATCTGCAATGCAATTTAAGGTTGTACACACACTTTAATCTTTGATCTTCCAAGAAGTTTTCAAACTATTCAGTTATGCTTAGCTAATTTCTAAAGTGTGTTTGAGGTATAAATTTCAACTACAACTTTCAAAGGTCAATCCTAGTTTAATAGTGACCTTTAAAATCTTGGGAGAATCTTGGGTCAGTGCCCAAACCATGACTTAACAAGCCACCAGATGAATCCTTAAACCCCTTGACCTTAACTCCTTGTCAATTAACCATTAATGATTGATATTTCAGCCTCTGGCCAGGAGACAATAATGTATAGATTTGGCTTGAAAAGCAGTCTTACATCAACCAGTTCAGTTTACATTGTTTACCTTGTCAATCTTGTGACATCAACGAAGGGAACAGTGATGAAATATGAAATGAACTAGAGGAATTATGAAATATACATCAACTGTGGAACTGAACTACAGGAAAATGGACATATTTGTGCCACAGACAAAAATGGAGTAGAGGTCAGGTGACCCCTCCTGTACTGTCAATTAATACCTTTATCTATGTTTAGAGATACAGCACTGAAACAGGCCCTTCAGCCCACCGAGTCTGTGCCGACCAACAACCACCCATTTATAGTAACCCTACAGTAATCCCATATTCCCTATCACATCCCTACACTAGGGGCAATTTATAATGGCCAATTTACCTATCACCTGCAAGTCTTTGGATGTGGGAGGAAACCGGAGCACCCGGCGAAAACCCACGCAGACACAGGGAGAACTTGCAAACTCCGCACAGGCAGTACCCAGAATCGAACCCAGGTCCCTGGAGCTGTGAGGCTGCGGTGCTAACCACTGCGCCACCCGAATTGAAGATGAAACTCGCTAACCTAGTATGAATTAGCTTAGGGGAGAATCCATTGAAATTGAAAGGTTCCTGTTTCATCTTTATGTTGTTTCTGGTTCCCAGATGATGGAAAGAATCATGCTTTAATCTTGGAAAAGGCTGGATTCAGTCTTGTTTATTACAGCACCATGCTTTGTACTGTATAACCTGATTCTTTTGTTACATATAACATGACTCCCCAGTGCAGTCGTGAATGAGACCCCACTGGAACACTTAAACATAACAACTACTTTCTGGCTACTTAGCTCCCAGCACTTTACAGATCGTATAACATTATATACATATATAACATCCCTCTTTCTTTAAAACATAATGCCCCTATATCACTATAACTGTCACTATAAACAAAAAAGTTTAACATCCAACTTGTGGAAATAATCTGAACCCCTTTTTAGAGTCTTTTATAGCATGTAATTGTTTTTAAATATTATTCACGGTATCGCTTGGGTGGTAAGATGTTGTGCCTCCATCTTGTAGATTTGGCATTTGTTGCTCTCAGTGGTGAGTTGGCACACTGTACAGGTGATGTTGTGTCACTTGCTGGTGATGTTGTTAATGTTGTCTCGTTGGATCGTGATGTTCCCGGTGTTGTTGATGGTCTTTTCTGTTGTTCCAGCTCAGGCGTAGGTCGAATATGGATTCTGTTCCTTCTCATTTGGTTTCCGGTTTCGGTCTCAATTATATATGACCTTGGAGTCTCAGCTTCACTAACAACCTTTGCTGGGCTCCAGGTTTTCACGATTGGATCATTTATTTATTTAGAGATGAAGCACTGAAACAGGCCCTTTGGCCCACCAAGTCTGTGCTGACCATCAACCACCTATTTATACTGATCCCATATTCCTACCACATCCCCACCTTCCCTATATTCCCCTACCACCCACCTATACTAGGGGCAATTTATAATGGCCAATTTACCTATCAACCTGCAAGTCTTTGGCTGTGGGAGGAAACCGGAGCACCCAGCAAAAACCCACGCAGTCACAGGGAGAACTTGCAAACTCCACACAGGCAGTACCCAGAATTGAACCCGCGTCGCTGGAACTGTGAGGCTGCGGTGCTAACCGCTGCGCCACTGTGCCGCCCCATATACTTTTTCATGATTGGATCCTGTACGTATACAGTTTGTCCTTTAAACAGCTCGGGTAGGGATTTAGCATATTTGTTGAAGTGTTGCTCTCCTCTTACCTGTGCTTCTGTGAGTTGTTGTCTCACTTCCTCCTAGTCACTTGAAGGATGGATTTTGCTTGGCAGAGTTGTCTTATATTTTCTTCCATTTAACAGCTCTGCAGGTGATTTTATGTCAGCCTTAAGAGGCGTGGATCGGAGTGACAATAAGGCCAGGTTTGGGTCTTCCTTTGTCTCTTGGCATTTCACAAGTGTTCTTTTGACCATCTGGATGTATCTTTCTATAAATCCGTGTCCCCATGGGTAGTGTGGTGATGAGGTGATGTTGAACCCATACTGGTCAGCGAATTCCTTAAATTCTCTGGATGTAAATTGGGTGCCAGTGTCACATATTAACCTTTCAGGAATCCCTTGCTCAGTGAATAGAACTCATACTGCTGAGATGGTTGTTGTAGCTCTCAAGTCTTTCGTCTTCCAGATAAAAGGGAATTTTGAGTAGTAGTCTGCGACTATGAGATACCATTCTTGATTATGTGTGAATAAATTAACTCCTACATTATGCCATGGTCTGGGTGATACTTCAGTAACTATCATCTCCTCATTCGCTTGTGAGTTTCTGTACCCGACATACATTGCATGTGGACACCATATTTTCAAGGTCTTTGCATATGCCTATCCAGTACACAGCTGATTTGGCTCTGAGCTTACACTTCTCCATTCCCATGTGGCCTTTGTGTATCTTTTGGAGAAGTTCTTCCTACATTGTTTTGGGTTTGATTATTCTGGATCCAGCCAGCAGAACACCATCTTCTCGTGAGATGTCATCTCTGATAGACCAGTACTGCCGTATTGCTGGCTGTGTGTGCTGTATCCTATCAGGCCATCCCTGGATCACTTGCTGAGAGAACATCTGTAATTCCTCATCTTTGCTGGTCTCATCTCTAATTTGACTCAGTTTTGATGGTGTTATGTTCACTAGGTGATGAATTTTTATACCTAGATCTTCTATCTTGTGTTTCTCCTGTGTTGACAACCGAGATGGGGTGTCTGCCAGCACCATTTCTCTTACTAGCTTATATTTCAGAGTAAAATCATAAACTCTGAAGCTTCAAGAGTAACCTCTGCAGTCTTGTTGGTGCTTTACATAGATTTTTCTTGCAGATCTGCTCCAGTGGATGATCACTCTCCACTGTGAACTTCCTCCCATAGAGTTATGTGTAGAACTTCTCACATCCATACATGACTGGCAAAAGCTCTCTCTCTATATCAGGACTGCTCCCAGTCCTTTGGTGGAAGCATCTACGTGTAGAGTGATAGGTTTCTTTCTGTCGTAGTATGACAGACTTGTCTGCTTGCGTCCTGCCTTTTTGAGTTTGTTGAAACTCCTGTCATGTGACTCTGACAAATGGTACTCTACATCTTCTTTCATCAGCTCCCTTAGGTTTGCTGTGTTTTCCAACATGTGCAGTATGAAGGAGCTCATGTATTGTATCAAACCAAGGAAACTTCTCAACTCTCTCTTATCTCTTGGGGCTTCCATCCCCGAGATGGCTGAGATTAGGGCTCAGCTTAAATCCGTCAGGTGCGTACACCATTCCGAAGAACTGGCATTCTGTCACTTTCATAATGGATTTGTCTGCATTTAACTTCATCCCAACTTTCTTGGTTCTTTCCATGGCTTCATGTCTATGGTTGTCATGATCTTTTCAATCTACACCATATATCTGGAAAACATCAGCTATGCCAACTGTTCCTTTGCATCCCCTGTATGTCTTGTCTACTTTCTGTTGGAACACATCCTGGCTCACTTTGAGGCCAAAGGGTAGACACAGGAATTTGTACCATCCAAAGGGCGTGTTGAATGTTGTCAACAGTGAAGATTCTGCGTCTAGCTTCACATTCCAGTAGCCATTTCTGGCATCAAGCTTGCCGAAAACTTTTGCCCCTGCCAGTGCTGGTTTGATTTCTTCCAATGTGGGAATAGGGTAGTGATCCCTCTTTATTGCGTGGTTAAGATCTTTGGGATCTAGGCAAATTCTTAGCCATCCATTTGGCTTCTCTCTTAGCACGATGGAATTTACCCAATCTGTATGCTCTGTGACTCTGGTAATCACCTTCTTTTCTTCTATTTCTCAGAGCTCTCTTTCAAGCTTTCCTTTTAGTTCTACTGGTACTTTATGTGGGGGATGAATCACTGGTTTCATCGCTGAATCAATAGTGATGTGATGTTCAAAATCTTCAAAGCATCCAACCGTCTCACCAAAACACTCTGGGTACATTTGTACCAGATCTTCTTTGCTTCTGATCGGAGGACACCGTTCAACGGGTGTACTGTCTTCAACCCTCAGTGTCATCTCCTTCACCTCATGGTTTACTGAGATAATCTGCATCTCTTCACAACTGTTCAACCCCAGGATAGCTGGTCCATCTGTTTCTGTGATGTAGAACATACAGTTAACATCTTTCCCTTTGTGCGTCCCTCTAATTTGGGTTGTTCCTAGCTGTCAAATCTCAGTTCCTCTGTATGCTGTTAGCATGACGTTGTTTGGTTTCAGAGCACCTTCCCTTGGATAACCATTTTTCTCCAAATTTTCAGGAAAGATCTGCTGGTATAGTCTGAGTGGGATGAAGTTACTCAGTATTGATCTTCACCTTCAGATTTATCTTTGTGGGCTTATTTCTCAGCCTCTTCCTGATCTGAATGGTTGTGTGAATTTCTTTTCTCGGGAACTGTCACATCCAGACATTTCATGCAATTCTATGGTTCCTATGTCTGTTATGTTCTCAAACCCATCGCCATCTTCCAGGGTATGGATGTTTTGGTTTCTTTCACTATTCCTTTGCCCTATTACTCTGGCTCTGATGACTCGTCTACCACCTTCTTGCATTGTTCTGCACATCTTTTCCCAGTGATTGGTCTTTCCGTAAGCTCTGCAGATTGATCCGTACGTGGGACATTTCCATCTATCTGTCAATTCATGTGGTCATCCACAGCTCCTGCACATCTTTCTCTCTATTTGGTGTACATCCTTCAGTTGTTGTTTCACTACATCGAACCCGCTGCCTGTCTCTTGGCTTAGCTGAAGGCTAGCCATTTGGGAGGTCAGAGTCTTCATCTGTCTGCTCGTGGCTTCATGTGCTCTGGCAGTGTCTACAGCCTGCGATATTGTGAGCTTGTCCTGTACTTCAGGATGTGCAGAACCTCAAATGAGCTGATCTCTCAGCCGTTCATCTGTGTCCTTAAATTTACATTTTCTGGCTGCATTTTTCAATTTTGCTACAAAATTGTCAATAGGTTCACCTAGTTCCTGTCTGAGGCCTTCAAATTCAGATTGGTATATCCGATGATTTGATTTTGGCTGGAGATGGAATCTTTCAAAAATTTTGTCTGGGTTTCTGCTGTCCTCTTTGCGTAGGTCCCCGCTGTTAAATAAACAATCCTTTATCTCCAGCCCACAGAAGGAAACAGCTGACCCTCTCCTCTTCATTAGTGCCTTTTAGAAAACTATGGAATGCCAAATTGCATTTTTGTTCGAACTTCTCAAATGCCTCTATGACATCATCAGCTCCCAATTCAGGATGGGTTGTAGCAATGCATTCATTCCTGTCCTAGCAGACGTTTCAATCATTTTTTTTTTTGAGTTTTTGCATGAGTCACTCAGTTTTTCTGCCTCTCTCTGGCACTAATTTTGGTCACTTTTCTCAATCTGATGCTTTTAAAAATGTGCTAGGTTTTACTCACAGACACTTGCTGCCACCATGTTTCATCTTTATGTTGTTTCTGGTTTCCAGATGTTGGAAAGAATCACACTTTAATCTTGGAAAAGGCTGGAGTCAGTCTGGTTTATTACAGAACCATGTTTTGTACAGCAGAACCTGATTCTTGTGTTACATATAACATGACTCTTCAGTGTAGCCGTGAATGAGCCCTCTCCCACCACTGGAAAACTTAAACATAACAACTAGTTCCTGGCTAATTAGTTCCTAACACTTTACAGATAGTATAACAATATATACATATATAACAGCGGCCATTACATATTGATGATGCTTATCTACAGGAAGGAGCTAACAAAGACTTTTGCAGACTGACTGTCTCCGAAGCCAAGGCCAAAAGAATAAGTGTGAAGTAACACCTATTTATCAGAATGAACCATATTCAGATGCCATCTTATAACAATGGTTCAGATATCCTGGAGCATTGTATTAATCATCCCAGGGGAGAGAGCTCTAAGTCACTTGACCAATACCCCAACCTGACAAATTTCTACTTTAAAAGATAGAGAGGGGCAGAACAGCCAGAGAACTTATTTTCCAGCCAGAACAGCTGTGAGACAGTTCCAGCTAAGCAGCAGCCCTGCTGACAACACATTTTTACTACAGCAGCAGAGAAATTACAAGGTGACCTTTGGAACTCCCCCACCTGCAAAAGTGACCCAGGATTTCCACCATCGACTTTGGATTGTCATCATTTTCAAGACAAAGGGATTTCAGGCCTGTACCATTGAAAGATTTCTTCCTGAAAGCTTCTACAGGTTTTCTTAAAACAACAAAGTATTTTACCACATTTTCTCTAACTGCATGCTACCACTCTACTCTCTATCTTTTCGTGTGTGTGTGTGTGTGTGTGTGTGTGTGTGTGTGTGTGTGTGTGTGTGAATGCCTGAGTGAGTGAGTGAGTGAGTGAGGTCATGAACATCCTTTGGTTATTGTGTAAAATATTTTTTTTAACCTGCATGAAAACTGTCATTTGTCTATTTATTTGACCCTTAGAACATTCAGGGACTAAAGCACTATTTTTAAAACACTATCTGCAATCAGCTGCAAGGTGAAGAGTGGAAGTCATGCACACCACATCTCAGCTGCCCATAATAATCTTCAGTTAGGATACAGGTAAAGTGCTTGTGAAGTACCTTCCAGTAAGTTGGCAATGATCTGTCAAGTAATAAATCATAAAACCATAGAATGTCTACAGCACTGGAGGCCATTTGGCCCATCGTGTCTATGCCAACTTTCTGCAAGAGCAACTCACTTAGTTTCATTC
Organism: Heterodontus francisci; assembly: GCF_036365525.1. NCBI lineage: Eukaryota > Metazoa > Chordata > Chondrichthyes > Heterodontiformes > Heterodontidae > Heterodontus > Heterodontus francisci. The sequence continues at coordinate 89,432,386 of NC_090385.1, read as the reverse complement.
CCCAGCCTTTTCCACATAGCTCTGCATTTTTTTTCTTCTCTTCTCTTTTGAAGACCTCAATTGAATTTGACTCCACCACACTCTCAAGCGGAACATTCCAGATCCTAACCATTCGCTGCGTAAAAACATTTTTCCTCATATCACCTCTGCCTCTTTTGCCAATCACTTTAAATCGGTGTCTTCTGGTTCTGGATCCTTTGGCCAATGGGTACACTTTCTCCCTATCTACTCTGTTCAGATGCTCATGATTTTAAACACCTCTATCAATTCTCCTCTGAATCCCTTCTCCAATCTATCCACTTAACTGAAGTTTCTCATCCCTGGAACCATTCCGTGAATCTTTCCTGTACCCTCTCTATTGCTTTCACATCCTTCCTAAAGTGTGGTGGACACAATACTCCAGTTGAGGCCAAACCAGTGTTTTATACAGGTTTATCACAATTTCCTTATTCTTGAACTCTATGCCCTTATTTATAAATCACAGGATCCCATATGCTTGATTATCTGCTTTCTCAACCTGTCTTGCAAACTTCATTGATTTATGCACATATACCCCCAGATCCCTGTGCTCCTGTACCCCTTTTAAAACTGTATCCTTTAATTTATATTGCCTCTCTTTGTTCTTCCTACCAAAATCACACTTTTCTGCATTAAATTTCATCTGCCACTTGTCCATCCATTCCACCAGCCTGTTTATGTCCTTTTGAAGTTTATCACTCTCATTCTTACAGTTCACAATGTTTCCAATTTTTGTGTCATCCACAAATTTTGAAATTATGCCCTGTACACCTAAATCCATGTCATTCATATAGATCATGAACATCAGGGCTCCTAACACTGACCCCTGGGTAACCCCACTATATACCTTCCTCCAGTCCAGAAAACAAGCATTAACCACTACTCTCTGTTTCCTATCACTCAGCCAGTTTTGTATCCATGCTGCTACAGTCATGTTTATTCCATGGGCTCTAACTTTGCAGATATACCTGCTATGTGGCACTTAATCAACTGCCTTTTAGAAGTCCATGTAGACGTCATCTGCATGACCCTCATCAACCCTCTCCGTTACCTCATCAAAAAACTAAAGCAAGTTAGTTAAACATGATTTGCTCTTTGCTCCATGCTGGCTTTCCTTCATCAATACACATTTATTCAAATCATGTTAATCTTGTTCTGAATTATCATTTCTAAAAGCTTTCTCACCACCAAGCTTAAACTAACTGGCCTGTAGTTGCAGGACTTACACAACTACTGTATCTAAGGAGGATTGAAAGATTATGGTCAGTGCCTCTGCAATTCCCACCCTTACTTTTCTCAGTATCCTTGGATGCATCTCATCTTGGCCTGGTGGTGCCAAAGGACTGGAGAACTACAAATGTTACACCCTTTTTCAAAAAAAGGGTGTAAGGGCAAGTCCAGCAACTACAAGTCAGTCAGTTTAACCTCGGTGGTGGGAAAGCTTTTAGAATGATAATTCAGAACAAAATTAACATCTGGGTCTGGTGACATATTAATTTGAAGTACAGCCAGCCTATCCAATACTTCCTCTTTATCAATTTTTAGCTCGTATGGTGTCATACATAACTCCTCTTTCACCATAACTTGAACAATATCATCTTCTTCTGTAAAGACAGATGCAAAGTACTCATTTAGTCCCTCAGCCATGTCCCCTGATTCCATATGTAAATCCCCTTTTGCAACCCCAATTGTCCCCACTCCTCCTTTTACCACCCTTTTGCTATTTGTATGCATATGGAAGACTTTAGGTTGCCTTTTGTGCTAGCTTCCTCTCATACTCTTTGTTTTTCTTATTTGTTTTTTCACTTCCCCTTTGCATTGTCTATATTCTGCCTGGTTCTCAATTATATTATCCACTTGACATCTGTCATATTCACCCCTTTTCTGCTTCATCTTTCTCTCTATCCCTTTCATCATCCAGGGAGCTCTGGATCTGTTTGCCCTATCGTTCCCCCTCATGGGAATGTACCTTGACTGCACTCGAACTATCTTCTCTTTAAAGAGCAACCCATTGGTGCAGTTACAGTTTTCCTTGCCTATCTTTACTTCCAATTTATTTGGGCCAAATGTGTTTTCACTGCAGTGAAAGCACTGTCTGAGAGAAGCAGTGCTTTGAACAGTAGTCTTTCAATGGCTATGGCTGAAGCTCTTTAGTTTCACTGATCAAAGCTCGTCAGTTACACAGAAGAAGCTCTTCCCTGTAATCAGTTGCAAGGTTCCTCTCCCTTACTGGGGCAGGAACGGACATGACAAAAGCTCAGTTGTGAATTTACTTTATTGAGACAAAGTCAGAACAAGTTTATTAAGTTTTACTCAAACTAAAGCAATAAACTCAAGCAGTGATTTACAGTCTAACGCGGGCTATATACTTCCTGTATTAGTTCAGGACAGAAAGCGTAGCTTTTGGTCTTCAGATCTCTCTCTTTGACTTCTTGTTTCTTGTTTTTGCCATACGGACTTGATTTGGAGGGTCTCTTTTATCCTGACTCTTATCCAATTAACCCCGTCTACTGCCTAGTCATGCTCATCCCTTTGGTGATTCGCCAGAGCAGAAGGACTTCTTCATTCATCATTTTAATCTCCCGTTATCTCAGTCTGTTACATTCCTTCAGTCATTAATCTCTAGCAGCCTCAGAACATGCTGTGGTTTCAGGCTAATCCAGAATTCAGAGAAAGATGGTTCCTAACTGGCTTTTTAACTACTTTAATTTCTTACCCAGCAGATCCAAGGGGGTACCCTGCTCACCTTCAATCCCACCCCGCAGAAACCTGGAAGAGGGCAGGATGATGATGGGATCCCAAACCGATGTCAATTTCAGGGGATTTAACTCCCGCATGCACGCACACCCATCTCCCCTTGCCTGGGAAAATTCCCCCACTTTCGCTCCCCAGAATTGGGAGGATGTTGCTCCCTCACTGACTGACTGTTACTGCCCAGGAGTAGAAGACTCTTACTCCTTCACTGAGTCACTGTCACTGGTTCAAGCCTCATCTGCTGCCACAATCAGTGGTGCTAAAGTGGAGAATCAGCAGAGGCAGAATGGGAACTGGAGCAAGACATTTTAATTCCTCACCCCCTGCGCTTCCCATCAATTGAGAGGAGCTAAAATTCCCTGTAATGACTTTGTCAGTCTAAATTTATTCGATTCTCCCTTTAGAATTTCAAAAATGTGGCGTTTTGAAATGAAACCGACAGGGATAATTAAACAAAATTGCACTGCCAGCCCAAAGCTTCAGCTGTTGGAACAGCCTATTGGGAATTCAGGCCCATGCTTCACATGATATTCCCTGAACACACACCTGATATGTGCATCAGGCTGGCAAAGCTCTGCACAGAGATTAAATTTGTAAATTTACCAATCTGCTGTTTAAAATAGTTGTTCGAAACATAACTGGTTCTTTCCAAACCCAAATTCCTAGACTTTAAACTGATTGGACCTGAAAATCAGTAGGGGTCAGTGCACACAGAGGGCTGAATTTTGTTGGGGGTTATGCCAGGGGCCCTGATAATGGGCCTGAAAGCCGGGGGCAACCCCGCCTTTGTATTTTCCAGGACCCCCAGCCACATTTTGGGACAATCCGGCAACTAAGTAACTTTAACGTAAGAGAGCCCACCTCCAAGAGCTGCCAGCCAATTGGAGGGCCGGCAGCTCTCCAATCTCAGCATCACCACTGGGAATGGTGGCCACTGCTGGAATTACACCCAGCTGAGAGGACGCAGTGATGGATGTCAACCTCGCAACAAGGAGATTGGGGTTGGGGGTTGTCAGGGCCAGTGAGGCAAGTCCCAGCAAGCTGGGGGGGTGGGGGTGGGGGTGGTTGGTGGGGTGGGAGAGGCATGTTGCTGCAGGGTGGCGATTGCTGCCAGGGTGCCCCTCCATGGGCCATAGAATTCCCGATTCAGAGGGCATCCTGCCTACCCGCAGGGAGGCCGCCAGGGTCAACCCATGCGGCAGAGGGTCCACTTGCTGCTGATAAAATGCCAGCAGCAGTAGGAAGAGGCCCTTTTTGGCTAGTTAAGTGGCATAATTGGCCTCTTAGCCGGAGGGCCGTCCTCCACCTTCTCCTCCGTTGGTAAAATACCAGGCAGCGGAAAGGCGATAGGCACTCCACCCGCCACTTGCCATTTTATGGGACCAACTCCTCCCAGACTTTCCTTAGAGGGCTGGTAAAATCCAGCCCAGAGTCACTGAATAGAACGAGACTATTCAACCCATCGTGACTGCCAATTTAGTCCCATACCCCTACTCCTCCCCATAGCCCTGCAAACTTTTACCCTTCAAGGACTTGTCCAATGCTCCTTTGAAGTACAAATCTGCTTCCACTACCCCTTTCAGGTAGTGCATTCCAGATCATAACTTGTGGTGCATCTTTTTCCTTACATCACCCCTTGCTCTTTTGCTAATTACTTCAAATCAGTGTCCTTTGTTACTTACCCTTCTGCCACTGGAAACAGTTTCTCCTTATTTAGTCTATCAAAACCTTTCATGATATTGAACAGTTCAATCAAAAGTCCTCTTAACTTTCTCGGTTCCATAAAAAAAAAAAATCCCATTTTCTTGACTCTTCACATAATTGAAGACTTTCATCCCTTGTACCATTCTCAAATTCTCTCTGCACCTTGCTAAGGCCTTGACATCCATTCCAAATGTGATGCCTGGAATTGGACACAATACTCAATAGAGGACTGATCACTGATTTATAAAAGTTCAGCATAACTTCCTTGCTTTTGTAGTCTATACGTTGATCCCATATGCTCTTTTAAACAGCCAGGGAACCAGAGTTGGCCATACAAGACACTTTATCATAGGGAGCACTTCCACGCATACAAGTAATGTGAAGATGAAAAATTATGGACAAAAACTGAAAAGTTAAAAAAACTGACTGTCTTTTAAAATGGACTTCTTTTAAATAGTGAATAGTGTGCTCCACAAATGCTGACCAAAGGAAAAGGACTTGGCCTTTCTATATTCAAACTATCTGACAGAGAAAAAGGAAAAATCTTCAAAGCCAAGAGGTGTCAATTGCACCCATCATACACATCCTAAAATATTCCAGAATTGAATGGGTTCTTCTGAAACAAAGAAGGTGTGAAGTAGCTATATCCTGGGCCATTGTACGATCACCATGGGAGAGAAACCAAAGCTTCTCTTACCCGGAGGAGAGATGTAACACAGCTTTACCGTAAAAAGCAGCCTGGAGAGAGAGGGAGGAAGAGACATCCAGAAAGCAGCATTCAAAAGCTTGTTTCCAGCAAACCCAAAGACATGCACCCTGCTGTAGAACACTACATCTAAACTTATACAGCAGTGAGCTATAAATGATCTATTGACTAAACTGAACTTTCAACCAAGAGAGAAATCTACAATCACATCAGGCCTGCAAACAATGAGATCTTTACATCCAAGAGGTTACCGTAACCCACCAACTACTCCCGCACCCCCCCCCCCCCATCCCGGCCAAAACCGTGTATGCGTGTGCGTGCACACAAGCGAATGAGTGAGTGGATGCAGTTGCGACAATTTTGGGACAAGGCATATTGATCAACAAACAATTGACTTTCTGTTTTAAACCTACAGGAAGACTTGTTGCTGTCTGTTTATTTAGCAAACAAAACATAAAGGGGTTAAACCTTATTAACAAAACACACTTGCTACAGTCAGGTGGGAATTGAATAGTGGGAACCACCTAAACCTCACCACATGACCATGACAAATTGGCGCTTTGAAGCCAGGATCTGAACCACCAGACAAATTAGAGATTTGGAAAATGGGAGAAAAATTGACCTCAAATTGTGGAAAAATAAGCAAACAGGTTTTTTTGTATTCTTCATTTTTTTTTCTCTCTACAGTGCTAGAAACAAAAGAGGTGGCCACATTTAATGTGAAGGAGTTTGTAGAGCAGGGAGAGATATCCCATGATAAGTTAAACAAATTAATTATTGATGATTTAAAAAGCTACAGGGATGGGAATCACTTTCAAATAAAAATCAAAGAAACCTGAACTGGTAAAAAGTCCAGCCAACCATTTTAAACTTACCCCTGAACCAGAAGACGACAGCATGGAATTTGAAACTGAACGGATAGCCCTAGCTGGAATTCAGTTGGAAAGGGAAGAGATGCAGTTTCAGAAGAAAAAAAAGAGGAAAGAGGGATGCAAAGAGAGGAGGTTTGAGCTAGAAGGGCTAAAAGCACAAGGTGAGCATCCTGCCAGCCAATCTAACCTTATCCCCAATTCAGAGCAAAACTTTGATGCACTGAGACACTCAAAGTTCGTGCCAAAATTTAATGAGGAGGAAGTTGAATCATATTTTATCTCATTTGAGAAAATAGCTACCAGGCTAAAATAGCCACAAGAAGTTTGGACTCTTCTCTTACAAGGCGAGTTTGTGGGTAGGGCAAAGGATGTTTTTCCTCTGTTATCAGAAGAAGGTTCCTATGACTATGAACAAACTAAAACTGTAATTCTAAATGTATATGAGTAAGAACCTGAAGTATATAGACAGATATTCAGACACACCCGGAAAAAGACCCACATAGACATACATTGAATTTGAAAGAATTAAATATATGGCTTTTCATCATTGGATATGATCTCTCAAGCTGGAACTCATGAAAATTTGAGAGAAGTGATGTTGCTGGAAGAATTTAAAAATAGCATCCCAGGTAGTTTAAGGAACCACATTAAAGAACAGAGATACCAGAGTAAGAGAAGCAGCAAATATGGCTGACAATTATGAATTAATTTACAAATCCCTAACTCAGGAAAAATTTGGGTCTAGTAACTCTTACAAGCGAAGGAGCGATAGCTGGGATGCAGATGAATCAGAAATGGTCTCAAGAGAAAAGGAGAGTAGGGAAGGAAAACCAGATCAGTCTCCAACTTTTAAAAGCAGGAGGCCAGGTGATAAACCATGAGGGATCCGACCACATGTTTCCAGTGTGGCAAATCTGGGTATCTCCAGGAAAATTGTTGGTATGCCAAAATACCAACAGGAGGCACTGCAATCAAGCTTGTGGCTTTGAAAATGGTAAGCCTGTGTTCTGATATAACACAAGAACAAAGCACATAACAGAACCTTTTACACTAAGGAAAAATTACTCTTATTGTGTCCCAGGCACTAGGCAAGGAGATAACTATGCTTAGGGATACAAGTTGTTTTAAAGTCCTATTAGCAGCCAAATTTACAGAAATGCCACCCGAAAGCAGAACAAGTACTATAGTATTGGTAAAAGAGCTTACTGAAAAATTTTTGAAAGTTCCCTTCGTTAAAATTTACCTACAGAGTAAGTTGGTTACCAGGATAGTGAAAGTCGGGGTCATTCCAAGCTTGTCCATGCAGGGGGTAGACCTATTCCTGGGCAATGACTTGGCAGAAAGTCAGTACCCAGAGGGTCCAGAACAGTTCAGAGAGACTGGAGACACGGAGAGAAACAAACAAAAGTCTGTACAACTGCTGGGGAAGTCCCAAAAATCACAGAGGTGGGAGGGGGGGGTGGCAGTGGTGTAACACAGCTAGGAAAATTTAAAGGAATTAAGATAAAAGCAGCAAAGGTTGAAGGAAAAGCACCAGAGATATGCTTAGCTGAAACCGTTTTTAATGATTTAAATAGGGACAAGGAAAGTTCCAAAATAGAAAAGCCAAAAGTGAGGGAGATGCCTCACCTGGTTGAAGTGCCACAGGAGAGAGTAGTGGAAGCTGGACAACCACCTGCAAACAGTAGTGTCCCATAGAACATGGGGCAGCTTAGGGAAAATTTTGGCCAGAATTTTACCCTGATCAAATGGGAGCTGTCCACCAACCAAAAAGTCAGTGGCGACCCCACCTCTGTCTGGCCTGGGGATCCAGTCTGGATTTTATGGTTCCCAAGCCCTTAATTGGTCTGAGGCAGGACTTTCACCTTATTGAGGCAAGAAATCCCACCTAATGGAGCTGCCAGCAAATCAGCAGGCTGGCAGCTCATAGTCCCAGCTGCCTCACCGGGAGCAGTGACCAATGTTGGGACTGCAACCCAGCTTTGCGAAGAGGAGGAAGGACAGCGCTGGAAAAAGGTAAGTTTTTGGGGCCTCGCCAAGGGTGATCAGTCGGGCCCCGGAAGGGCAAGGGTGGTTGACTGAGGGGAGGTGAGCATGTTGGGCATTGCGGGTGGTTGGGACATCAGGGGCAGCCCTCCGTCGGGCACAGTGTGACTGATCATGAGGGCCACCCACCCCAGGCCTTTAGAAAGCCACCTAATTTTAACAGGTAGCTTTTCTCAGGCCTGGGCCGCCTGCCTACCAACAATAAAATCCCCATGGCGGTGGGCGGAGGCCGTTAAGTGGCTATTAACTGGTCACTTAAAGGCCTTGATTGGCCTGGGGCGGGCAGGCCATTTTTTGTCGCCGCCACCCCGCATAAAATGGTAGAGGTGGGAGTGGGTCAGGCAGGGCCCCCCAAGCCTCCCACACCATTTTACATCCCCACCCACCTGCCCGGCCGCCAACCCGCTCTTCGTGGGGTGGGGGCGGGGGCATAGAATTCCAGCCCCTGTCTCTGAAGTGAAAGGGAAGATAAAATACCCTAAAGTAAACTACACTTGTGAAAATCACTAGAAAGCTAGAATTGTGTTCAGCATGGATCTACCCATTGAAGAATCAAATGATCAGGTTCCAAATCCAAAACTAATCAAACCCAAAAATTTAGATTTAGAACTCAGCAAGAACAAGGGGCAGGAGGAAATCCCAGATGCCTCACAGGGTCTAAAAACAATGATTCACCCACTACCACCCTAGAAATAAGAAGTTTAATGCACCAGAACCTGAAAAGTTAAAGCCATGAATTGTGCAAATAATAGTTAAGGGGTTAAAACTTGTACTGACTGGGAGACATGCAACCAGCAGAAACAAAAATTTGCATACTACATGCTTCAACAACCACGTTCTTATTGAAATGAATGCTCCCAAAGTAGTACAAACTAATGCTAGAGAAACTCCAACCCCATTTGACAACACGTAACCAGAAGAAATGCAATTTTTAAATGGTACCTCATCCAGTAAAAGGAAAATGGAAAAAACTTAAACTTGAATATGAAATAGCTTTTACAAGCAACACCAGCTGTAGCAGATGTAAGTTTGAGGAGTGAATGAAATGAAAGTGCAGCAGTGTGACCCTATGTCTTCTCCCTTTCTGAATCTAAAAAGCAAACAATGAAAAATTGAAATCCAAGGAATTTCATTTTTTCCATTTTGGGGAAGGTCACATGTACCAGAGGTGTGATAATGAAAAATTATGGTCAAAATCTAAAAACTAACTTTGTCTTTTCAAAAATAGACCTTTCTTTTGTGCATAGTATGCTGTAAAAATGGCCAAAGGAAAATGACTTGGCCTTTCTGTATTCAAACTGTCTGACTGGTCAGAATATAAAGCACAGCAGAAAATGACTAAAAGGTTAATCAGGAGAATGAAATTAGAGTATGAGAGGAAGCTAGCTAGAAATGTAAAATTGGATAGCAAGAGTTTCCACAACTATTTAAAAAGGAAAAGAGTAAGTAAAGTGAGTGTTGGCCCTCCAGAGTATGAGAATGGGGAGTTGCTAATAGATAAGGAAATGGCAGATGAAATGAACAAATATTTTGCTTCTGTCTTCACTATAGAGGATACAAAAAACATTCCAGTAATAGCTGTAAATCAGGAGGTGGAAGGAAGAGAGGAACTTGATGAAATTACAATCACCAGGCAAGCAGTACTGAGCAAACTGATGGAGCTGCAGGCTGACAAGCCCTCAGGTCCTGATGGGCTTCATCCTAGGTTCTTAAAATAGGTGGCGAATGAGGTAGATGCGTTGGTGTTAATTTTTCAAAATTCGCTAGATTCTGGAAAGGTTTCATCAGACTGGAAAATAGCAAATATAACCCCTCTATTCAAGAAGTGTGGTGGGGTGGGGGGGGGGGGGGGGCGGTGGGGAGGCAGAAAACAGGTAACTATAGGCCGGTTAGCTTGACGTCTGTCTTGGGGAAGATGCTAGAATCATTCATTAAGGAGGCTATAGCTCGGCACTTAGAAAAACTCAAGGTAATTGGGAATAGTCAGCATGGTTTTTGTGAAAGGGAAATCACGTTTAACCAATTTATTGGAGTTCTCTGAAGGAATAACATGCACTGTGGATAAAGGGGAGCCCGTTGATGCACTGTACTTGGATTTCCAGAAGCATTTGACAAGGTGCCACATAAAAGGTTATTGTGCAAAGTGGGAGCACATGGTGTAGGGGGTAACACATTTGCATGGATAGAAGAATGGCTGGCTGGCAGAAAACAGAGTATGCATAAATGCATCCTTTTCTAATTGGTATGATGTGACGAGTGGAGTCCCACAGGTGTCTGTGCTGCGGCCTCAAATTTTTGCAATTTATATCAAAGACTTAGATGAGGGGAGCCATGGCATGGTAGCTAAATTTGCAGATGACACAAAGATAGGTAGGAAAGTATGTTGTGAAGAGGACATATGGAGGTTGCAGACTGATATAGATAGGTTGAGGGAGTGGCCAAAAATCTGGCAGATGGAGTATAATGTGGGAAAATGTGAAGTTGTTCACTTTGGCAGGAAGAATAAAAAAAAGCAGAGTATTACTTAAACGGAGAATGCCTGCAGAATTCTGAGGTGAAGAGGGATCTCTGTGTTCTAGTGCATGAGTCACAAAAAGTTAGGATGCAGGTACAGCAAGAAATAAAGAAGGCTAATGGAATGCTATCCTTTATTACGAGGAATTGAAAATAAAATGTAAGGATGTTATGTTTCAGTTAGACAGGGCATTGGTGAGACCACATCTCTAATACTGTGTACAGTTTTGGTCCCCTTATTTAAGGAAGGATGTAAATGCTTTGGAGGCAATTCAGAGGAGGTTTACTAGATTGGTACCTGGAATGTGCAGGTTGTCTTCTGAGGAAAGGTTGGACAGACTGGGCTTGTTTTCACTGGAGTTTTGAAGAGTGAGGGGAGACTTGATTGAAGTTTATAAGATCCTGAACAGCCTTGACAAGGTGGATGTGGAAAGGATGTTTCTTCTTGTGGGTGAGTCCAGAACTAGGGGGCACTGTTTTAAAATTAAGGGTCACCCTTTTAGGACAGAGATGAGGAGAAATCTTTTCTCTAGGAGGGTTGTGCGACTTTGGAACTCTCTGCCTCAGAAGGTGGTGGAGGCAGGGTCATTGAATATGTTTAAGGCGGAGGTAGATAGATACTTGTTCGACAAGGTTATCGGGAGTGTGGAATTCGAGACACAAACAGATCAGCCATGATCTTATTGAATGGTGGAGCACGTGCGAGGGGTCGAATCACCTACTTCTGCTCTTAATTCGTATGTTTGTATGACAGGGACAAAGGAAAAATCTTCAAAGCGAAGGGTTTTCAACTGCACCCATCTGAAAATGTTCCAGAATTGAATGGTTCTTCTGAAACAAAGAAGGTGTTAAGTAGCCACGTCCTGGGCCATTGTGCGATCACCACGGAGGAGACACCAAAGCGTCTCCTACCCGGACGCAAGATGTACCACAGCTTTACCTTAGAAAAGAAGCCTATGGAGAGGGGGGGGGGTGGAAGTGTGAGTGTGAGAGAGAGAGAGAGAGAGAGAATGCATGAGTGGATGTAATGGTGACAATTTTAGGATAAGGTTTATTGATCAATAAAGAATTGATTACTGCGCTGTAATGTTCTAATTCTAAAATTAATCAACAGATGCTAAGAAGAACTGAAAGTGAACTCGGTAGTTAGAATGAGGAATTTAGGGTGAACATAAGAGAGGCTGTGCAAAATTGAAGAATTAAAAAGAAAACAGACAGGTGGATAGCACACTAGCAAAATTAAACAGTTAGCACCAAGTTATAGAGCAAACGAATTCCAGATTAAGAGAGATAAACTGTGAGCCAGTATATCTGGGCCCTGTCTGAGTTACTGACTGTTCACGAGAACTCCCACTGAAGTTACAGTGGGAGTACACCAGAACGGTAGTAGATTTGCAACACCATTGTTTACAAATTGACAGAATTGTTCCCTTAAATTTTCACATCTCAGGCTTGGCCAGAAGTTGCACACAGTTAGGGGATTCTGTCGAATCAGGCCTGTATCGTTCCCCTCTGTGTTGTTCCAAGTATGGACCCCAATCAGGAGCCGATGTGCAAGCGGCAGAGATTTTCTGTGAAAGGAAAAGTGAAATCTGTAATCATTTCTGCCTGAGTTTTACTGTGCATCAACATCCAACCAGAAAAAAAACCTTAGATCCGAATCAGGATATCCTGCAGTTTGATCCAACAACGAAGTTAAGTTGTAGAGGGAGGATCAGGATGTCCTAATATTTAAGGAGAAGAAATCTCACTCAGGGAATTATAGACAGTTAGTTTAATGAAAGCTGTGGGGAAAATACTGGAAGAAATTAGGAGGGATGTGAGTTTGGAAGTTCACAGGGAATTACTTAAGGCATTAATTGATGAAAGTATTTATTTTCACAGAGGGCCAATGTCCTCCAGAACAGATGTAGAGTGTATTGATTCCCTCCAGTTCTTCAAAATTTCCTTACTCAAGATGGTAAGTTCCGAGTAGTTGACAATCGTATTATACATGAGGGGCGGGAGAGGGGGGGTGGGGGGGGGGTGGTGGTGGTAAGGCGAGTGTGGTGTGCATGGGAGAGAGAGGAGAGAACCGGGAGAAGATTTTTGAAGATTGTACGTAAAAACGATTGTTAGGAATGAGTCGAGAGTAATGTCATTGTGTGGCTGAGATGTACTGAACCGAGAGTGCTGGGTGTGATACTGAGATGTACTGAACCGAGAGTGCTTGGTGTGATATAGAGATGTACTGAACTGAGAGCGCTTGGTGTGATATAGAGATGTACTGAACTGAGAGCGCTTGGTGTGATACGGAGATGTACTGAACTGAGAGTGCTTGGCGCGAAACTGGAGCGTATAGTTTCTGATTGATTCTTTAAATCATGGCATGTATTGACTTTATAAATAAAATGATGTTATTAAAAGTTTGGTTGAACATCTGGAGAAACAATGTAAATGCCTGAAAACGGTTGTTTATGTAATTTCTATAGCTCTCCAATGATCTTCCATTGAAGAAACTGTCAGAATTGGTAGTCGCGTTCCATCCTCTTTGAAAGATATCAAGGCGTTTCCTTACCTGGCACAAGGTGGAGCCCTTAGCTTGGTTTACTTTCTTAATGGCAACAATAGGGATCCACATAAGACAGAAGATTACAATACACCAGCCAAGTGCTGTTGCCCAGACAGGGTATTCAACAGATCCATATTTCGGTGGGGCAAATGTTGCTAAGGACCAAATTAAGATTGTCTGAATAAAATGAACAAGATCAGATACAGAGTGAGAGACTGTCTGCAACTTCATTATTTTCAGTTTAAATCAGTAAAAGATGTAACATCTCCTTACTGTAAGCAAACACGGAGAGATAAAAAACCAACACACTCTCCACCACGGCCAGAAGAGCCAATTCCTTTCCCCAATCATCATCTCAATGTCCTTGATGAATCGGTTTACCCCTGTGAAAGTCGAGAGATGCACAATCACTTGGTTTGTTCTGGCATCAGGGAAATGTGTTTCCTGTAGAAGTTCATCTAGTACTGGGTGTCACTAATAAATAGGTTAAATTGGAGAAGACATCACTCAGGATTTCAAACAGGATAAGTAAATTGTTCCCCATCATCAACTTAATTACCCATGAAGGAAAAATGTTTGTACAAATCCTGAAGAACTGGTGCTTACTCTCAAAGGCTCATGTTTCAGATCTGTGCTGAGATGGACAGGTTCCCTGTTAGCAGAATGGGGGAGGATGGACTATCAAAGTGAGTTCTATGTCCTGAGCTAAAGAATAGCAAATGGATTCCAGAAACACCATGAACATACTGATACAGAACCTGTCCTGTTGCTCCATCTGCCTTGATAGTTGAGGGGAACTGGCAACATACTGAGTCAAGTGGCAATCAGCTGTTTAACTTGGAGTCATAGGGAGATACAGCACTGAAACAGGCCCTTCGGCCAGAGTCTGTGCCAATCATCAACCACCCATTCATACTAATCCTACATTGATCCCATATTCCCTACCACATCCCCACCTTCCCTCAATTCTCTTACCACCCACCTACACTAGGGGCAATTTACAATGGCCAATTTACCTATCAACTTGCAAGTCTTTGGCTGTGGGAGGTAACTGGAGCACCCGGCGGAAACTCACGCAGTCACAGGGGGAACTTGCAAACTCCACACTGGCAGTACCCAGAACTGAACCCAGGTCGCTGGAGCTGTGAGTGAAAATGTTTGAAGAACATCCTCATCATCAATTAACAGAAAAATGGCTGCAGCAAAATTGCCCCCAACAATAACCAGCTGTAACTCAGCAAGAAGGGGCATCACAGGTGAAGGATGCAGTAGGCACTGCCCGTCTCATATTGGTCTTTAGAAACAAATAAGGAAAGATTGCACTAACCATAGATCCAGCTTATACTGACGAGTTCCAGGATAGCAACTACAAGAATGCCCCATCCAGCACAGGAATGATCGATTAAATTTATCCAGTAAATCCCAGCCTGAAAAGAAAATGAAATATTTAAAAATATGCCGCATGAGGAAACTATAAATCTCTCCATTCAAAAAAGCAATGTCTGGGACACTAAATCAGCACTTTTACTCAGTGTAAAACCAATAAATCCTAATTCGATGACACCATCACATTGCTATCTCCCTGGTCTGCCATAACTCCAGTTGGAATAAAAAGGCTCACTACTCAGATACTCCCACATAGCTGGGAATGTTTGAGATATTTACACACCCAGTAATGCTGCTCCATCACTGGCATCCTACCAAGTACATTGAAATTAGGCCAGATGAAATACATTATCCTGTCACCACAGCTATGTGGTGAGAAGTCATTTGATGGTTTTCAGTGTGAACAATCACTACAGGGACAAAACCCACACTATCAGCACTTTTGAACAGCACACTCAAACCATTTGCAATAATCAACCAGCACTTCTTAAATTCTCCTAACTGCTGTGCTGGGATTTGAATTCATAGCTCTTAAACATTAAATCTAAGCCTCCTAACTATGAACCAAGTAACACAGCCACTATGCTACTCCTGAATAGCAAACTACATGAACAAATGCAGCAGCCAGTTCAGAGACCACAACAGATGAAGGCCATTCAGTCTATCTTTAATCAGCAATTAAGGGTTTGTTAACATCCTGCCACTGTGGCATCTGATTGTTTCCTCAATAATTCCAAGGACTTTTGCCTCCAATGTTTGATGAGGAAATTAATTCTACATGTAGATCACTCTTTCTGTGTTGAAGAATTTCCTCAAATGCATTAATCCTAGTTTAGGGTTTACAAACCACAATCTTCTGATCAGAGGTGTGTGTTACCAATTGAGTTAAACAAACACTGAGACAGAATCTGGCCAATTACTATCAGTGAAGTGATGGAAGATGTCGTTGACTGTGCTGTCAAGTGGCACTGACTCAGCAATTGCCTGCTCACCGATATGCAGTTTGGGTTTTACCAAGACCACTCAGCACTTGACCTCATTACAGCCATAGTCCAAACATACACAGAAGAGCTGAATTCCTCAGTGAGGTGAGACTGAGCTCCCTTGACATCAAGGCAACATTTGACCAAGTGTGGCATGAAGGAACTCTTGTAAAATTGAAGTCAATGGGAATAAGAGGGAAAACTCTACACTGGTTGATGTCATACCTATTACAAAGGAAGATGGTTGTGGTTGTTGGAGGCTAAACATCTCAGCCCTGGGACATCACTACAGGAGTTCCTCAGGGCAGTGCCCAAGACGCAACCATCTTCAGTAGCATCATCGATGACCATCCCGCCATCATAAGGTCAGAAGTTGGGATGTTCGTTGAAGATTGCGTAGTGCTCAGTTCCATTCACAACTCCTCAGAAAATGAAGCAGTCCGTGCGCCCATGCAGCACAACCTGGACATTATTCGGGCTCGGGCTGATAAATGGCAAGTAATATTCACCCCACACAAGTATCAGTCCATCACCCTCCCCAACACTTCCTTTTGGGGGGGGGAGTTGTGGGGGATGGGGCACCATTGACCAGAAACTTAACTGGACCAGCCATATAAATACTGTGGTTCCAAGAGCAGGCCAGAGGCTTGGCATTCTGTGGGGAGTGACTCACCTTCTGACTCCCCAAAGCCTTTACACCATTTACAAGGCACAAGTCAGGACTGTGATGGAATACTCTGCACTTGCCTGAATGGGTGCAGTTCCAACAACACCCAATACGTTTGACACCATCCTGAACAAAGAAACCCATTTAATTGGCACCACATCCACCATTTTAAACATTTACTGCCTTCACTATTGGTGCACCGTAGCCGCAATGTATATCACCTATAAGATGTATGACAACAACTCGCCAAGGCTTCTTCACCAGAACCTCCTAAACCCTCAACATCAACTGTCTAGAATGATAAGGTCAGCAGGTGCATGAGACACCACCAACTGCACGTTCCTCTCAAAGACAGGGGTGTTGCACTAGGTAAATTGTTCTTTCAGAGAGTCAGTGCAAACCCGACGGGCCAAGTAGCCTCCTTCTGTGATGTAACAGTTCTGTGATTCTGTGAAGTCAGAAGCAAATATCGATTGAGGTAATATCAGAATAAAGGGAAAGGAGGGGGGAATTTCTGAAATGTGTTCAAGAGAACTTCCTTGACCAGTATGTTCTCAGTCCAACTAGGAAGGAGGCATTGCTGGATCTGGTGCTGGGGAATGAGGCAGGCCAAGTGGATCTGTGAGGGAACACTTGAGTAAGACTGATTATTGTATCATAAGGTTTAGATTAGTAATGGAGGAGAACAAGGGACAATCTAAAGTAGAACTTCTAAATTGGAAGAGGGCTAAGTTCAATGGGATGAGAGAGGATCTCGCCAGGGTAAAATAGAACCAAAAATTGACAGGAAAAACTGTAACAGAGCAATGGTTGATCTTTAAGGAGGAGATCTTTCAGATACAGGCTAGATTAATTCCAACAAGGGTGAAAGGTAAGTGAACCAAAGCCAGCATCCTTGGATGATGAGAGATAGAGAATATGATGAAACAAAAAAGGGTGCATGATGCACATTAGGACAATTCTTCAAGCAAGAATCAGGCCAAATACAATGAGTTGAGAGGGGAAGGGAAGAGGAAAATGCCATTGGCAAAGTGAGAATATGAAAATAGAATGGAAGATAACATAAAAGGGAACCCAAAAATCTTCTACCAGCATGTAAATGGTAAGTAAGTAGTAAGAAGCAGGGTGAGGCCTATTAGGGATAAATATGCTTTGAGGCGCAGGACAAGGCTTGAGTATGTAATGAGTACTTTGTATCAATGTTTGGTAAGGAAGAGGATGCTGACGAAATATCAGTAGAAGCGGAGATGATAGAGGTAATGGATGAGGTGGAAATTGATAGGCAGGATGTCCTGGAAAAGCTGGCAATGCTTAGTGTGGATAGGTCGCCTGGTCTGGATGGCTTGCATCCCAGGTTGCTAAAAGAAATGGGAGTGGAGATAGTGGAAGGGCTTGTCATAATCTTCCAATCTTCCCTAGATATGGAGGAGGTGACAGACAATTGGGGAGTGGTAAATGTTTATTCAAGAAAGAGTGTAAGGATATTCCTAATAACTACAGGCCAGTCAGTTTAACATCAGTGGCGGGTAAGGTTTTAGAAACAATAATCAGGGAAAAAAAATCAACAGGCACTTGGAGATGTTTGAGTTAATTAAGACGAGTCAGCATGGATGTGTAAAAGGCAGATTATGCTTGATTAATCTAATTGATTTTTTTTGATAAAATAACAGAGAAGTTTGGTGAAGGGAATGCAATTGATATTGTATATATGGATTTTAAGAAAGCCTTTGACAAAGCACCATGTTAAATACTGGTTACCAAAGGGCGGCGCAGTGGTTAGCACTGCAGCCTCACAGCTCCAGCGACCCGGGTTTAATCCTGGGGACTGCTTGTGTGGAGTTTGCAAGTTCTCCCTGTGTCTGCGTGGGTTTTCTCCGGGTGCTCCGGTTTCCTCCCACAAGCCAAAAGACTTGCAGGTTGGTAGGTTAATTGGCCATTATAAATTGCCCCTAGTATAGGTAGGTGGTAGGGAAATATAGGGACAGGTGGGGATGTGGTAGGAATATGGGATTAGTGTAGGGTTAGCATAAATGGGTGGTTGATGGTCGGCACAGACTCGGTGGGCCGAAGGGCCTGTTTCAGTGCTGTATCTCTAAACTAAACTAAACAAATTTGAAGCTCATGGAATTGGAGGATCAGTGTCAGCTTGCATAAAATTGGCTTAAGGACAGAAAACAGCGAACATACGAATTAAGAGCAGGAGTAGGTCACTCGGCCCCTCGAGCCTGCTCTGTCATTCAATAAGATCATGGCTGATCTGATTGTAACCTCAACTCCACATTCCCGCCTACCCCCAATAACCTTTCACCCCTGTGGTAAATGGTTATTTTTTCAGACTGGAGGATGGTAGACATTGGTGTTTTTCTTAAGGGTGAGTGCTAGGACCACTGCTTTTCCTGATATACATAAATGACTTGGATATTGGAATACAGAGTACAATTTAAAAATTTGCAGTGTTACCAAACTTGGAGGTGTGGCATACAATGAGGATGATACCACTTGACTGCACAGGACATTGACAGGCTAGCAGAATTGGCAGACAAGTGGCAGATAGAATTTAACACAGAGAAATGTGAGATGATGCATTTTGGAAAAAGGGATGTGGGGTTGGGTGGGGTTGGGTGGGGTCGGGTGGGGTGGGGGGCAATATGTACGAATTGTACAGTTCTAAAATGTGTGCAGTGGGACCTGGAGGTGCATGTGCACACATCTTTGAAGGTAACAGACATACTGAGAGAGTGGTTAGCGAAGTGTATGGGATCTTGAACTTCATAAATAGAGGCGTAGAGTGCAAAAGCAGGGAAGTTATGCTGATAGGAAGGATCTGATGGTCCTTGAGAAGGTGCCGAGGAGATTTGCCAGAATGGTTCCAGAGATGAGGGCTTTTAGTTACAAGGTTCGGTTGGAGAAATTAATGTTGTTCTCCTTGGAGCAAAGGAGATTAAGGGGAGATTTGATACAGGTGTATAAATTATGACAGATTTGGATAGGGTAGACGAGGAAAAGCTATTTCCATTAGCTGATGGTACAAGGATGAGGGGACACAAATTGAAGGCTTTGGGTAAGTGATGCAGGGGGGATGTGAGGAAGAACTTTTTTACGTAGCAAGTGGAAGTGACCTGGAACTCGCTGCCTACGTGGGTGGCGGAAGCAAAGGCGATGAATGATTTCAAAAGGAAACTGAATGGGTACTTGAGGGAAATAAATTTACAGGGCTATGGGGATAGAGCTAGGAAATGGGACTGTTTGGATTGCTCTGCAGAAAGCTGGCATGGACTTGATGGGCCGAATTGGCTCTTTCTTTGCCGTTATGACTCTATGACCCAGGACTCTATTTTGACTTGGAAATACATCACCGTTCCTTCATTGTCACTGGGTCAAAATCCTGGAATTCCCTATCTAACAGCACTGTGGGTGCCCCTACATCACATGGACTGCAGTGGTTCAAGAAGGTGGCACACCACCACCTTCTGAGGGCATTTCGTGGTGGGCAATAAATGCAGCGAAGCCAACATCCCATGAATGAATAAAAAAAACTTACCAAACTTGTCATCTTATACTGAAATAGAACATTTCAAACAATATCCTGCCAATTTAAAATGAACACAATGTAAATCAAATTCACAGAGTGGTAACAAAACTGAGTTTCATCTCTTTAACTAGGCCCTCTACTTATTAATAGCATGTGGGGAAAGGCCAGTCAGTCCGACTACATCACAATACAACATTAAATAAATGGAAAACAACAGGACCAATGCACAAGGTCCTTCTTTATTACTTAATCCTGTGAAATTTATCACTTCATGGGGTAATAACCAGAACTACATGTGCATGGGCGCCAAATTACAGAGCCGCCACAATTTCAAATGCTGTAGCTCATTTGCATGGTCATAGCGCCCGCCCCCCGCAATGACATGGAGGGGGCGGTGACCCGACCAATCCGCAGCGTTGTTACCCCACTCCCCAACTCCCGCACAGAGAAACAATCCTCTTCCCCTCTCCCCACAGGTGTCGTGCCATGTCTCCCCGAATGGGGATTCAGCGATTAAGGAGGTGACGGGACCCTCATTAAATCAGATATGTAAATTAGTTTACATATTGCAATGGGGGTCCCGTTGGCGAGTGGTCTCACCGCCACTGCCGAGATCAGCACAGGGCCTGTCGCTGTTGGGGTCGGTGGCGGGCCTCCGTTGCACCGATCTTCATTGTTCCCCCCCCGCCCCCCAGCCAATGTTCCCGACTGTGGAGCGGCTTTAAAATCCATCCCTTCATGTGGAAACATAGCAACATATTAAAGGAAGACATACCTGTGTTACACATACAAGGCTGAGGGCATAAAACAACAAGCAAACACCAGTTGTCAGATAAAGGCGCTTTGATCGCAGAAACTTAGGGAACTGGTCCATCAGGGTTGTTATAATTGCTTCTGAAGAAATAAAAAGTTAAATAAGATCAGTGATTAATTAACTATTTTATGCAGTCTCATAGAAACCCACCACTGAAGAGTCCACAGCCCTGCAGACCAGAGAAGCAGATGAGAATAGCTTCTCCTACCTCTGAAACATGACAGAAACATGGTCAGGCTGTCAGCCTGAAATACAAATATCAGCAGAACATCACCACAAAACTTGCTTGTGCTTAAGCTGTATTTGCACCAGGAACACAGGAATCTGATGACTCTGATGAAACAAGTTGATCACTTCAGTGCTTCCTTTCTCATACCGTGCCTTGAAGCCATTTGCAGTGAGCTCCTCTGCGAGGTTGGTGCTACTCTACCACATTGAATGGAAGGCCAAAAGCTCGAGAGTGTCCTCAGTGCAGGGCATTGTAGCCTTCCCTCCAGGACACCAGTGCCAATGAGACTAGTGAATGTTTTCAGCATTCTAGCGTTGTCATAAGGAGGATGAGGAGGGAAATGGGAGGGTCAATCTAGTCTCCATGCCCAGTAGGAGGTTTCAGGAAAAGGCAATGTTCCAAGCAGTGATCTGATCGAGATGCACTTCCCCACAATAGTTACTGGGAGTCTCAGCCTGCCTTCTGTCTTGGAGAGTTAAAACCATTGCAGGTCCATTCATGGGTGGCCTCTATACAGAGGAAGCTGAGAATGTGCTTTCAGTCTTGGAATGGGATGGAATAGACAACATTGATTCAGAGGAAATGGGGCAGAGCTCTGACCTTTATTGTGCTTGCTCTCTGGACCATTGAGATGGAAATTTCTGATCTTTGAAACTCCTTACATTTGCTGAACAAAGTTAGAATCAAACCAGGATGTATTACCAAAGCCAGAATGAGCACAATACTTCCAGCCTTTTCACTAAGCAGAGAAGCTTGAGAAGAGGTAATGGAGGTTCTCAAAATTGTAACAGGGAAATCATGAAAGACTGTTTCCAATGGTTGTTCAATTGTTAACATGGGGATATTGATGGAAACTTATCACGAAATGATCAAAGGGTGAGGCTGGAAGAAATATTTCCAACATTACAACATTAATTGTCTTGCACAAGTGGCTATTGAGAAAGAGACTTAGGATGAGCTAAAAGAAAATTAGTTTAATTTTTGTAAAGGAAGCATGTGAAAGGGCACAGGGAATGGATGTGGAAATGGGATTAGATTAAATAACAGCACAGCTGTGATGGGCTGAATGACTGACCTCTGTCATTCAATTAGAATTATTCTGCGTGACACAAATTGTATTATAATTGCTTCGTATCAAGGTGCCTCAAAAGACATCAGCAGTTCTGAATGAGCTGGATGTGAGATTTGATACTGGAGATATTTACAGGGAAGGGGCAGCAGCATTGTCGAGGAAACAATCAGTGACACAAAGAGTGTTATGGATGAGATGCACTTTAATTTGGTCAAAGTGACACTAACGAGACAATATTGTTCTCAAATGGGGTCAGTAGACTTATCATCACATTAAAACCCCCACTATTTTTATGCGACTAAGAGGAGCAGGACTGCAGCCTCCAAGCTGCTCAATATTATATCAACCCAAATACAGTGAGCGGCATCAAGTTGACTGTTTGAGGCAGACATCTCTCCGGTTCTATTTCAATGAAGTTCGGCCCTCAAAATGGCTCTGGCCACTTTGCTCCCATCATGGGTGAGCAAATGCTGCTCTCCACAGGTCGTTCACCTGAAAGGGAAAATCTGCCCTGATGTGAGAGAATCTGTCAGAGGATATCATAGTGCAGGCAGGCAAGAGTCAATAGATTTCCAAATCCTTCCTATCCAACATCTCATATACATGAAAGTTTCCCAGCAGCTCAATTCAATGAAAGGCTTAAAATACAAGGGGGTAGAATTCAACAGTGGCAGGGTGTAAAATGAGTGACAGTGGATCATTATCTGCCATACAGCTCATTGAAGACAATGAAAATCGGGCAGCGTGTATAACTAGTGAATGATCTCCCACCACCCACTTCAGGCTCCCACCAAAGATGAATTTACCCCCAGGACCTTCATTGATGATATCTGGTTATGAACAGTGGTTGATATCATTGTATCTACAAAATCTCACAATAAATATTGGCCAGGACACTGACGAGAATTCCCTACTTTTCTATATTTCATGATGGGATCATTTACACTCACCTGAGAGGACAGACTTCACCTCAATTTAATGTTATATCTGCAAGATGGTACCTCTGGCAGTGCAGCCTCAGCTCTGTAATTAAGTGTCAGCTTAAATTTTATGTTTAAGTCTCTTGAGTGGGTCTTGAACCCACAACTTTCGGCCTCAATGGCAAGAGTACCAGCACTGAGTTACAACTAGCACTGACTTTCTTAGATGTCAGAGTGAATTACCTCTGTAATTTTAATGCAGCTGTTAACCCACTTAAAATAGTTTGATGCTCCATTAAGACATCAAGCAGAGAATTGCCACAAAGTAATATTACGCATTCATTTAATAACATTACCAACAGTAATTTCTCATCTTAGACTCTTATGGTCCAGAAATTTGTTGACATTACACCTATTTTACAGGCATGAAACAGGTGCCCAAGCATCCAATATGGTAAGTACTGTCATAGAGTCATAGTGTTATACAGCACAGAAACAGGCCCTTCAGGCCATCATTTCTGTGCTGGCCATACAGCACCCAACTATTCTATTCCCATATTCCTGCACTTGGCCCATAGCCCTATATGCTATGGCATTTCAAATGATCATCTAAATACTTCTTAAATGTTGTGAGGGTTGCTGCCTCCACCACCTCTTCAGGCAGTGCGTTCCAGATTCCAACCACCCTCTGGGTGAAAAAATGTTTCCTCAAATCTCCCCTAAACCTCCTGCCCCTTACCCTAAATCTATGGCCCCTGGTTCTTGACCCCTCTGTTAAGGAAAAAAGTTTCCTCCTATCTAACTTATCAATGCCCCTCATAATTTTGTATACCTCAATCATACTCCCCCTCAGCCTTCTCTGCGCCAAGGTAAACAACCCTAGCCTTTTCAGTCTCCCTTCATAGCTGAAATGCTCCAACCCAGGCAACATCCTGGTGAATCTCCTATACACCCTCTCCAGTGCAATCACATCCTTCCTATAGTGTGGTGACCAGAACTGTACACAGTACTCCAGCTGTGGCCTAACTAGCATTTTATACAGTTCCATCATAACCTTCCTGCTCTTATATTCTATACCTCGGCCAATAAAGGCAAGTATCCCATATGCCTTCCTAACCACCTTATCTACCTGTGCTGCTGCCTTCAGCGATCTATGGACAAGTACACCAAGGTCCCTCTGACTTTCTGTACTTCCTAGGGTTCTACCATCCATTGTGTATTCCCTTGCCTTGTTAGTCCTCCCAAAATGCATCACCTCACACTTCTCAGGATTAAATTCCATTTGCCACTGTTCCACCCATCATACCAGCCCATCTATATCTCCCTGTAATCTAAGGATTTCCTCTTCACTATTTACGACACCACCAATTTTCGTGTCATCTGCGAACTTACTGGTCATACCTCCTATATTCACGTCTAAACCATTAATGTACACTACAAACAGCAAGGGTCCCAGCACCGATCCCTGCAGTACACCACTGGTCACAGGCTTCCAATTGCAAAAACAGCCCTCGACCATTACCCTCTGCCTCCTGTCACTAAGCCAATTTTGGATCCAATTTGCCAAATTGCCCTGGATCACATGGGCTCTTACCTTCTTAACCAATCTCCCATGCGGGACCTTATCAAAAGCCTTACTGAAATCCATGTATACTGCATCTCCAGCTTTACCCTCATCGTCACATCTAGTCACCTCCTCGAAAAATTCAAATCAAGTCAGTTAGACACGATCTTCCCCTGACAAAGCCATGCTGCCTATCGCTGATTAATTCCTGCCTCTCCAAGTGGAGATTAATCCTGTCCCTCAGAATTTTTTCCAATATTTTCCCAACCACTGATGTTAGACTCACCGGCCTGTAATTACCTGGTTTATCCCTGCTACTCTTCTTGAATAATGGTACCACATTCACTGTCTTCCAGTCCTCTGGTACCTCTCCTGTGGCTAGAGAGGATTTAAAAATTTGTGTCAAAGCCCCTGCTATCTCCTCCCTTGCCTCACATAACAGCCTGGGATACATCTCATCTGGGCCTGAGGATTTATCCACTTCTAAGCCTGCTAAAACAGCTAATATTTCCTCCCTTTCAATGCTAATATGTTCAAGTATATCACAATCCCCCTCCCTGATCTCTACACCTACATCGTCCTTCTCCATAGTGAACACCGATGAAAAGTAATCATTTAAAACTATGTCCTCCGGTTCCACACAAAGATTGCCACGTTGGTCCCTAATGGGCCCTACTCTTTCCCTGGTTATCCTCTTACCCTTAATATACTTATAAAACGCCTTGGGATTTCCCTTTATCTTGCCCACCCGTGTTTCTTCATGCCCCCTCTTCACTCTCCTAATTAATTTTGGGATCAGCCGTAAGCCTTCGTTTTTTCCTTATCCAATCCTCTATTTCCCTTGACATCCAGGGTTCCCTGGGCCTGTTGGTCCCACCCTTCACCTCAACGTGTACATGTTGGCTCTGAACTCTCACTATTTCCTCTTTGAATGACTGCAACTGATGTAATGTAGACTTTCCTACAAGTAGCTGCTCCCAGTCTTCTTTGGCCAGATCCTGTTTTATCATATTGAAATCGGCCTTCCCCCAATTCAGTACCTTTATTTCTGGTCCATCTTTGTCCTTTTCCATAACTTCCTTAAATCTTACAGAGTTATGGTCACTATCCCCGAAATACTCCCCCACTGACACTTCAACCACTTGACCAGCTTCATTCCCTCAGATTAGGTCCAGTACTGCCCCTTCCCTTGTAGGGCTTTCTACATACTGGTTCAAAAAGCTCTCCTGTATGCATTTTAAGAATTCCGCCCCTTTTAAGCCTTTTGCACTAAGACTATCCCAGTTAATATTGGGAAAGTTGAAATCCCCTACTATTATTACCCTATTATTTTCATACCTCTCAGAGATTTGCCTCCATATCTGCTCCTCCATCTCTTCCTGACTGTTTGGAGGCCTGTAGTAGACACCCAGCCAAGTGATTGCCCCCTTTTTGTTTTTAAGTTCTACCCAAACGGCCTCATTTGAGGAACCTTCTAAGATATCATCCCTCTTTACTGCAGTAATTGACTCCTTGATCAACAGTGCAATGCCACCTCCTCTTTTATCCCCTCCCCTGTCATGCCTGAAGATTCTATACCCTGGAATATTGAGCTACCAGTCCTGTCCCTCCTTCAACCATGTCTCTGTGCATGCGCTCATTCCATTCCAGAAATGCACCACCTTCCATATTGGTAAAAGCTTCTATGTAGGTCTTCAGGGCCCATGTCTGAAACAGACATACCCATTTTGCATATGCAGCTGGGGTCCTAAAGCCTATTTCAGGACCCCTTTGCAAAAGTTGATCATGACAGACTGGAAATGTGCCATGCACACTGCGATCAGTATTCTCAGCCAGACAAATTTCCCAGGCCCCCGGCAGATGCAGACTCAGACTCAATCCAATTTCTGGACTCCCAAATCTTCTTTCTTTTATTAAAGTGAAAATTATTGTCATTCTTACCTACAGCTACAAACTGACTGTCGAGTCCCAAAGTGATCAGCATGAAGAAAAATAAAATGGACCATAAAGGTGCCCATGGCAACTGTGCAAGAGCCTCTGGGTAGGCAATGAAAGCCAATCCGAAACCTAAACAGTGGATACAATTGAAATGGTACAATTAACGTGCTTAAAAGTGAAATACTGTAAACTGCTTTTTAAAAATTTAAAACTCATTAATTAATTTAGAAACCAGATTGTTGAAATGCATCATATTTTGCTCAGTACTTATGTATTCGATCTGAGATTTTGCACGTACTTTAATCAGGATTGCTCCTTGAGCAGAAACATTCAGCCCTATTGTATTCCAGTCCCGTTCACCACCTCCATACTGAGCAAAAATCCAGCCTGCTCTTGCTGAGAGAGTTTTCCAGCTTTTGCTCATGCATTTCCATGTACCTTATCTGTTGCCCTGTCACCCACCTCCTCCTCTCCCTCTTTTTCACCTCTTCTTTCTTCTTACCCTCCCTTCCTCTCCACTTCCCATGTCCCTCAACATTTCTCGATCCTGTCCTCATTCACCATCATGTTCCTCCTCGATGCCTTTAACTCCTTGCTCATTTTGGCCCCACGCATTCCACTTTCCCTCCCTCTTCCTACAATTCCCCAACCCACCCCCTCCCACTCCCCTTCGCTTCATCTTCCCATTTCCTCACTCCCACATCTCCTTTCCACCTGCCTGCTCCCTCCCCCTCTCTCCAGTTCAATACAATTGGATCCAGAATTTGCCAACAGAGTGGATAATCTAAGATTGCCAACTACAGACTGTTTTGTCTTAAGTTTGGAAAGATTTTTTAACAGAATGCAGTAAGTTTGACTCTGCAGGTACCTGATTGTGCAACCTCTGAAACAGGCTTGTCTTGTATGTGAGCCATGTGTCCAAGGATGGAGAAGATGACAAATCCAGCAAACACACTCGTAGCACAATTAACAACACAAACAATGATGGTATCTCTGTAACAGTTGTTGTGGAATTTGTTGTAGGATGACAGTGTTATTAAACTGCCCCAACCCACTGCAAGAGAATAGAAAATTTGTGTTGCAGCATCTTTCCAGACCTGGTAAATAGAAGGTAGAATTGGTCAGCAGTGAGAGATTTAACATGAACTCGTGCAACAGATAAAACTGCATTAACCATTAGGAACATTGGGTGGGTTAATCCCAGAGCTCAGTGCTGAGCTGACTGAATGATGCTCCCTCTGCTCAATAGTGTTTCCCTTAAACAGTAGGGCCATCATGCTATCTCCCTCTCTGCTACTTGCTGCCACACTTCCTCCAGGAGTTTCAATGCCTTTCCCTGTCAGCCATGTTTTCTAGTTAGTGACTCCATTCTTCATATGCAGCATGTACACTGATACCCAGTGGCCTCCATTCTTTTATTGAAAACAGCAACTAAGGAAAGATTTTGAATATAAGACAAGGACCCACAGAATCAGAATCATGGGGTTTTCAGCTACTCCAAAATAAACTATCAAGAAAGAGACTGAAAGGGGATGGAGTTTTTACAGTAGATACAAAACTCTTTATTCACCCAATATGTAAGAAGTCCAGAAAAAGAAGAAGTACTATTAGATCCAGCCATGGTAAATGAACCGGCAAAGATACGAGAAGTAAATGTAGGAGAACATGTAGGTAGTAACGATCAGGTTATAATCGATGACTAAGGTCATGATTACCAGAGATGGAGATCATGCAATATTAGTATTACAAGAAGTTAACTATGAGGGCAAGAGGATGTTGGTAAACTGGAAAAATATTGACAAATAGGTAGAAGAACTGTGGACAATATTTAAAAAGATCAATAAAATTCATATAAAGGAGAGGATGATAAAAGGGAATAAATATGATGACCTTAGGAAAGAAAATACTTTTTTTCTCAGTTTTCACTGAAGAAGCTAACAAAGGAAATGACAACTGTTGAAGTGAAGAAATAGATTACAACAGTTAAGATAGAAGGTAAGAAGATACCAGACAATCTAACCAAACTTAAGGAGGTCAAAATCCCAGGTCTAGATGCATTATACCTGCAAATACTAAAAGGAACAAGGGAGGAGAGCACAGAAACACTTCTGTCCATATATAAATTACAAAGAAAAATTTATTGAGAAATGGCGACCAGTAAATGTTATTCCTATCTTCCAAAAGGAAGGAGAACAATCCATGCAAAAATAGACCAGTTAGTTTAACAGCAGTGTGAGGATCAATATTGGAATATTTGCTGAAAGATCAGATAACCAAATATTTAGAGACAGGGAATATAATGAAAGTATCAGAAAGAGTAGACATGCGGAATGCAGTGTATGTGGCTTTTAGAAGATATTTATAAGGTGTCACATGACAAAGGTTTGGAGCTGTGGAGCCAGGGTTAGGCTTCAGAGGGATTGAAAGACGGCGACAAAATATAAAGTAGAGGGTGGGAATTAGGGAACGTTTCTTGAACTGGCAGAAAATGGGAAGCAGTGTTTCACAGGGATCCATGCTGGGAACACTATTGTTCACCATATACATAAACAATTTAGACTCAGAAGTTAGAGTTATGGTTTTGAAATTGATTAGGCCATGAAGAGTTCACATCCAGAGGAACAGAACACAAAAACAGAGAAACAGGAGGAGGCCATTCAGCCCCTCAAGCTTGTTTCACAGTTCAGTTAGATAATGGCTGATCTGTACCTCAGCCCCATTTACCCACCTTTGCTCCCTGTCCTGTGATACCCTTACCTAACAAAAACCTACTGAGTTCAGTCTTGAAAGTTTCATTTTGCCCACCACCCACATTCACAGATATTTATGCAATGTCTACTCCTAACTTAAACTTTTATGACCTGGTATCATTCTGTGTTGCATACAATCTGGAGTCATTGGGAGAGAAATTAAGCTCTCTATCATCTGTCTTTTAGGCACTATGCGGCTCCTAATAGTCAAAAATGGGGTCTGAGCTGCGCATACACATTTTTGATAAAAAGTGCGCCAAACAACATCTTGGTAAAAGGGTTTGTGCATGGACACCTAATGAACACCAGTAATATTCAAAGCAACAGATGCAACATTGCATGATGCTAGCGCTCAAGCCTATGCCCTGTCTTAACCCCACACTTGACATCAAACAACATGAAGGACCCCACCAACACTGCTGCTTCAAGGGATCATGAGCTACTTACAGGGCAGTTGCTGAATGATTTTTCTGGTTGCTGGTGCGATTGCACATGGTTTTGGAACTTTCCTGTAGCGGTCTAAAGTTTCAATAGTCTACAGGGAGTGGTCTGGCTGGTGCTGAAGTACTTATTTTGTTGATTTAAAGGCTTGTGCATAAACAAGTTGCTTCTAGATATGGGTGGCCTAGTAGGCCTTCCACTTGAAATTGAATGTGACTGGGAGAATGAAGAGAGGTCACGCAGAGCATGACAAGCTTCTGGAAGAGGGAGGAAGAGGAGGGAGAGAAGGGCTGTTAGCAGGAGGCCATATCCATCAAGGGTCTTCAGAGAACAATCCTCTTACCTCAACTTCAACATTGACTGACGCTTGAGACTTCTTTGCTTCTCTGGCCCTTCCCTAATTCTATAATCTCCTCCAGTCCTACAACCCTCTGAGTTATCTGCTCTCATCTAATTCTGGCCTCTTGACCTTCCCTATTGTAATTGCTCCACCATTAGTTTCCATGCCTTCAGCTGTCTAGGCCCTAAGCTCTAGAATTCACTCCTTAAATCTCACTGCCTCTCTGCCTCTCTTTCCTCCTTTAAGATGTTCCTTAAAATCTATTTCTTTGACCAAGCATTTGTGGTCTGCTCTAATATCTCCTATGTGACTTGGTATTATATTGTGTTTCATAATGTTCCATTGAAGTGCTTTGGGACACTTGGGACATTTTATTACATTAAAGGTTCTACATAACTGCGAGTTGTTGTTACAGAATGTTATGACTGAGTACTGATTGATTGTGATTGTTGGTAGATGGTGATGGGAGTGCAGTGAATTGAGCAGTAGATAAGGCTAGGGGGGCAGTTGGTCGGATGTGCCATTTGAAGATGAACAAATTGTCTACAGTTGCTTGAAGGCATTGTTGCAATTATTTACGACTACAATTATTTCTATAGTTACAATGCCAATGTAATGCCAATAACATTGGTCCATTGTTACACCGCATTTATACAATAATTACCTTGACAACTAATGTGAGATTGTTAAACTTCTTCCTACACTGCATCCATATTCTGGCAGTAACACTCCTGCCATCGACAGCCATCATTTTCTATGTTTTCTATGTTTCTATGTTAGTTTTCACATTTACTCTAATGACACCCAACACCATTTCTCTCCACTGACTTTAAATTATCTGATTGGTTGTCAGGCATCAAGTACTGGATGGGCAGAAAATTCCTGCAATTAAATATTGGGAAAACTGAAGCCATTGTCTTTGGTCCCTGCTACTAACTCCGTTCCCCAACCATCAGCTCCATTCCTGTCCCTGGAAACTGTCTGAAGCTGAACTAGACTGTTCACAACATTGGTTCTCACTGCCTCTTGGACATTTGTTTGTGGGGCTGCCTGCACCGTGCCCCCCCCCCCCGCCAACCTCTCCCCCCTATGGATACAGGACATCTCTCCTCTCTCCCCCCTATGGATACAGGACATCTCTCCTCTTTTCCAACTCTTCCACCAAGAATTCCAGTGCAGTGTCTGAAAACATTAGTGCTCACTCTTTCACATGTTCAGCCACTGCTCAAAGTATCAGTGCACAGAATTATTTTTCAGATGTCTCCTACCACTTTTTGCAACCTCAATGCAGCCCCTTTAAGAGATGCAAGCTGCCTTTAAGTAGTGCTAGCCACTCATATATCGAGCTCCTTACTGATGTGTGCAGCCAAACAGCATGGGCAGCATTGGCTGCATGCAGCAATCATATAAAACATCACAAATTTACCTTGCTGCTTGCAGCTCAATGAACGGGTGCAGGTTAATCATGTACCGCGATCCTCGAGCCTGTTGTCGAGGGTTAGCTATTTTTTTCCATTACATCCTGCATGATGTTTGGTGCCCCAAACCGAATGCAATAGATGATTTAGTTCCTCGGGTTAGAACAAGGATTAGTTCAAATGAAGCATCACTTCCTCACTTATCTCTTACAACCCCATACAGGCCAACAGTTTATACCATGTGGTGCAATTGTCGCATGCCTGACATCAAATCAAAAGGTGGGGTGTTTGAAGCTCTTTGGATTGTACTTGCTTGAGTATAGGAAATTGAGGGGTGATCTGATCAAGACAACAAAAATGTTAAAAGTATTTGAGTGGTTAGTAACATTTCCTCTCATTGATGAGTCAAAAACAAGGTGACATAATCTTAAATTTAGAGCTCAGTCATTCAATGGTGAAATCCAGGGCACTTTTTCACACGAAAGGGATTGGAGATTTGGAGCTCTCTCCCCCAGCAGGCTGTGGATACTAGAGCAGTTGGAGCTTTCAGGACTGAAATGGACGAATTTTTGTTAGGTTATGATGCCAAGGAATGTGCCAAGGGCTGGAAATTGAAGTTGAGATTCAGATGATCTAATTGAGTGGAGGAGCAACTGAATCACCTACTCCTAGTTCTTATGATACCAAACCATTATTGAAGCCATTTTGGTTGCTTTTTGCACCTGTTCATAGTGTTATGGCCAGGTGAGGAGGGGAGTCTCAGGTCCCCCCTTTCGCCCTTTCTCTCATTTGACCGCAACAGGGTTTATTCCTTTCTAAAAACAGTGATTGTGCTTACAACCTCAGTGAGCGCTTTACCTTGTTCCTCGAATGTGATCGCAAAAGAAGCAATTGGACACATTTTCTTGAGTTTAAACAAGAAAGAGGTAAGTTTATTATAGTTAACACGCTAACCTGATTTAAAATTCTAAAAATGCGCGACACATTCACGCACACATTCACACGAGAGTCACACACACACACAAATAGATTGCAGAGGGAAACAGATTTGGTGGTTGGATTAAAGTCCAGAATAAATGGAACTTAACTACAGTATATAAGTCCAGTATTCCTCTGCTGTAGCTGTAGTTTTGAAGTCCTCACTGGTCCAAGTGCACTGTGGTTGGCTTGCTTTGTTCAGGGCTCCTGAAGGCAGAATTGGTTGTTGATTCTCTTTCCCTGGTTGATAGCTGTAGCAGTCTGTAGGCTTGGAGGGGGCCCCCAGGCGCAGCCTGTTCTTCTCTTGATATTTTCTGGGAGTAGAGAGAGAGACAGACACACAGGGGAGCAGCTGCCATCTTTGCTGCCATACCCTCAGTTCTTGCCTGACTGCTGTCTATGCCACAAAACTTTAGTTTCCTCAGAGAAGAGCCAGCTGTCACATGGTTCTATCAATCCCCTTTGTTTCCAATGAATTTTTTTCTGGAATCTTCCCATGAAATTCAAGGTGCTACATGACCCAGGGTGTCTATCCACACTTGGAGGGGTGTTCGCTCTTTCAAAGTCAATGGCTGGAATTTTACGCCGGCCCAGCGGGTATTAACAGCCACTTAAGGGCCCTCGCCCGCCTCCATGGGTATTTTACCCATGGCAAGCAGGCGTGCTGGGGATGTGAAAGACTGCCTAGCGATAGCTGCAAGTCTTTCCACGCCCGGGGGGTGGTGACATGGTAGTCGGGCACAGGGTGCCCGTTTGAGGGCCGCCCCTGCCTCCCAACCCACCCCCGGAACCCAAGATACACCCCTCCCCAAAGGACCACTCCAGCCTCACCAGGGAAGGACCGATCCTCCTGGTGAGGCATGCCCCTACTTACCTTCCCTCCTCGATTCCATGGCACGGCTTGGCTGCGGTCCCAGCAGTGGCCACTGCTCCCAGTGGCGCTACTGGGACTAGGAGCTGCTGGCCCGCTGATTGGCTGGCAGCTCACTGAGGCACGACCTCCTCCATCAAGTGGGTGGAAGTCCCACCTCAGAACAATTAAAGCCTGGGGATCTGTAAGATATGGGCGGATCCCCAGGCTAGGCGGAAGCGGGTTCACCACCGACTTTCATGTCGGAGTCCGCCTCCCATCCATCCACCGTAAAATTCCGGCCCATGGGTGGGAATGGCCGCAATGGCTGGGCTGATAAAACGTAATTCAATCACTCCAGGCAAGCCATTGTCCTTGCTGAGCTTATGTTCAACTCATCAGGCTGGATTTTAAAGGGTGCGCAACGCTGGAAACAGTCGTGGTGGGGCGGGGGGGGGCATGAAAATCGCAATGGATGAGACCCTCCACCAACCCCAATGCGGGCAGGTCTCGACCCGATCTCGGCGGCGGCAGTGAGGCCTTGTGGCAGCTGCCCCGCCGCACAGCGACGGGACCCACATTATAACATGCAAATGACTACTTACCTTTCATTATTACGCAGGACACAGCAATTCTGTCAGCAGGTTGAGATCTTCATTCCAACATCGGCAATGCTGCGTCTTTGAATCCCCGTTCGGGGAAACGAGGTGCAACACCTATAGGGAGGAGGGAGGAGGTGCTTTTCTCAGTCTGGGAGTGGGGGAGCAGGGTCAAAATCTTTGGATTGGTCGAGGGGATGATGGGAAGAGGTAAACAACAAAGATTCCAAACCTTGTGGGGGGGAGGGGGAACGTCCAATATTAACGATAGGTATTCTGGAGGGGGGGGGGAAGGGCATGAATGATGTGTAATGCCATTGTGGGGTTGGGAGAGGGCATGAAAATATTTTTTGATTCATTTTTATAAACATTATATTAACAGTGTCTTTAAAAATTTAAATGATCATTTAAGGCTGTAAGCCCTTTAAAAAAGGCACCTGCGCATTGGTGCCAGATGCCGTTGCCAGGGATGGCTCGCCCGCCCCCTCCACGTCATCGGGTGAGGGGTGGCTGCCCCGGCCATGATAATTAGCAGCTGTGTTTGGAATCGCGGCAGCCCAAGTGTGCAGGCGGCAAATTTTTCCGCCCGACGCCTATGTCGGCATTGGGCTTTTAAAATGCAGCCCTTTGTCTCCAGCCCATTCTCCTGGTGTTTCAAATGGAAATTGCAGTGGCCATCTTGGCTGCTACTTTTTTAAAAGTTAACTTGTAAGATTTTTCCATTAAATGTCTAATGTAAGTTTCCAACCGATTAAATTAATATGTCCCATTTGGCATATAGGGTTTTCCTGACAATAGCTTCTAATAACCTGTGTATATAAACACTTTTGTATACTCCTTCTACAGTTCCTAGTTTCCCATCATTAAAAAAATATTCCAATTTGTCTTTCTCAAATCCAAAGTGGATGATCTCACACTTCTCAACATTGAACTGCGTCGGCCATAGTTTTCCCCACTGGTTTCGTCCGTCTATGTCCCTTTGTAACTTCTTTCACCCATCTACACAAACTGCTGTGCTTTCTACTTTGTGTCATCTAGAAACTTGGAGATACAGCTCACTATTCCTTCATCCAAATCACTAATATATATTTGTGAAAAGCTGATTCCCCAGAACAGTTCATTGGTGAACACTGCTTGTCACTTCCCACTAGTCAGAAAACATTTCATTATCCCTAATCTCTTCTCCTACATCTTAACTAATTACTAACCCATGTCACAAGGTTGCCTCCAATTCCAACACTTTAATTTTTGCTGCTCTTGTGTAGAACATTATCAAATGTCTTTGAGAAGTCCATATAGCCAACACCCATAGACACTACCCTTTCCACCATATTAATGTCCTCAAAAATTCCATTAGGTTAGTCAAACATGATCTACCCTTCACGAATCCATACTGACTCTTTTAAATCGGCTCATACTTAATTAAATGCTCAGTCACAATGTCCCCGATGATAGTTTCCAATAACTTCACCATAACCATCCTTTAAACGGACAGGTCTGTAGTTTACTGCTATTTCCCACCCTGCCTTCTAAAATGATGGGGTGAAATTTGCAATTTTCTGTTTCAAAAGCAAATTCATGAATCTAGAGAGCTTTGGAAAATTTTAATTAATGTAGCTGTTTCTTTTAATACTGTAGATGGAAACTATCAACATTGGAGATTTGTCTTTTTTAAGAGGCATTAGTTTCTCCATTTCCTTTTTCTGAACTTAAATTAAATCCAATAAGTTCTGCCCCATAACTTATTTTTTAGGTTCCCTTGTACCTCTGTTACTTTGCACTCTTGCTCCACTGTGAAAAGAGGAACAAAGTTTTCTTTTAACAAGTCTGCCATTTCTTTATTGCAGGGAGGTAATGTTAAATTTATATAGAACCCCACTTGGAGATTTAGATTCAGTTCTGGTCCCCGTAGTACAAAAATATATTGAAGCATCGGAGAAAGTGCAGAGAAGCTTTACCAGTCATTAGCAAAACTGAAGGGATATGACTATCAGGAAAGATAGATCAGGGAAAAGACTTTTTTTCCATCAAAGTAAAAACCAAGAGGAGGGGCGATCGAGGTCTGTTTATTTAAGGGGTGCAATAGAGTGGATGTGGAGAAATTGTTTCCACTCGTGGGTGAGTACAGAACAAGGTGGCCTAAATGTAAAATAGCCAATTATAGATCAAAAATAATTTAGGAAGTGAGAATATGGAACTTGCTGTCATGTGAAAGTTAGATTTGATACATTTAAGGGAGACTTGATTCATTTATGATCGAGAAGGGATTACAGGGATACCAGTTGGGCTGAATGGCTTGTTTTTGTGTTGTTGATTCCATGTATGTAACCCCACGTATACCCAAATTTAAAGAGCAACAGAAAATCACTAAAATGAAAAATCAGCTTCTCATTGTCAGTAAATACCTTGCCATAATCTTGATTGCCCTTTTAAATGATGTAGTATTAATATTAATTAATTCATACATATGGAGAGAAAAGATAATCACTTGAAATTTTGATTCATGAATTTGTTTCAGGAGACTGTAAAAAGGCAGGTAGCAAAAAGGAAATATGGTAGCTATTGCATCTCATCATTATCCCATGGAATTCTTTCCATTCCCAGTATGCCCCATCCGATATCCCACCATCCATCATGTCCCATACAATTTCATCACATCTCATCCTATCCTTTCACATCCCTTTACCATCGACTAACGTCTAGATAACAAAGTCATACATTAAGCTCATTCGCCCTTATATCAAGGAATCAGTACAGGCTTGCTTCTGATTGCCTGCACCAAAAAGCAATGACTGAAATCTTGCCTATAAGTGAACAACAATCCAAAATCAACACTCAGGCTTTTAACTAAATATTTCAAACACTCAGGAGATAAATAAAAGGAAACATGAAACTGACTGAAAATTACAGCTGATATTCTATGGATTATTCTGGTGTGTTTACCTCAGCATCAGTCAGTTTTGAGAAGTCTGACTGGCTTCCAATGTAGAATTCAATTCCTTTCTCGGCTCCCTCCAGGGTAACACCTCGGATCAGGAGTATGGTCAGAACCACATAAGGGAATGTTGCAGTGAAATAAACCACCTGACCAAGAAGAGAAGTTTGTTAGATTTCCTTGTATTGTCGGTACAACGTTTGCAGCATTGAATCCAATTGAATGGCAAACTAATAGGATTGTAATCAAAGCAAAGAAAGAATCAAAAGACGATTGGAAGAGTAATAACTAAATGAAGGGCATATTTAACTCTGAGATGCATTTTGTAACTGAATTTAAATAGCACAACATTATGCTAACTTATTTGCATCCCCAATTCAAGGAAGTAACACATTTATGTAGGAGAATTGATCTAAGTGTGATGAATCCTTACATTTACTCCTCAGGTTTATTTGCCATTCTCATTGTCCAGACAAATCTCATTTCACTCAAATAAAACCATGACCCTAATCAGCTCAATCACTTATCCAGCCCTGCCCCAGGATTCCAGAGCAATTGGAAATTCACCCAAAGTCTTGTATCAGTGACTGAAACCCTTAGAATGAGGGACACATTTCAGGGGTTTGGGGAATTGCTGCTGTTCTTTCACTCAGGAGAAAGATTTTCAGATCTCACTCAGGCCTGCAGTGCTCATGAATTATGGATCTCACACTTTCCAAAGGGTCACCGTTAAGATCAACTTTGAGATAAACCAGCCGATTTCACAAATGATTTATAAATGCTAGTTTTATTGTTACAGAAACTGTGTACTTTGTCACAAGTTTTAATTCTATTCATCACCAATCATTTTACCTTTCCTGAAGATTTGATTCCTTTAGATAGCGCTGCCCCAACTATCAGCCAGGCCAGAAACAGACAGAGGGCTAAATACCAGACGATCTCCCCAGTCTCATCAATTGAACTGGTACGGCGTAAAACCACTTTACTGAATAAAATGACAACAGAAAATGTATTATATAAGGATAATTTTCATTACACACTCATTAAAACCGATCTGTCTCAATAATGGTCTTATAGGAAAGGAAATCTGTCTTTACCCCATCTAGCCTATATGTGACTCAAGACACACAGCAATGTGGTTAACTCTTAACTGCCCTCTGAAATGGCCTTGCAACCCACTCAGTTGTACCAAACTGTTATGAAAAAAACTAAAAAGAATGAAACTGAACAGACCACCCAACATCAACCGAGTCACCGGATAAGACAAAGTCACACCCAGCCCTGTCGACCCTGTAAAGTTCTCCTCACTAACATCTGGGGATTTGTACCAAAATTGGAGGAGCTGTAAGAATGCTGTTCATTATACACAGTTACTATTATAGAGTCATAGAATCACATCCAGCTCCTTCCAAGGACCTGCCAGTGACATTTGCAGGATTTTACAATCCCCTGCCCACAATCTTATCTCCCAGGTGACTGAAGCCATGTTTGCCAAGGCCACCATTTATGTCCACTTTGATACTGGTGAGGCCAGTCAGCCACAGAGGGCTGTCACAATTTCTGCAGTGATTGGATTCCCGCAGGTACAGAGAGTCATGGACTGCAGACATGTGGCAATCAAGGAGCTCTCAGATCATCCAAGATTATTTATTAATCGGAGGGATTCCACTGTCTCAATGTTCAGCTGGTATGTGACCATCGGAAGTTTCTCATGCGTGTCTGTGCAAGATAACCTGGAAGCTGCCATGATGCCTTCATTCTGTGTCAGTCACATCTCCCACAGGTTTTCGCACCTCGAAGCAGAGTCAGCAGATGGCCTTTTGCAAACAAGGGCTACTCTCTGAGGATGTGGCTGTGAGGAGCCCCACACTGGTGTAGAGGAACGGTACAACCAGAGCCACATGAGCACAGAGGCAATCATCAAGCAAGCCACTTGGTTGCAGAAGATGTGATTCAGATGCCTGCACATAGTGGAGCTGCAAGGGGTGTTGGTCTGAGGAGTGCTGTACAGGAGAATGCTGGGGGAGTCAGAGTGTGGGTCTGGCACCTGAAAATGGGACATCACTCACCTTTCCCACCCTTATCAGGCTGTAGAGCCTCTTGCAGCACTGAATCCAGGTTCTAGGGACCACAGTCCTTCTGCTTACTTCTTCAAACACTTCCATGCACGCCTGCTTGGTTTGAAAGGTTGCTCCAGTCCACAGGAAACAACATTTCTCAGTGGTCCCTCAGTTCCCACAGCAGGTTCTCCAGGGAGGAGTCAGAGACCCATGGTTGCTAAAGCCTCAAGAAGCAATATAGAATTCAACCCCTATGACCTTTGCCAGGGTCCCTTTAAATCAAAATTCTTATATTGACAGGTGCGGGTCATCATCAAGCCCGCACTCCGTGATTGGCTAGGAAACTTGGAGGCGGGATGCTAACACAGTGATTAAGTTAAACAGCCACAGCAACACCAGCTGCTGCAATGATCATGCTCCCAACCCTCTGCCACCACTCCCAGCTACGAGCGAGTCAGTTCCATTACAATTCTGCCCTAAATCTCCCAGTGAATTCAGCTCCTTCATATTGTTAAACATGGTACCCACTCACAAATGATTTCCCCCAATTTAGTTCCCATGTCTATGGGTTAAACACAATATTGTAGTCAGTTAAAAACAGAAAGGGATATTAGTCACAGATAATATGAACTATTTAATGTTAAGAATTCTACTGGTGAATCTCCTCCTTGAGAAAAAAGAAAATAAAAAATATTCTCTAAACATTGCACTGTATAAATATTGTTAAAGTAAACCTACAGTGTTGGAAACCAGGGAAATGTTGTCTAATGAAAGGGCCTCTGTTGGATAGTATTTTGTAACAGGTGTATGATGTAAATAGTATCTCTATCGAAATCAAACAGCTTTTCCGTCATTAAACAGGGCATTCACCCAACTGACCTTCCCAAGAGGAAGCTACTGGTACAGCTGTGCAGGTTATAGGTGCAGCTATCTGTAGTAATTTACTTACTCCCAGTATTGCTCACTTGGACTCTGGTGAGGAATGTCGATTTCTGATCCATTTGGACAAGTTTCATTGTTTACATGCAGCCATGTTGTATTAACTATTTCAAAATATCCATCATCCA
Organism: Heterodontus francisci; assembly: GCF_036365525.1. Lineage (NCBI taxonomy): Eukaryota > Metazoa > Chordata > Chondrichthyes > Heterodontiformes > Heterodontidae > Heterodontus > Heterodontus francisci. Next base: position 89,392,678 of record NC_090385.1, on the reverse strand, counting down.
GAGTGAGATTGCAGAGTGGATCTAGAAAATGTGGAATGTGTTTTAGAATTACATTGCATTGGAAATGGTGCTGTAATTTCTATTGATATAATCAGGGCCATTGTTTCACGCCGACTGAATCAGTCCAATCCCTTTTATTACATGGGTGTGGTTACAGATGGGTCAGAACACTGAAGTACAGTCTGCACACTTCACTCACTGCACAGTCCAGCTCTGCTGCTCACTCTGTGTGTAATAGCAGATTTTATTTGACAGATTCCACAATGACAAAACCAGTTTAAGGCATGAAAGTATAAATAGCTCCTTCAATGTGTCATGATTATTACAGAGGGCCATCGTTTTATATATATATATATATGTAAAAAAAAAACATATTGTGGTTACAGAATTTCTGGGACTAAGGTGGGGGTTGGTGGTGATGGTCTCCTGAATGTTCGTTATAACTTGAGTTAAAGATCTGCAGGAAAGATCAGAGATGTGGCAAATCTCCACTGTAAAACTTGACCCATTGTAACACAAATCCCCATGGTAACACCTGACCCATTGTAACACCTGATCCATTATAACACATGTCTGCATTGTAGCATATGACACATTGTAACATGTGACACAATAGTAACACTTGATCCCAATGTAACACATCACCCCATTGTAACACATGGCCTATCATAACACAGACCCTATGGAAACATGACATACTTGTCGCACAAAACCCTTTGGTATCACATGCCCCCATGACCCTGTGGTAACACCAGACCTTACAACTTCCCTTTCTTCACATCCATGGGTTATAATGTTAGCTGTTTTACAGATCAAATTTTACACTTCTTGGCCTGGAGTTTCCTCCCCATTTGTGTCCAGAGGCATGTAATCCAGGCATGTACAAATCATGTATATTTAAAGATCACAGAATTATGAATGGCTGCCCAAGTGTCCTCAATCCCTTATGTTTATCATCAAACCCTACATTCAAACAAATCTCTGGCCTCAAAGCCTGGCCACACCTCCAGCTCTCGGATGCAAATACCCTCCAATGCACCTGTTCAGGGCTGGTGCCTTAACATTGCACGAGATTCTCAGGTGTGCAGGGACCCTGTGTTCACCTGAAGGAAGCACAGATCAGCTGACCAGGAAAAGAACTGAACCCATTACCATGTCTTACTGATTTTGGTGCCATTATACAGTCTATTCTTGAGTAACTGAATAAAGATGGCTCACTCTAGGGCTGTGGCTCTGCAATTTCCTGTATTGGAAGAAAAGGAAGAGGAACAGAAACAGAGACATGGGGCCTAAAGGGTGAAGCACAACAGGAAGAGACTGCATTGTAGTCACAGATACTCTTCCCAGAGAGTGTGCAAACCTCGACTGACATACCTGGAGATGTTGGAGAAAATGATTTTGTGCCGTTAGTGGTTCACAAAGGAGACCATCGGCGACTGCGGGACTGGCTGTGCAATCAGTTGAAGCCTCGGTCCTTGTGCTGCAAAGCCCTCACAATGGGAGTGAAGGTCATCATAGCCCTCAAATTTTACAGGTCTGGATCCTGCCAGGCATCCACAAAGGAAACTATGCCAGATCAGACAGGGGACAGTGAGGGCCAGCATTTGACAGATCACAAACATCCTGCACTGTAGGGCTGGGGAGTTCATTAAATTTGGAACATGTGGTGAAGCAAATGATGAGGGCGCTGAGCTATAGAATTGCTGGCTTCGCAGACTGCTCGGAGCGATTGTTGGAACACGTGTCACTGTAGCTCCCCTTCAGAACCCACAAAGTTACAACAACAGAAAGGCTTCCATTTCCTCATTGTGCGGATAGTCTACAACACCTGACTGCACATCCTGTCAATTTGATTTCATTGAGCACAATTTAATAAAAGCAAATATGCTTGGGGCTGGGGACACAGTGGAAAGATGGATAATTAGTGAAAGGCTCCCCCCTGCTCCCATGGCTGATGACACCCCTTCATGCCTCACAGACTGAGGTAGAAGGGAGGTACAACCAGGTGCATGTGCCCACCAGACATGTCCTTCAGAGGCCTATACTTTACCCAATAGAAGTTAGCACATTACCTTTGGGAATCCTGCTGCAGGTTTCATCTGCACCCCACCAGCTGAAGCAGTCTGCCCACGGCAGAGGGGATTGGAAGGAAGCAAACAAGTAGTACAGACTGTAGCCGATGATGCAGTTGTAGGTGACATCAATGATTGTACTGAACAGGACCATAGAGATCCCCACGCCTTAAAATAGAATTAGGAGCAAGAACTTAGATTAGAAACAATAATTCAAATATTTTATTTCATATGGATTCAGCTGGATGGACAAAGTCATTTTGTTCAGTCCCAATCGGGCACAATGATCGTTTCTGCTGTCATCTGTGAACATACGACCGTACGAATTCGGAGCAGAAGTAGGCCATTCAGCCTCTTTAGTCTGTTCTGCCATTCAGTAAGATCATGGCTCATCTGTTTGCGTCTCAAATTCCACACTCGCATCTACCCCCGATAACCTTTGATTCCCTTGCCTAACAAGAATCGATCTACACCCGACTTAAAATTATTCAATGACCCCGCCTCCTCCATCTTCTGAAGCAGAGAGTTCCTAAGTAGCACAACCCTCTGAGAGAAAACATTTCTCCTCATCTCTGTCCTAAAAGGGCGGCCCCTAATTTTAAAACAATGCCCCCGAGTTCTGGACTCTCCCACAAGAGGAAACATCCTTTCCGCATCCACCTTGTCAAGAACGTTCAGGATCTTATATACGTCAATTCTGTGATTCTGTGATTCAATCAAGTCTCCCCTCATTCTTCTAAACTCCAGTGAAAACAAGCCCAGTCTGTCCAACCTTTCCTCATCAGACAAACCGCTTATTCCAGGTATCAATTTAGTAAACCTCCTCTGAACCACCTCCAACGCATTCACATCCTTCCTTAAATAAGAAGACCAAAACTGCACACAGTATTCAAGATGTGGTCTCACCAATGCCCTGTATAACTGAAGCATAACATCCTTACTTTCATTTTCAATTCCTCTCGTAATAAAGGATAGCATTCCATTAGCCTTCTTTATTACTTGCTGTACCTGCATACTAACTTTTTGTGACTTATGCACTAGAACACCTAGATCCCTCTGCACCTCAGAATTCTGCAGACATTCTCCGTTTAAGTAATACTCTGCGTTTTTATTCTTCCTGCCAAAGTGAACAACTTCACATTTTCCCACATTATATGCCATCTGCCAGATTTTTGCCCACTCACTCAACCTATTTATATCGGTCTGCAACCTCCTTATGTCCTCTTCACAACATACTTTCCTACCTATCTTTTTGTCATCTGCAAATTTAGTTACCATGCCATGGCTCCCCTCATCTAAGTCATTGATACAAATTGTAAAAAGTTGAGGCCCCAGCACAGACCCCTGCAGGACTCCACTCATCACATCCTGCATGCTCTCTGTTTTCTGCCAGCCAGCCAATCTTCTATCCATGCTAAGATGTCACCCACTATACTATGAACTCCTATTTTGCGCATTAACCTTTTATGTGGCACCTTGTCAAATGTCTTCTGGAAATCCAAGTACAGTACGTCAACAGGCTCCCCTTTATCAACAGTACATGTTACTCCCTCAGAGACCTCCAATAAATTGGTTAAACATGATCTCCCTTTCACAATGCCATGCTGACTATTCCCAATTACCTTGATTTTTTTCTAAGTGCCCAGCTATAACCTCCTTAATGATTGTTTCTAACATCTTCCCCATGACAGACGTCAAGCTAACCGGCCTATAGTTACCTGTTTTCTGCCTCCCCCCCCCACCTTCTTGAATAGAGGGATTATATTTGCTAATTTCCCATCTGATGGAACCTTTCCAGAATCTCGCGAATTTTGAAAAATTAACACCAACGCATCTACTACCTCATTCACCACCTCTTTTAAGACCCTAGGATGAAGCCCATCAGGACCCAGGGACTTGTCAGCCCGCAGCTCTATCAGTTTGCTCAGTACCACTTCCCTGGTGATTGCAATTTCACCAAGTTCCTCTCTTCCTTGCACCTCCTGATTTACAGCTATTACTGGAATTTTTTTGTATCCTCTACAGTGAAGACAGAAGCAAAATATTTGTTCATTTCATCTGCCAATTCCTTATTATCTACTATTGACTCCCCATTCTTAATCTCTAGAGGACCAACACTCACTTTACTTACTCTTTTCCTTTATAAATACCTGTTGAAAGTCTTGCGATCCATTTTTACATTTCTAGCTAGCTTCCTCTCATAGTCTAATTTCTTTCTCCTGATTAACCATTCAGTCATTCTCTGCCATTCTTTATATTCTGACCAATCATCTGACCTGCCACTCATCTTTTCACAATTATATGCTTTTTCCTTAAATTTGATGCTTTCTTTAACTCCTTCAGTTAACCATGGATGGTGGGTCCTCCCCTTAGAATTTTTCTTTATAATAGGAATATTCTTATCCTGAATATTCTGAAATATTCCCTTGAATGTCTGCCACTGCTTCGCTATTGATCTATCTCCTAGCCTAGTAACCCAGTTCACTTCAGCTAGATCAGCTTTCATGCACACATAATTGCCCTTATTTAATTTTCAAATACTAGTCTTAGACTCACTCTTCTCTCTTTCAAACTAGATGTAAAATTCAATCATATTGTGGTCGTTGCTATGTAGAGGTGCCTTTACTCTGAGGTCATTAATTATCCTGTCACATTATTCAATACCAAGTCTAATATAACCTGCTCTCTGGTTGGTTCCACAATTCTCTGCTCCAAGGAACTATCTTGAAAGCATTCTCTGAATTGCTCATCCAGGCTACTATTGCAAATCTGATTTTTCCAGTTTATATGTAGATTAAAATCACTCACAATTACTGCTGTCCCTTTATCACAAGCACCCAATATTTCTTCTTGTTTACTTGGTCCTACATTGTGGTTACTCTAAGGTGGCATGTAGACCACTCCCACTTGTGACTTCTTTGCCCTACTATTCCTCATCTCCACCCAAACCGATTCTACATCCTGACCTCCTGAACCAAGGTCATCGCTAACTATTGCAACAATGCCATCCTTGATTGAGAGTGCTACCCCTCTACCTTTACCTAGCTTCCTATTCTTCTTGAATGTCATATACCCCTCTATATTGAGGACCCAATCCTTGTCATCCTGCAGCCATGTCTCTGTAATGGATATCAAATCATAATTATTTACTTCAATGTGTGCTATAATTTTGTCTACTTTGTTATGAATGCTACGTGCATTCAGATACAGAGCCTTTAGTTTTGCCTTTTTGTTACCTTTGTAACATCTGGTCTTGACTGTTGGTGTGTTATTAGGTTTTTTCTCTCTGTCCCTTCCTGCCATTCTCTGACCTTCATTTCCCATATTATTATTCTGCTCTCCTGCCTTGACTCTACCCCTTGGTTTGCTATGTCTACCCAGGCTTGATCCCTCAACCCCCTTGTTTAGTTTAAAGCCCTCTCTATTTCCCTAGTTATACAGTTTGCTAGAGCACTGGTCCCAGCACAGTTCAGGTGAAAACCATCCCAACGGTACAGCCCCCACTTTACCCAGTACTGGTGCCAGTGCCCCACGAACCGAAACCCACTTCTCCCACACCATTCTGTGAGCCACATATTAATTTCACTAATCTTATGTGCCCCCTGCCAATTGGCACGTGGCTCAAGTAATAATCCAGAAGATTATTTCCCTTGAGGTTCTCCTGTTCAATTTGGTGCCTAGCTCCTCATACTGTCTAAACAGAACCTCTTTCCTAGTCCTACCTATGTCGTTGGTCCCTACATGGACCACGACAACCGGATCCTCCCCCTCCCATTCCAAGTTCCTGTCCAGTCCTGAGTGGACGTCCCTAACCCTGGTACCGGGGAGGCAACACAGCCTTCTGGACTCACTCTCGGCTGCACAGAACAGTGTCAATCCCCCTCACTATACTATCCCCTACTACCACTACATTCCTTTTTGCTCTCCCCATTTGAATGGCTTCATATACCACAGTGCCATAGGCGGTCTGCTCATCCACCTTGCACACTTTTGTCCAAGTAGGTTGAGAGCATCTCAAACCTGTTTGAGGTGAGTATGTTCATGATGCTCCAGAATTATTTCATAGATTAGGAAAACTGCACTTTATTGCCAAACAGCTAATCTTATAATTTTTTATCTATATGTATAGAAGTTTTGTGTGTATCCTACTTCAGAAGTCAGACTTCTTAGCAAAATAATCTACGTAACTATAACATATAAAGCAGAGTGACAGTTATTTCCTTCTGGTTTTCCTGATCTGGAAAAGCCAGGAATTCAGAATCAGTTGTAATCGACAGAGAAACAAATGCCCTCCCGTTGACCTCAGAATGTACCTACTTGCAGTACTTCATCTGGTTTAAAGGCCAAGTTGAACACAGCTCAATGCAGCAGAATAATACAGTGCATATTACAAGGTGTAAAGTCTCAGTCCTCATAAAACAGCTTATCAACTGACATTGTGAGCAAAGCCAGGATAGATGTGCTAGTGAAAATAATTAAGGGTTAAACTGATTTCCTGATCACTTTCTAATTCTCAAAGAAAATGACCCTTAATTAGTTAAATTACACAAGTAGGCTGTTAACTCCTTCTCCACTTTCCTGACGGTCTAGCACATTCTGGGATTTGTTCCCACAGGTGCTGCTCATTCTCAGCTCTGCTATCCAAGTGAATATTCTTCACTCAAGAACCTAAACAATGAACAACATTAACCAGTAACTGGGAGGGACATCCCAACTGGGCTCAGTCTTGTCACCACCCAATATTCATAACCCACACTTGTACTTTTTAGCAGAAGTTGGCAATCAGAGACAGGATGGTTGGCTGATGTTTTCCTCCTTAGTCTAAGGACATTGGGACGGTTTTAGAGCTCGAACTGTTGCCTGGGATGAGCTGCATTGTTGAGGGGCACAATGATTTCGATGTTTTAAAAAATTCTAAGCAGCACATCAGCTCCCATTCTTTTTCTCTTAATTTGTTTACTTTTCCCATTATGCTTCTCATTAGACAAGCATATTACTAACCAAGAGAAACTGAATTCCCACCACCTCTTTTTATCAATGGAAAATACTTGTTCACTTTCAGTGATCTGTTGCTACAAGTAAATGAAACAAGTAAAATTTCAATGAGCTGACTTATTTTGGAGAAAATGAAACATGGAACCAACATCCTTTCTGCAGCGGCGACAGGGAGAGCGAGGTGGCAGCTGGGTAAGTGAGTTTACAACTTATATAAACTTACCTTTTTGTTTCGGCAGTTTCTTTTTGCAGCGGCGACAGGGAGAGCGAGGTGGCAGCTGGGTAAGTAAGTCCTATATATTTGGGCAGCGGCTGAACCCGAGACACTACACCTGTAGTGTCTCCCACCCACCCTCCTCCTCTAACCAAAAAAAAAGGACTCGGTGGTGTGCAGATAAGGTAAGGCTTTTTCTATTTATTTTTTTTTTCATGTGATTGGTAAAAACTTTTCGTTCCTTTCTCATTTATCTAAGTTAAGACTAAGTTAAGCTTAAGATTAAAAATGGCAGGAGATCTCAGACCCGTGTTATGCTCCTCTTGCTCAATGTGGGAGCTCAGGGACACGGCTGATGTCCCTGACTCCTTCACTTGCTGGAAGTGTGTCCAGCTGCAGCTCTTGTTAGACCGCATGACGGCTCTTGAGCTGCGGATGGACTCACTTTGGAGCATCCGCGATGCTGAGGAGGTCGTGCATAGCACGTTTAGCGAATTGGTCACACTGCAGATTAGGATCGCTTAGGGAGAAAGGGAATGGGTGACCAAAAGGCAGAGAAAGAGCAGGAAGGCAGTGCCGGTGTCCCCTGCGGTCATTTCCCTCCAAAACAGGTATACCGTTTTGGATACTGTTGAGGGAGATGGCTCACCAGGGGAAGGCAGCAGTAGCCAGGTTCATGGCACCGTGGCTGGCTCTGCTGTTCGGAAGGGCGGGAAAAAGAGTGGAAGGGCTATAGTCATAGGGGATTCGATTGTAAGGGGAGTAGATAGGCGGTTCTGTGGTCGAAAACGAGAATCCCGAATGGTATGTTGCCTCCCAGGTGCACGGGTCAGGGATGTCTCAGATCGGCTGCAGAACATTCTGAAGGGGGAGGGTGAACAGCCAGTTGTCGTTGTGCACATAGGCACCAATGATATAGGTAAAAAATGGGATGAGGTCCTACAAGCAGAATTTAGGGAGTTAGGAGCCAAGTTAAAAAGTAGGACCTCAGATGTAGTAATCTCAGGATTGCTACCAGTCCCACGTGATAGTCAGAGTAGAAATGAAAGAATAGTCAGGATGAATGCGTGGCTTGAGAGATGGTGCAGGAGGGAGGGGTTCAGATTTTTGGGACATTGGGACCGGTTCTGGGGGAGGTGGGACTATTCCAAATTGGACGGTCTACACCTGGGCCGGACTGGAACCAATGTCCTTGGGGGTGTTTTTGCTAACGCTGTTGGGGAGGGTTTAAACGAATGTGGCAGGGGGATGGGAACCAAATGAGGAGGTCAGTGGACAGTAAGGAGGTAGTAACTAAAGCCTGTAAGGAACTAGATAATGAAGTCAGCGTGACTAAGGGGAAGAGTAGGCAGGGAGCAGATGATGAACGCAAAGGGACTGGTGGTCTGAGCTGCATTTGTTTTAATGCAAGAAGTGTAGTAGGTAAGGCAGATGAACTTAGGGCTTGGATTAGTACCTGGGAGTATGATGTTATTGCTATTACTGAGACTTGGTTGAGGGAAGGGCATGATTGGCAACTTAATATCCCAGGATATCGATGCTTCAGGCGGGATAGAGAGGGAGGTAGAAGGGGAGGAGGAGTTGCATTACTGGTCAAAGAGGATATCACAGCTGTGCTGAAGGAGGGCACTATGGAGGACTCAAGCAGTGAGGCAAAATGGGCAGAACTCAGAAATAGGAAGGGTGCGGTAACAATGTTGGGGCTGTACTGCAGGCCTCCCAACAGCGAGCGTGAGATAGAGGTACAAATATGTAAACAGATTATGGAAAGATGTAGGAGCAACAGGGTGGTGGTGATAGGAGATTTTAATTTTCCCAACATTGACTGGGATTCACTTAGTGTTAGAGGTCTAGATGGAGCAGAATTTGTAAGGAGCATCCAGGAGGGTTTTCTAGAGCAGTATGTAAATAGTCCAACTCGGGAAGGGGCCATACTGGACCTGGTGTTAGGGAATGAGCCCGGCCAGGTGGTTGAAGTTTCAGTAGGGGACTACTTTGGGAATAGTGATCACAATTCCGTAAGTTTTAGAATACTCATGGACAAAGACGAGAGTGGTCCTAAAGGAAGAGTGCTAAATTGGGGGAAGGCCAACTACACCAAAATCCGGCAGGAGCTGGGGAATGTAGATTGGGAGCAGCTGTTTGAAGGTAAATCCACATTTGATATGTGGGAGGCTTTTAAAGAGAGGTTGATTAGCGTGCAGGAGAGACATGTTCCTGTGAAAATGAGGGATAGAAATGGCAAGATTAGGGAACCATGGATGACAGGTGAAATTGTGAGACTAGCTAAGAGGAAAAAGGAAGCATACATAAGGTCTAGGAGGCTGAAGAAAGACGAAGCTTTGAAAGAATATCGGGAATGTAGGACCAATCTGAAACGAGGAATTAAGAGGGCTAAAAGAGGTCATGAAATATCTTTAGCGAACAGGGGTAAGGAAAATCCCAAATCCTTTTATTCATATATAAGGAGCAAGAGGGTAACTTGAGAAAGGATTGGCCCACTCAAGGACAAAGGAGGAAAGTTATGCGTGGAGTCAGAGAAAATGGGTGAGATTCTAAACGAGTACTTTGCATCGGTATTCACCGAGGAGAGGGACATGACGGATGTTGAGGTTAGGGACAGATGTTTGATTACTCTAGGTCAAGTCGGCATAAGGAGGGAGGAAGTGTTGGGTATTCTAAAAGGCATTAAGGTGGACAAGTCCCCAGGTCCGGATGGGATCTCTCCCAGGTTACTGAGGGAAGCGAGAGAGGAAATAGCTGGGGCCTTAACAGATATCTTTGCAGCATCCTTAAACATGGGTGAGGTCCCGGAGGATTGGAGAATTGCTAATGCTGTCCCCTTGTTTAACAAGGGTAGCAGGGATAATCCAGGTAATTATAGACCGGTGAGCCTGACGTCAGTGGTAGGGAAGCTGCTGGAGAAGATACTGAGGGATAGGATCTATTCCCATTTGGAAGAAAATGGGCTTATCAGTGATAGGCAACATGGTTTTGTGCAGGGAAGGTCATGTCTTACCAACTTAATAGAATTCTTTGAGGAAGTGACAAAGTTGATTGATGAGGGAAGGGCTGTAGATGTCATATCCATGGACTTCAGTAAGGCATTTGATAAGGTTCCCCATGGTAGGCTGATGGAGAAAGTGAAGTCGCATGGGGTCCAGGGTGTACTAGCTAGATGGATAAAGAACTGGCTGGGCAACAGGAGACAGAGAGTAGCAGTGGAAGGGAGTTTCTCAAAATGGAGACGTGTGACCATTGGTGTTCCACAGGGATCCGTGCTGGGACCACTGTTGTTTGTGATATACATAAATGATTTGGAGGAAAGTATAGGTGGTCTGATTAGCAAGTTTGCAGACGACACTAAGATTGGTGGAGTAGCAGATAGTGAAGGGGACTGTCAGAGAATACAGCAGAATATAAATAGATTGGAGAGTTGGGTAGAGAAATGGCAGATGGAGTTCAATCAGGGCAAATGCGAGGTGATGCATTTTGGAAGATACAATTCAAGAGTGAACTATACAGTAAATGGAAAAGTCCTGGGGAAAATTGATGTACAGAGAGATTTGGGTGTTCAGGTCCATTGTTCCCTGAAGGTGGCAACACAGGTCAATAGAGTGGTCAAGAAGGCATACGGCATGCTTTCCTTCATCGGACGGGGTATTGAGTACAAGGGTTGGCAGGTCATGTTACAGTTGTATAAGACTTTGGTTCGGGCACATTTGGAATACTGCGTGCAGTTCTGGTCGCCACATTACCAAAAGGATGTAGATGCTTTGGAGAGGGTGCAGAGGAGGTTCACCAGGATGTTGCCTGGTATGGAGGGCGCTAGCTATGAAGAGAGGTTGAGTAGATTAGGATTATTTTCATTAGAAAGACGGAGGTTGAGGGGGGACCTGATTGAGGTGTACAAAATCATGAGAGGTATAGACAGGTTGGATAGCAAGAAGCTTTTTCCCAGAGTGGGGGATTCAATTACTAGGGGTCATGAGTTCAAAGTGAAAGGGGAAAGGTTTAGGGGGGATATGCGTTGAAAGTTCTTTACGCAGAGGGTGGTGGGTGCCTGGAACGCGTTGCCAGCGGAGGTGGTAGACGCAGGCACGATAGCGTCTTTTAAGATGCATCTAGACAGATACATGAATGGGCAGGAAGCAAAGCGATACAGACCCTTAGAAAATAGGCGACATGTTTAGATCGAGGATCTGGATCGGCGCAGGCTTGGAGGGCCGAAGGGCCTGTTCCTGTGCTGTAATTTTCTTTGTTCTTTGTTCTATGCTAATAACTGAGTGAGAGGTCGTGATTTCTCCAGGTATTGGTCTAATACCTGACGAAATTGGGAATGTAAAAGAAAACATTTCATTCACTGCATTTGTCTCTTCACTGTATCTTTGTAGAAAGCAAATGACATCAGATTGTAAACAATATATCAGTAAGGCTGGCTTCAATCTTCAGTATAATGTTGTGAATTAAACACTATTATTCATTTAAACTGTTGACAAGCTTGTGTTGTTCACTAAACATTAACCTTGTAACATTGGCACAGCTTTCCACACTGCAACAGGTCCGAGGCTGGCAAATTGCCCAAAGGAAGATTCCAAAAAAAACATCGGCATCGCAATAAGTACCAGCATGAGTGAGTATGGAATAAGAAACACACCTGGAAAAAATAGTAAAGAAAAGCTGAAATAGATTGTATGGATGTTTCAGTGCCTGGGTTTATTCATGTAGTGGATGTTAAACAACTAAACAGTTCATTTCATAATAACATAGAAAGTAAATGTTGGCATTGACAGAACAGTGTGACTGCAGATTGCAAGTTTATTCAGCATCTGAATACAAAACAAAACATCCACAATGAACATTCAGGCTCTTATCCTATTGCATAACCCCCAACACTCTTGTTCCTTTCATTTGAGAGCCTCAAATGTCACCTGGCACAAAGTCAATGTTCTATTTCAACACAGTCAAATAGTTTATAGGGAATTCATTACGGAGTCTTTTCAGGAGGTGAAAATCCTTGCTCCTAGCAGAAACTTTTTGCTTGATTTTGCTCCAGGAAATGGAGGAACGATCATTTCAGTTGAAAACAGCAGAACGTCAAAGTCCATAAATATATGAATACAACATAAAATAACACACCAGCCCTGAATGTCCTCACTATTTTTAGATCAAACCTTGTTTGTGTTGGAACTTTCCCTTAAGTGACCCATTACCCAGAGTCCCCCATTACCATCCCTGGATATGTCCTGCCCCAGGAGCACAGTGGTAAGCAGTCAGGAGGGAGAGGCCCTGGGAGTCCTCAACATTGACTCCAGACCCCATGAAGTTTCATGGTTTCAGATCAAAAATCGGCAAGGAAATTCCTGCTGATTACCATTTACCTCCCTCTCTCAGCTGACAAATTAGCACTTCTCCATGTTGAGCACCAGTTAGAGGAGGAGCTGAGGGTAGCAAGGGCACAGAATGTACTCTGGGTGAGGGACTTCAATGTCTGTCACCAATAGTGGCTCAGTGGTACCACTACTGACAAACTCCTGAAAGACATAGCTGTCAGCCTGAGCTTTCTGCTGATGGTAAGAGAACCAACATGAGGAATGAACATACTTGACCTCATCTTCATCAATCTACCTGTCACAGGTGCATCTGATCATTCAAGTATGGGTAGTAGTGACCACCGCAGAGTGCTCATGGAGCCAAAGATCCATCTTCACATTGAGGACACCCTCCATCATTTTGTGTCGCACTACCACCATGCTAAATGTGATAGATTCAGAACTGATCTAGCACTCAAAGCTGGACATCAATGAGGCATTGTGGGCCATCAGCAACAAAATTGTACAAGATGCCTACCTGGTGAAGCTGCATGAAGACTACATGCATGCTAAACAGCAGAAGCACCACAATGTAGACAGAACCACGCAATTCCATAGAAAATGGTTCAGATGAAAACTCTGCCATCCTGTCATGTCCAATTGTGAATGCTGGTAGACAATTAAGCATCTATTGGGAGGAGGAGGCTCCATGAACATCTCCATCCTTATTGATGGTGGAGCCTAGATCATGAGTGGAAAGTGAAAAGCAAGGCTAAATTGTTTGTAATCATCTCTAGCCAGGAGTGCCAAGTGAATGATCCTTCTCAACCTCCTCCTGAGGTCCCCACCATCACAGATGCCAGTCGTTAGCCAATTCGATTCACTCCACATGGTATCAAGAAGCGGTTGCGTACACTGGACGCAGCAAAGGTCTTGACAGCATCCCAGTAGAAGCCCTATGCTTGACAACTAGGCATGCCTTTAACCATGCAGTTCAATTCTCGCTGCTACATATATGATTCCAAAGCTGTTAGGGCCACCTACGCAGCAATGTCCATATCTGGTCTTTTCACATTGCAAAGTCTTGAAGGTTACAACTGCATGGGATGCATAAGCTGTAGCATATTTCAGATCCTACTGACCTATTAAAGCAGCAAACAATAACCCTTCTAAGATCCCTATTGTCCACTCAATAACTCTACGTTGGCAGAAGCATGTATCTCATTGGAATGCTCCTCTGCTGCTTTTCTTGTAACTCTTGTGGGGATGCAGAGGTGGGTGATCAGTATCCAGAGCAGAAAGGTAGGCCTTTCCACCCACAAGCCATCTGGTCACTTGATGTCCTTCCTTGAAGAATTCAATTAGTGCCAAAGAATGAAAGCATCATGGTAAATAGGGCGGCACAGTGGCGCAGTGGTTAGCACCGCAGCCTCACAGCTCCAGGGACCCGGGTTCGATTCCGGGTACTGCCTGTGTGGAGTTTGCAAGTTCTCCCTGTGTCTGCGTGGGTTTCCTCCGGGTGCTCCGGTTTCCTCCCACAAGCCAAAAGACTTGCAGGTTGATAGGTAAATTGGCCATTATAAATTGTCACTCGTATAGGTAGGTGGTAGGGAAATATAGGGACAGGTGGGGATGTTTGGTAGGAATATGGGATTAGTGTAGGATTAGTATAAATGGGTGGTTGATGTTCGGCACAGACTCGGTGGGCCGAAGGGCCTGTTTCAGTGCTGTATCTCTAATCTAATCTAATCTAAACTTCCCGGACGAGCCCTGGTCTTTTTAGGGCAGCACAGTGGCGCAGTGGTTAGCACTGCAGCCTCACAGCTCCAGCGACCCGGGTTCGATTCTGGGTACTGCCTGTGCGGAGTTTGCACGTTCTCCCGGTGACCGCGTGGGTTTTCGCCGGGTGCTCCGGTTTCCTCCCACAGCCAAAGACTTGCAAGTTGATAGGTAAATTGGCCATTGTAAATTGCCCCTAGTATAGGTAGGTGGTAGGAGAATTGTGGGGATGTGAGGGGGTAATGGGATTAATGTAGGATTAGTATAACTGGGTGGTTGATGATCGGCACAGGCTCGGTGGGCTGAAGGGCCTGTTTCAGTGCTGTATCTCTAAATAAATAAATAACTTCCACCAAATAGCATGTTGATGTGGAGAGATCGTTCTACATTGTCACACATAATCTGGGCACAGAGTGAGTGGTGGCTCGTTCTATTGAGGAAGTTGGGAGCATTGACCACGGGAGATCACAAAGCAACATGGACTTCATCTATTGCATCCTGCACCTTGGCAAAGCCAGCAACCCCACAAAATGGGATGGATCTACTCACTGATGTTTTGCTGTGATGCCAAACTGGATGAATTCAGCTATGTCTCATATATATCAGATACTTGGTGGATAAATGCCTGGATGGCAGCCTGACCTATGTTGCACAGATTTCCTGCAGCAGCCTATAATGACCCATTGGCTTACAACTTGGCCACAGCCATGACTTCCACTGTAATAGACAAAGCAGTGGGAGTCAATTAAGATATCTTCAAGTATTAGCTGGGGCTGTTACTCTATTGTCTGTACAGTAAAGTGCACACTTTTAACACACAGCTTCTCACTGTGGTCTTGCCTGTTTATTCTTTGAGGGAAGCTGTAAGATCTTGAAGGGAACATGCTGCTTAAATGCTGCTCACTTTCCTTTCCTTCATTCACTCCTGCTCTTCCTGTTTCTCCTCTGTTATAATGGCAAAGGAATTTCCATTGGGAATCCTACACCTGGTTACTGTGGGTGGGACAAAAATATCCTTGAGGGTTTCACAGTGTGAGGCAGGTCCAATGTAGTTGAAAGCCAAAGTATAAAACCTCATTCCAAATATTCTTTCCCAGCTCCCATAATCCATGGTGAAAGTTTAGACAAATTCATGCTCAACCGTTCCTCAGTTCCGCCAGTCTCAGCTGGACCTGACCATAGGGATATGTTATAAAGTGCATTCCAAGTTACTTTGGATCATTGCAAGCGAAACCTCTGAACACACACCACTTACCTTATTTGCATTTATTTACATGGTTTTATGGAGACTCTGTGGGTGTTTCATGGAAAGGCCGTAACTGCAATCACCAACTCAGATGCATTGACTTAAAGGCGGAAAACTTAGAAATATAGCTTAGGAATATTAATGATTGTAATCCCCAGATACACTGGGGGAATTTTCCAAGACAAGGGGAAACAGGTTTGGGTGCATGATGGTGAGTTAAATCCCCTAAAAGTGACATCAGGTCGGGATGCCCACATCATCCTGTCCTCTTCTGGCTTTCACCTGGGTGCGTTTAAAGGCAAGTGGGGAGGCCCCATGCAGCTGTCGGGTAAAGTATTTAAATATTCTAATAAGCAATTAACTGATGCTTTAACCAAGGATTCTCTATTTAATAGACAGACAATCTATTTCCTGAGATGTGTGGAACTCACCAGGGTCACTGAGCTGAGTATACAGCAAGAAGTGTTACTTCAGTGAAACTGACAAGCTGGGAAGGCTTTGATCAGTTACACAGAACAGCTCCAGACCCGGCCATTGAGACACTGCTGTTCAAAAACACCTCCTCTCAGAGAGAGCGATCACCGCTTGACAGGTGATTACCAACTTCTTGGAAGTCAATTCACCTCTCTAGCACTTCACTCACTTTCAGCTACATTTCCCTGTTGCCAGACTTCACCACAATATGGGAGAATTTATGCAGCTCTACCTTGTACCTCCGAGGAAGAGCAAGAGGAGGAGCATGAATACCAACACCAACAGCCCCAGCAGCATCAGGAGTAACACCAGCACCAACAGCACCAGCAGCATCAGGAGTACCAACAGCACCAGCATCATCAGGAGTAACACCAGCACCAACAGCACCAGCAGCATCAGGAGTAACACCAGCACCAACAGCACCAGCAGCATCAGGAGTAACACCAGCACCAACAGCACCAGCAGCAGCTGCCTTCCCCTCAGCTATATGCCACTCCACAGGGCAGAAGGGATGGATATAGAGATCCAGCTCCAAGGAGCCGAGACCCCCAACACAGGGTTGATGAGCAGAGGTTCAACTCTCTCGAAACATGTGAGCACCAGTGCCTTAGGAGGCTTAGGTGTTCACAGCTGGTTGCTGCTGACATCTGCTACCTCCTGGAACAAGACCTGCTTCTCAGTGAGCTGGTTGGACACACATTGCCACTGGCCATCAATCTACCTGTCACTGGAAGGCAACTCCCTGTACCCCTTTCCCCCCACCCCGGGTCTCTGCCTCTTGCTAGATTGTGTTCACTCTTTTCCTGCAAGGAGGGAAAGCAGAGGAGTCTGAGTGTACATAATGGCTTGTGTGGAGAGGAGGAAATAACTTTGTTTATGGAGGATGACTGTGGGGCATGGGTGTGAGAGGGAAATTGGATGAGAGTGAGTGTGAATGTTGGCTGCTCAGATGAGGATATGAGGTGCCTAGAAAAAGAGGAATGAGTGGAGCTGCATGGTGCATTGTTCTGAGGAGTGCTGTTCAGGAGAATGCTGGGAAAGGCAGAGTGTGTGGATTAGCTCTGTCTCCAGGTTGGACAGACCACACTTCTGTTGCGGACTTCCTCAGCCACATCCTTCCACACCTGCTTAGTTGTAGAGGTTGTCCTCTTCCTCCCGTCCTTGGGAGAGTTCCCCTCACTGCAGCCCCTCAGATCCCACAGCAGAACCTCCAGGTAGGAATGAGAGATCTGGGAAGCAACCTTCCCAGTTCTCCTCTCCAATTCTGTGGTCACTGCGGCCTCAAAAATCCATGTCCAGCTGAATCATTCTAACCGATTTGCAGTGCTGCCGGGTCGCTTTAGAAATCTCTCCTTTGACAGAATCAGCGTGTCATCCTGCCAGCTCACCCTGATTAGCCAGAGAACTGGGAGGCGGGATGCTAATATCGTGGCTCAGTTAAAGAACCTCAGCAAAGCCCACAGAAGAGTTCAAACGGTTCTCGACCTGCTAATGGCCTCACTGTTTTGGTAGGGACTAAGGTGAGAAAATTCTGCCCATTGTGTCATTGACAATAAGTAAATTCAGGGCCGAGAAATGACTTGGTTGCGGAGACCTGATATAAAGGAATGTAGATAAGGCAACCTGTTCAGTGAATATTCCTTTAGTAGCAATATTTACAGACTTATAGCACTCTGATTCCAAAGGCTGGGACTTGGACCAGGTTCCATTATTGGAAGAGATGCTCAGTAACACATAATATGGAAACGTGAACATTTCAAACCAATTATAGAAATTCAGTGAATAAAATACAGCTGAAGGTTCTACCAAACCCACCGATGATGAAAAGGTGTAGTTAGTCCTTCTCTTGTTTTCAAGGGCTAAATGTCAAATACAGGCAATATAACCATACAGCCATAGAACCATAGAAAAATTACAGCCCATTGTGTCCGTGCTGGCCGAAAAACTAGCTGCCCAATCTAATTCCACCTTCCAGCACCTGTTCCATAACCTTGCAGGTTACAGCACTTCAGGTGCATGTCCAGGTGCATTTTAAAAGAAGTTAAGGTTTCTGCCTCCACCACCATTCCTGAATTCCAGACACCCACCACCCTCTGGGTGAAAACGTTTTTCCTCATGTCCCCTCTAATCCTTCTACCAATCACCTTAAATCTGTGCCCCCTGGGAACTGACCTCTCCGCTAGGGGAAACAGGTCCTTCCTGTCTACTCTATCTAGGCCCTTCATAAGTTTGTACACCTCAATTAAGTCACCCCTCAGCCTCCTCTGTTCTAAGGAAAACAATCCTAGCCTATCCAATCTTTCCTCAAAGCTGCAACTTTCCAGCCCTGGCAACATATTCTGAGGTCAGAAAAATTGTCTTCAGGGAAATTGAGGTGACTTTGAGGTTATTTTGGAGACCTGAGGAGCTGCAGGTCTAAAGCCAGGAAATTAGTTCCAAGTTGGAAACAGGCATGAAGTTGGCATCAGACTCACAACAAGCGCCCAAACGTGAAGGCCCAAGGATCACTGGAAATTGTCATCAAGGGCTTCATCTAAATAATGCCAGAAAGCTGCAGACGGCAATTGTGCACCCTGATGCTATTTGCTGGTCAGAGCCCTTGGAAACTCAGCCAGCTCCACTCTGGATCCAGCCCACAGGAAATCCTGGGAAGGGGTGAATGGGAGAGCAGTGAACACAAGCTAGCAGTAGCCCACAATATTGCTGTGCAGCCAAGAGGAGCACTGCTGCTCCACATTGGCAGAAATAAAGAACCAAAAACTTCCCTGCTCTTCAGTAGCCTCCAGCAGTCCCATTAAGGGGCACTAGTTAAACTGCTATAGACCCGGAAAAAACTGAGCAGACCCTGTATGCTACAGTTCTTTTCTAATTTGGCATTAGGGTCTTAAAGCTGGAGTTATGCCCCAGATCAGTAGATTTGGGGGACAAATGCTTGTTTTAGGAGGAGACATAGGGCAATCAGAAATTGCAACCTGCAAATTTATTAGCCAACACATCTCCATGTGGGACATTGGGTGGCAGGGGGAATTGTACACAAGAGGTTGCAATCAGATATTAGTCCCTCACTCTTATTCATTGTTCAGAAGTCACGCAGGATTGGAATCTAGCTTCCTCCCCCAGCACCCCCCCTCCCGCCCACCATCCCACTACCCCCTCATCATCTCTCTGTAAAAACACAGCACAGGTGTTAATTATCTGTTGTTGAAATTTATTTCTATGTTGGTCTGTGTTCTGATGAAAGTTTATTGACCTGATCCATCAACTGTTTCTCTCTCCTAAGATGCTGCCAGACCTGCTGAGTATTTCCAGCATTCTCTGTTTTTATTTCAGATTTCCAGCACTCGCAGTATTTTGCTTCTGTTTGTGATCTGTATATCTCTCTATCTATATCTCTATCTATTCACCTATCTATCTATTCACCTATCTATATCTCTATCTATTCACCTATCTATATCTCTATCTATTCACCTATCTATTGATCTATCTATATCCCTATCTAGTTATCTATTATCTAACTACCAACCTACCTATCTATCTATTTATGTCTTTATCTATTTATCTCTTCATCGATGTATACATCTGACTAAAAGCATTTTCTTTTCTACTTGTCCTTACACAGAATAATCAATTTATTTTCGGTATCTCCTATTTCATTGTCTATATCATGATTCTGACAGGATTTTATGATGTCAATGTACATTAATATCAGACAAATGTTTGGCTTTCAACTGCAGTTCAGAAAGTTCAGTGAATTAATAAAGTTACCAGGGAAATTTGCACTTTGTAAAATTCACTTTCTAATTGAATTACGATACTTTGTCTCTTTAATGGAGACATGGACATCACTGCAGGATTTTTTCAGGGCAACACCCAAGACCCAACTATCTTTAACAACTTCATCACTGACTTTCCCTCCATCATAAGGTCAGAAGTCGGAACAGTTCACCGATGATTGCTCAGTGTTCAGCTTTATTTGTAATTTGTCAGATGAAGAAGGTCATCTCCACGTGGAGCAAGACCTGGACAACATCTAGGCTTAGGCTGATAAGTGTCAAGCAATATTCACCACACAATTGCCCAGCAATGACTCTCTCCAACAGGAGAGAGAGTAGCTGAACTGAGGGGAATACAGAAAGGACAAATGAGATCTAGAAAGGAAATAAGAGGGACAAAGTGAGTAAACAAGAATAGATAAGCAGATAAATAGTAAAAGGGAACACAGAAAGTGTTTATCATCACATAAATAGTAAAAGAGTAGTCAAAGAAAGGTTGTGCCCATTAGGGAGTAAAAAGATTTTATTGTGAGGCAGAGGGTGTGGTTGAAGTGCTTAATGAGTATCTTGCATTTGTCTTCACTAGAGAAGAAGGTGCTGCCAATGTATCAGAAAAGGAGGCAACAGTAGCTATACTGGATAGGATAAAACTAGATAAAGAGAAGGTACTTAAAAGTTCTCAAAGTAGAAAAATCACCCAGTCTTGATGGGATGCATCCTAGGTTACTGAGGGAATTAAGGATGGAAATTGTGGAAGTTCTGGCCAATCTTCCCATCTCCTAGAAAATGGTGGTGATGCCAGAGGATTGAAAATATTATACCCTTGTTTAAAAAAGGGGGAGAAGGATAAACTCAGTATCCTAATGTCAGTGATGGATAAGGTTTTAAAGAAAATAATCCAGGAAAAAAATTAATTGATATTGTCAAACCTAAGGGCTAATAAATGAAAGTTGGCACAGATTTGTTAAAGGCAAATCATATTTGACTAAATTGATCGAGTTAATAAAGTAGCGGAGAGGGTTGATGAGGGTTATGCAGTTGATGTTATGTATATGGACTTAAAAAGGCAATTGACAAAGTATCACATAATAGGCTAGTTAGCAAAATTAAAGGCCATATGACTAAACGGACAGCGGTATTATGCATACAAGATCGACTAAAAGACAGAAAGCAGAGAGTCACAGGGAACGTTTTTCAGAATGGAGAGAAACGTACGGAGGTGTTCCCCATGGGTCATTATTTGGACCACTGCTATTTTTGATATATATTAATGATCTGGATTTGAATGCACATGGCATAATTTCAAAGATTGCAGATGCCAAGAAACTCAGAAATGTAGTAAACAATGAGAATGGTAGTAATAGGCTTCAGGAGGACCTAGAAAGGTAGGTAAAATAAGCAGTCATGTGGCAGATGAAATAAAGAAACACAGAATAAGGCCATTCAGCACAAAAAGCTATCTCAGATTTTGGTCGGTAGCCCTGTAGGTTATAGCACTTCAACTGCACATCCAAGCATTTTTTTTTAAATGCAATGAGAGTTTCTGCCTCTACCGTGCTTTCAGTCATTGAGTTCCAGACTTCCACCACCCTCTGGATGAAAATGTTTCTCCTCAGCTCCCCTCTGCCAATTATTTTAAATCTATACCCTTTGGTTATTGATCTCTTAGCTAAGAGAAATGGGTCCCTCCTATCCTCTCCATCTAGGCCCCTCATAATTGTTTATACCTCAATTAAATCCCCCCTGAGTCTCCTCTGTTCCAATCTTTCTTCATAGATAAAATTCTCCATTCCTGGTAACATCCTCATAAATTTCCTTGGTACTTTCTCTAGTGCAATCAAATCCTTCCTCTAATGCAGAGACCAGAACTCTACATGGGACTCTAGCTGTGGCTTAACAAGTGATTTATACAGTTCTAGCATTACCTTCCTGCTCTTATATTCTATGCTGCAGCCAATAAAGGAAAGCATCCCGTATGCCTTCATAACTACCTTATCCACTTGTCTGCTTGCTTCAGAGATCTGTGGACATGCACTCCAAGGTCTCTCTGTTCATTTACACTTTTCAGTATCCTAACATTTATTGAGCATCCCCTTGTCTTATTTGTTGTCCCCAAATGCATTACCTCATGCTTGTTCAGATTGAATTCTATTTGGCATGTTTCGGCCCACCTGACCAGTCCATTGATACCATCCTGAATTCTGCAGATTTCTTCTTCACTATCAATTACATGACCAATTTTTGTATCATCTGCAAACTTCTTAACTATGATCCCTATATTTCAGTCTAAATCATTGATATATACCACGAAAAGCAAGGGACCTAGTATTGAGCCCTGCAGAAGCCCATTGGAAACAGCTTTCCAGTCACAAAAACACTCATCGACCATTACCTTTGCTTCCTGCCACTAAGCCAATTTTGGATCCAACAGTCCATCGGTCCTTGGATTCCATGGAATCTTACTTTTATGACCAGTCTGCCATGTGGGACCTTGTCAAGAGCCTTGCTAAAACCCATGTAGACTCCATCAAACTTGTTACTCTCATCGATCTTCCTTGTTATCTTCTTAAAAAATTCAATCAAGTTAGTCAGACATGACCTCCCCTTAATAAATCTATGCTGACTGTCCTTGATTAATCAATGCATTTCTAAATATTTGCCCACCACTTAGGTTAGGCTAATTGGCCTGCAATTACTCAGGTTATCCTTTCCCCCCTTTTTAAATGATTATACAATATTAGCAGTCCTGCAATCCTCCAGCACCACACCTGTAGCCAGAGAGGATTGAAAGATGATGATCAGAGCCTCTGATATTTCCTCCCTTGCTTTTCTTAGCAACCTGGGATACATTTCATCTGGGCCTGGTGATTTATCCACTTTCAAAGATGCTAAAACCCTTAATATTTCCTCTCTCTTTTAATGCAAAGAAATGTGAAGTGATATGTTTTGGTAGGAAGAATGAGGAGAAGCAATCTGAAATAAATGGTGCAATTTTCAAGGAGGTGCAGGAATACAGAGACATGGAGGTGTACGTACACAAATCTTTGAAGGTGGCAGGACAAGTTGCGAATGCCTTTAAAAAAGCAAAAGGGATCCTTAGCTTTATTAATAGAGGAATAGAGTACAAAAGCAAGGAAGTTACACTAAATCTTAATAAAGTATGGTTCGGCTTTAGTTGGAGTATTATGTTCAATGTGGTACTACACTTCAAAAAGGATGCCAAGGCCTTAGAGCAGGTGTAGAATGTGTGCAGAGGCTGGAAGAGTGTGTGTTATTCTCCTTAGAGCAGAAATGGTTAAGGGAAGATTTGATAGAGGTGTTGACAATCATGAACGGTTGTGATAGAGTAAATAAGAATAAACTGTTTCCAGTGGCAGAAGGGTTGGTAACCAGAGAACACAGATTTAAGGTGATTGGCAAAAGAAACAGAGATGATATTTTATTGCACAGTGAGTTGCTGTAATCTGGAATGCACTATCTGAAAGGATGGTGGAAGCAGATTCAATAGTAACATTCAAAAGAGAATTAAATAAATACACAAAGGAAAACAAATTGCAGGGCTATGACACCCGATCCATTAGCTTTAATACTCTATCAACCACTGGCATACCATGGCTGCAGTGTGTATTATTTACTGAATGAACCGCAGTCATTTACCAAGGCTTCCTCAGCAACACGTCCTAAACCTCCATGACCGAGAAGGGTAAGTGTGATAAGTACATGTGAACACCATCACGCCCAAGTGCCCCACAAGTCACACATTATCTCAACTAGGACATATATTGTTATTCATTCATTATTGTTGGGTGAAAATTCAGGAACTACTGACTTAAGAGCATTATGGGAGTATATTGACCACACAGATTGCAGTGGTTAAGGAAGACCCACCACCACCTTCTAAAGCACAATTAGGAGTGAACAATAAATAACAGACTTGCTAGCAATGCCCACATCCTGAGAATTATTATTTTTTTAAATCTAAAAGTAATAAACCATTGGCAAGGCAAATGTATTTTGGATTAATACCATTTATATGATGCATCTCACTCTTAACCAAAAAGATATTTATTTCACTGTCAGTGCCAGCCTTTCTCAAAATGTAAATCTCTTCTAGATAGTTACTGAGCTTGATGGTTTTACCTCTAGAAGGCACTGCTGTAATAACCTCTTTACGTATTTCCTGTTTTCTAGTGTTACAACCAGGTGAGAAAGGTGTCTAGGGGTCTGTTACTATCTTTACCTGGTCTTATTGTAACAGGGTTTAATTTTAAACACATGGTGTTTTGAGCTCCCTCTTTGTAAATCCTTGTTCACAGCTTTCCAATTATAAGGCAAAGAAGTGAGCATAAAAAGTTTTCTTCGGTTTAAAGAGGAGAAACGAAACTTATTAAACCTTAAACAAACTTTAATATGGTTCACGGCTACGGATATAGGACGTGCCCACGCTAGCATGCATACACGATACACACATGCAA
Source organism: Heterodontus francisci (assembly GCF_036365525.1). Classification (NCBI taxonomy): domain Eukaryota; kingdom Metazoa; phylum Chordata; class Chondrichthyes; order Heterodontiformes; family Heterodontidae; genus Heterodontus; species Heterodontus francisci. Next base: position 89,368,338 of record NC_090385.1, on the reverse strand, counting down.
ATAGGGACAGAGAAAAGAAAAAGAAAATGGAGAGATTTGAAGCAATTTCAGAAGATTTTCTTGTTTACTGTGCTGTGTTTCCAGCTCACCATAGAGTCCTTGATTGTAGACAGCTCTTACTTTTCGTTGGGGCCCAGTATTATTCTTAAACCTTGTTCACTGTAGGAGACTTTTCTGTTAGTGTTCATATGTCTTTAATGGTTTCCGATGCTGGTGTGAGTGAGATGAGAGCAGACAGGAGGGAGGTCTTCTCAGGCCGCGAGAAAAGTGCTTCCTGATTTTCAAACACTCTGTGGCAAGATCAAAATTCAAACAACTCCAACAGTAAGCCAGTCATGTGATCAAACTGGTCCAACTACGTCTGTTTGTGTATTCGGCCATCTTAGCAGTTAACCTGGAATGCTAGCCTTTCCACCTTCACTGTCTGGTAATCAAAAGTCCATTGTAGATTAAATTGGAGAAGGGAATGGCCCCTTTGTTTTCTGAAGTACTGTCTGTGGATATCCTAATGTCTCTCTCCAGCCAAAGTTTCCAATTGTTTTTTAAAGCAAGATCTTTCTTCACCATCAGCAGTTTAAAAATCAATGTTCATGTGGCGAAATTAATTTTCCTCATTCTTGGCTGGTGGGGGTTTGCTTGACACTAGCTAATAACAGTGATAGGCTTCAAGTGAAGTAGTTTCAATACTGGACTAAGAATATAGATGGGAACACTTATGTTAAGAATCTGCATCCCACCAGAGGAAATAGCTTGTTCCGTAACTATCCTATCAAATTCCTTTATTATTTTAAACACCTTTATTAGATCACCCTCCAGCTTTCTGATACTAATCAAGTTTATTCAACCCACCATCATAATTTAACCCTTTATCATTCTGGTGAATCTGTACTTTAGCCCCTCCAAATCCAATATATCCTTCCTGAGATGTGGTTTCCAGAACTGAATTCAGCACTCCAGATGGTGCCTAAATGAGTCACTTTTAAATTAAAGCAGCATTTCCTCCAGCCTTCTTGAGATAAAGGCAAACATTCCATTCGTCTTTATTGAACAAATCACAAGTTCAAATACCATCGAGATGAATTGTAAGATTGCATTCAATAAATCTTGGAACCTTTAAGCTTGAACTGAAAATGATAATAACAGTGTTGTAAAAACTCAACTGGTTCTCAAATGTCACCATCTGAAAAGGTCACTGCCACTGCTACCTGTTCTGATCTACACATTTCTCCAGTCTCACACCATGTGGTTATCTCATAATGTCCTCAGAACAACGAGGGATGGGCAATAAATAACACCTTGTCATATCACCCACAGCCCAAGGAAAATATTTTATAAATGGACAACAATTTAAAACTGTAATATTCAATTCATCGCTCCTTATATCAGAAATTTCAATCCTCTACTATTTGCCTAGTACAGTTAGTTAAATTTAATGTTCTTAATAAATCAATGAATGCATTTTTGCTTTCTCTCCCCTGTATTTTGGATTTCACTCCAGTACCTCCTCCATTTCTGTAAGCCAGGTAAGGGAATCGCCAGACATTGCTCAGACCCACAGCACAGCCGATTACTGAGAGCAAGTAGTCAGTCTTCGAAGACCAGTTCCCTCGCTCCACATTCTCGTCACTTTCACCCACATGTTCATTGGTGGCAGCCTGAGGAAAAGAGAGAAAATGGCCAACTCAGAAATTAGGCTTTGTCAGACGAGAACTCAAATAAAAAGTCCTGTTTTCACCCACTACACATGCACTGGGGGGAATTTTAACCTGCCAAGGTCAGTGGGTTTTTATGTGGGCAGCAGGTTGAAACAGCTGAAACTGCCAGCATGTCAGAAAGTCAGCAGGAACCCGTCGACTTCCGCCTTTAATCTCAACATGTTCTTCAGTGTGTGGGAACACCTCATGGGACAGGCGGGTCTGCCAATTGAGTAGGTTAAATGCTTGTTAACTGCTGTTTTAACCCAGGATACTGATTTTAACACTGCATATGGGTTTTCTGGGCTTCCTAGATCTCACCAGGTAACGCAAGGCGAAAGGGAATTGACAGCTGAGCAATGGGCATGAAAGAAAGTCTTTAAATATTAAGACCTAAGAGTTACTTCCTTGCCTAAATGAAATGCTTTTGCTTACCCGATTTGTTCTGAGAGAGTGTGCTTTCACTGCTTTGGAGGTGACTTCCAATACTTCGGAGGTCATTTCTGCTACCTCAGAGCTTTTTGCCTTTGATCTGCACAGCAGTATAGGAGCAGCTTATGCAGCTCTACTTGGACTCAAAGGAGGAACAGGAGTTGCACCAGCAATACAAACAACAGCAGGGGAAACAGCAGTAAGAGCATCAGAAGTCTTCTCCTCAAACCCCTGCTGATTCACAGGAGAGACGAGATCAGCACAGATCTCCAGCTCACAGGGTATAGAGGCAGAGCATAAGTTTCCTGAACATGACTGAGCACCTGTGCCTCAGGAGGCTCATACTTTCCTGTCAGGTGGTCGCGGACAGTTGCAACTGTAATATTACTTGGTCCTTTTATAGCTGAACCATAGTAAGATTCACAGGACTGCAAGTAATAGCTAAAGAAAATGTGGGTTTTTATTGTACTTTAAATTAGAACAGATATGTACAAATAGTTACTTAGGAGCCACATCTAAACACATCTCACTTTGTCAGGCTACACCCACAACTCCCTGGATATGTATGACACGGCAACACTTCCTCCGGTGGCCTTCACTCATAGCTTCTTAAGGTGTTTCACTCTTAAGGTTGTCCCACAACAGCAACCTCCTGAAAGAAAATCTCCTTCCCAATGGACCAGGTGGGCACTCATTTCCAGTCATCATCAAAGTCACCAATGCCCTGAATTTGTTCCCCTCCGGCTCCTTCCAGGGATGTGCTGGTAATGTTTGTTAAATCTCACAATCTGCTGCTCATCAGTGCATCTCCCTAGGTGACAGATGCCATCAGTGCATCATCAGGTTCCCAGATTTGCTGCACTGGCTCAGTGCCCACAGGTCCAGGGAGTCAGATTGCACACAAGTGGCAATCCAGGGGCCCTCAGATCACCCAGCAGAATTCCACACCAATGTTCAACTGGTCTGCAACCATTGAAAGATCACCATCCATGTCTGTGCAAGATTCTCAGGGAGCTGTCATGATGCTTTCATCCTGCACAGTCAAGTCTCCCAGGGATATTCACACTTCAAAGCAGAGACAGCAGATAGCTCCTTGGAGATGAGGGAAACCCTCTAAAGACATGGCCCAAGCACAGACACCCAGGAAAGGTACAACAGAAGCCACATGAACACAGGAGTTACAATTGAACAAGCAAGCGGGATGTTGAAGATGCAATTCAGGTGCTTGAACAGATCTGGGGGCGCAGCAGAGAGGAAGGAAGCTTCAGGAAGGGGAAGGTGATAACTGCTTCGCATCTTTAGAGGAGAAGGAGCTACAGGAGGAAGAGGAGTCTGATATGCCAAAGTCACCTGTAACCACACACTAAGTTGCCAGAGATGCCCTGGACAGACTGATTCTGGCACGCAGCACAGCCATCTGTCACATCAATTCTGTACCCACTGGGCACCCCTAGCACAAGCACAAATCAGTCCCACAATCAACAATCCCTCTCACAGGCACCCAATGCTCATCTTTTCCACTTGTCAAACCTTTCTTCACAGGGTAGAAGGCTACTTGGCAGATGGCAGACAGCAATGTGTAAGATGGGACAATGGAAATTTCAAATACATTTTACTGTTCATGAACATGAAGCAGCAACATGACAATGTAACACAATGTTAAATGGCCAAGTGAACACCCTTGTGCAACTACAAATCCTCTCTCTTCCTTTTTCTATTACTCCTATGTGGTGCAATCTCTGTGGCTTCAGCAGAGACACAGACAGGCTGCTCATATCCCTCCTCTGAATACTCAGATGCTCTTGGCCAACCTCTGGGTTTTGTAGCCTGTGAGGGCCCTGCCAAAGACTACCCCACCTACACCTATGGAGAGGCCAACTCAGCCAGGGACAGGAGGCAGCAAGTGGAGCTCTCGCTGAGAAGGAAGAGGGGTGGGGTGGGTGGGTGGGGAAGTGGTGGTGGCAAGTGGCCAGGAGAAATTGTGCTTTGAGCAAAGTCCCCAGTACCCTCTGCCCTTTCTCCTTCTTCCGTATCATGTCCCATCCACACTTCCCTGCAAGGCCAAGAGCTGAGGAGCACTTTGCTGCACTCCAGCTGAATGGCTGAAACGAGGTTTTCCTCAATCCTGTTGAAAGTGGCAGACTGAGTGAGCAGAGCAGTGGTGAGGGCCAGCATGCCCTTGGTTGCTTGCTGCATCTGATGCTACATGAAGGCAGCGACTTTTTCCATGGACATAGATATCAGCAAGAAGGCCTGAGACATCATGGCACTCATCTTAGTGACGGACTCCTCCAATCCCTCTCCAATTGTGTACAGTGCGACTGGAAATGCTGACAGAATCTCACACATTTTCTGCTGCTTCTCCAGAATAGTTCTTTTCATCAACTACCCCAGAGGCTCAGCATCTGCATCCAGCCAAACAAAGTTTGGAAGTTTCTTCACTCTCCGATGGGGACTCTCCACTGCTCTCCCTATCTTCAGCATCTGCTCCTGCTCACTTGTGATGTGTATTTCACCATGTGACAATCCAACTTCCTGTCTTGGCTTCCTCACAGAGATGGGTATCTGAGCATGTGGAGGGTTCACATGAGTCCTGTGACGATGCTTCCTCAGAGTGAGTGACCTTCTTTGTGAAGTCTTCATCCTTCTCTGACAGCACCTCCTGAGAGAAGCATGCAGGACCTGTGGAGATAAAGAATATGAATTAGAATTGACAAGGTGAAAGAGATTGGTGATCATTGTTCAGATCATCATTTTCAGTGGTTGCTGACTCAAGTAAACATAAGTGAGTGTTGTATGCCATGTGGCTGTGTGATATTTAATTCTGTTAGTAGCTGAGAGACTCCCATCACTCCATCGCCAATGACCAGGCATGCAGAGACCAGGCTTATCTCCATCACATCCTCCTGTTAAGATGGAGATGACTGGAGGGATGCCTCCGGCTCTATCCTTCTTCCTGGTGTTCTCTGCTCTCTTTTCCTGCAAGGAGACAAAGAAGAGACCTTTGACTGTGAGCTGTGGAATTTTTTGAGAGGACGGGACAACATTTGTTGAGGGTCACTGTAGAGAATGGGTGTGCCATTGCAATGAGATGACGGTGAGTGTCAGTAGTGGTTGGTCAGATGGGGATGTGAGGAGGTGTTTCAACAGAAAGGAAAGGGTGTAGGCTATGCTGGTCTGAGGAGTGATGTGCAGGAGAAGGTTGGGGAAGGCAGAGTGAGGGTGCTTGTACTTGCATGTGGTATGGCACTTACCTTTCCTGCCCTGATCAGATCATTGAACCTCTTGGGTCACTGCATCCAGGAAGGAGGCAGCACACGCCTGCTGCAGACATCACCGGCTACTTTCAGACATGCCTGCTTGTCCTCTGAGGCTGCCGTCTTTCTCCTGTTCACAGGAAACAGAATCGCCCTACAGCCTTTCCAGCCTGCAGTGTTATGTTCATGGACACAGTGGTGAAGTGTGGTGCTGCCTTTCCATGTTGAAACTCTATTTGTGCAGTTCCAGCTGTGTCATGATGCTTCCACAATGCTTCAATCCTGACACTGGCAGGGTCCCTTTAAATATGGGAGCAGAAACAGACTGCTGTGGGTCATCATTACCCTCATCCCCTCTAATTGGTCAGGAAACCTGGAAGTCAGAGGCAAATACAGTGGCTCAGTTAAAAAAATACTGACAAATGTTATGCCAAAACGTACGGGCTCCTGACACGCTGCTGGCCTCTCCTGCTGCAAACGAGTCTGAAAGTTACAATTCAATCACTCTGTTGTTCTCCATTTAGCAGCAATCAGTTGGTAGTTTGGAAACACCCGGGATCCCACAGAGAGCCTCTGCAATTCACTGCAACAAAAATCCCCAAATCATTCAGCACCTCTCAAGGTCTACATGAGTTTACTGTCATGTTTTGATAAAATACTCACTGTTTCCTCTGAAGGGTGTGTTTGATGGTCATTCTGTGAGAACACAGATAGAGCCATTTGTCTCTTGTCCATTTTTGGACAATGTTGAATGATCCTTCTGTTTTTTACAGGCTTGGGTGTCCAGCTTGTGGACGATCCTTTTGTAGAAAAGTTTTCTGATTTTGTACTGCTTCCAGCATCTGGTGAATAATTCAGCTCCTAAATAGAGCCCCAGAGCAGCACAAAGTGCAATGACTCCAAGAAGTGGCCAGTTCATTAGTGGTGATTTGAAATAAATGTCATCCTGTTTACACAGGTCATGCTTAGTTTCAAGGTCCCAGAATATTTCTGCTGTCAGTTGTTGAATCTGCTGGACCCAACATTCCTATTGGCTATTATTTGCATTAGATTCAGAACACTCAGTATCAAAGTTCAGTTATTCTGGATCTACAGGCTTGGACACAGGGGCAGTTTTAAAGGGGACAGCACCAATCAATCTGCACCAATCAGGAGCTCAGGGAAAACAGAACTTTGCATGTATTTGTTTAAGGATTGGAAGTGTTTTGCTAATGGCAGCAACTTAAAGCAATCTATAGGACTTGCTCAGTTAATTTTACACTTTTAAATCAGTTTGGTTTTTTTACTTACTGATACTATTTGTTCCCGTTGCACTGAGATTATCTGCTCCAGTTACACAGAGATTATCATCTGCATCTGTGGGTTTATGTTGTGTCACAGACGTACGGGGTGCTGGATTTTGTTCCCCTGCCGATGTTGTGCTCTGTGTTGGGTGGGCCTGGAAGATCGGAGCAGCAGAGGCCCACCACGGAACCCGACACCGGGATTGCCGGACCCGATCTTCCTGGCGGTGGTGAAGCTCCATGGCGGGCCCTCAGCCGCTCTGCGACGGGACCCAACTTTACATATTTAAATGAACTGTTTGCATTAATTAAAATCTAATCTGCGGCGATCTTACCTGCAGTTCCGTATCTTCAGCACGACGGGCGGCACTCATGTGCCTTCACTTTCCTGTCCATGAAAGCTGGAGGCACCAAGGTGGGGAAGAGGGGAACTCTGTATCTGTAATGCAGTTGGGGGATGGGGTCAGGACAAATATGCATTTTTAGTGCAGTTTTGCGGGGGGCAGGGGGTGGGGAACAGGGGCAACTCTGCAGTTTCCATGCAGGGCTCGCAGCCCTTCAAAAATGGTACCAGCGCCTGCGCAGAAACAGTTGACGCCATTCATGGCATCGCTGAGGCTGCCCCTGCCACGAGATTGGGGGGCAGTCGCCCTGCATATGATAATGAGCCGCCAGGCTCAAAATTGCAGTGGCCTTGCGGCACACGGTCCGTGCATGCCAGCCGCTATTTTTAATGCCCACCATCGGGAGCGGCAGCGGGACTACAAAATCTAGCCCGAGAAGTGCAGTGTAGCTGCACTATTAGCACTAAAGAGGTCTTGGAACCAATTGTCCTTAACACTATTAGAGGGAAATTACTTTTGGTAACATGATCAGATAGATGATTAACAAGTTCACATGAGGTTTCTCTATCTGCTTTACTAGTGGAGGTGTTTATTAAAATGAATGAATGGAAAGTCAAGTAGCTCACAGATCAGGGACACTGACCTTCACACTTTAATTCCCAACCTCCATTCCAGTTGGGTGAAGCTTGGAATGGGAGCACTAAAGTATAATATTCCACCCTCTACTGATCCCAAAGTCCTCAATATTGCAGGTTTTCCTGCTCAGTGATGCAGGTACATGTGTTATATAAAATGAATGACTAACACAGCTCAATATGGGTGTGGTTTAACACACCTTGTACTTTTGAAGTTGCTGCAATAACACAGAGTCTCATGCCCTGAGAATTATCAGTTCTTTTCGAGAAAAGAAGTATGAAGAATGTACTGTGAAGGATTCAGATATCTCCCTCATACATTGCGACATTATGATTTGTACATTGCCAACATAATCTCTGCAATTAAACATGGTAAAAGTATTCAAGCTAAGTGTTCCTTTCACTCCACCCACACAACAGTGGAATTGATGGAAACAGATTCAAAACAGTCTGTGAATACCTTCCTATATACTGAATTTCTTCACAAACTGCTCTTGTAAAAGACCAATGTAATTCCCTCCCGACTCCTTCTACTATGAGATCTACCTTATCTGACTTGTCTCCTCCTCCACTGGCAAAGCAGCTGAAGACATATTTCAAAAGTGAGCCTTCACTCTGGCGATCCGAATGAAGGCAGCTTCCAATATCAATGGAAAGTAGCTGGGCATTCTGTGTGGGTTTTAAAATTGGTCTCATTAGCTCTATTTACTCTTTGTAGAAAGATCACAAGATCACAAAGTGAAGACAAATGAGAAGGCCAGTGTCCCATCTTAGATAATCATCAAATAAAAAAAATGTACAATCCTCCATCACATCTCCCAACTATATCTTGAATGGGTCGAAAGATTTTACCTCGACTATCCTATCCAGAAGCCCATTCCAAATGTTCATCACCCATTGGATAAATTCAAAGCATGGAGGTGGTGCAAAAAGGATAATTTAGCTCTGATGCCCTGTGAAAGTCAGTGCTAAATTGTCCTTGCATCAGTTTTAACTGATGTCCCCTCACCCTAGACCATTGACATACCTTCAAGTAGTGATCTGGACATCTCTCACCAATACTATTTAATACTTGAGTGAACTTCTATAAGGTCTCCACTCAACTCCAGTCTCTCCAGTCTGTCCTCATAATTCAAGCCATTGATGTCAGGGATTAGCCTCATGAATCTTTGCTCTGTATACATGGCTTGAATTCTTCCCCTTCTATTTTGCTAACCAAACCTGAAAACAAGACTCAAGGAGTGGCCTCAGCAGGACACAGTCCAGTTTAATATAAAATGCTCTGATCTACTGATCCAACAATAAAGATTTTGTGCTGTCCTGAGCACTCCACTCCAATACTCAGTCATGGATAGATATAGGGAACATTCATTAAAAAAATATATGAGATTATAGTTATGGAGCAGGGTTAAAAAGTTTTGCCATTTTTTTATGAAGCAGAGAATGTTTTGGCGGGTAATGTTAGTCAACATTTTGAAAATCCTGTTAGGTAAATAATGAAAAATTATTTATATTGTTTGGCTAATTAATAACAAGAAGGAATAGAGCCAAAATTATCATGAGAAGAATGAAGGGCAAATTGGAAGAATTTTTCACACAGAAGATTATTCGAACATGAAATCTTTCAAAGCAATTGGCTATTGAGGCAGAGACTATAATATTGGCCCAGATTTTGCAGTATGAATAATGGTTAGGCTATGAGCGTTCACCATAATCAAGGAATAAACCAGACGACAATGCCTGATAACCGTACAGGCACAGTTAAACACGGAAATCAAGTTGTGTCTGAATTGCCATGCTGCTCCACAAGATTCACTGCAAGAGTACCTCGCCAAGAGCTTTAGCGTCCAAATACATGGAACAGTGTGAAGTTGCTGTATTTGCCTGCTAGATACTCACTAAACACATCAGAAAAAATTAAGACCTTTCCATTCAAGCTTAAGTTATTTTTAATGGTGTGGTAATTCTTAACTAGTGTCAAATAATCTCCTTGGCAAAGAAAATTAACCTTTACATGTATGAAGTCTTCAGATTTTAATTATTGTTGGAGATTTTAATTTTTATTAATGATTAAATATATAATTAAAGATTTATAATTTTTTAAACTTTTTCTTTCTTTCCTTTTTAGCTCTCCCACTCTATGTTGCTTTCACTCTCAATTTTGCTTTCTGTACATGATTATACATTGAATTCAATTTTCTCATTTACGCTTCCTGGTTCGACTCTGTGTGCCTCAAGAAGACTTCATCAATCTGACAGAGGAGACACTCATTGCGTGCCCTGTCCACAAAGGTCCCAGATACTCTGTAGAGGGTGCCACACTGTTTTGGCTCTCTAACTGGCCCAAATCACCATGTAGAAGCCAGCAGAAAGGGTGATATTTAATGGAAGTGATGGGGGTCTCACCTGCAGGCTGAAGAACTGGCGAGAGCCCTGTGTCACCTCTTTGTGGGAAGACCCGCCGCACAACATGCCAATCGGGTACTTAACTGGGTAGCAGCGGGCTGTTCCCGGGATTAAGAACCCTGAGGATGCAAGTCCCTCCTGCTGAGAGCCGCCGGCCACTGAAAGCCAGCAGTTCTTTTATTGAGTAGTGCCATCAGGGAGGCAGTGGCTGCTGCCGGTAATGCACCCACCCAACGCCCAGGATCATCGATGGAGCCAGGCCACAGGCGAGTGATGGCAGGAGGTGTTTAACAGGGTAGGGCTCATGGGTGAGGGGAGTGTAGGGAATCTGGCAGCAAGGGCAGGGGGATGGCCCTCAGCAGGCCCCCTCCTTCCCTCAATCAGGCACTAAGTGCCTGTAAATGAGCCCCCCGGGAGCCATAAAGCAATCTTCACAGGTTTACTTATCATGCTCTCCGTGTAGCAACAGGCCCGCCTGCCATTGGACTAGTACTGGCAGCAGCCATTAATTGCCCCTTTAAGGGCCTCAATTGACAACGGGTCAATAAGGCCATCCATGGGCCTTCCTGCCAAGGACTTAATTGGGTGGAGGCATGAAGGTGGTGGGGCCCCACCCGCCACCATCCTGCCTGATTAAATACTCTCCCTGCCTTTAAACTCACCACGGGGGAGTGCATAAAATCCAGCCCAAAGTCTGTGGGTAAGTTGAAGTGCAACGAGTGTCAGGGGTCAATGGAAACAGAGTGAATAGTTTAAGGTGCAAAGGAACAAATGATTTGCTGTTATGGTGTGATCTTGGTGATTCTGTATTAAGTTTTAAATCTATTATCAACCCCTTTCTCATTCTGTTTCATCTTCAGCCCTTTCTAAACCATGCACAGAGTATGACACAATTTTTCCTTCTAATTTGCAGTATTTTGTACTTGTTCATATTGCCTTCCACAAGGTTCTGATCTGTCCATCTACATCTTGGCTGCTTCCTCCAAGTTCATTACTCCTCCCAGGTTAGTATCATTTATGAACTTGACTAATTTATATTATGTCATGCTCATGAGAAGTGCAGCGATGAAAATACAGAACCAAAATTGAACAGTTCTAAAAATTGACTTTTCCTTAAAAAAAGTGGACAATGTGCTGCAAAATGGCCACCGAAGGTCAGATGACCTGGCCCTGGATATTCAAACTGACTCACTGTCTGTTAATGACAAAAGGATACATTCCAAGATAAGATGTGTCAATTGCACCCATTAAAAGATATTCCTGAATTGAATGGGTTCGTCTGAAATAAAGAAGGTGCGAAGTAGTCACATCCTGGTCCATTGTTGGTCACCACAGGGAGGGGACCGTGCATTCTCCTAATAGAGAAAACATGTAAGAGATTTTTATCTTAAAAAGTAGCTTTCTGGCGAAAGAGGGGACAGATGACAATAACATCACAAAAAGCCTGTCCAGTCGAGAGCTATGAGACATTCAGCAAAAACAAAAGAAGGAGCCCTGCTGTGAATTCTGCCATTCAACTCAGTGCAGTAGGAACTGAAAGTGATCAAAACCTCCAGAGTGAAGTCTCAACCACCAGAAAATCTACAAACAACCCAGGTCTGCAACTTTAAAAGAGAAACTGTCTTCTGAGAAGATTCAACCAGTTTACTATGAACCCCGAACACCTACCTCACTTCAAACCACTTTCCCTTTTTCCTCTTTATCTATCTATTCTTGTATGGGTATGTGCGAGTGAATGCGTGTATGGGTGCAGTTGCAACCAATTTGGGAATGAATACTTTTCAATAAATAGTTAATCTTCTGTTATAAATTCACAAGAAAACCTGTCACTGTCTATTTATTTGACAAATAAAACAAAACCCTTGTAACAAAAACACTTGCTGCAGTCAGTTGTGAGGTGAACAGTGGGAACCACCCACACCCCTTACCACCTGGTCATAAAATTGGGTTTCTGTATTCAATTTGTTCCTGTAGGTTAGGAACATAGGAGCCCAGCAATGTTTCCTATGGCATTTGGCAAGACCATTACATGCTGACATTCTTTTCCATCAGTGTTACTTTAACTCCAGTGATAACTAGTTTGAAGTAAATAAGTTATCCCCGATATTAAAACAACACTGATCAGAAAATTCAGGCGACAATCTCAGATGGCAAGTACTCAGGGCTATTGCTTTGTTCCCCAACTATTTGTCTGAAAGAAGATCTGGATGAATCACCATTTCCTCCAGCTTCACGCAAGCAAAACTGTAGCCAATCTCATTGCTTGCTGCAAGCACCTATATTCATTTTACCTTTACATGTTACAATCAACTGGTTCACGGTTTGTATTAATTTTCTAGAGGTAATTTTTAATTTGGGAATTGAGTTTTTTTTCATGCAAGACAAATGAAAACATCTGGTTTGAGAAGCTGGCAAAAAGTCTAGGGTGGTTACATATAAAATGGTAGAACTTCCCAAAAGTCATATTGGGAAGTGTATAGACCCTACACAATAGGAACCACTCTTAACTTGTTGATGGAGACAGTGTGTCTGCAGCTGCCTCTGTCAGGGGTTTAAAGTATTCATATGATTTCCCCGAACAAAGGAAGATTTATAGTTCAAAAATCTCTGCACGATTACCTACAGAGACAGAGTGAGAGAAGTGAAAGCCATAAAAGCACAGATGGCCTTGTTTAGTTGGGCAGTTGGAACCAGTGGTCTAAACGAGTTTGTTCTATCATTGTTAGCAATATTATTTTTTCATGTGGATATCAGAAATCAAAGAGAAGATTTGGAGCTGGAAATAATTAGTTTAAATTGCTATCTGGGACATGTACCACATGCTATTGTTACGTTCATTTGAGGAGGGGTCAAAGGGCTTCCCTCTTTTCCCTCTCTTTGTTTGAACACAACAGGTTTAATTCTTTTTTAAAGTGGATGTACTGGTCAATTCAATAGGTGTCTGATCACTTACTTGCTATGATCATAGCAAGAACCAATTGGACAGGTTTTCTTGAGTTAACAAAGAAAGAGGTTAACTTTATTGTACCTAAACCGAACTAATAAAATAATAAAATAGTATAAATGGGTGGTTGATGGTCGGCACAGACTCGGTGGGCTGAAGGGCCAGTTTCAGTGCTGTATTTCTAAATAAATAGATAAATAAAAATAAAATAAACAATGCGCCAAATTGCACTCATGCACACACACATTAGAGGTTTACACACACACACAAATAGGTTACAGAGTATGGAAAGGTAGATTGGTTGAGTTAGAGTCCATAGAAAAAAAGGGGTATACTGTCTGTGGTGTTTGGTGATTCGGCTGGCTTCTAGCTGAATTCGGTGGTCCTGCGGCTTTTAGTTTAAAGAGGTAGCTGACTAGTTCTCTTGGAGACAGCGATGTGGATGATTTCCTCCAAAGGGGTTTCTGATTCTAGCCGGAGTATGCAAAGGCAGTCAGTTAACAGGCAGGATTTGAAAGCTTTCAAGCTGGAATGGAGAGAGAGAGAGAGAGAGAGACCCCCCCCCCCCCCCCCCCACCACCCCGCACTTGAATCTGCACGTGTCAGAGTCCAGTTGCTTCTCCTCTCTCTGCTGCAGAACGACACAAGCTTAAAACCACAGACGGGGAGGTGCTTCTCACATGACAGTCACTCAGTCATTCAAGCATGGCAGTAAGAAGTATTTCTCTCTTGCTAAAAAGAAAAAGAACAAGCAGTTCCCTTAAAGTTCCTGGGTGTTGGTTCTTGCTGGGATATGAGCAGACAGTTTGTTTTTGCCCTCACAGCATTGTACTCTAGGATACACTGTCATTAATTAGGTGGCCATCTACCAGAAAAGTCATCATTGTAGCTTTCTTTTTTTAATGATTTAAAAATATATATATATATTCAGATCTCCAGTCAGTGGTTTAAAGAAAATTATCCTTCAACAAAGCACATTGGCGTAACACTATGAAGATAAATGTTGCTAGGGAGAGGCCTTGTGGGTCAGGTGTTTCTTTTTGGGGTACTTGCTGAAACAAACAGACAGTCAGTGAGTTGGCTTTTAGACTGTCTGTTGGGTTTTGGAAAGCTGGTGGCTTCAGACCAAGCAGTTGGCTTTTGGAAATCTGTTGCCTTTGAAAGCAGTTGGACTCAGGACCAGAGTATCCATCAAGAACAGGGGTATTTCAGTTTTGAGGCAGGCCCATGCTCAAGCTGGGAAGTCTAGATTCATGATGTGTTGAACGTGAGCTGGAAGATTTGCCTAGCCAAAGCTGGAACAAGAATTCCCAGGAAATCTCAAACCTCAGAAGACAGCAAATAAATTAAGGAAATCAAAGTGCGGTACACTATGGATTGGTCCGAGGAGAAGTGAACAAACCGCCAAGATCCTGTAACGTATAGGGAAAATTCTTGGGGTGGAAGTAATAGTCAAACAAGGGTGTTCTGTTGAGATTTAGAATTTATTCATCTTCATGTTCTGTTAAGATTTTAAGTTTAAAATATGTGTTTCCAAATTGCAGTGTTGTTTGTAGTGTCTTGTTTTGCTTAACTCTTGTGCAGTAAAGTTTTTGCAACCTTATTGCATAATTCTTTGAGTAACAAATGGTAATTTGACTTTCTCGTTTTACAAGTTAACGGTCCCTAATGGGATCGTAACACTTCATCAACCTCTCTGGTAAATAATGCAACCTAATTAAGACGGCAAGGGGTCTTCTTCCTCTGCTTGACCCCAAACCAATCTTCTTTCTGCACATACACACTGTTACGAAATTCATTTTCTTCACTCCTCTGCCCCTATGTCTCTCCCACCACAAAACCTGAGCTCAACTTGTGGCTTAACATCTCTGATGTTATCCTAATTAGCCTCCTTCCTCCACTTTCAGAACCGAGGTATTCATTCAAAATGCTGCACTCTCATAATCTCTGCCCTTTCCAAACTCTATTGACTCTATTGTATCAATTTCAACATCCTCATTCTCATCGCTTTCAAAATCTTTTACAGCCTCACCTAACTTGACTTTCGTAATCTCCTCCAGCCCTGCACTCTGCCTCCATTCCTTTGGCATTGATTTACTTCTTGCTCCCCACTCCCTTCATCCCATCATTGTTAGGTAATTATTCAACCACTTATCCATGACAGCCACCTCCTGCTGCCTTAATGCCATTCCCTCTAAATTGCTGACGACCTAACTTTCCTTCCTGCTCCAATGCCAGTTGACATTACAAATATTTTTCTCTCCTTAGATATTGTTCTTCCTCCCATGACAAACTGCTGTCATTACCCCTTCTTGAAAAATATCCTTGGCCCCCTCTAGCCTTGGAAATTATCACCCCAATTCCAAAGTCCTTGAATGTATTGTTGCCTCTCAAATCTAGCCTCATCCTCCCAGCAATTCTCTAAACAGGTTTCTGTCTCTGCCATAACACTGTAACGGCCTTAATCAAAACCACAACGTATTTCCTCTCTGTCGTCATGTTGCATTTTCAATCCTCATCCTGCTTGACCTTGTTACAGCCACAGCATGCTCCTCCACTGCATCTACTCTACTGTCCAGCTCAGTGTGACAGCCGTCATTTGGATATACTCTCACCTATCCAACTGTACCCAGAGAACCTCCAGAAATTGCTTCTCTTCTCACTCCCACACTATTACCTCTAAAGAAATGAGGTCAACTCCAGACATGCGCTGACAATATCCAGCTCTGCCTCTCCACCACTTCTCTTGACGATCCACCATTTTGTGTTGTTAGACTGTTTGTCCAATATTCAGTTCTGATGAGTCCAATTTGCTCCACTTAAACATTGGGAAGACCAAAGCCATAGTCTCTGACCCCTGCTGCAAATTCCATCCCCTCATCACTGATTCCGTTTCCCTCCTCAACCACTGTCACCAGCTGAACCAGACTGCTTGCAACCTCAGTGTCCCATTCACTTCCAAGATGAGCTTTTCATTCCAGGTCCTCTCCTTTACAAAGATCACCTGCCTATCCCTGCTTCATTCTATCTGCTGCTGAAACCCTGGAATTTATTATGGGGAACAAAGAAATGGCTGACCAACAAAATACATACTTTGGTTCTGCCTTCACAAAGGGGGTCACAAATATCATACCAGAAATGTTGGGGAACACAGGGCTTAGTGAGAGAGAGGAACTGAAAGAAATCAGTATTAGTAGAGAAATGGTGTTGGGGAAATTGATGGGATTGAAGGCCGATAAATCCCCAAGGCCTGATGGTATGCATCCCAGAGTACTTAAAGAAGTGGCCCTAGAAATAGTGGATGCATTGGTGGTCATCTTCCAAGATTTTAGAGATTCTGGAACAGTTCCTACAGATTGGAGGGTAGCTAATGT
The DNA here is from genome assembly GCF_036365525.1 of Heterodontus francisci. Classification (NCBI taxonomy): domain Eukaryota; kingdom Metazoa; phylum Chordata; class Chondrichthyes; order Heterodontiformes; family Heterodontidae; genus Heterodontus; species Heterodontus francisci. Next base: position 89,351,969 of record NC_090385.1, on the reverse strand, counting down.
AACCCCGCTATTTAAAAAGGGAGGTAGCAAGAAAGCAGGGAATTATAGACCAGTCAGCCTGATGTCAGTAATGGGGAAAATTCTGGAGTCCATTATCAAAGATTTTAAAGTAGAGCACTTGGAGAATAGTGGTAGAATCGGGCAGAGTCAGCATGGATTTACAAAAGGGAAATCATACTTGACAAATCTACTAGAATTCTTCGAGGATGTAACTAGTAGAGTTGATGAGGGGGAGCCAGTGGATGTGGTTTATTTGGACTTTCAGAAGGCTTTCGACAAAGTCCCACATAAGAGATTAGCATGTAAAATTCAAGTGCATGGGATTGAGGGTAGTGTAATGCGATGGATAGAAAATTGGTTGGCAGACAAGAAGCAAAGGGTAGGGATAAATCGGTCTTTTTCCGAATGGCAGGCAGTGACTAGTGGGGTACCGCAGGGATCGGTGCTAGGACCCCAACTATTCACAACATATATTAATAATTTAGATGAGGGAACTAAATGTAATATTTCCAAATTTGCCCATGACACAAAACTGGGTGGGAGGGTGAGTTGTGAAGAGGATGCAGAGAGGCTTCAGGGTAATTTGGACAAGTTGCATGGCAGGTACAGTAAATGTGAGGTTATCCACTTTGGTAGCAAAAACAGGAAGGCAGATTATTATCTGAACGGTTATAAACTGGGAGAGGGGAATATGCAGTGAGACCTGGGTGTTCTCGTACACCAGTCGCTGAAGGTAAGCATACAGGTGCAACAGGTGGTAAAAAAGGGAAATGGCATGTTGGCCTTCATAGCGAGAGGATTCGAGTACAGGAGCAGGGATGTCTTGCTGCAATTACACAGGGCCTTGGTGAGACCACACCTGGAATATTGTGTGCAGTTTTGGTCTTCTTATCTGAGGAAGGATGTTCTTGCTATAGAGGGAGTACAGTGAAGGCTTACCAGACTGGTTTCTGGGATGGTGGGTCTGATGCATGAGGAAAGATTGAGTCATTTGGGAATTACATTCGCTGGAGTTCAGAAGAGTGAGGGGGGATCTCATAGAAACCTATAAAATTCTAACAGGAATTGATAGGGTAGATGCAGGAAGGATGTTCCCGATGGTGGGAGAGCCCAGAACCAGGGGTCATAGTCTAATGTTACGAGGTAAACCTTTCAGGACTGCGATGAAGAGAAATTATTTCACTCAGAGAGTGGTGAGCCTGTGGAATTTGCTGCCACAGAAAGCAGTTGAGGCCAAAACATTGTATGTTTTCAAGAAGGAGTTAGATATAGCTCTTGGGGTGAAAGGAATCAAAGGATATGGGGCGAAAGTAGGAACAGGTTACTGAGTTGGATGATCAGCCATGATCATAATGAATGGCGGAGCAGGCTCGAAGGGCCAAATGGCCTACTCCCGCTCCTATTTTCTATGTTTCTATGAAGCCTCAGACATTGAATCCACCTAATTTTCATTCTATTGATTTCAATGGAATGAAAATTGGGCACTTTTAGAATATTTTAAGATGAGTTAAATGGTCAAGGTATCCCAGCAACCTTTCCCTTAGCATTCTTCGTGTTAGATTAAATGCCAAGACACCAGATACCAAAGTACGAAATAAAGATTGGCCTACACATTCACAATATAATAAACAAAGCTTGCAGAGCAGAGTTGGAGGCCTAAACGATTAGAAGCAGGGTAACCTCCTAAATACGTGACCTTAACAAATGTGGACCTATTTCTTATGTTGTACATGGGCACAGCCCAAGATTGCACTGCAGTATAAGAATAGAGCTTAGTCCCCTCATTTTCAGAGTACTCAGGGACCATGCAGCAGTGCAAATGGCCTGGAGGGCCATACCTGATTGCTGTAGCGTAAACTGGGCTATGTTAATCTCTTATGGGTCGGAGTGCTCTCATGGTCAGTCAGAAGCCCACAGCCACGTAGGCAGCCTACAATCCTGAAAGTGATTACTCAGAGCCTGGGAAGCAGGTTGTATTCTTTGTAAGTCATCTTGTCATTTAATATAATACTGTTAAACAGTTATATAAAACATAATACTGTTATTAGCCAATGTAAATAAAGCTGGTTGTTATGAAAACCACTTGGGCTGGAATCATGAGTGGAGTTATTGTCACTGGATTAACAATCCTCTGTTGTGACAATAGCCAGGGGAAAGCCACTCACAGGTGCATTCTATAAAGGCAGCCAATCAGATTTGTCTGATAATTATCCAGGTAGTGAGGACATAAATCTATCCCAATCAGAAGGTCAAAGCTTCAAGACCCATTCCAGAACCTGAACACATAATACAGGCTAACAATTCAGTGTTGTATTGAGAGATTGCTGCACAGTTGGAAGCATCATCTTTTCTTGTTTTTATATCACTCCATGGTCTCACGCTCCCTATCTCTGTCACCAACCCTACATACCTCTGCGATCTCTGTGCTCCTCCAATGCTGGCCTTTTGCACATCCCCTATTTTCTTCACTTCACCATTGGTAGCCATGTCATCAGCTGCCTTGGCCGTAAGCTCTAGAATTCTTTCCTTAAACCTCTTTTCATCTCTGTATCTGTGCCTCTCGCTCCTGCCTTAAGATGCTCCTTAAAACCTATATATTTGACTCAACTTTTGGTCACGTGTTCTAATATTACCTTATGTGACTCGGAGTTGACTCCGAGTTTACAGTTCACCTTTTGTTGAACTTCCTTTTCAAAAAAAACACCCAAAGGTTGGCCCCTTCAGTTTATAAAAATAGATTCCAAGTTTTACCACAAAATATATGGAAACTCTCAGAACAATGTTGTGGAAGAGAGAGTGTATGAAAGAAGCGGGCTGGCAGGCCGAATAAAAACCTTTGGCAAGCTGGATTCTGACCCGCGAAACGCATGATGGACAACCCAGCTCTATGTTATAACTTCAAAAAGTGCTTCATTGGCTTTGAAGCGGTTTGGGCCATCCTGGGGTCATGCAAAGATAGTATGAATTCTTTACGATTATATCAAAGTTTTTGGTGCACATCTGTTACGAATAATGTCACCGGCTGTCAAACAAGCAAATAACTGAGCCATAATCATTTTGTAAAAAGAACTAGGAAAACAGGCTGTATTTGTTGCTGTATCTTCTGAATTTTAATTGATCTTCCCAGTATTAAAATGAGGATTTACAAATGAAGCACAACTTAAACAGAATACCTTCTCTAAAGTTTTAACAATAGTTAATGATTGACAAGAAGCTGTGCATTGTGAAAGCTCTGTTTAAAGTTCTGTTGATTTTTGTATCTTTACCTCTGACACAAGCTATAGTAGTTCTCTGTCACAAGAAAACTGAGCTGTTCAATAGTACGTCTTTGAACTTTCCAGACGATAGGGGCTGAATTTTTTCAGCGCGTTGCGTTCTGCAGCCGCGCGCTGTGAAGTCGGCAGCCTCCCAATATGGAAGTGTCAGATATTACGCGTGGCGGCTCATTTAAATTGAGGGGCCCCCGATGATGTAGAGGGGGCGGTCGCCGTATCTCTGGCAATGGCCTCCGGCGCCACCTCACAGGCGCGGCGCCATTTTTACAGTGCTTCAAGCCCTTCAGGAGACATTTAATTATTTAAAGGTGTAGGTGTGATTAAAAACAAGTCAATGAAGGTTTAATTTAACTTTGAATCCACAACCCCCCCCCCCCCCCCACTGAATACTCAATACATTAAATAACCTAACCCTCAAAAAAACACTTCTTCAAATTCCGAACGCCACCCCCCCCACCCGAACTTCAGCATCCTTGACCCTCAATCCCTTCCTGCCATCCCCACAACCAATAGAAATAGATTTCCCTGCTCCCCTGATATCCCCCCCCCCACCCCCCGTCCTGATAATTTTATTCCTTCCCCCCCTCCCCACCAGTGTCTCGCCTCAGAACTCTGTACGGCGACAGATAAGTTCAATTGCCTGCTTATTACCCTCATTTCAATATTTTAATGAAGGCTGCGCCTTCTCAGCATTGTGGGTTGTGGCAGGCACTCCCGCTAGCACTTTACAGGCCACCCCATCATGATCCACGGCATCCTGGGGCTGGTAAAATCCAGCCCTAGATGTTATGCCAGCCATACACATCCACTCCATGTTCGCAGTCCTGGCCCTGCACTCACTCCGATATTGGATATACTGTTTCACTGGGGCTACTCAGGGCCAAGGCCAGGAATGCAGCTGAGCTTAAAATGCAGGGAGCAGGACACTGACTCCTAGTAACCAAGAGCCAAAGGTCCAGGTACAGACTGAGGTCACCAAAATGAGAGAGAAGGGGGTTAAATTAAAAGAAAAAAGATGAGGGAGATGCGAGAATCAGGGAAGAGTTATTATTTTTTAATGCCGGCTGAGTTTTAAAAAAAACACCAATTGCATTTTGCAGCCAACTAATTCTCTCAAAAACATCTCGTTGATGGTTTGAGTAGAGCAAAGACTCACAAATGGGAGACAGAATTTGTAATGCGGCGAGGCTGGGAGCAAGTGGCCGGTCAGGGGGCGGAGGAAAGCGGGGAGTGAACGGCCGAGGTGAGGCAGTGGTGAGGCAGGGAGCAAATGGTGAGCAGACGGGCACAAGAGGGAGCGGCGAAGAGAAGCAGCGATGGCAGGAGAGAGCGGGATACTGAGGGTTGGGATGGAGGTAGCCATTTAAAATACCTGGAAAGTAAGAAGCAAAATAGAGAGGGAGTACATATAGCGAGTTAGTTTATTTCCTCATTCAAATTCAAATAGTTTAATAGACAGATGACTAAGAGATTCCCTGGTGCAAAGCATGGACATTGCAAACAAAGTCAGCCAACCAAGGCATGCACATTCTGGCCATTGTAGACCCAAATCCTCCACAGTCCATGTGTATCCCAACAACAACTTCAGCCAGAACTAATCCAACAGGAGAAATAAAACATTGCATATCATCATACAAATAACTGAGGAAAAGGATGATGCTATCTCACTGAGTTACTGTTACTCCCCTGGATTGAGAGGGTGTTTTTCCCTCACTGAGTCACTGTTACTCCCCAGGATTGAGAGGGTGTTTTTCCCTCACTGAGTCACTGTTACTCCCCTGGATTGGGAGGGTATTTTTCCCTCACTAACTCACTGTTACTCCCCTGGATTGGGAGGGTGTTTTTCCCTCACTGAGTCACTGTTACTCCCCAGGATTGAGAGGGTGTTTTTCCCTCACTGACTCACTGTTACTCCCCAGGATTGAGAGGGCGTTTTTTCCTCACTGAGTCACTGTTACTCCCCAGGATTGAGAGGGTGTTTTTCCCTCACTGACTCACTGTTACTCCCCAGGATTGAGAGGGCGTTTTTTCCTCACTGAGTCACTGTTACTCCCCAGGATTGAGAGGGTGTTTTTCCCTCACTGACTCACTGTTACTCCCCAGGATTGAGAGGGTGTTTTTCCCTCACTGAGTCACTGTTACTCCCCAGGATTGAGAGGGTGTTTTTCCCTCACTAACTCACTGTTACTCCCCAGGATTGAGAGGGTGTTTTTTCCTCACTGAGTCACTGTTACTCCCCAGGATTGAGAGGGTGTTTTTCCCTCACTGACTCACTGTTACTCCCCAGGATTGAGAGGGTGTTTTTCCCTCTGAGTCACTGTTACTCCCCTGGATTGAGAGGGTGTTTTTCCCTCACTGAGTCACAGTTACTCCCGTGGATAGAGAGGGTGTTTTTCCCTCACTGAGTCACTGTTACTCCCCTGGATTGAGAGGGTGTTTTTCCCTCACTGAGTCACTGTTACTCCCCTGGATTGAGAGGGTGTTTTTCCCTCACTGACTCACTGTTACTCCCCTGGATTGGGAGGGTGTTTTTCCCTCACTGAGTCACTGTTACTCCCCTGGATTGGGAGGGTGTTTTTCCCTCACTGAGTCACTGTTACTCCCCTGGATTGAGAGGGTGTTTTTCCCTCACTGAGTCACTGTTACGCCCGTGGATAGAGAGGGTGTTTTTCCCTCACTGAGTCACTGTTACTCCCGTGGATTGAGAGGGTATTTTTCCCTCACTGGGTCACTGTTAGTCCCCAGGAATGGGAGGGTGTTTTTACCTCACTGACTCACTGTTACTCCCCAGGATTGGGAGGGTGTTTTTCCCTCACTGGGTGACTGTTACTCCCCAAGATTGGGAGGGTGTTTTTCCCTCACTGAGTCAGTGTTACTCCCCAGGATTGGGAGGGTGTTTTTCCCTCACTGACTCACTGTTACTCCCCAGGATTGAGAGGGTGTTTTTCCCTCACTGACTCACTGTTACTCCCCAGGATTGAGAGGGTGTTTTTCCCTCACTGAGTCACCGTTACTCTCCTGGTTTGAGAGGGTGTTTTTCCCTCACTGAGTCAGTGTTACTCCCCAGGATTGGGAGGGTATTTTTCCCTCACTAACTCACTGTTACTCCCCTGGATTGGGAGGGTGTTTTTCCCTCACTGAGTCACTGTTACTCCCCAGGATTGAGAGGGTGTTTTTCCCTCACTGACTCACTGTTACTCCCCAGGATTGAGAGGGCGTTTTTTCCTCACTGAGTCACTGTTACTCCCCAGGATTGAGAGGGTGTTTTTCCCTCACTGACTCACTGTTACTCCCCAGGATTGAGAGGGCGTTTTTTCCTCACTGAGTCACTGTTACTCCCCAGGATTGAGAGGGTGTTTTTCCCTCACTGACTCACTGTTACTCCCCAGGATTGAGAGGGTGTTTTTTCCTCACTGAGTCACTGTTACTCCCCAGGATTGAGAGGGTGTTTTTCCCTCACTGACTCACTGTTACTCCCCAAGATTGAGAGGGTGTTTTTCCCTCTGAGTCACTGTTACTCCCCTGGATTGAGAGGGTGTTTTTCCCTCACTGAGTCACTGTTACTCCCGTGGATAGAGAGGGTGTTTTTCCCTCACTGAGTCACTGTTACTCCCCTGGATTGAGAGGGTGTTTTTCCCTCACTGAGTCACTGTTACGCCCGTGGATAGAGAGGGTGTTTTTCCCTCACTGAGTCACTGTTACTCCCGTGGATTGAGAGGGTATTTTTCCCTCACTGGGTCACTGTTAGTCCCCAGGAATGGGAGGGTGTTTTTACCTCACTGACTCACTGTTACTCCCCAGGATTGGGAGGGTGTTTTTCCCTCACTGGGTGACTGTTACTCCCCAAGATTGGGAGGGTGTTTTTCCCTCACTGAGTCAGTGTTACTCCCCAGGATTGGGAGGGTGTTTTTCCCTCACTGACTCACTGTTACTCCCCTGGATTGAGAGGGTGTTTTTCCCTCACTGACTCACTGTTACTCCCCAGGATTGAGAGGGTGTTTTTCCCTCACTGAGTCACCGTTACTCTCCTGGTTTGAGAGGGTGTTTTTCCCTCACTGAGTCAGTGTTACTCCCCAGGATTGAGAGGGTGTTTTTCCCTCACTGACTCACTGTTACTCCCCAGGATTGAGAGGGCGTTTTTTCCTCACTGAGTCACTGTTACTCCCCAGGATTGAGAGGGTGTTTTTCCCTCACTGACTCACTGTTACTCCCCAGGATTGAGAGGGTGTTTTTCCCTCACTGAGTCACTGTTACTCCCCAGGATTGGGAGGGTATTTTTCCCTCACTGGGTCACTGTTACTCCCCAGGATTTGGAGGGTGTTTTTCCCTCACTGGGTCACTGTTACTCCCTAGGATTGGGAGAATGTTTTTCCCTCACCGTGACAATGTTACTCCCCTAGATTGGGATGGTGTCTTTCCCTCACTGAATCACTGTTACCCCACCCCACGGCCCCCAGGATTGGGAGAGTGTGTTTCCTCACTGCTGCTGCTTCCTGATTCAGCTCCTGCTCCTACTCCTGTTCCAGCTCCTGCTCCTACTCCTCCTCCTGCTTCTGCTACTACTCCGGCTCCTGCTCCTCCTCCTGCTCCTACTCCGGCTCCTGCTGTTGCTCCTGCTCCTGCTCCTGCTGTTGCTCCTGCTCCTGCTCCTACTCCGGCTCCTGCTCCTGCTCCTGCTGTTGCTTCAGCTCCTTCTCCGGCTCCTGCTGCTCCTGCTCCTGCTGCTGCTCCTCCTCCTGCTCCTGCTCCTACTCCGGCTCCTGCTCCTGCTCCTCCTCCTGATCCTTCTCCTACTCCTCGTTCTCCTCCTGCTCCTGCTCCTGCTCCTGCTGCTGCTCCTGCTGTTGCTCCTGCTCCTGCTCCTCCTCCTGCTCCTGCTCCTGCTCCTACTGCTGCTCCTGCTCCTGCTCCTCCTCCTACTCCCGCTCCAACTCCTGCTCCTGCTCCTCGTTCTCCACCTGCTCCTCATCCTGCTCCTGCTCCTGCTCCTACTCCTGCTCCTCCTCCTGCTCCTGCTCCTACTGCTGCTCCTGCTCCTGCTCCTCATCCTCCTCCTGCTCCTCATCCTCCTCCTGCTCCTGCTCCTACTGCTGCTCCTGCTCCTGCTCCACCTCCTACTCCCGCTCCAACTCCTGCTCCTGCTCCTCGTTCTCCTCCTGCTCCTCATCCTGCTCCTGCTCCTACTCCTGCTACAGCTCCTGCTCCTCCTCCTGCTCCTGGTCCTACTGCTGCTCCTGCTCCTCGTTCTCCTCCTGCTCCTCATCCTCCTCCTGCTCCTGCTCCTACAGCTGCTCCTGCTCCTCCTCCTACTCCCTCTCCAACTCCTGCTCCTGCTCCTCGTTCTCCTCCTGTTCCTGCTCCTGCTCCTGCTCCTGCTCCTCCTCCTGCTCCCGCTCAAACTCCTGCTCCTGCTCCTCGTTCTCCTCCTGCTCCTGCTCTTCCTTCTGCTCCTCCTCTTGCTCCTGCTCCTGCTCCAGCTCCTGCTCCTGCTCCTGCTCCTCCTCCTGCTCCTGCTCCAGCTCCTCCTCCTGCTCCTGCTCCTCCTCCTGCTCCTGCTCCTCCTCCTGCTCCTCCTCCTGCTCCTGCTCCTGCTCCTCCTCCTGCTCCTCCTCCTGCTCCTCCTCCTGCTCCTGCTCCTCCTCCTGCTCCTCCTGCTCCTCCTCCTCCTCCTGCTCCTCCTCCTGCTCCTGCTCCTGCTCCTGCTCCTGCTCCTGCTCCTCCTCCTGCTACTCCTCCCCCTGCTCCTGCTCCTGCTCCTGCTTCTCCTCCTGCTCCTCTTCCTGCTCCTGCTCCTGCTCCTCCTCCTCCTCCTGCTCCTCCTCCTGCTCCTGCTCCTGCTCCTCCTCCTGCTCCTGCTCCTCCTCCTGCTCCTCCTCCTGCTCCTCCTCCTGCTCCTGCTCCTCCTCCTGCTCCTCCTGCTCCTCCTCCTCCTCCTGCTCCTCCTCCTGCTCCTGCTCCTCCTCCTGCTCCTGCTCCTGCTCCTCCTCCTGCTCCTCCTCCTGCTTCTGCTCCTGCTCCTCCTCCTGCTCCTGCTCCTCCTCCTGCTCCTCCTCCTCCTCCTGCTCCTGCTCCTCCTCCTGCTACTCCTCCTCCTGCTCCTGCTCCTGCTTCTCCTCCTGCTCCTCCTCCAACTCCCGCTCCTGCTCCTCCTCCTCCTCCTCCTGCTCCTGCTCCTCCTCCTGCTCTTGCACCTGCTCCTCCTCCAACTCCCGCTCCTGCTCCTCCACCTACTCCTGCTCCTCCTCCTGCTCCTCCTCCAACTCCCGCTCGTCCTCCTGCTCCTCCTCCTGCTCCTTCTCCTGCTCCTCCCCTCCTCCTCCTCCTGCTCCTCCTCCTCCTGCTCCTGCTCCTCCTTCTCCTCCTCCTGCTCCTGCACATCCTCCTCCTCCGCCTGCTCCTCCTCCTGCTCCTATTCTGATGTTGGTTTTGCTCCTCCTCCATGGTCAAGGTTATATGAACAGTGGAAACACTGTTAATCATCAGCATGTTGACATTCATTTATCCATCAGATCAGTTGTTTAATATTATTAACTCCTCAGATATCTCAGTCTTTATCCCTCGTGTAACCTCACCAATTTGTATGTTTCGGACACTGATCATAACCATAACATAGCAGTCAGTAGCTCTTTTAATGCTGAAATAAAGTGACCACACAATTTACCTTTACAACCATGCTGCCCTTTTGTTTAACTATCTCTGTCCATTAATGATTCACGACTAAATCTGCTTGATGACCTTGGCTACATCTACATCCATTCCTCACATATTCAATATTCAAATTTAAGTGGTGATTTTGTGAGTTAACACTTGGTTTATTGTCTGACTTCTTTGATGATTTGGTAAGACAGGGTAAATTCATTCACTCATTGGCTTGTGGGTATTCCCATTGAGGGTTAGTGAGGTGAACTCAGATTCAATCCGGCCTTGGTGGTGTGAGCTGGTTCGGTGAGCTGAGTTCAACATCATTCACTCTTCAACCTAACACTGGGCACTAAAAGCACAGACATTTCCTCAGCGAGGAGTCAAAGTGAGGGTGGGGGTGAAGAATTAATCTTCTTCCTTGGAATATATTTGTTGGCATTCTGACACCAGGTGGTTGTACAGTGGTAGGAATGTGACAGCCAATATTTGAATCTCCCAAGGTTATTGAGGACAATATTATAAACTATAAACACTAGAAGAGTGCAGCAGAAAACAGAGAGCTCTTGGAACCCAAGCTGATTTCAACAGAAAACACCAACAAGTAGAGAAAAGGGAAATCCAAATTAAGAGAGATAAACTGTGAACTGATGTTGATGGGTCCTGCCTAAGTTGTCGGCTGTTCCGGAGAACTCCCACTGAAGTTACGTCTGAAGTACACCAGAACAGAGGTGGATTTTCAGGGCCATTGTTTACAAATGGAACAGAAATTTTCCCTTAAATTTTCACATCTCAAGCTGGCCAGACATTGCACATAGTTAGGGGCTTCTATAGAATCAGGCCTGTTTCTGTATCTTTCCCATCTGTGTTGTTCCAAGTCTGGACCCCAATCAGTGGCAGAAATTTTCTGTGAAAAGAAAAGTGAAATGTTTAATCATTTCTGCCAATTTTCACTCACCATTGACTTCCGAGTAGAAAACCCCCAGATCCGAATCAGATTATCCTGCTGTTTGATGCAACAAGGAAGTCAAGTTGCGGAGGGAGGTTCAAGTTGTCACAGTATTTAACAATGGAAAAAAAATCTCTCAGGGAATCATAGACGTTTAGTTTGATGACTGCGATAAGGAAAATAATGGAAATTATGTTAAGTGATGTGAGTTATGATCAGCTGGTGAGATTAGATGTGAGAAAATATTTATGCTAATATAGTCAACATCTTCTAGAACATATCACTGAAGCATATAGGGAATATGAATAACCTGCAGTCCATTAAAAGTTCCTGAGAGAGGAGGACAGTTCCAGTTCAAGAGTATAAGTTCTGGACTAGTTGGCAATAGTATGCGTATGATTCATTGCAGCATGCTGAAACTTTACTTCATTGCCCAATCAGGTCAGAGGTTGCTGCAAACCCCTCCCGCTTTTCAATGGTACTTTCTTACATATTGCAACAGTCTTACATTCTGGGTTCATGAATAGTCCATTAAGATATGAAGGTGTTTCAATGGGGAAGATTCTGGCTTATCAGACTTCGCTCTAATGAGTACTTCAATCGAAGCCACATGATGACAAGACGTGTCATTGAGCAAACAACCATGATGCTGAAGATGCGCTTCGAGTGCTGCAACAGATCTGGAGGCGCACATTAATACACACCAGCTAGAGACTTGAGAATAATCATGATGTGCAGTGCTCTGCACAACATAGTGCAGCAGCAAGGAACGGAGCTGCAAGAGGAGTAATGTGCAGAGTACAGTGCATCTTCAGAGGAGGAGCGGGTAGAGGAAGAGCAGGAGAAGGAACATGATGTACCTATGGCACCAGCAGCAGTGCACTTTGGTGTCCGGTATAACTGGGGTAGCCTCATAATCACAAGATTTAGTTAGGCTGCAGCACTGCAGCCACATGGTGAACCCACTTGGCCCCTGCCTCCAACACAAAGCAGTCCTGCAATCAACAAAGCATCCTGTCACTGACATACATTACTCAGCTTTAAGGCCAGTCTTAATATTCATTACAAGTGAAAAGGTCACTTCCTGGCAGCATGAAAAAATGGGCATGATGGGAAAGTTGTGTAAGCACTTGCCTCAAAAACGAAACAGAAACTTAACAATCTAACATGGCATGCTGAGCAGCACATCTGGTGGTCATCTGGCTTACATTGTAGTGCTTTTGGGCTTCACTAGTCTGGTTTCTCACAGGTCTCATCAGCCAAGTTTGAAGTAGGTTTCACTTGCCCCCTAGCAGCCATCCCTTAGGTCTGTTTGTAGATCCAAATATGTCAGGAAGCTTTAACAGCCGCAGGATGAAAGCAACATGGCAGCTCCCCAGGAATCTTGCACATACTTGCAGAAATAGTTCTTTGTGGTTGCACACCAGCAGCGCATTGATGGAACGGTCACTTTTGCACTTTATGAATGCTCCTGGTTGATCTGGCTGTGTGTGATTTGCCACGTGTGAGCAATTAATGATGCCCTGCACCTGTGGGAAGCCAGCCAGAGTTGCAAACCCATGAGCCCGCTCATTCTGTCCATTGGCATCACAGGCGAAGTTTACATAACTGCGAACTCTGGCAAACAAGCTATCAAGCAGCACTTTCTCAGCAATAACCTGCTCACTGATGCACCAGTGCCACTCAGATCCTGATCTCATTACAGCCTTGGTCCAACCATGGACAAAAGAGCTGAATTCCAGAGGTGAGGTGAGAGTGACTGCCCTTGACATCAAGGCAGCATTTGACTGAGTATGGCATGAAGGAGCCCTAGACAAAATTGGAGTCAATGGGAATCAGGGGAATAACTCTCCTCTGGTTGGAGTCATACTTAGCACAAAGGAAGATGGTTGTGGTTGTTGGAGGTCACTCATCTCAGTCCCAGCACATCACTGCAGGAGTTCCTCAGAGTAGTGTCCTCGGCCCAACCATCTTCAGCTGCTTCATCAATAGCCTTCCCTCCATCATGTCAGAAGTGGGGATGTTTGCTGATGATTGCAGAATATTCAGCACCATTCATGACTCCTCAGATACTGAAGCAGCCCATGTCCATATGCAGCAAGACCTGGACAACATCCAGGCTGGGGCTGATAAGTGGCAAATAACATTCGCGCTACACAAGTGCCAGACAATGATCATCTCAAACAGGAGAGAATCTAACCATCTCCCCTTGACGTTCAATGGCATAAGCACTGCTGAATCCCCCCAGTATCAACATCCTGGGGGTCACCATTGACCAGAAATTGAATTGGACCAGCCACATAAATGCTGCGGCTACAAGAGCAAGTCAGAGGCTGGGAATTCTGCAGCGAGTAACTCACCTCCGAACTCCCCAAAGCCTATCCACCATCTCCAAGACACAACTCAGGAGTATGATGGAATACTCTCCACTTGCGTGGATGGGTGCACCTCCGCTAAGAGTCAAGAGCAGAAGCCACACCATCACGAACACCTCCAGCAGCAGCAGGAGCAACACCAGCAACAGCAGCAGCTGCCCATCCAAAGGTCAGAGGGGATAGGCATCGATATCCATCTGGAAGGAGACGAGACTCCCAACACAGGGTCCACAGACAGAGTCAGCTCTCTCGATATGTCTGAGCACCAGTGCATCAGGTGGCAAAGGCTCTCATGACAGGTTGCAGCTGATATCTGCAGCCTCCTTGAACAAGACCTCCTTCTCAGTGGAGTAGATGGGCACACATCGCCAATGGCCAACAAGGTGCCTGTCACTGAAGGACCACCTCCATCACTCCCTCCTATCCCCGGGTCTCTGCCTCTCGGCCAGTTGTGTGCTCTTGTGAGGAGCCTGAGCAATAGTGCTTCAATCAAAACCATATGGTGACGAGAAGTGACCTTGAGTAAACAATCATGATGCTGAAAATGTGCTTTGAGTGCCTCGCCAGATCTGCAGGTGTCCTTCAATACACGCTAGCTAGAGTCTTGTAAACAAACATGATGTGCTGTGCTCTGCATACCCTCTTAGGCAGTCCCTCGAGAACGAGGATGACTTTCTTTCACTCCAGGGTTGTGGGTCCTTAGGTGAGTGAATAGTCCAATTCTGGAAGTCTTGTATCAGGCATGCGGATGATGTGGCCCGCCCAGCCTAACTGACTAGCTATAACCAGTGTCTCGATACTGGGGATGTTGGCCTAACAGAGGATACTGATATTGGAGTGCCTGTCCTGCCACTGAATTAGCAGAATCTTGCAGAGACACCACTGGTGATATCTCTCCAGGGCATTGAGATGTCTGCTGTATAGTGTCCATGTTTCCAATGCATACAGGAGGGCAGGTATCATTGCGGCCCTGTAGACCATGAGCTTTGTGTCAGGTTTGAGGTCTTTGTCATCAAACACTCTTTTCCTCAGATGACCGAAGGCTGTGCTGGCTCACTGCAGGCGATGCTGAGTTTCATCATCAATGTCTAATCTTGCCGAGAGGGGGCTCCCAAGGTATGAGAAGTGTCCAGTGTCCAATGGTTTGCCGTGGATCTTGATAGTCAGGGAGCAGTGTTCCGCTGCGGGAGCAGGCTGGTAGAGGCCCTTTGTCTTCCGGATGTTTAGCTTAAGGCCCATTCTTACATACGCCTCTGTGAATGCACCTACAAGGGTTTGAAGCTCAGCCTCTGACTGTGCGCATACGCAAGAGTCATCAGCATACTGCAGCTCAATGACAGAGGTTGGAGTGGCTTTGGTTCTGGACTGGAGTTGCTGTATGTTAAATAGTTTCCCGCACATTCTGTAGAGTAGATCTCGTCCAGCAGGGAGATTCATGGAGATGAGGTGGAGTGTTGTGGCGAGGAATATGGAAAAGAACATTGGTGCAATGACACAGCCTTGCTTTACCCCAGTTTGCACTCGGATTGGGTCAGTTGCAGATCTGTTGGCAAAGATTACAGCTTACATGTCGTCGTACAGCAGGCGGAGGATGATGACAAATTTCTCAGGGCAGCCAAATTTGGGGGGGATGTTTCATAAACCCTCCCGGTTGATAGAGTCAAAGGCATTTGTGAGGTCAAAGAAGGCCATGTATAAAGGTTGCTGGTGCTCCCTACATTTTTCTTGGAGATGTCTTGCTGTGAAGAGCATGTCCACTGTGCCTCTTGATGGACGGAATCCACATTGTGATTCCAGTGGGAGCTCTTCAGCCATGGGGAGGAGGCAATTGAGAAGGACTCTTGCAATGGTCTTCCCTGTGGCAGACAGCAGGGATACCCCTCTGTAGTTACCATAGTCAGGCTTGTCGCCTTTTTTGAAGATGGTCACAATTATGGCATCTAGCTTGTTATCAGAGCTCATGGTCAGCATAACACAGTTGTTATGACCGAGGTGGGAGGAGTGCACTGTCTTTTCTAGTCCCACTTTTCAGAAGGTCACAACATATATTTTTAACAATGTTTACCCAGTTACCATTTCGTTCAATCATATACTCTACTCTTTATCCCAGAATAAAATTCACCAACCAGGTTTCCTTAATAAACAACAAAATTATCAGTTTATTATCAACCAAGACTTATCCAGTAACAAAACAAAGTATTAACACACAGATTGAAATATTTGCAATAATTGACAATGGTCACCATTAGACTAGCTTTTTTTCAAATTGCAGATTTATTAATTAAATTCAAATTTCACCATCCACGAGGGTGGGATTCAAATCCACCTCCCCGGAAAACTAGCCTGGCCTCTGGATTACTAGTCCAGTGACATCACCACTACACCACCACCTCCCCTACATCCACCTTATCAAGTCCGTTCAGGATCTTATATACTTCAATCAAGTCTCCACTCACACTTCTAAATTCCAGTGAAAACAAGCCCAGTCTGTCCAACCTTACCTCATAAGACAACCCGCTCATTCCAGGTATCAATCTAGTAAACCTCCTCGGAACTGCCTCCAATGCATTTACATCCTTCCTTAAATAAGGAGACTAAAACTGCACACAGTATTCAAGATGTGGTCTCACCAATGCCCTGTACACCTGAAGCGTAGTATCCTTACTTTTATTTTCAATTCCTCTCGTAATAAAGGATAGCATTTCATTAGCCTTCTTTATTACTTGCTGTACCTGCATACTATCTTTTTGTGACTCATGCACTAGAACACCTAGATCCCTCTGCACCTCAGAATTCTGCAGACGTTCTCTGTTTAAGTAATACTCTGTTTTTTTTAATTCTTCCTGCCAAAGTGAACAACTTCACATTTTCCCACATTATACTCCATCTACCAGATGTTTGCCCACTCACTCAACCTATCTATATAGATCTGCAACCTCCTTATGTCCTCTTCACAACATACTTTCCTACCTATCTTTGTGTCATCTGCAAATTTAGCTACCATGCCATCACTCCCCTCAGCTAAGTTATTGATATAATTTGAAAAAAGTTGAGGCCCCATCACAGACCCCTGTGGGACTCCACTCGTCACATCCTACCAATTAGAAAAGGACCCATTTATGCATACTCTCTGTTTTCTGCCAGCCAGCCAATCTTCCATCCATGCTAATATGTTACCCCAACAACATGAGCTCCTACATTGTGCAAAAACCTTTTATATGGCACCTTGTCAAATGCCTTCTGGAAATCCAAGTACAGTACATCAACAGGGTCCCATTTATCCACAACGCATGTTACTCCTTTGAAGGATTTCTTCAAAGAGGTAGCGAAAGAGATGATCTGGGTATTTTTTCTTGGCAAGTTTTTTCTTGATCTCCAACTGTCTTCAAAACAGTTCACACCCCAACTGAACTGAAAACAATATCCCAACCCCAAACAGAAAGTCAACCTCTTGACCGCCATAAACCTTGACGTGTGGCTTCTCTGCAAACATCTTCCCCAGGTCACCAAGGTTTCTGTGGTTTATTGAGCTTAAAACACATGATTTCCAGCAAAGGTTGTTTTCAAACAACATCTCAATCGTCTTTTTAGTGAACTTTGAAAAAAACACATCCATGGAATCATTTCCATTTTAAAACTCAAATCCTCAAAAAATAAATATTAAAAAATGGAAGCACTTTTAAAACACAGTACAGCTGTGAGGATTGGAGCTGCAGTAGAAGCAAGACACAAAGCACATTGCCTCTTCGGAGGATGAGCAGGAGGAGGAGGCATTGGAGGAGGGTATAATGAATTATTTATGTTGTCTGATGCATCAGAAATGAGATATGTGGAGTCCAGTTATGCTGAAGATCTCAAACAGGCATATTACAGCTAAACTATTATATACAGTACAGAGCAAACTACTTACACAACCTTCATCTAGGTGTTACAGTTACAGAGTGAGTCTGGCTTTGATTCACATGACTGCATCCTGGTACTTTGCTCATTAGCATACTAAGATCTGAAAAGGACATCACTCGTAAAGGCAATCATACAACATCCTCGTTCTTTCCAAAAATAAGTCTCATATTCTGCAAGTAAAAGCACATAAAATTAGATAACACTAAAACTAGTTGCATGGGATATAGATTAGAAAATTTACACGTATAGAAGCTACCATTTCAGTTGTTTGACAACTCTGCCAGATCTGGTTATGGTATAACCTTCTGGGGATGTCGATTTCACCCTTGGCTGTTTTGGGTTTGCAGGCATATTGTCAATATGTTGGTTATTGTCCTGTTGTTATGTTACACCCTCATCGTCGGACGGTGTTCTTTCGAGTCTGCTGTGCGCAATTGGAGTTTTGCAAACTTCTCTTAGTTAGAATTAGAATTAGAATTAGAATTAGAACATTACAGTGCAGTACAGGCCCTTCGGCCCTCGATGTTGCGCCGACCTGTGAAACCATCTGACCTACACTATTCCATTTTCATCCATGTGTCTATCCAATGACCACTTAAATGCCCTTAACGTTGGCGAGTCTACTACTGTTGCAGGCAGGGCGTTCCACGCCCCCACTACTCTCTGAGGAAAGAAACTACCTCTAACATCTGTCCTATATCTATCACCCCTCAACTTAAAGCTATGTCCCCTCGTATTTGCCATCACCATCCGAGGAAAAAGACTCTCACTATCCATCCTATGTAACCCTCTGATTATCTTACATGTCTCCATTAAGTCACCTCTCCTCCTCCTTCTCTCCAACGAAAACAACCTCAAGTCCCTCAGCCTTTCCTCGTAAGACCTTCCCTCCATACCAGGCAACATACTAGTAAATCTCCTCTGCACCCTTTCCAAAGCTTCCACATCCTTCCTATAATGCGGTGACCAGAACTGCACGCAATACTCCAGGTGCGGCCTCACCAGAGTTTTGTACAGCTGCAGCATGACCTCGTGGCCCCGAATCTCGATCCCCCTACTAATAAAAGCTAACACACCATATGCCTTCTTAACAGCCCTATTAACCTGGGTAGCAACTTTCAGGGATTTATGTACCTGGACACCAAGATCTCTCTGCTCATCTACACTACCAAGAATCTTCCCATTAGCCCAGTACTCTGCATTCCTGTTACTCCTTCCAAAGTGAATCACCTCACACTTTTCCGCATTAAACTCCATTTTCCATCTCTCAGCCCAGCTCTGCAGCCTATCTATGTCCCTCTGTACCCTACAACATCCTTCGGCACTATCCACAACTCCACTGACCTTCGTGTCATCCGCAAATTTACTAACCCACCCTTCTACACCCTCATCCAGGTCATTTATAAAAATGACAAACAGCATTGGCCCCAAAACAGATCCTTGCGGTACACCACTAGTAACTAAACTCCGGGATGAACATTTGCCATCAACCACCACCCTCTGTCTTCTTTCAGCCAGCCAATTTCTGATCCAAAGCTCTAAATCACCTTCAACCCCATACTTCCGTATTTTCTGCAATAGCCTACTGTGGGGAACCTTATCAAACGCCTTACTGAAATCCATATACACCACATCCACTGCTTTACCCTCATCCACCTGTTTGGTCACCTTCTCGAAAAACTCAATAAGGTTTGTGAGGCACGACCTACCCTTCACAAAACCGTGCTGACTATCGCTAATGAACTTATTCTTTTCAAGATGATTATAAATCCTATCTCTTATAACCTTTTCCAACATTTTACCCACAACCGAAGTAAGGCTCACAGGTCTATAATTACCAGGGCTGTCACTACTCCCCTTCTTGAACAAGGGGACAACATTTGCTATCCTCCAGTCTTCCGGCACTATTCCTGTCGACAATGACGACATAAAGATCAAGGACAAAGGCTCTGCAATCTCCTCCCTAGCTTCCCAGAGAATCCTAGGATAAATCCCATCTGGCCCAGGGGACTTATCTATTTTCACACTTTCCAAAATTGCTAACACCTCCTCCTTGTGAACCTCAATCCCATCTAGCCTAATAGTCTGTATCTCAGTATTCTCCTCGACAACATTTTCTTTCTCTACTGTAAATACTGACGAAAAATATTCATTTAACGCTTCCCCTATCTCCTCTGATTCCACACACAACTTCCCACTACTATCCTTGATTGGCCATAATCTAACTCTAGTCATTCTTTTATTCCTGATATACCTATAGAAAGCCTTAGGGTTTTCCCTGATCCTATCCGCCAATGACTTCTCGTGTCCTCTCCTTGCTCTTCTTAGCTCTCCCTTTAGATCCTTCCTGGCTAGCTTGTAACTCTCAAGCGCCCTAACTGAGCCTTCACATCTCATCCTAACATAAGCCTTCTTCTTCCTCTTGACAAGCGCTTCAAATTCTTTAGTAAACCACGGCTCCCTCGCTCGACAACTTCCTCCCTGCCTGACAGGTACATACTTATCAAGGACACGCAGTAGCTGCTCCTTGAATAAGCTCCACATTTCGATTGTGCCCATCCCCTGCAGTTTCCTTCCCCATCCTACGCATCCTAAATCTTGCCTAATCGCATCATAATTTCCTTTCCCCCAGCTATAATTCTTGCCCTGCGGTATATACCTGTCCCTGCCCATCGCTAAGGTAAACCTAACCGAATTGTGATCACTATCACCAAAGTGCTCACCTACATCTAAATCTAACACCTGGCCGGGTTCATTACCCAGTACCAAATCCAATGTGGCATCGCCCCTGGTTGGCCTGTCTACATACTGTGTCAGAAAACCCTCCTGCACACACTGGACAAAAACTGACCCATCTAAAGTACTCGAACTATAGTATTTCCAGTCAATATTCGGAAAGTTAAAGTCCCCCATAACAACTACCCTGTTACTCTCGCCCCTGTCGAGAATCATCTTCGCTATCCTTTCCTCTACATCTCTGGAACTATTTGGAGGTCTATGAAAGACTCCCAACAGGGTGACCTCACCTCTCCTGTTTCTAACCTCGGCCCATACTACCTCAGTAGACGAGTCCTCAAACGTCCTTTCTGCCGCTGTAATACTCTCCTTGATTAACAATGCCACACCCCCCCCCCTTTTACCATCTTCTCTGTTCTTACTGAAACATCTAAATCCCAGAACCTGCAACATCCATTCCTGCCCCTGCTCGACCCATGTCTCCGAAATGGCCACAACATCAAGATCCCAGGTACCAACCCATGCTGCAAGCTCACCCACCTTATTCCGGATGCTCCTGGCGTTGAAGTAGACACACTTTAAACCAAGTTCTTGCTTGCCAGTGCCCTCTTGCGTCCTTGTAACCTTATCCCTGACCTCACTACTCTCAACAAAGTTGACTTTGGTTCCTCCT
The DNA here is from genome assembly GCF_036365525.1 of Heterodontus francisci. NCBI lineage: Eukaryota > Metazoa > Chordata > Chondrichthyes > Heterodontiformes > Heterodontidae > Heterodontus > Heterodontus francisci. The sequence goes on along the minus strand of NC_090385.1, from coordinate 89,331,419 downwards.
CAACACTGCTCTGCTAGATGCTGTAACCTCATAGCACCTAGGTTCACTGCATACTTTGGATACCTCTGCGGGTGACCATGTTCTCATTATGGGGTGTATGCCCCTGACCTTTTGTCCTACATGTAGCTGAGGTAGCTCTGCGCCTGCATGTTGATCCTGCACATTCTTCATTCTCCCTGTTTTTCAAGCAGTGTCTTCTGCATCTCAAAGACTTTGGACAGATGATGGCTTGGCAGAGTTGTCTGTACTTGTCTGCCAAACATGATCTCTGCTGGTGACAGTAAACCCATATCCATAGGTGTTGCTCTGAGGTGGAGAATGGCAACACAAAAACCTTGTTTTGTTGTCCTACACTTCAGAATAAGTGATTTGACTGTGTGAACTATTCACTCGGCAAAACCATTAGATCTAGGGTAATGTGGTGAGGTGGTTTACGCATGGTTTACGCCTCATTTGGCGCACATATCATTTGCCAGTATACTGTGGCCCATTGTCAGAACTGATTTCTTCAGGTGCACTGAATAGACTGAATATAGCACTTAATGTGTCTGCGACGACTGTACTTGAAGTACCTTTAACATGTCTGACAATTGGAAAGTTGGAGAAATAATCAGTGACTAAGATAAAGTCATCTACGTTAACAGAAAATAGATCAGTGGTGATTTTGGGACTAGGGATTGACAGAATCTCGTGAGGGTGTAGAGATTCTTTCCATTGTTGTGGCTGGTGGCACTGACATGCCTCACACATCCTCGATAATCTTTTGATGTCATTGTTGATCCCTGGCCAAAACCAAAGAAGGACATGATCAAAATCCCCATCCCCTGATATCCGTAGCTCATTGCATTGGGCACATTTTTATCATACAACATCCCCTTTCTTTCCAAAGATAAGTCTCATATGCAAGTAAAAACACATAAAATTAGATAACATTAAAATTAGTTGTATGGGATATGGAGAGGATGCAATTCTGTCAATCGACCCTCCCAGAAAGTGTAGCGTGCACATACAAGAAAAGCTTCGGCACAAGTTAGATGACATGCCAATGGCAATTCATATGCAACTAGGCACATTTTCTATAATTCTGTCCATATGTTGCTGAAACAGATCTTGACTGACAGATAAGCTGAAGGGTGGTTTCTGGAAGCAATATCTTCCAAATGGTGTCCTGAAGGTGGTGACTTCCTGAGATTCCTTAGCTAGGTATACCGACCAATATCCATGTTTAGCATCCAACTTGGAGAAGAATTTGGCTCCTGTGAACCTAATGTCGGAATCTTATGGGGCATCTCTTTAGGGAGAGGTTTAGATGCCTTGGATCTAGACATACCCCGATTGATCTGTCCTTCTTCAGAATGCATGTAATTGATCTGCACCAGTCTGTGTGATGATGCACATGACTGATGATGCCATTGCATTCCATGTCATCTAACTCATGCTTAAGCTTTTCTTGTACGTGCACACTGCACTTTCTGGGAGGGTCGATTGACAGAATTGTATCCTCTCTGAGGTGCAGCACAGCATCACCTTTGAAATCTCTGATGGTGTCAAACCTGTCTGGGTACATTTGTTGTAGGTCGTGGGCTGACTCAATGTGGCTACCCTTGGTCTCTTTTGCTGTAATGGGTGCCTTGGTGACCTCGTGAATAGTCGCGATGTTGAGGTCCTTACATGCTGGTACTCCTGCCACTGCTGGTCCACTCGTGTCTACCAGGTTTGCGGTTTCCATGCCGACTTACCATAGCTGCATTGCATTGCTAGTGTGCCACTGCAAGGGATGGGTGACCCATTGTACACAGATAATCTTATAGTTGTTGGTTGTATCATTGATTTCCAATGACTTTGGTACATATCCTTCAAGATTCGAATTGGTAGAATATTTGCACTAGCTCTGGTGTCAATCTTAACCCTGAGTGTATGTTTGCCAGCTTTCTTTGGGCATGTGATGTTAATGGTAGCAAAAGCTTCCAGTTGTTTGACTTCATCAACATAATGTGTCAGGTTCACAATATGAAGAGCCTGTTTATCTTCTGACTGAGAATTACTCCTCTCTGAGTCTTGTCTCAGGTCTGTTTCACTGTGGACTTTGTGTATTTGCTTGCACTTACGCAGGTCTCTGGCACTTTCCTTGTTGTTGTTGCCCTGTTGCTGCACTTGTCTTCTTTTGGCTTGTGTCCTACTGTGACCTCTGGCTGCGTCTTTGGAGCCTGATTTCTTGCATGGGTGGGCCCAGTGTCTTTTTACACTGCATGCCTTGCACAGGTCTTGAAATGCAGGACAAGCTTGTGACGTGTGGGAACAACCACACTCACCACACAGCTTTCTTGCTCTTTTCGACCTGGTTATCGTGCCAATACTGCTAACTTCTACTAGTGCTTGCAGGTGCTGTTGTCCAACTGGAATGGCTCCATGTTTCCTGCCATCTTCTAGCGGTGCCTCAATACTGTGACCTTTCTTTTTCCCCAAGAGGTCTTTCTGAAATACTTCAATGGGTGTTAAGACAATCACCAGCTCCATTATTCATTCCAACAGCTCAATACCTGAAAAATAGCATTTGCTGCCCTTACTATGGCATCTACTGATGAACTGACCTCTTGATTCCTGTGACTGTTGCCTGTAGGACATCAATTCCAAATGGCAAATTCTAAAATTCACTCTTAATCAGAGCTGATCTTCTGGCACTTTCCATATCTTTGTGTCATCTTTCTGGTCCACTTCAGATAAACTGGAGCTGTTGATTCTGTGTAATCCCACATTTCCAACTGCTATTTGGATTTTTAAAGCCTGTTTCTCTGGTTCTACAATCACTTGATCTGTAAAGCATAACTACATTATTTGTTCAAAAATTTTGAACTCAATCCATGGCCTTCCAGTTCATGCTGGGAAATTTGTCATCCATCTTCCTGCTGTTCTTTTGCTTTAAAACTTACTTTAAGACTTGTTCTGTGATTCTGCGCTGTTTCCCTTTAAGAAACTCTGTTGTTCAGATTAGCTGCTTGCATGGAGAGGAACAGGTGTTTGATATTGTTCTGTGTTCATCTTGCTTGCAGCACTTAAGCTTGTCTGTTTACACAGCTGTTCACTAGGCAGTTCAATTGCTTTTTTGGAGTTTGTTTATGTTCTTCATGCTCGAGTGCTTTAATGGTATTTTTAAAGCTGTGGCCATGTGAATGGAAACTTCTTCACACTCGAGTGGTTTAATGTGTTTTTTAAGCTTTGGCTGTGTGAATAGAGACACTGCAGTGATCAGTGTTTTCCTGTGCTTTTTGCAATCGGATGCCTCCTGTAATGATGCCAACCTCAATCAGCCTGGGAGAGGTCTGAGGTTTTATCTGTTTTTTTCACGGAGTCTTTAAAAAAAATTGATTGTTTTTTTTAAGCCAGTATCCCGTGACCATTGGCACAATTACCCAATTTACTTGCAGCCTGTCATTCTTCTACAGCTGGAGGTAATTTCTTTTTTTCTTTCCACTTTTTGGGCCACTATTTCTGTTGAACTTTCTCTCCAGTAGCTGTAGGAAGGGTAGTTTTCAGAGCTGTTTTATCTGTGGTCTTCAACTTAGACTTTGTCTTCTCACCACCGTTGCCACTATATAATGAATTCTTTATGTTGTTTGATGTAACATAAATGAGATGCGTGAAGTCAATTATGCTGAAGATCTCAAACAGGTTTATTACAACTGAACTATTATATACAGTACAGAGCAAACTATTTACAGAACCTTCCTCCAGGTGTTACAATTGCAAAATGATGCTGGTTTCAAGTCACATTACTACATCTTGGTACTTAGCTCATTAGCATACTAAGATCTTAAAGGGACATCACTCTTAAAGACAACAGAGTGGAAGGAAGAGAATTGTGGTGTGTCCATGACACCAGCAGTGATGCACATTGGTGCCTGGTATACCCCGGATGGCCTCATAAAGGCAAGATTTAGTTAAGTTGCACCAGTGCAACCACATGCTGAACTCACTTGCACCCCTGCTCCCTGCTCCCAACACAAAGCAGTCCTGAAATCCACAAAGTGCTCCTGTCACACACATCTATTTTTCAGCATTAAATTTTGCTTACCTTTCATCACAACTAAGAAGGCACCTTGCAGGATGCAAAAATGGCCAAAACAGGAAAGTGGAGCAAACAAATAAATTTTATGTCACTCAGAAATTAAACAGAAACTTAACAATCTAACATGGGCTTGCGCAACCATGGGCTTAACCATTACAAGAGCAAACCTTATCTCTTCCTTTTTTCTGCTACTTCTATGCGGTGAAAACCCTGAGGCTTCAGCAGAGACAGAGACAGACTGCTCAGATGCATGCTCTGACTGCTCAGATGCTCTTGGTCAATGTTGCCTGTGAAGCCCTGGCAAAGACAGCACCACCTGCACCTGTGCAAAGATAGACTCAGCCATTGGGAGAGGAGGCAGCATTGACTGAAGCAGGGGTGGACAATGGATGGGAAATGGAAGCATTTTGAGCAGTGGTCCCACTTCCATGTCCATTTTCTCCATCTTCCCTCTCATGGCCCACCCGTAATTCCCAGCTAGCAATCAGCAGTCAATCACTGGGGTGCTGAAGGGCCAAGGCTAGGATTGCATCAATCCTGTTTAAGGTGGCATTGAAAGTGTATAATCTATTGGTGAGAGCCAGCATGCACTCAGGTTTAATGCTGTATGAAGGTGAGCACTCAAAAGAACATAAGAACATAAGAAATGGAAACAGGAGTAGGCCATTCGGCCCCACGAGCCTGCTCCAACATTAAGTAAGTTCATGGCCAATCTGACTGTGGTCTTAACTCCACTTTCCTGTCTGCCCTCCATAACCCTTGACTCCCTTGTCGATCAGAAATCTGTCTAACTCAGTCTTGAATATATTCAATGTCCCAGCCTCCACTGCTTTCTGGGGAAGAGAATTCCAAACACGAATGCCCCTCTGAGAGAAGAAATTCCTCCTCATCTCTGTCTTAAATGGGAATCCCTTAATTTGAAACTGTGCCCCTAATTCTAGATTCCTCTTTGAAGGGAAACATCCTCTTAGCATCTACACTGTTAAGCCCCCTCAGAATATTATATGTTTCAACAAGATCACCTCTCAATTTCCTGAATTCCATTGAGAATAAGCCCAACCTGCTCAACCTTTCCTCATAAGACATACCCCTTATCCCAAGAATCAGCCTTGTGAACCTTCTCTGAACTGCGTCCTATGCAAGTATGTCCCTTGTTACGATCAGGTGAGGAGGGGTCGAATAGTGCCCCTCTTTTCCCTCTCCTTGTTTGACCTCAACGGGTTACTCCTTTTTTTGAAAAGGATATACTTGCCAATTCAGTGCATGTTTAATTGTTTATGCACGGTGATCATAAAAGAACCATCAGCCAGACTTTCTTGCGTTTACTTAAACCAATCTAAGTTAAATAATAAAATACACTCCGATTTTCACACACACACACACACACACACACACACACACACACACACACACACACACACACACACACACACACACACAGACACAAAGTTCACACATGCACACAAATAAATTACAGAGTGAGGGGGATGATATATTAGTTAAATTAGAGTACAGAAATAAAAGGGGGGCACAGTCTGTGAAAGTTGGTGACTTGGCTGGCTTCAGGCTGAATTTGATGGTCAGGCAACTTTTCTTCGGTGGTCCCGATGCTTCCGATTTGAAGATATAAATGGCTTATCTGGCTGTTCTGGAGACAGTAGTGTGGGGTTGATTTCCTTCAAGGCATCTCTGTCTGCAGCAGGGCATCCCTGGGTGGTCATGGTCAGTGAACAGGGTTTGAAGCTTGCAAGGTGGGTTGGAGAGAGAGGGGGAGGAAGGAGGGACTCCCACCCGGGTCTTCTCTCATCAATAACTAGCTGCTTGTCTCCTTGCTGCAGAGAAAACAAAAGTTTAATCACATGAAGGGTGAGCCTGTAATATGACCATTATCGAGCGATTCAGCATAGTTATTATTGGTGTATTCTCCCTTGCAACTGGGGAGGTGGTGATGGAGTGGTAATGTTACTGGACTAGTAATCCAGATGCCTAGGCTAACGCTCTGGGGACATGGGTTTGAATCCCACCACAGCAGATGGTGAAATTTGAATTCAATTCAAATATTGGGAATTAAAAGCAAGTCTAATGGTGACCATGGAACCATTGTCGATTGTCATAAAAACCCATCTGGTTCACTAATGTCCTTTAGGGAAGGAAAACTGCTGTTCTTACCTGGTCTGGCCTACATGTGACCCCAGACCCACAGCAATGTGATTGATTCTTAAGTGCCTTCACTGGGTAATAAGGGATGGGCAATAAATGCTGGTCAGTGACACCCACATCCCATAAATGAATAAAAGAAAACTTAATTAGTACATGTCTGGGAATCCTCTTCTCATAGTTAGTGTCCCATTGTTCAAGTAATTAGGTTGAGTGGTGTGTCTCTCCACCGGTTGAATAGCTCAGGTGATTGACTTGCTAATAGGGACTGGATATGTGGTTCACTCAGATTCCCCAGGTCATTCTGCTTGATGGATTAGAATGTGGAAGGTACAGTGATGCAAATTGGAGTAGCCATCTTTAGCTGCAAGCAACAAGTCACCTTTAGTGCATCTCTGCTTTTTATTTAAATTCAATTCAGGTTTCCAGCCAGTGGATTAAAAAATCATTATTCAACATAAAGCACGCTTTTGTGACATAAATAAGGTGACATAAATAAGGTGACCAAAAACAGTACTCTAGGTGCAGTCTCACCAATGCCCTGTAGTGTTGTCGCAAGACTTCCCTACTTTATACTCCACCCTCTTATAATAATGCCAACATTTCAGTTGCCTTCCTAATTACTTGCTGTACCTGCATGCTGACTTTTTGTGATTCATGTACAAGGACATCCAGGTCCCTCCTTACTTTTTTTTTATTCATTCATGGGAAGTGGGCGTCACTGGCTATGCCAGCATTTATTGACCATCCCTAATTGCCCTTGAGAAGGTGGGGGTGAGCTGCCTTCCTGAACCGCTGCAGTCCATTTGGGGTAGGTAGACCCACAGTGCTGTTAGGAAGGGAGTTCCAGGATTTTGACCCAGCGACAGTGAAGGAACGGCGATATAGTTCCAAGTCAGGATGGTGTGTGACTTGGAGGGGAACTTGCAGGTGGTGGTGTTCCCATGTATTTACTGCCCTTGTCCTTCTAGTTGGTAGATGTCGCGGGTTTGGAAGGTGCTGTCTAAGGAGCCTTAGTGCATTCCTGCAGTGCATCTTGTAGATGGTACACATTGCTGCTACTGTGCATCGGTGGTGGAGGGAGTGAATGTTTGTAGATGGGGTGCCAATCAAGCGGGCTGCTTTGTTCTGGATGGTGTCGAGCTTCTTGAGTGTTGTTGGAGCTGCACCCATCCAGGCAAGTGGAGAGTATTCCATCACACTCCTGACTTGTGCCGTGTAGATGGTGGACAGGCTTTGTGGAGTCAGGAGGTGAGTTACTCGCCCCAGGATTCCTAGCCTCTGAAGGGTTCCGAAGAAGGGTCACTGACCCGAAACGTTAACTCTGCTTCTCTTTCCACAGATGCTGCCAGACCTGCTGAGTGATTCCAGCATTTCTTGTTTTTGTTTCAGATTTCCAGCATCCGCAGTATTTTGCTTTTATTCCTAGCCTCTGACCTGCTCTTGTAGCCACGGCATTTATATGGCTACTCCAGTTTAGTTTCTGGTCAATGGTAGCCCCTAGGATGTTGATAGTGGGGGATTCAGCGATGGTAATGCCATTGAATGTCAAGGGGAGATGGTTAGATTCTCTCTTGTTGGAGATGGTCATTGCCTGGCACTTGTGTGGCGCAAATGTTACTTGCCACTTATCAGACCAAGCCTGGATATTGTCCAAGTCATGCTGAATTTCTACACGGACTGCTTCAGTATCTGAGGAGTCACGAATGGTGCTAAGCAAGTGCCGCTTGAAGGCACTGTTGATGACACCTTCCATCACTTTACTGTTGATTGAGAATAGGCTGATGGGTTGGTAATTGGCTGGTTTGGACTTGTCCTGCTTTTTGTGTACAGGACATACCTGGGCAATTTTCCACATTGCAGGGTAGATGCCAGTGTTATAGCTGTACTGGAACAGCTTGGCTAGGGGTGCGGCAAGTTCTGGAGCGCAGGTCTTCAGTACTATTGCCGGAATATTGTCAGGGCCCACAGCTTTTGTAGTATCCAGCGCCTTCAGTCGTTTCTTAATATCACGCGGAGTGAATCGAATTGGTTGAAGTCTGGCATCTGTGATGCTGGGGACTTCAGGAGGAGGCCGAGATGGATCATCAACTCGGCACTTCTGGCTGAAGGTTGTTGCAAATGCTTCAGCCTTATCTTTCGCACTTATGTGCTGGGCTCCCCCATCATTGAGGATGGGGATATTTGTGGAGCCACCTCTTCCAGTTAGTTGTTTAATTGTCCACCACCATTCACGGCTGGATGTGGCAGGACTGCAGAGCTTAGATCTGATCCGTTGGTTATGGGATCGCTTAGTTCTGTCTATCGCATGCTGCTTAGGCAGTTTGGCATGCAAGTAGTCCTGGGTTGTAGCTTCACCAGGTTGACACCTCATTTTGAGGTATGTCTGGTGCTGCTCCTGGCATGCCCTCCTGCACTCTTCATTGAACCAGGGTTAGTCTCCTGGCTTGATGGTAATGGTGGAGTGGGGGATATGCCAGGCCATGAGGTTACAGATTGTGGTTGAGTACAATTCTGCTGCTGCTGATGGCCCACAGCGCCTCATGGATGCCCAGTTTTGCATTGCTAGATCTGTTCAAAATCTATCCCATTTAGCACGGTGGTAGTGCCACACAACACGGTGGACCATATCCTCAATGTAAAGGCGGGACTTCGTCTCCACAAGTACTGTGCGGTGGTCACTCCTACCAATACAGTCATGGACAGAAGCATCTGCGGCAGGCAGATTGGTGAGGACGAGGTCAAGTATGTTTTTCCCTCGTGTTGGTTCCCCCACCACCTGCCGCAGACCCAGTCTAGCAGCTATGTCCTTTAGGACTCGGCCAGCTCGGTCTGTGGTGGTGCTACCAAGCCACTCTTGGTGATGGACATTGAAGTCCCCCACCCAGAGTACATTTTGTGCCCTTGCCACCCTCAGTGCTTCCTCCAAGTGGTGCAGCATTCTGCAGTCTCTCTCCATTTAAATAATACTTTGCTGTTCTATACTTCCTGCCAAAGTGCACAACCTCACATTATACTCCATCTGCAAAATTTTTGCCCACTCACTTAACCTATCTATGTCTCTTTGAATCCTCCTCGCAACTTGCTTTCTTACCTATCTACTGTGGGCGGCACAGTGGCGCAGTGGTTAGCACCGCAGCCTCACAGCTCCAGCGAGTTCAATTCTGGATACTGCCTCTGCGGAGTTTGCAAGTTCTCCCTGTGACTGTGTGGGTTTTCACCGGGTGCTCCGGTTTCCTCCCACAGCCAAAGACTTACAGGTTGATAGGTAAATTGGCCATTATAAATTGCCCTTAGTATAGGTAGGTGGTCGGGGAGTATAGGGACAGGTGGGGATGTGGTATGAATATGGAATTAGTGTAGGAATAGTATAAATGGGTGGTTGATGGTCAGCACAGACTTGGTGGGTTGAAGGGCCTGTTTCAGTGCTGTATCTCTAAATAAATAAAAACAATTGTTATTAGCTTCAGAATCATAATTAACATTGAGTATGCAAATAATAGATAGAGTTAAATAACACAGTGGCATGTGACTATATTCCTTCAGTAAATTTACTGTATCTGAGCACTGGAGAAATCACTGTCATGTTTGGGCTGCAGCAGGACGTCAGTAAATATTAAAAACAACTCTCGAGATCTTTCACTTATCATGAGTAAAGCTGTGGGAGATGTACAAGGAATTTAAACAAGGGGAGTGGGTCACACGTATTGTTGTTTGAAATGCTTTCCCTGTTAATGAGTTTTTCATGTTTTTTGTTCACTGCTTCCAAACTCTTTGTGAATTTGAAGGACCTCCGAAGTCTTTAAATGAATGGGTCTCCTCTGTGCCAGTGATCAATGGCACAGGTAACCGACCAGTAATAATATCAAATGAAATTATTATATATGCACAGCAGGATGTGTGATTTTAAAATGAAGACCAAATTAATGCTGTGGATTATTCTAACTTGTAGCACAATTGCAGTTTTAGAAATTATTTCACAATTCAAATTCCATTCAGCATTACAACTGTGGGAGGTGAAGGGAAGTCAGATAGAATTTGCTTTCCGTAGACTTTTATTTTCAGAAACCTTCTTCAGGACTTCAGAAGAAGTTATTGAATAAAAAGTAAAATGGACCTTATTCATTGCCACTATGATTGTATCAGCGGCAGTTGTGGGCAGCACCCTTGCCTCTGTATCTGAAGGTTGTGGGCTCAAGTCCCACTTCATAGACGTGAGCACAAAATCCAGGTAGACACTCCAGTGCAGTACTGAGGGAGTGCTGCATTATCCGAGGTACTGTCTTTAGATGAGACATAAAACAGAACCCTCCCAGGTGGACTTAAAAGATACCATGGCACTATTCGAAGGAGATCAGGGGAGTTCTCCCTATTGCTCTTGACAACATTTATCCCTCAACCAACATCATTAAAATAGATTATCTGGTCACTATCACATTGCTCTTTGTGGCAGCTGTCTGTGCACTGTTGCATTCATTGAAACAGTGACTATAATTCAAAAGTACTTCATTGGCTGTAAAGTGCTTTGGGATGTCCTGAGTTTGTGAACGGTGCTATATAAATACAAGTCTTTCTTTTTATTAATGATCATGTCATTTCTGTATTTGTCAAATTCTTTCTGTGAGTTGTTTCTCTAAATAGAAATCCATCAGTTATTTTACCCTGTAAACCTGCTCTGATTTGAGTAGTCTACCAGTTTGAAAAGAGACTGTCCCAGAGGACAAATCTCCAGTTAATCCAGGATACTCTGACAACATATTCATTGTGAACTCAATGAGATTCACACAGGGGGAAGATTCCGGAATAAGGTGCAGCTTCTGGAGTCGAGGTTTGGAAATTCACTCACACAAACTACTACAAAACTGAAAATCTAGCGTCTGCATCTCCTGCTTCACTATTCAACCAGCTGAAATGTGGAGGGTTGGGATGGCTGTAAATAGTGCCCCAAAACTGGGTAATCTTCCACCGCTGGGTTGGTGGGTTAGAGCAAAGATTGTCTGGAGAAATAAATGTTATATACTTACATTTACTCCTTCTTCATGTTGTATGATTGTTTTTCAGAATGATGTCCCTTTAAGATCTTAATATGCTATTGAGCTAAGTACCAAGATGCAGTCATGTGGCTTGAAGCCTGGGATACTCTGTAACCGTAACAGCTAGAGGCAGGTCATGTAAGTAGTTAGTTCTGTACTGTATATAATAGTTAGCTGTTATTAAACCTGTTTAAACCAACTAACTGAATGCTACACATCTCATTTATGTTGTATCAGACAACATAAAATGAACTCATTACACTTCAGTGTCCTTTAATCCCACAACAATATGGGGCTGAATTTTACCGGCCCCTCTCCCTGCAGCACAGGGGCTGGTAAAATGCTGCAGGGAGAGGCCCGTCACGACCCGCAACGTCGAGAAGGGCCTGCTGCATATTACCAGCGGCGGCGGGACCTCGGTGCAGCCCCCCCACCCCTCGCCACACGTTAGCATATGGTAAAGAGTACTTATCTTTGCTGATTATGTAGCCTGCCGCCTCTCCACTGACACTTCCGGATTTTTTGCTGAACAGGCGGCCGTCACATCACATCCTGTTCACGATTTGAAAAGCCGGCGGGTCCTCAGAGGCAGATGTTGTCATCAGTGAAGGTAAGTTCTGTTATTCAGGGGTCTCGCTTTGCATTACGGAAGGGAGGAGGGAGGGGGGATATGCAGGGGTCTAATTCTGCGTTCTTAAAGGGAGGAGGGAGGGGAGGGATACACAGGGGTCTAACTGCATTCCAAAAGGGGGGAGGGATACGCAGGTGTCCAGCTCTGCATTCTTAAAGGGAGGAGGGAGGGGAGGGATACGCAGGGGTCTAACTCTGCATTCCTAAAGGGAGGAGGGAGAGGAGGATATACAAGGGTCTAACTCTGCATTCCTAAAGGGGGGAGGGATATGCAGGGGTCTAACTCTGCATTCCTAAAGGGAGGAGGGAGAGGAGGATATACAAGGGTCTAACTCTGCATTCCTAAAGGGGGGAGGGATATGCAGGGGTCTAACTCTGCATTCCTAAAGGGAGGAGGGAGAGGAGGATATACAAGGGTCTAACTCTGCATTCCTAAAGGGAGGAAGGGGGGAGGGATACACAGGGGTCTAACTCTGCATTCCTAAAGGGAGGAGGGAGAGGAGGAGATACAAGGGTCTAACTCTGCATTCCTAAAGGGAGAAGGGAGGTGGCGGGGATACAGAGGGGTCTCACTCTGTATTCTGGAAGGGAGGGGAGGATATTCAGGGGTCTAACTCTGCATTGTTAAAGGGAGGAGGGGGGGGGAATATTCAAGGGTCTAACTCTGAATTCTTAAAGGGGGGATACACAGGGTTGCACTCTGCATTCTTAAAGGGAGGGGTTCTGGGATTACTGGAGGGAAAGCTGTGCTCGCATGAAGGGAGGTACGTGTACCATCTTTCTGTTAACAGTGTACACTCTGTGTTTGTGAGGGGGCAATGGCACACTAGGCACCCTGTGTGTGGGGAGGGTGCCAGAAAGGGCAGGAGCATTAAGGTAATCTGGATGGTGAGGGCAATAGATTCAGCTGGTAGGATCTTGATGTGGTCATGCTGTGCCACTCTGAGTGTTGGCCAAGATGGGCAATGCCATGGTACGCCATATAGTTGATCCAGGAAAGCAGCTGATGTACCCATCAACACCAATCCCTGCCCTGTTAGGAACCTTCGAATACATGCAGGTTTCAAATTTATTAATCACTTGGAAATAGGTATGGCTGATCCTACATTGTGTGATTCTCTGCACTTGAGGATCTGTATGCGCCAGAGGCCATACCAACAGGCAGGTGCGATCCAGTAGAGGCCCCCGGTCATGAGCAGCAGCCCCTAAGGGGAACCCGACATTACGGTTGCCGTGCATCTACAGGCCCCAAACGACATGCCATCGGATGTCAGAACACCAGTGTCAGAGGAGATTGCACATATAAAGAAGATGGTGACTCATCTCAGTGCCCTGCTCAAGGATGACCTGCAGCCCATGGGCTCCAGTGGACATCCCATGTCTTTATTCCTCATAGTGGCAGCGGTTCTCAAGCCTGATGCCTCTGCAGCCTTTTAAGCAGCCACCAGAGACTTTTTTGGGATCACACAGTCAGCAGTGCACTGCTGCATCAGGGAGGTCACCAAAGCCCTGCACCGGAGGGCCAGTGAGGATGTCCACTTCAGGACGGACTCTCACAGCCAGGCCCAGAGGGCCATCGGTTTCGGCACCATTGCCGGAGAACCATAGGTTGTAATGTTCATAGACTGCACTCATGTGGCCATCAGACCTCCCGCCAGGCTACCGCCTGCGGACATCACCATTAAAGGAGCCCTCTCAATCTAGGTGAAGCTGGTATGTGATCACCGCTAATGCTTGCAGCGAATGTGTGACCGCTTCTCAGGCAGCTGCCATGACACCTGGATCTTGCGCCAGTCCCGGCTGCCACCGCTGTTCACTGAACTGGCTCAGGTGGAGGGGTGGCTTGTTGAAGATGGGCTCCCGACACCAGTGAGAGACTCCACCACTGCTGCAGAGGAGAGATACAATGCCAGCCACTGAGCTACATGAGCCACCATTGAGCAGGAGATCGGCATGCTGAAAGAACGCCTCCAATGCCTGGATGGATAGGGTGATGCCCTGTACTACGGGCCGAAAAGGCCAGCTCCTTTCTTTGCTGCTCTGCACAGCTATGCACCCAATAGGGGCCAGGTCTGGCATAATGAGGAGAGACGTCAACAGGATTCCTCCTCGGACTGTGAGGACACTGAGGACCTACAACATAAAAGACGCATGGGAGGGCAGATGGCACCCAGGCTCTGCACTCAGGGCTAACAGTGAGCTAGGGATGTACGGAAGTGGCTTATCAGACAAAGGCTGTCTGCACCAGAGGAACCGACACGAGCTCTGCAAACCACACATCACCCTCGCTCACCTGCTGTGCACTAGTCCACATCTTCAGCATCCCTGTGTAAACCATTAGAGGTAGCAACTGACTGAGCCAATGTCCATGTCACTGCATCCATGGAGACGCTCATGAGTAATGGTGGCATGGCAATGATGTTATTGCATATGTTGGCTCTACTGAATGACCAACAGTGCAAAGGGATGTAACATTGGCGCTACATGCTGACACTCATCATTCGCACAAAGAAAAGGACACACATGTTGGTGAGGAACATTTAGTGAAAGACGTATTTACATTGCTGTGGCACCCGTGCATTCCTATTTGTTTCAGTGTGTTCTCTGTAAACCTCTGCAATACCTTTTATGGTCTATTTAACACTCACGTTCTGGAATGTGCAAATGTACGATTATTCACCCAGGGTGCAGCACGCCTACAAGAAGGTATATTACACTTGAGTGGGAGAAGAGGATCACAACTTCACACGACACTGGGACACAGCAGGGTAAGTATGTGGCAGCAAAGCTGAAAGTGCTGGGGTCACTCAGCAGGTCAGGCAGCATCTGTGGAGAGAGAAGCAGAGTTAACTTTCAGGTCTGTGAACTTGGACAAGTTAACTCTGCTTCTCTTTCCACAGATGCTGCCTGACCTGCTGGATTTCTGCAGCACTTTCTGCTTTGCTGCCAGATTGACAGCAGCCCCACTCTTCAACAGTCAGGTAAGTATTTCTTTGACAATTGTGAGGAAGCAGTTGCTGGGATGTTTAAAATAGGGCCCCAGCATCTGCTGCACAACTGTCAAAACTCTCGCTGAATGGCCTGCCTCTCCCCAAGTAATATGGTGGGGGGGGGAGGGGCAGCGCGCGGCCTCTATGGAAATGAGCCCCCGCGATATCGATGGTGGCCAGCGAATGCGGGCGTGCCACTGAGTTCAAATGGTGCCGCTGTGGACTGCAGAGCCCCAATAAAATTCAGTCCATGGTGTGTGGTTGGTAGGATACAAACTCATCCAACAGCTTGAGGAAAGGACAGGTACTACAGCACATGTGACCTCAGTCTTCCAATCCACTGGCTGAACAGTATAAAGCTGTACTGGCAGTAACTCCCACACTTAACTGTCCCTACAGTTTTTAGTTAATGCACTGTCCTGTACATGGGGAATTAATCTGGAAGAGAGCAACATTGGGTGTGTAAGGAGCCTTCGTATAATTTTGGACAAAAAACAAAATTGTAGAAATAGAAGCAAGGCACCAAACAAGATTCTACACTTCACACTGATGGGTTCCTAATTAACAGAGCAACTCCCACCAAGTTGTGGCTAGAAAATTAACCCAAACCCAGAGAAATAAGTCAGGGCAGATTCAGAGGGGGAAATTCTGACCCATCAGAATTCCACTCAGAAAAGGAGAAACCAGCCCTTTGTTATCTTCACCTGGTGATTTGGAAACCTAGGGAAGGTTTCAGTAACATGCATAGGTAACTGACAGCAAACCCTATTTATTAATGGCAACTCGTCAGTAAGCTGCTGTAAGATTGGCAGTCTTTGAGTGCACTTTTCCTTAAGTATAAAACACGAAGCAACTTTATTAATTTAACAATGAACAAGCAAATAATCCAACAGTGATTTATATTTGTAGCCTTTCTTCTGCCTGCACAGATACAAGAGACTCCCTCTGTGCCATAAATGTTCTATGTTTCCAAGTTCAGTTTCCAATCAGAGGCTGCCTCGGAGCAGGTACTGTGTATAAAACTTCTAAGTGCCATTATGATCTCACAAATGGGAACATTTGAAACTGATTACAGTGCTCTCATGGGTACAGAAGATCACAAAGTCACATAAACGTAACCATATATTCAAGTCTTCATACTGCTTGCAGGTTACTAGTCTGTTCTGACGAGCTGCTAAATCTTAAATACAACATAACATCTACCCGAGCGGAACCCTAGGGTAATAAGACCTAGTACAGAGGGGAAGCATTGAGAAAAACCCCGAACACGTAAAAAGCCACGACCCGGCCCCAGTTGACTCCATCGCGGAACGGTTCCTTGGTCACAACTTCAAAGCGCCCGCGGGAGATGTGCGGCTTGTAGCGCATCTGCAGCGTAATGTCGCCGAATTCCTGCTGGTGCTGGTGCCCGACGCTGTTGCCCACCTCCCGGAGGACGCGGATGAGCTTTCCGGGCGTTGATGGTGGGAATTGATGAAATGTTTTATTACCTGTTGTTGTTCAACCTTGCCCATCTAAGAGCGAAGTCCAAAGTACGGAAAGTCCTCATCAGGGAACTCCTCTTTGCTGACGATGCTGCTTTAACATCTCACACTGAAGAGTGCCTGCAAAGTCTCATCGACAGGTTTGCGGCTGCCTGCAATGAATTTGGCCTAACCATCAGCCTCAAGAAAACGAACATCATGGGACAGGACGTCAGAAATGCTCCATCCATCAATATCGGCGACCACACTCTGGAAGTGGTTCAAGAGCTCACCTACCTAGGCTCAACTATCACCAGTAACCTGTCTCTCGAAGCAGAAATCAACAAGCGCATGGGAAAGGCTTCCACTGCTATGTCCAGACTGGCCAAGAGAGTGTGGGAAAATGGCGCACTGACACAGAACACAAAAGTTCGAGTGTATCAAACCTGTGTCCTCAGTACATTGCTCTACGGCAGCGAGGCCTGGACAATGTATGCCAGCCAAGAGCGACATCTCAATTCATTCCATCTTCGCTGCCTCCGGAGAATCCTTGGCATCAGGTGGCAGGACCGTATCTCCAACACAGAAGTCCTCGAGGTGGCCAACATCCCCAGCTTATACACACTACTGAGTCAGCGGCGCTTGAGATGGCTAAGCCATGTGAGCCGCATGGAAGATGGCAGGATCCCCAAGGACACATTGTACAGCGAGCTCGCCACTGGTTTCAGACCTGCCGGCCGTCCATGTCTCCGCTTTAAAGACGTCTGCAAACGCGACATGAAGTCCTGTAACATTGCTCACAAGTCGTGGGAGTCAGTTGCCAGTGATCGCCAGAGCTGACGGGCAGCCATAAAGGTGGGGCTAAAGTGTATCAAGTCGAAGAGACTTAGCAGTTGGCAGAAAAAAAGACAGAAGTGCAAGGGGAGAACCAACTGTGTAACAGCCCCGACAACCAATTTTTTCTGCAGCACCTGTTAAAGAGTCTGTCACTCTAGTATTGGCCTTTATAGCCACTCCAGGCGCTGCTCTACAAACCACTGACCACCTCCAGGCGCTTACCCATTGTCTCCCGAGACAAGAAGGCCAAAGAAGAAGAAGACCAGCTTCTAAACTCCTCAGCTGCTGTACATAGTTTTAAGATGTTCTTTGCACTTTTTAATTTGCACTATGGGTAGGTAGAGGATTTTAATCACCATTCTCACTGAAAATTGCAACTCCAAGATCTCATCTCTTCTTTTCCGGTTGACTCAGGGTCTGTACAAAATTCTTCTAGCCTACCTCTAATTCTAAAGAATCATAAATTAAATTATCTGAACCCTTTTAAGGCAACTGGCAAACTGGAGAGATTTCTTTTCCTCTAAGATGAATTTTAACTTTCCACAATCTTTGGGAAAAGAGTTACAGAGCATTTAAATGGAGCAATTCCATGTCCCACTCCTTTCCTGCCAATTCACCATTTTAATGCTTTTGGTTTGCAGATTTTTTTTATTCTTTCATGGGATGTGGGTGTTGCTGGCAAGGCCAGCATTTGTTGCCTATCCCTAAATGCCCTTGACAACTGAATGGCTTGCTAGGCCATTTCGGAGGGCAGTTAAGAGTCAACCACATTGCTGTGGATCTGAAGTGACATGTAGGCCAGACCAGGTAAGGATTTCCTTCCCTAAAGGACATTAGTGAACCAGATGTTTTTTTGTCTGACAATTGATGGCAGTTTCATAGCACCATTACTATGTCATTACTATACCATTACTATTATTACTATAGGGGTGGCACAGTGGTTAGCACCACAGCCTCACAGCTCCAGCGACCCGGGTTCAATTCTGGGTACTGCCTGTGCGGAGTTTACAAGTTCTCCCTGTGTCTGAGTGGGTTTTTGTGGGGTGCTCTGGTTTCCTCCCACAGCCAAAGACTTGCAGGTTGATAGGTAAATTGGCCATTAGAAATTGCCCCTAGTATAGGTAGGTGGTCGGGGAATATAGGAACAGATGGGGAAGTGGTAGGAATATAGGATTAGTATAAATGGGTGGTTGATGGTCAGCATAGACTCGGTGGGCTGAAGGGCCTGTTTCAGTGCTGTATCTCTAAATAAGTAATTTACTGAGTCTAGCTTTCAATTCCAGATTTTTATTAATTAATTGAATTTATAAAGTAATTGAAGTTAAATTTGCTGAAAGACCAGCATCTTAGATGAAGATGATGGGTACATGGGATCCCAATCATATTTTAAAAGCTCCTGAGTCGGGTACCAGCCACGGTCCCTCCACCAAGTAAAACTGTTGAAAAAACCAGCAAGACCGTGTAAGGTGAGCAAAAAATTATTTGAACCAAAAACACAAGTGCAAATCACAAAATCTGAAACCATTAAACAGCACTGTGAGAAATAGTTGCTGGCTGTTCCAGAAACTGCCCACTGAAGTTCTGGTGGGAGTACACCATTGTTTACAAATTGAACAGAAAATTTTCCCTTAAATTTTTATATGTCAAACATAGTGAGAAGTTGCACACGGTTAGGGGCTTCTGTAGAATCAAGCTTGTTTCTTCATCTTTCCCTTCTGTGTTGTTCCAAGTATGGACCCCAATCAGGAGCTGATGTGCAAGTGGCAGAGATTTTCTGTGAAAGGAAAAGTGAAATGTTGAATCATTTCTGCCTGAGTTTTACTGACCATTAACATCCAATTCGAAAAATCTGATTATCCTGCAGTTTGATCCAATAAGGAAATTCAGTTGTGGAGGAATGTTCAGGTGGTCCCAATATTTAAGAAGGGGAAGAATTCTCACCCGTGGAATTATAGACCATTAGTTTGATGAAAGCTGTGAGAAAAATACTGAAAGGTGCCAGAGGGGATGTAAGTTATGAGTTTGAGAGTTAATGGAGAATCCCAGAATTACTTTAGGGACTGATTTTAGAGGCCCGCCGCTGGTGAAAGCAATGGCTGCGTGCCTGCGTGGGCCGCATGTCCTGGAGCCGCCGCAATCCAAAGTGTGGCGGCTCTTTTAAATAGCTGGGATGGACCGCACGCACCCCTCCCCCCAATCACGTGGTGTCAACTGCCTGTGCGCAGGCGCTGACGCCATTTTAAAGGGCTTTGAGCCCGAACATTAAATTTAAATATTTAAAGCTAAAGTGAATGAAAAATAAAATACTTTCCCCCATCCTACCCCCAATAACACTTAAATTAATTACTTGCCCTCTCCCTCCCCAAAACACTTACCTTGTCCACCTGACCATCCCCCCCCCCCTTCCAAGTGCATAAACTTTAGCCTAAAGCCCTTCCCACCATCCCCTACACCAATGATGTCACTTTGACCCCATTCGCCCCCAACTCACACTGAGAAAGTTACCTGCTCTTCCCTCCTCACCAGTGTTCCACCTCGTTTCCCCAGGCAGGGATCAGAAGGCGCGGGAGTGCCGGCCAGCGGCAGGAAGATCACACTGCGACGGAAGGCAGTGGCATAAATATAATTAATGCATTCATTTTCATTTATTTGAATAGGTAAATGGGGGTCCCATTGCCGATTGGCAATATCGGGCCTAGCCCTCCCGATGTCGGGGTGCGTGATGGCCCTTTCCCTGAGGCACATTTCCCAAACCCCCACCCCAAGAACCCTGACGTTGGGGGGTCTGTAAAATTCAGCCCTAGGAAATAGTCAGGTGCTCAAAAGTATTTATTTTCATAGAAAGTCAGTGCCCTCTGGAACAGATCATTGACGTGCACAGTGTGGATTCCCTGCAGCACTTCAATAGTTCCTGAGAGAGGAGGACATTTCCAGTTCAAGAGGGTGATAGCTGGCAATAGGAGGATTAATGTGTTATCAAAGTCTCTTGGAGCTTTTCATAGTTCTGTAATGGGGTCAGAGAAGAATTACACAGACTTTTATTATTTTTCTTAAGATCTTCTTCCCTGTTTTTGCTGGTGATGGAGACAGGGGATTGAGTGACTAAGGGTGGAAAGGCAGGAGGAGATTATGCAATGTAAGCTGGGAAGGGGGCAGGAGATTCTAGGTGCTAAATTGGATAGTCCTCAAAATTGGGCAAGGGGATCGCGATGCGTGATTAACCCACACCCATTGATTGCAATGTAGCAGCATGTGAATTTTGTATTGCTTGTTTATTATAATGATTTCAGTGTCCAGCCAGCATTCATTGGCAGAATGTATCTGTAGGGTGCCAATAACATGAGTGGCTAGCACCACTTCAAGCTCCTTTGCTAAAAGTAAGTCCTGTTGACTTTTGTGCTTTTGGAGAGATCCTGCAATCTCAAGAAAATTTCTACTGTCAGATTGCTACTTTAAAATTTAAATAGCACTATTGCTACAACCTGTTACTGAAAGATCTCTGTGACGCCTGCTGCAGATGAACTACCTTGAATGCCTCCCCACCATAGACTGCTCATTAATTTCACCTGGAGAGACATCGAGTGGCATCTGACTATTCAACTTTGGGCCATCTCACTGATACATGAAAATACAACCAAACTTTACAACCCAGTTATTTTATTATTCCTAAGATACCATTCCAATTTTAAAAAATTTATTTATCAACCAGTTAACCATTGGTAATTGAATGTATGTGTGTGCATGAGGGTTAGGAAGATTAAGGAGTAATAAAATCTTTGCATACACATAGATTCATCTCATAATTGTTTAAAACTTGGTTTATTAGTAAATAGTTAATTTTGTTGTTGTTTAAATAAAACGTGGTTTGGCATGCTTTATCCTGGGGATAAATAAAGTGGTTAATTTGGCTATTTTTCCAATAGGTGGGAATCTTTACTAATATGCTGTGACCTGTGGAACAGCGGGACTGAATTAACAGTGCATTACTCCTGCCTCGGCCGTAACATGTTCAAGAACAAGGGCAGTGTCTTGCATGTGCATCTTGGGTGGGATTGATCATTTGCACAGACGGGAACGTACTCCTCTTAATGATCAACAGGGTGAGTGCAGTTCAGAAATTAAGGGACAGCATTTTTGAGGATTGATTTAACTTGGAGGGAGCAGGGCACTGATGTTTGTAAGCTATCAGTCGTACAATAAACAGTTAAAAGAATACCGAGAGTACTGAGTTGTGAGCCTTAAACATTTTCCCCACCTGGACGGGTTCAACTCAGACTTTGGAGTTAAGGGTATAAGAGTGGAAGTGTGGGTTCACCTAGCTACAGATTTAAGGAGTGTCTTAAAGGAGGAAAGAGAAGTATAAAGGTGGAGAGGTTTAGGGAGGGAATTCCAGAACTTAAGGCCCAGGTAGCTGAAAGCACAGCCACCATTGGTGGAGAATTAAAATCAGAGATGCTCAAGAGGCCAACATTAGATGAGCACAGATATCTCAGAAGGTTGTGGCGCTGGAGGAGCTGGAGGAGATTACAGAGGTAAGCAGGCGTGAGGCTACGAGGGAGAAAAATTTAACTTCAATTTGCTGCTTGACTGGGAGCCAGTGCAGCTCAATGAGCACAGGAAAAATGGGTGAATGGAAATTGGTGCCACTAAAGACATAGGCAGCAGAGTTTAGGATCTCTTCAAGGTTATGGAAGGTAGCATGTGGGAGGCTGACCAGGGATGTGTTGGAATAGTCAAGTCTAGAAATATCAAAGGCATGGATGAGGGTTTCAGCAGCAAATGAGCTGAGGCGGGGTAGAATCAGGCAATGATACGTAGGTGGAAATAGGCGGCCTTAGTGACGGCACAGATATTTGGTCAGAAGCTCAGCTTGGGATTAAATATGATACCAAGTTTGCAAACAGCCTTATCCAGCCTTGGGCAGTTGCCAGGCAAAGGGATAGAGTAGGTAGTTAGGGATTGGAGTTTATAGTGGGACCAAAGACAATGGATTCAGTCTTTCCAATATTTAAATAGACTACATCCAGTACTGGATGTTAAATAAGCAGTCTGATAATTTAGCAACAGTGGAGGAGTTGAGAGACGTGGTGATGAGGTAGAGCTGGGCATCACCAGCTTAATATGTGAAAATAGCTGTGTTTTTGGATGGTGTTGCTGAGCGGCAGCATGTAGATGATAATAGGAGGGGCCAAGGAAAGATCCTCAGGGGACATCACAGGTAACTGTGGGGGAGCAGGAAAAGAAGCCATTGCAAGTGATACACTGGCTACAATTAGATAAATAAGAATGGAACCATGCGAGTGCAGTTCCACCCAGCTGGACTATGCTGGAAAGGTGTTGGAGGAGGATGATGTGATCAACCATGACAAAGGCTCCCAAAAGGTCCAAAAGTACAGGGAGGAAATTACCTTTAACACAGTCACATAGGATGTCATTTATGACTTTGATAAGAGCTGTTTTAGTACTGTGGAAGGGTGGAAACCTGATTGGAGGGATTCAAGCATGGAGTTCCAGGAAACATAGGCACAGATTTGGGAGGCGACAACACATTCATAGACTTTGGAGAGGAAAGAGAGGTAGGATTGCAGCAGCCCCATGGTGCAGGGTAACATGCATTCCACATTTAGCATTTTACAGGTGCCGCACGTCAATCTTGCCCTATAATGGAACAGAAAGAGTTTGCAAGGATAGTGGGGTCAATGGTTGTTTTTTTTTTTGCGTAGAGGGATAACGAAGGCAGCTTTAAAGGAGAGAACCGTTAACAATATCCGCTAACATGGGAACCAGGAAAGGAAATCGGGTGATCAGCAGTTGCCCAGGAAATATAGGCCATATCTACTCAACCTCTCCTCATAGGGCAATCCCATCATCCCAGGAACCAGTCTAATGAACATTTGTTGCACTCCTTTGGGACAAGTATGTCTTTCCTTTGGTAAGGAAACCAAAACTGCACACAGTACTCCAGGTGTAACCTGACCAATGCCCTGTATAGTAAGACTTCTTTACTCTTATACTTCAAACCCTTTGTAACAAAATCTAATATACTATTTGACTTCTTAATTGCTTGATGTACCTACACTTCAACATTCTGTGATTCATGTACAAGGATACCCAAGTCCCTCTGAAAGTAAACATTTTCCAATTAAATAATACTCTGTATTTGTTATTTTTCTGATTGAAGTGGATAACTTCACACTTATCCACCTTACATTCCATGTGCATGTTCTTGAGTCTCACCTAACTTGTCAATATTCCTCTACAGCATCTTTGCAACCTCCTCACCGCTTACCTTCCCTGCTTCTATCATCAACAAACTTATGCACATTGCACTCAGTCCTCTCACCTGAATTGTTAATATAGATTGTAAATAGTTGAGGCCCAATTACTGACCCTTGCAGTACCCTGCTGGTTACAGCCAACCCCAAAATGTCCCGTTTACTCCTATGCTCTGTTAACCAATCCTCAATCCATGCCAATATATTACACAAGAACAGAGAAACAGGAGTAGGCCATTCAGCCTGTCAAGCCTGCTCTGCCATTCAATTAGATCATGGGTGAACACCACTTTCCTACATTATCTCCATATCCTTTGATGTCATTTGTCTCCAGAAATCTATCGAATTCTGTCTTGAACATGCTCAGTGATTGAGCTTCCACAGCCCTCTGGGATAGAGAATTCCAAAGATTCACCACCCTCTGAGTGAAGAAATTCCTCCTCATCTCAGACTTAAATGCCTACCCCTTAAACTGAGGTTATGTCCCCCGGTTCTAGGTTCACCAGCCAAGGGAAACATCCTATCTACATCCACCTTGTCACACCCTATAAGAATTTTGTAAGTTTCAATGAGATCACCTCTCATTCTTCAAAACCCTTGAGAATACAAGTCTAGTTTCCTCACTCTCTCCTCACATGTCAATCCCACCATTCCAGGGATTACTCTGGTGAACCTCCATTGCACTTCTTCTATGGCAAGTATATCCTTCCTTAGATAAGGAGAGCAAAACTGTACACAATACTCCAGGTATGGTCACACCAAGGCTCTCCACAATTGCAGCAAGACATTTTTATTCCTGTACTCCCAATCCCTTGAGTCCTAATTTTAAGTAACAAATTCTCGTGTAGCACCTTATCAAATGCTTTTTGAAAATGAAAAGATACAAAGCATCCAGTGGTTACCTCTTATCCATTCCTTTTGTCAAACAGGATTTCCCTTTCAGAAATCCACATCAACTCTGCTGAAAGACATTATGATTCTCTAAGTGCTCTGTCTACATGTCTCTAATAATAGATTCTGGACATTAACTTGCATGATGCATTGCCTTGGGTCACACACCAGCTGGACAATGAGTATATTCATTCTCTTTAGGTTCCATTATAGGGCAAGGTTGATGTGTGGCACCTGTAAAACGCTAAGTGTGCAATGTATGTTACCCTGCACCATGGGGCTGCTGCAATCCCAGTGAAGCCAGATACTTGCTCCACTTGCTTGCCTGTGGCAATGGACAACAACAACAAAAAAAGGTTAGATTTATATAATGCCTTTGGTGTAATAAAATGTCTCAAGGTGCTACACAGTGCATTATAAAACAAAGTATGATACCAAGCTACAAAAGGCTTGGTCAAAGAGGTAGCTCTTAAGAAGTGTCTTAATGCAAGAAAGCAAGGTGAAGAGGTGGAGAGGAATAGGGAAGGTATTCCAAAGCTTGGGGACTAGGCAACTGAAGGCACGGCCAGCAATGGTGGAGTGTTCAAAATCAAGGATGGACAAGAGGCTGGAATGAGATAATTGCAGATATCTAAGAGGGTTGCAAGGCTGGAGGAGATTACAAATATAGGGAGGGCTGCGACCATGGAGGGATTTGCAAACAAGGGTCAGAATTTTAAAAAGAGATTGGAGCTTGACGGGGAGCTAATGTGGTTCAGTGAGCACAGGATTGACATGTAATTGGCTCTTAATGAATAGAGAGTCTCAGTGACCTCCTTTACACAACAGAGAACAGCAAACTGTGAGAAGTTGCAAATAACTCCAGCAGCAGCCTGGAAGAAGCCAGATGCATAAAAGTTTGTTGCCAAAGTCACCTTCAGAACCAGTGGCAATGCGGTCCTTGCCCCGCTTTGAGGTTGGAGTTGTGGGTGCAGTTGGTGGAAGGTTTCAACCTCACTCATTGTTCCTTGCTAGGTTCAGCGAGAAAAATTGCCCTCTGAACAGCCGAGACAAATATAGCCTCCAACTGAGTATCTTTCTCCTGCTCCTCCCCATTCTTCCAGCAGTTTTCCCTGCTCTGCATGGCCTATTGCATTCTTCAACTCATGCTGTATTCCAAGGAGAATGCTTATTAGTACACAGATGTCTCGGAGCAACTGGTTTATGCAGAAGCCTAGTAGTCATCAGGCCTTCAGCACCTGCTAAAACATTCTCTGCAGACATTTGCAACTTTAAATATCTATGAAAAGGAACAAATACTTGTAGAATTGAAGCAACATCCAAAAGAAATTATCCAGAAACTAACCAGTACTTTATTGTCGATCCCTTTAAATAGTGCTGGTGGGTTGTTCTTTCCTGCTTCTGAACACTGTACAAGATAAAGAAAGTGTACAGATATCCAAAATGGCAGCACTGACATCAAAACCGCATTGTATGCCAATTAATGCGATGATCTACTTGCTCTGCATATTTCAAAGAACAAGGAACAGTACAGCACATGAACAGGCCATTCGGCCCTCCAAGCCTGCGCCGATCTTGATGCCTGTCTAAACTGAAACCTTTTGCACTTCCGGGGCCCATATCCCTCTATTCCCATCCTATTCATGTATTTGTCAAGATGCCTCTTAAACGTCGCTATCGTACCTGCTTCCACCACCTCCCCGGCAGCAAGTTCCAGGCACTCACCACCCTCTGTGTAAAGAACTTGTCTCGCACATCCCCTCTGAACTTTGCCCCTCGCACCTTAAACCTATGTCCCCTAGTAACTGACTCTTCCACCCTGGGAAAAAGCTTCTGACAATCCACTCTGTCCATGCCACTCATAACTTTGTAAACCTCTATCATGTCGCCCCTCCACCTCTGTCGTTCCAGTGAAAACAATCCGAGTTTATCCAACCTCTCCTCATAGCTAATACCTCCAGACCAGGCAACATCCTGGTAAACCTCTTCTGTACCCTCTCCAAAGCCTCCACATCCTTTTGGTACTGTGGCGACCAGAATTGTATGCAATATTCTAAGTGTGGCCTAACTAAGGTTCTGTACAGCTGCAGCATGACTTGCCAATTTTTATACTCTATGCCCCGACCGATGAAGGCAAGCATGCCGTATGCCTTCTTGACTACCTTATCCACTTGCATTGCCACTTTCAGTGATCTATGGACCTGTACGCTCAGATCTCTCTGCCTGTCAATACTCCTAACGGTTCTGCCATTTACTGTATACTTCTCACCTGTGTTAGACCTTCCAAAATGCATTACCTCACATTTGTCCGGATTAAACTCCATCTGCCATTTCTCCGCCCAAGTCTCCAACCGACCTATATCCTGCTGTATCCTCTGATAATCCTCATCACTATCCGCAACTCCACCAACCTTTGTGTCGTCTGCAAACTTACTAATCAGACCAGCTAAATTTTCCTCCAAATCATTTATATATACTACAAACAGCAAAGGACCCAGCACTGACCCCTGCGGAACACCACTAGTCACATCCCTCCATTCAGAAAAGCACCCTTTCACTGATACCCTCTGTCTTCTATGACCGAGCCAGTTCTGTATCCATCTTGCCAGCTCACCTCTGATCCCATGTGACTTCACCTTTTGTACCAGTCTGCCATGAGGGACCTTGTCAAAGGCTTTACTGAAGTCCATGTCGACAACATCCACTGCCCTTCCTTCATCAATCATCTTCGTCACTTCCTCAAAAAACTCGATCAAGTTAGAGAGACATGACCTCCCGTTCACAAAACCATGCTGCCTCTCGCTAATAAGTCCATTTGTTTCCAAATGGGAGTAAATCCTGTCCCGAGGAATCCTCTCCAATAATTTCCCTACCACTGACGTAAGGCTCACCGGCCTATAATTTCCTGGATTATCCTTGCTACCCTTCTTAAACAAAGGAACAACTTTGGCTATTCTCCAGTCCTCTGGGACCTCACTTGTAGTCAATGCGATACAAAGATTTCTGTCAAGGCCCCAGCAATTTCATCCCTTGCCTCCCTCAGTATTCTGGGGTAGATTCCATCAGGCCCTGGGGACTTATCTACCTTAATGTTTTTCAAGACGCTTAACCCCTCCTCCTTTTTGATATCGACATGACCCAGACTATCTACACTCCCTTCCCTAGACTCATCATCCACCAAGTCCTTCTCTTTGGTGAATACTGATGCAAAGTACTCATTTAGTACCTCGCCCATTTCCTCTGTCTCCACTCATAGATTCCCTCCTCTTTCCTTGAGTGGGCCAACCCTTTCCCTGGCTACCCTCTTGCTCTTTATATACATATAAAAAGCCTTGGGATTCTGCTTAATCCTGTTTGCCAATGACATTTCATGACCCCTTTTAGCCCTCCTGACTCCTTGCTTAAGTTCCTTCCTACTTTCTTTATATTCCTCAGGGGCTTCGTCTGTTCCCAGCCTTCTAGCCCTTACGAATACTTCCTTTTTCTTTTTGACTAGGCTCACAATATCCCTCGTTATCCAAGGTTCCTGAAACTTGCCAGACTTATCCTTCATCCTCACAGGAACATGCGGTCCTGGGTTCTAATCAATTTCAGTCAGATGTTCACTGAATGTGTGCTGTCATGGTCCTGCAGATTTATTTTGGCAATATGCGGTGTAGCTTTAAGGCTTGCAAAGGATCAGTACTGCTTTAAGAATCAGCAGGCCTCATGAGTGACCAAGAAGGTGTATTTTCGTTACCTTGGATACAGCCATTCAGAGACTGTGATTCAAAGGGTGCATTCTCGTTACCATGGATACAGCACTGGGATTGCACATCATGCGATACATTTATTACAATTCAATTTTGAACTGGCTTTTTAGTTGAAGACAGTCTGTTCTAACAGAACACAGACAGACAGCTAGTGTTAGCACTTGCAAAAATAGCTCTCAGCCATTTAAACTGAAGGAAGAGAATTTTAGTCTAAGTATTATTATGTCTCAAAATTCTAAAAAAAAGTCAAGCCAAAACAGAGATTTCTGATAATTTAAACTGAAGGAAGGGAAGTGAGGCTGTGACAATCTTTCATCCCTCAAAATCTCTAAAGTCAGATTGATTCTATTGAAAGTGTTTGCAAGTTGTTAATTGTTGAAAAGGGGAAGGAAAGCATCACTTACTGCTGGAGTTAGACTATGGACTGTTCTACTGTGGAAGAACATTTTTTTCCCCATCGGATGGCTATGAGGACTTCAAGCAACATTGGGCTCTAAATTTGCAAGGACTCTAATTTTTTTCTATTTTAAATGTTGTTTATATCTTCATAGTGTTTAAGAATATAGTTTTTCTAAGTAAACAGCTAATTTGTTGATTTAAAGACACCTGGTTTGGTTAGCCTCATTCGGGGGTTAATAGTTGGTACAATTTGGCTGGGTCTTTCTTTAATTTGGAAAGTTTAAAATGATATGTTAGGCGATCAGTGGAGGGACGGGATTGAATTAACAGTGCATTTCTCCCACCACAGTCAGAATCATATATCTTGATTGGGAGCTTTGACTGGAGCAGTCAGCCGTAACATATTTATTGGGGGCTCATCTAGGATTTGAATCACATATTAATTGGGTTTCATGGGATTTGAATCATATCTTAATTGGGGGCTCGCTCACAGTCGAATCATATTTAATTCGGTGGTTCGCGTCTGAAATCAGGATCAGACAAATCTGGAGGGCTCACATTTGGAATCATAGTAACTACTCATCTCTGGAATAACATATTTAAATTGGGGTCCTGCGATTGGCATCATATCAATTGCTCTCGAATCTGGGATCATATCACTTTGAAATTCAATTGTTGGAATCTAAATCTGAAACCAATTGCAATGTAATTAAAAGAACCAGGTCTCTTGCAGAGTAAGGTATAATCTATACCATTGTTATGGCATTAGTGGTTGTAGCAGAGTTTTTGGGAAAGCAGAATGTTTCCCTCAGTGACTTGATAACTTTAACTAAGAACAAATTAAAAGAAATGGCAGCAAAATTGGGGTTGGAATTGAAATCATGTACCAAAAAAGTAGAGATAATTGACATAATAGCCGAACATCTGGAATTAGTAGAAGAAGATGATGATGATGACACAGATGAAGGGCAATACGAGGAACAAGAAAGGGAATATGAGAGACAAGAAGTTAGTAGGTCCGAGAGTGATGCAGTGATATTGGCTAGCATTCAGTTAGAAATAAAAAAAACTGGAGCTTCAGCAGAAAAAAGAATTAAGAAAACCTGAACTTCAAATAGAAAGTGAAAGAGAAGAGAGGGACTTTAAGTTAGAAGAGATTGAACGAAGACAAAAGGGCAGGAAGAATCTGAATTTAGAGCAGGACCCAGCAAGAAGTTGTTTAAATTTATACAGGCTCTTCCTATATTCACGGAATGGGATGTAGAGGAATTTTTCATATCTTTTGAAAAAATAGCCAAATAGATGAAATGGCTGAAAGAAAGCTGGACATTGCTGTTGCAGGGCAGGCTGGTAGGCAGAGCTCATGAAGCTTATGCCCTGCTTTCTGAAGAGGCTTCTGCAGATTATGAGATGACAAAAAAGGCTATTCTCTCTGCATGTGAGTTAGTCCCTGAAGCTTACCATCAGAAGTTTAGGAACTTATGGAGATTGACTGGGCAAACATATTTAGAATTTGAGAGGGTGAGGCAAATTAATTTTGACCATTGGATACAGGTATTAAAGATAGAAACCACATATGAGAACCTTCAAGAATTAATTCTCTTAGAAGAGTTTAAAAATTCAATTCCTTCAGTCGTGAGAACTCGTAATGATAACCTGAAAGTTTTGAAAGCTAGGCAAGCAGCAGAGACTGCTGATGATCTTGAGCTTGTGAATAAGCCAACCTATTTTGTACATCACCCCCATAAACCCGAGAAAGTTAGAAAGTGGGAGAGTGAAAGGAAGGCAAGAAGCCGGGGACAAGAAGGAACAGCTGGGAATGCCCCAGGATTACCTCCTCAGGTCTGAAAGGAAGGTGCTGAGGGAAGAAGTGAGGTTGGCAAGCCAAAGTGTTATCATTGCAACAAAACGGGTCATTTACGTTCAGAGTGCTGGAAATTGCGAGGTAAACCCAAAGGACTTGTTGGGGTACGCAAAGTTAGTGCAGAGGAAAAGACTCTGACTGAGAGTATAGCAGACCAGGCTGTAGTTTTAACGACAGCTGTGAATGTGAAACCAGATACTAAAACTAAGAGGAGTGTAGAGGTTAAGGGGTGGCCCAGTGGCGCAGTGGTTAGCACCACAGCCTCACAGCTCCAGGGACCTAGTTTCAATTCTGAGATACTGCCTGTGCGGAGTTTGCAAGTTCTCTCTGTGACCGTGTGGGTTTTTGCCGGGTGCTCCAGTTTTCTCCCACAGCCAAAGACTTGCAGGTGATAGGTTAATTGGCCATTGTAAATTGCCCCTAGTGTAGGTAGGTGGTAGGGAATATGGGATTACTGCAGGATTGGTATAAATGGGTGGTTGTTAGTCGGCACAGACTCGGTGGGCCAAAGGGCCTGTTTCAGTGCTATATCTCTAAATAAAGTACCTGAGAGTTATAATGATTTTTTGTTAAAGGGGAGAATAATTCTGTATCCTACAAATGAGGCAAGAAAACCTATCATTATACTCAGGGATACAGGAGCAACCCAAACTCTATTGCTGGGGAAAGATGTGAGCTTTCCACCAGAGAGTGTCTTGAATGTTACAGTTTTAGTTAATGGAATTGGCAGGGTGTGTATACTCCTACCTTTGTATAAAGTATGCCGAGAGAGTGACTTAATATCTGGGATAGTAACTGTAGGTGATGTCCACAGTTTACCAGTAAAGGGAATTGATCTACTCCTCGGAAATGATTTGGCTGGATCAAAAGTATCAGTTTCTCCTATAGTTACAGAGGAACGATGTGAAATTAAGGAAACAGAGCAATTACAGGAACAAGTTCTGGGAATATTTCCTGCATATGTAGTTACTCGAGTAATGGCTAAACAGGATCCCTTGTCGGAGGTAAAAGGGGCACCACAAATAGATAGCCAGGCATCTGAAACCTTATTTGGGGATTTAGATAATCCAAATGAGATGTTTAACAGATCATCTATCATTGCAGCACAGCAAGCTGATCCAGAGATATACCGAAGAGCACAGACAGCTCTGTCAGAAGCTGAGGTGAAAGGAGTTGCGGAAGGCTATTATATAGCAAACGAGGCTTTGAGGAGGAAATGGAGACCGCCTCATAGGCCTGCCGACAAAGACTGGACAGTTGTTGAACAGATAATGGTACCACCTAAATATTGACAAGGATTATTAAGGTTAGCGCACAACATTCCTTTTGCAGAACATAGGGAAATGGGAAAGACTAAATCACGCATAAGCAAACGTTATTACTGGCCAGGTCTTACAAAGGATGAGAGACAATTTTGTAGAGCATGCCACACCTGTCAAATGGAAGGAAAAACAAAATTACCATAAAACCAGGGGATGAAGTATTAGTGTTGTTACCATCACAGGGGTAACCAGTGAAAGCACGGTTCAGTGGTCCATATAGAGTGATCAAAAGAGTGGATGAGGTGGATTACTTGATTGACACCCCTGATCGCCGGAAGAAGAAGCGGTTGTGTGACATTAATATGCTCAAACCATATTACCGCTGGGAGAAGGATAAGCCAGTACAGGTATGTCAGGTAAAGGGGACTGTGGAGAAGGAAAAGGATAGTGAGGATGAGGCAGAAGTAGGCCTAGGAAATTCTCAGATTGAACCCCCAACTATCAAATTAGCGAATGCAGAATGGCTAGGAAAATTAAACCATAGGCTTTTACACTTAAAGGCAAAACAGCATGAAGTCCCAACCAGGGTTTTCACAACATTTCACAAAGTTTGTAGTGATAAGCCAGGATGTACAACCTTAGCCACACATGATATGGGTATAGGGGGAACCATTCCTTTAAAACAACATCCTTGCCGCTTAGGTCCAGGCAGACAGGTCCAAGTGGAAGCAGAGGTACAATGCATGCTGAAGAGCAGCTTAGATGAACCTAGTCAGGACAGCTGGAATTCGCAGGTGGTCTTGAAGTCGAAACCTGGTGGGCCAGCTCAAACTTGCATAGACTCTAGACAAGTCACCGTGGTAAAGACAGCAGATTCCTACCCAAATTCTTATTTAAAGGACTGTATGGACAGAGTGGGCAACACAATGTGTCTTAAAGAGACAGGTGTGTTGGAGGGATACTGTCAATTTCCTTTGACACCCCAGGGTAAGAAAAAAATCAGCTTCTGTTACACTGGACAGGGTGTTCCAATGTCAAGTGATGCAACATAGGTTAAGGGGTACTCAAGAAACTTCTCAGAGAATAGTTAACCCAGTAGTGGTCAGTGCTCCTAGCTGTGCAGTTCACCTGGTTGAGGTGATGGACAATAAGGACACTTGGAAGGAAAACACAAAACAATTGGAAAACTATGCTTGTAAATTTGAAATGGGTTAATTGGAACAAACTTTTGAAAATTTAAAGCTGAAATGTTCTGGTGGAACTTGTTGCTGTAGTTTAAATATTGTTTTTAGAAATGTGTATATCTGTAAATGCGTGAAGAAAAATTTAGCATTTTTTTCAATTTGTATTTTTTTACCCATTGTAATGAAACGCATTTCAGGAATGGTGTTTCATTCCACTAGAGGTGGAGGTGTCATGGTCCTGTAATTTTTTTTCCGGGAATATGTGGTCTATCTATATGGCTTGCAAAGTATCAGTACTGCTTTAAGAACCAGCAGGCCACTGGAGTTACCAAGAAGGTGTATTTTCATTGCCTTGGAGACAGCCATTCGGAGACTGCAATTCAAAGGGTGCATTCTCATTACCATGGATACAGCACTGGGATTGAGCAACATGCAATACATTGGTTACAATTCAATTTTGAACTGGCTTTTTAGTTGAAGACAGTCTGTTCTAACAGAACACAGACAGACAGCTAGTGTTAGCACTTGAAAAAAGAGCTCTCAGCCATTTAAACTGAAGGAAGAGAATTTTAGTCTGTTTAGGTATTATTATCTCTCAAAATTCTAAAAAAAAAGTCAAGCCAAAACAGAGATCTCTGATAATTTAAACTGAAGGAAGGGAAGTTAGACTCTAAAGTCAGATTGATTCTATTGAAAGTGTTTGCAAGTTGTTAATTGTTGAAAAGGAGAAGGAAAGCATCACTTACTGCTGGAGTTAGACTATGGACTGTTCTACTGTGGAAGAACATTTTTTTCCCCATCGGATGGCTGTGAGGACTTCAAGCAACATTGGACTCTAAATTTGCAAGGACTCGATTGCTTTTCTATTTTAAATGTTGTTTATATCTTCATAGTGTTTAAGAATTTAGTTTTTCTAAGTAAACAGCTAATTTGTTGATTTAAAGACACCTGGTTTGGTTAGCCGCATTCGGGGGTTAATAAATGGTACAATTTGGCTGGGTCTTTCTTTAATTTGGAATGTTTAAAATGATATGTTAGGCAATCAGTGGAGGGACAGGATTGAATTAACAGTGCGTTTCTCCCACCACAGTCAGAATCATATATTTTGATTGGGGGCTTTGACTGGAGCGGTCAATTGTAACAGTGCTAATGCCCGCACTGATATGGTGTCTGACGTGATCTACCCTAATAAGTTTGTGCACTTGCCACAGACTCCATTTTGGAACTCTAAGGGCATGCGTGGCACCCAAAAAGCTGGCGCTACAGATCTGAATTTTTCTCCCCGTGTGACCAAGTGTGGGGAGGTGGCAGGAGATGGTATGACTAAGGGTGAAACAGGTGTCTGCGTTAATGGTGTTCGGAGATGCAACCTACCTGGATGGAGTGGGCTTGATAAGCCAGATGGTCTTTCCTGTTCTTCCTAGGTTTAAGGTTGTAAGTATTTTTTTTATTTTATTT
The DNA here is from genome assembly GCF_036365525.1 of Heterodontus francisci. Lineage (NCBI taxonomy): Eukaryota > Metazoa > Chordata > Chondrichthyes > Heterodontiformes > Heterodontidae > Heterodontus > Heterodontus francisci. The sequence goes on along the minus strand of NC_090385.1, from coordinate 89,297,158 downwards.
ATAGATACAGCACTGAAACAGGCCCTTTGGCCCACCGAGTCTGTGCCGACCATCAACCACCCATTTTATACTAATGCTACACTAATCCCATATTCCTACCATATCCCCACCTGTCCCTATATTCCCCTACCACCTACCTATACTAGGAGCAATTTATAATGGCCAATATACCTATCAACCTGCAAGTCTTTGGCATGTGGGAGGAAACCGGAGTACCCGGAGAAAACCCACGCAGACACAGGGAAAACTTGCAAACTCCACACAGGCAGTACCCAGAATTGAACCCGGGTCGCTGGAGCTGTGAGGCTGCAGTGCTAACCACTGCACCACCCTATAGTAATAATAGTAATGGTATTTAACTGTTTAAAATTTCCCCCATATACCCTGTTGTACATTGAGTGGGTTTACACCAAGTTCTGTCTATGAATGGAGGAAACAACTCGAATATCACAACTAGATGGTTGACACACAATGACTGCTTAAAAGGCGGAGTAGTAAAATGATAGCCTATGCCTAATGCTGAAGACATTGTTAACTCGAATGGAGGAAACCAATATTCCCTCTAAGCTGAATGGCCATGCAGAAAACCATAAGTTCCCACACCAGGCCAAGCATAAGTTGGCCCCTTTAATTTACCACACCTGCACAGCCAGGCAAAAAAAAACTTAAAGGGCCCGTGCATTTAAATGAATCGGCTGCGCATTCCAAAAAATAAACAATGATACGTTAGTTGAAACATTAATACTTGTTTCAATTACACAGTTTAGCCAAAAATATTTGACCCACCCAAACTGAGGTCAGTGGTACTTTTCTACAATCTTTGCTGGAAATCATGTGCTTTAAGCTCAGTAAACAACAGAAACCTTGGTGACCTGGGGAAGATGTTTACAGAGAAGCCACATGTAAAGGTTTATGGAGGTCAGGAGGTTGACTTTCTGTTTGGGTTAGAATAATGTTTTCAGTTCAGTTGGGGTGTGAACTGTTTTGAAGACAGTTGGTGTTGTGTCTGCCAAGGAAAAAGAAACCGCAGCTCATTTTGCCTACACCTTTTTAAGAGAGCCTGAAAAGGCCAGTGTGTCAGCACCTCTTTCCTCCACCTCAGTCATAACAATGCTGACAATCAAACATAGTCTTTCCAATTCACTTGCTTCAAGTAGTGGCGATAATTCATTAAAATAAATGAGTGAACATTGGTGTTAAAGGCACACCAATTGAAATTCGAGACTCGGGGGTTTAAAATAGGAACGGTGTCCATTACTCTGCAGTGACATCTGCACCTGAATGAGCCTAAAATTCATGTACACCTAGAAATCCATGGGTCCTCACAGTGAGAGATTGGCTTAATCTCTGGAGAAACGGTGTTAATCACTAACAATGGTAATTTATATCATTTTTCTTGGATGCCTGGTGATTTTCTGCCAAAGTAACGGTGAGAGATTGGGGGAACCTCATGGAAATTCTGCCCCATGCACTTTAAGGGATATCAAGATGCTTCCTTACCTGCCACAAGGTGGAACCCTCAGATCGGGAAACTCTCACAATGGCGACAATTGGGATCCACATAATACAGAAGATTATCATACACCAGCCAAGTGCTATTGCCCAGACAGAGTACTCAACAGGTCCATATGTTGGTGGGACAAGCATTGCTAAAGACCAGATTAAGATTGCCTGAATGAAATGATTGCACAAAACATGTTCAGAAACGGAATGAGATTATTATCTGCAGCTTGATTATTTTCAATTTAAGTCACTAAAAGATGTAACAATTCCTTACTGTCAGCAAACACGGAGAGATAAAAAACCAACACACTCTCCACCACAGCCAGAAGAGCCAATTCCTTTCCCCAATCATCATCTCAATGTCCTTGATGAATCTGTTTCCCCCTGTGAACAACAAGAAGGCAGAGAGACACAATCACTTGGTTTGTGTTGTCTTCAGGGAAGCTTGGAGTGAAGATGTTTGGGCAACATGCCCATCAGTAATTAGTAGGAAAACAGCTGCAGTAGAATTTACCCCAATAACAACCAGCTGTAACCCAGCAAGAACAAGGCGTTCATGAGTGAAGGATGCAGAACGCTCTGCTTGTCTCATATTGGCCTTTGGAATCAATTGGAGGATGATCTTTGACAACTAAAGAGAGCACTTGAACAATACCCATCATCTTCAGATCTGGATGACTACATTTCATCACCCTATATTTTGTCTCGATTCTAAGATCCATGCAAGTACTTTTTTAAAAAACGGAATTATTTCATTTTGCTTCAGATTCATGGGTGAAGGATGTAATAGGCACCACCTGTCTCATATTGGTCTTTGGAAACAAATAGAGAAAGAAAGATTGTAATTACCATAGATCCAGCTTAGGCCGATGACTTCCAGAAGAGCAACTACAAGAATGCCCCATCCAGCACAGAAATGATCAATTAAATTTATCCAGTAAATACCAGCCTGAAAAGAAATGAAATCTTTGAAAATGTGCTGCATGCGAAAATTGTAAAACTCTCCATTCAAAATAAGCAATTTCTGGATCACTAAATCACCACTTTTACTTAATGTTAAAGCAACAACACCTAATTTGACTAAACCATAACATTGCGATCTCTCTAGTCTACCATAACTACAGTTGGAGTAGAAACACTCTCTGATCAGATACTTCCACGCAGCTGTTAATGTTTGAGATCTTTACACACCCAATAACTCTGATCCACCTCTTATATCCTATCCAGTGTCTTGAAATTAGACCAGATGAATTACATTGTCTCATTGTCATGGTTACATGGATAAATGCAGCAGCCAGTTTAGAGACAACATAATTACAGATGATGAAGGCCATTCAGTCCATCTTTATTCAGCCATTAAAGGTTTGTTAACATCCCACCATTGCAGCATCTGATTATTTCTTCAATGATTGCAAAGCTTTTGCCTCCATTGGTCTGTGAGAAAATTAATTCCAAATGTAGATCACACTTTGTGTGTTGAAGAATTTCCTGACATCCAAGATTGAGGTTTAGAAACCAAAATCCTCTGATCAGAGGTGAGAGCGTTACTAACTGAATCCAACTGAGACAATGGGCTGAATTTTACCACAGGCTTCAGGATCCGACATCACTGGGGTGAAAAGTGTATCTCGAGCAGCAGGACCGGCTCAGTGACTTTGCCACAGGCAGCCTCCTAATTGGCTACTTGCGGGCACACGATCCAATTAAGGCTGGCAGGCAGGCTTCTGATGTTGCTGGTCCAATCAGAGGGTAGGCAGCTCTGAAGCCTCAGCAGCACCACTGGGAGAGGTGGGCACTGCTGAGGTAGGTTGGAGACCTTGGGGCATCTCAAAAAGGAGGTGCCTATGGACAAGTATTTGAAAATTAAAATTTGGATGACTAAGGGCAGTCGTCCCTGTGGGATGGAGGGGAAGTCTCTCTGGGGAATCGTTGGGACTGCGGCTCTGCCACTTCTGCCTGTAGCCCCCTTTTTGAGCCATGGAGCCTCTGGCTCTGGCTGCCACAGGAAGGCCACCTCCATGAAGCTGGTGGGTGCCCCATGCAGCGGGGGACCACTTCGCCATCAGCAAAATGCTAGCAACCCATAAAATGGCCCATAATTAGGCCCCTGATTAATTAAATCGGCTGCCTGCCTCTGAGGAGCTGGCAGTCGATCCGCCTCACAGCCTTCCTCCTGCCCGCTGCTGGGAACCTTCTCCAGCGGGAAGATGGTGATGGGGAGTCATTACGGCATGACTCCCCAATCTTCTATCAGGCACCCCCCACCCCCACTCCCCCCCCCCCACCTCTGTTCTCCCCACCCAGGGGCAGTAAAATTAAGCACAGAAACTCAGCAAAGTTGTCATCCCTACACTAAAAGACAAGATGTTTTCCATAATATCCTGCTGATTTAAAATGTACACCTGGGTGTTAACAAAGCTGAGTTTCATCTCTTTAATCAGGCTCTGTATTTAGTAACAGCAGATGGAGAAGGGTCAGTCAGTCCCACATCGTCACTGCACAATGTTAAACAAGTGGGAAAAAAACAACAGGACCTCAAAGAGTTATAACCAGCACCAACTTCAGTTATGAAGATAGATTGGAGAAATTAGGACTGTTTTCCTCGGAGAACGACATAGGTAGAAAGAGGGATGAGGTCCTGTAACAAGAATTTAGGGAATTAGGTAGCAGATTATTAAGCAGGACCTCAAAGGTTGTAATCTCTGGATTACTCCCGGTGCCATGTGCTAGTGAGTATAGGAATAAGAGGATAAAGTAGATGAATACGTGGCTAAGGAGATGGTGCAGGTGGGACGGCTTTAATTTGCCGGATCACTAGGTCTGTTTCTGGAAAAGGTGGGACCTGTACAAGTTGGACGGGTTGCACCTGAACCAGAACGGGACCGACATCCTTGCTGGGAGGTTTGCTGGTGCTGTTGTGGGGGGTTTAAACTAATTTGGCAGGGGGATGGGATACAGAGTAGAGGTAATGTAGGGGGTGATGCACAGTCAAATATAGAACAGAAACAGAGTCAGTCTGGAAGGCAGAGCAAATATAGACCCGTTAAGGCACAAGGGAAAAATGCAAGGCTGGATTGCATCTATTTTAATGCAAGGAGTCTTACCAGTAAGGCAGATGAATTGAGGGTGTTGATTAACACATAGGATTATGATATTATTGCAATCACAGAGACATGGTTGAGGGAGGGGTAGGACTGGCAGCTCAATATTCCAGGATATAGAATCTTCAGGCATGATAGGGGAGGGGATAAAAGAGGAGGTGGCATTGCACTGTTGATCAAGGAGTCAATTACTGCAGTAAGGAGGGATGATATCTTAGAAGGTTCCTCAAATGAGGCCATATGGGTAGAACCTAAAAACAAAAAGGGGGCAATCACTTGGCTGGGAGTGTACTGCAGGCCTCCAAACAGTCAGGGAGAGATAGAGGAGCAGATATGTAGGCAAATCTCAGACAGGTGTAAAAAGTTTAGGGTAATAATAGTCGGGGATTTCAACTTGCCTAATATCAACTGGGATGGTCTCAGTGCAAAAGGCTTAAAGGGGGCGGAATTCTTAAAGTGCATACAGGAGAGCTTTTAGAGCCAGTACATAGAAAGTCCTACAAGAGAAGGGGCGGTACTGGACCTAATCCTAGGGAATGAAGCTAGACAAGTGGTAGAAGTGTCAATGGAGGAGCATTTTGGGGATAGTGACCATAACTCTGTAAGATTTAAAGTAGTTATGGAAAAGGACAAAGATGGACCGGAAATAAAGGTACTGAATTGGGGGAAGGCCGATTTCAATATGATAAAACAGGATCTGGCCAAAGTGGACTGAGAGCAGCTACTTGTAGGAAAGTCTGCATCAGACCAGTGGGAGTCATTCAAAGAGGAAATAGTAAGAATTCAGAGCCAACATGTACCCATTAAGGTGAAGGGTAGGACCAACAAGTCCAGGGAACCCTGGATGTCAAGGGATATCGAGGATTGCATCAGGAAAAAAAGGTGGTTTATGGCAGATTCAGAGCGCTGAAAACAGCGGAGGCCCTAGAGGGGTATAGAAAGTGTGTGTGGGGTGGGAGGGGGGGGTGTACTTAAAAAAAGTAATTAGGAGAGCGCAGAGGGGACATGACAAAACACTGGCAGGCAAGATAAAGGAAAATCCTAAGGCACTTTATAAGTATATTCAGGGCAAGAGGATAAGCAGGGAAAGAGTAGGGCCCATTACAGACCAAAGTGGCAATGTGTGTGTGGAGCCGGAGGATATAGGTGAGGTTTGAAATGATTCCTTTTCATCTGTGTTCACTATGGAGAAGGACAATGTAGGTGTAGAGATCAGGGAGCAGGATTGGGATATACTTGAACATATTAGCATTGAAAGGGAGGAAGTATTAGCTGTGTTAGCGGGCTTAAAAGTGGATAAATCTCCAGGTCCAGACGAGATATATTCCAGGCTGTTATGTGATGCAAGGGAGGAGATAGCAGGGGCTCTGACACAAATTTTCAAATCCTCTCTGGCTACAGGAGAGGTACCAGAGGACTGGGGGACAACGAATGTGGAACCATTATTCAAGAAGGGTAGCAGAGATAGACCAGGTAATTACAGGCTGGTGAGTCTAACATCAGTGGTTGGGAAACTATTGGAAAAAATTCTGAGGGACAGGATTAATCTCCACTTGGGGAGGCAGGGATTAATCAGGGATAGTCAGCATGGCTTTGTCAGGGGGAGATCGTGTCTAACTAACTTGATTGAAATTTTCAAGGAGGTGACTAGATATGTAGATGATGGTAAAGCAGTTGATGTAGTCTACATGGACTTCAGTAAGGCTTTTGATAAGGTCCCGCATGGGAGATTGGCTAAGAAGGTAAGAGCCCATGTGATCCAGGGCAATTTGGCAAATTGGATCCAAAATTGTCTGAGTGGCAGGAGGCAGAGGGTGATGGTCGAGGGTTGTTTCTGCGAGTGGAAGCCTATGACCAGTGGTGCACCACAGGGATCGGTGCTGGGACCCTTGCTATTTGTAGTGTACATTAATGATTTAGACGTGAATATAGGAGGTATGATTAGTAAGTTCACAGATGACACGAAAATTGGTGGTGTCGTAAATAGTGAGGAGGAAAGGCTTAGATTACAGGATGATATAGATGGGCTGGTAAGATGGGCGGAGCAGTGGCAAATAGAATTTAATCCTGAGAAGTGTGAGGTGATGCATTTTGGGAGGACTAGCAAGGCAAGGGACTATACAATGGATGGTAGGACCCTAGGAAGTACAGAAGGTCAAAGGGACCTTGGTGTACTTGTCCATAGATCACTGAAGGTAGCAGCACAGGTAGATAAGGTGGTTAGGAAGGCATATGGGATACTTGCCTTTATTAGCCGAGGCATAGAATATAAGAGCAGGGAGGTTATGGTGGAGCTGTATTAAACACTAGTTAGGCCACAGCTGGAGTACTGTGTACAGTTCTGGGCACCACACTTTAGGAAGGATGTGATTGCACTGGAGAGGGTGCAGAGGAGATTCACCAGGATGTTGCCTGGGCTGGAGCGTTTCAGCTATGAAGAGAGACTGAAAAGGCTGGGGTTGTTTTCCTTAGAGCAGAGAAGGCTGTGAAGGGACCTGATTGAGGTATACAAAATTATGAGGGGCATTGATAGATTAGGTAGGAAGAAACTTATTTCCTTAGTGGAGGGGTCAATAACCAGGGGGCATCGATTTAGGGTAAGGGGCAGAAGGTTTAGAGGGGATTTGAGGAAAAGAAATTTCACCCAGAGGGTGGTTGGAATCTGGAACGCACTGCCTGAAGAGGTGGTAGAGGCAGGAACCATCACAACATTTAAGGAGTATTTAGATGAGTACTTGAAACGTCATTGCATACAATGCTACAGGCCAAGTGCTGGAAAATGGGATTAGAATAGTTAGGCGCTTGATGGCTGGCACAGCAGACACGATGGGCCGAAGGGCCTGTTTCTGTATTGTATGACTCTATGACTCTAAGAGAAGGCTGAGAGGTGATTTGATAGAGGTATTCAAAATCATGAAGGGTCTGGACAGAGTAGATAAAGAGAAACTGTTCCCACTCGTGAAAGGATCGAGAACAAAAGGGCACATATTTAAAATATTTGGTAAGAGAAGCAAAAGTGACAAGAGGAATAACTTTTTCATGCAGTGTGTGGCTAAGGTTTGGAATGCGCTGCCTGAGAACGTGGTGGAGGCAGGTTCAATTGAAGAATTCAAAAGGGAATTAGACAGTTATATGAAAAGGAAGAATGTGCAGGGTTATAGAGAGAAGGCGGGGGAATGGAACTGAGGGAATTGCTCTTTCAGAGAGCCAGTGCAGGCATAGTGGGCCGAATGGCCTCCTTCTGCACTGTAACAATTCTGTGATATATAGAAACATTACCTGCTATTAAAAGACAGCATACCTGTGTTACACATATAAGGCCAAGGAAATAGAATAACAAGCAAACACCAGCTGTTAGATAAAGGCGCTTTGATTGTAGAAACTTAGGGAACTGGTCCTGGAGGGTTGTTATAATTGTTTCTGATGAAAGAAAATGTTAAATAAGATCAGTAATTAATTCATAATTTACACAGTCCAAGAGAAACCCATCACTGGAGAGACTGAAGCCCTGCAGACCAGAGGAGCAGATGAGGACAGATTCCTCTCTCCTGCAACATTGCAGAGACATGTTAACCCTTTACAAGATTATAAGCGGAATATCACCATAGGCCTTGCTTGTGCTTAAGCTGTGTTTGCACCAGGAACACAGGAATCTGATGATCTGACTTGTAGCTCATGGAATAAAAGGGACAGTAGCAACATAGATACAAAATTGGCTGAGTGACAGGAAACAAAGAGTAATGATTAATAGATGTTTTTCGGGCTGGAGGAAGGTTTGTAGTGGAGTTCCCCAGAGGTCAGTGTTGGGACCCTTGCTTTTCCCAATAGATATTAACAACCTGGACCTTGGTGTACAGAGCACAATTTCAAAGTTTGATATGAAACTTGGAAGCATTGTGAAATGTGAGTAGTATAGTGTAGAACTTCAAAAGGACATAGACAAGTTGGTGGAATGGACAGACAGGTGGCAGATGAAGTTCAATGCAGAGAAATGTGAAGTGATTCATTTTGGTAGGAAGAACATGGAAAGACAATATAAAATAAAGGGTACAATTCTAAAGGGTGTGCAAGAGCAGAGGGACCTAGGTGTATATGTGCATAAGTCACTGAACGTGGCAGGACAGGTTGAGAGAGTGGTTAATAAAGCATACAGTATCCTGAGCATTATTAATAGGGGCATAGAGCAAGGAAGTTATGTTGAACGTGTATAAGAGACAAGTTCGGCCTCAGCTGGTGCATTACATCCAGTTCTGGGAGCTGCACTTTTGGAAAGACATGAAGGCTTTGGAGAGAGTACAGAAAAGATTCACGAGAATGGTTCCAGGGATGAGGAATTTCAGTTATGAAGATAGATTGGAGAAGTTAGGACTGTTTTCCTTGGAGAAGAGGAGGCTGAGAGGTGATTTGATAGAGGTATTCAAAATCATGAGGGGTCTGGACAGAGTAGATAGAGAGAAACTGTTTCCACTCATGAAAGGATCGAGAACAAGAGGGCACAGATTTAAAGTATTTGGTGAGAGAAACAAAAGCGATATGAGGAAAAACATTTTCACACAGCGAGTGGTTAAGGTCTGGAATGAGCTGCTTGCGAATGTGGTGGAGGCAGGTTCAAAGGAAGCAATCAAAAGGGAATTAGACAGTTATATCAAAAGGACTAATGTGCAGGGTAACAGGGAAAAGGCCGGAGAATGGAACTGAGGGAATTGCTCTTTCAGAGAGCCAGTGCAGACATGATGGGCCGAATAGTCTCCTTCGGCACTGTACCGATTCTGTGATTCTGACTCTGTTGGAGCAGGTTGGTAACCTCAGTGCTTCCTTTCTCATAATGTGCCCTGAAGCCATTTGCAGTCAGCTCCTCTGAGAAGTTAGTGCTGCTGTACCACAGTGGAGAGAAGGCCAACAGCTCAGTGCAAGGCATTGCAGCCTTTCCTCCAGGGTGCCAGCGTTAATGAAACTAGTGAATGTTTTCAGTATCCTGATGGTCTTTTCTGAGGGCTGTAATAAGGAGGATAAGGTGAGTAGCCATGGGACCATTGGGCGTCAAAGGGTCCAATGCCGGAAGGGGATGGACAATCACTGTCCCAGCCATCTAGGGCCCTCTAGGCCTGTGCGCATAGGGTACGACCAGCAAAGTCATCCACAGCCAAAGGGCCATCATATCAGCAGCCTTCCTAAAATCAGTTTTCTAGTGCAGAAGTGGCACCACGTAGGAGCCTCCGCAATCATTTCCATAAAGCATTGTGACACAAATGGGTCTGCATGGGTGGCACAACAATGCAGAAAGGCCAACAAAATTGTCTTCAATAACATGTGCATTGCCTTTACTGTGTGAATGAAGTGTGCCAACATATACCGATCGTGGCTCCTCCCATTACATCATTGGCGTTTCAGAACTGCCAATGTATGGAATAACATTATTGCCATGCCAGTATCACTCATGTGCGTCTCCACGGATGCAGTAATATGGACAATTGCTCAGTATTCAGTTGCCAGTAATGGTGGACGCAAAGATGTTGCAGATGTGGACTGGTGAGTAAGGGTGATATGTGGTTTGCAGAGCTCATGTCGGTTCCAATAGAGCATGAGTCTTTCTCTGATAAGCCACTGCCGTACATCCCTAGCTCACTGCTAGCCCTGCATGCAGAGTCTGGGTACCATCTGCCCTTCCATGTGCCTTTTCTGTTGTAGGTCCTCAGTGTCCTCATAGTTGGTGAAGGAATCCTGTTGACGTCTCTCCTCATCATGCCAGGCCTGCCCCGTATTGGGTGCATAGTTGTGCTGAGCACAGCGAGCAGTAAAGAAAGCAGCTGGCCTTTTTGGCCCATAGTATAGGGCATGACCTTATCTATCCAGGCATTGGAAGCAATTTTTCAGCATGCCAGTCGCCTGCTCAATGGTGTCTCTTGTAGCTCAGTGGCTGGCATTGAATCTCTGCTCTACAGCAGTGGTGGGGTCTCTAACTGGTGTCAGGAGCCATGTCTGCAAGGTATAGGCCTTGTCTCCAAGAAGCCACCCCTGCATCTGAGCCAGTTCACTGAACAGCAGTGGCAGCTGGGACTGGTGGAGAGCTCAGGTGTCATGGCAGCTTCCTGAGAAGCGGGCACAGATTTGCATGAAGCATCTCCGGTGATCACATACCAGCTGTACCTAGATTGAGAGGATTCCTTTAATTGCAATGTCTGCAGGTGGTAGCCTGGCGGGAGGCCTGATGGCCACATGGGTGCAGTCTATGAACCCTGAGGGCTATGGTTCTCCGGCAATGATGCCGAGACCCGCGGCGTCGAGGGGCCGGTAAAATTCAGCCCTAAGGAGGCTGACTGGAATTTTCCAGTCAGCCTCCAGTTTCCAAATGTGACGGGGGGCAGATTAACTGCCTCTAGGTGGGCACCCAGTGGCAGGCTGAGGTGCCAGAGCTTCGGGCAGGCCTACACAACCCTCCTTGCCTGCCTGTATAGAGGTACAGCCAACAGCAGCTCTGTATAGAGGCTTCTTCCGCCCCCTCCCACCCCCTACACTGGTGGACTGGCTGCTTTTTGTGCTTCTTATTTAAAGTTTTTAAGAAGTGACAGAGAGGGCACCTTCTTAGTGAAGCACCTCCAGTTATTACCGTGTACTGCAGCTGAGTGCTCCTCTGAAGCTAGAAGGCCTCTGATTGGCCCTCCAGATTCGAGAACCAGCCTGCTGCCCTTAATCGGACAGAGAACCTGTCTCCATGCCAATCAAGGGCTCACCAACATGAAAATATTGACTTGAATCAGTTTCCCACCAGAAGCGGGTTCAGGAGCCGAAAATAGTCCTGATTCTTGTTTCCCAGCTCCACAGGGAAAATTCATCCCTAAGAGTCTGTGACAGGATAGAGATAGATTAAGTGAATTGATAAGAAGGCGACAGATGGAGTATAATGTGGGGAAATGTGCAGTTTGACTATGGGGCACTGGCACCAGTACTGGGGAAAGGAGGAGCTGTACCGTTGGGATGGTCTTCACCTGAACCGTGCTGGGACCAGTGTTCTGGCGAGTCATATACTAGGGCGGTAGAGAGGATTTAAACTAAATACTTGAGGGGCAGAGACATCACGTGAAGGGAGATGTGGTAAATTAAAAGGAAAGGACAAGGCAATAGAGCAGGTTAGCAATATGGGTAATGATAACCAGAGTATGACAGGAAGGGACAGAACGCATAAACTGAAGAATGAACCCACAGAAAAGGCCAGAGTTCACCAGAATGGTAAAAAGACAGATTGTTTTTTTCCTCGGATTAAAAAACAGTATGTTTGCCTTTAAGACTTTGTTAAAAACAAAGTTCTGGAATTTCTGGAGACACAGTGTACCAGCTGCATTTTTGTTATCCTAGGCAATGGCAGGAGAGACAGAGGTCACATGGTAATGTTTCCACTTCGCTGTGTGTGTGGAACTGGCAGAAACCAGCTGAAACCAGTTAGTTCTGAGAGACTTTCCAGTGAGGCATATTGAAGAAAAGGAGCTGTTTTATTCTCTCTCAGAAAAAAATCCACAAGGAGCTACAAGCCAACTTAATTCACTGAGTAAAGAAGAAAAGCCTTTTTTTGTCAAAAAACCATTTGGATTGCTGTGCTCATCATTGAAAGAACTGTTTAATGCAACTGCAGCTGAATGCCTATCTACTGAAGGACTATTTTCATCAAATACGGATGAAGACTTCGAGTAACCTTTGACCATTTCCACATTAGAATACCTCATCCACCAAGAACGTAATCCACAAAAACGTACTTATTTTATTTATTCTCAAGAGACAGCTAATTTTTTAAAAATCCACTTTTAAAACCGGTTGTTAGTTTTTGAGTGTATGTGTGTGAATGGGGGGGTTAGATTAAAATAAGAAATTATAAGGTCTTTAGACAAAGGTTTATCTTAGTGTTTAAGATTTAGTTTCTTAATAAATAGTTAATTTGTTGTTCGCTAAAGATACCTGGTTTGGTCTGTTTCTGTTCTGGGGTTACTAGAGTGTTTAATTTGGCTGTTTTCTGATTGGGTGTGAAAGCTTAATAATATGCTGTGACCTGTGGAGTGACGGGACTAAATTAACAGTGTGTTGCTCCCATCGCGGTCGTAACAATATGTATAACTTGATAGCCATTTCAGAGACGTGGTTGTAAGGTGACCAAGGCTGGGACCTAAATATTCAAGGGTATTTGAAATTTTGGAAAGATAGGAAGCTAGGAAAAGGTGGTGGGTGGCTCTGTTAATTAAGGGTGACATTAATACAGTAGTGAGAGATGGCTTTAGTTTAGAAGATCAAGATGTAGAATCAATTTGCGTTGAGATAAGAAATAGCAAACGTAAGAAGTCACTTGTGGGAGTAGTTATGGGCCCCCTAACAGTAGGACAGAGTATACAGGAAAAAATAATAGGGGCCTATAAGAAAGGTACTGCAATAATTATGAGTGATTTTAATCTTCATATAGATTGGATGAATCAGATTGGCAAAGTTAGCCTGAAAGATGAGTTCATGGAGCATATTCAGGACAATTTCTCAGAGCAGTACATCCAATGACAACCAGAGAGCAGGCTATTTTAGACCTGGTAATGTGCAATGAGACAGGATTAATTCATGACCTCATAGTAAAGGAGTCTCTCGGCTACAGTGATCATAACATGACAGAATTTCACATTCAGTTTGAGTGTGTGAAGTGTGGGTCTAAGACTATCATCCTAAACTTAAATCAAGGCAATTACAAGGGTATGAGGACAGAGTTCGCTAAAGTGAAGGAGGAAAATAGATTAAAAGGTAGGACATAGGAACATAGGAACAGGAGTAGGCCATTCGGCCCATCAAGCCTGCCCCATCATTCAATATGATCATGGCTGATCATCGACTTCAATGCCCTTTTCCCACGCTATCCTCATATCCCCTTATGTCATTTGCATTTAGAAATCTGTCAATCTCTGCTTTAAACATACTCAATGACTGAGCTTCCACAGCCCTCTGGGGTAGAGAATTCCAAAGATTCACAACTCTCTGAGTCAAGAAATTTCTCCTCATCTCTGTCCTAAGTGGCTTCCCCCTTATTTTGAAATTGTCTCCCCTGGTTCTAGACTCTCCAATCAGGGGAAACATCTTAGCTGCATCTACCCTGTCTATCCCTTTAAGTATTTTGTAGGTTTCAATGAGATCACCTCTCATTATTTGTAACTCTAGAGAATACAGGCCCAGTTTCCCCAATCTCTCTTCATAGGACAGTCCCGCCATCCCGGGAACAAGTCAGGTGAATTTTTGTTGCACTCCCTCTATGGCAATAATATCCTTCCTAAGGTAGGAGGACCAAAACTGCACACAGTACTCCAGGTGTGGTCTAACCAAGGTTCTATATAATTGAAGCAAGACATCACTACTCCTGTACTCAAATCCTCTTGCGATAAAGGCTAACCATTAGCCTTCCTAAATGCTTGCTGCACCTGCATGTTAGCTTCCAGCGACTTATTGACAAAGACACCCAGGTCCCTTTGTACATCTACAGTTTCTAATCTCTTACCATTTAAGAGCTATTCTGCACATCCATTCCTCCTATCAAAGCGGACAGTAGAGAAGCAGTGGAAGACATTTAAGGAGATATTTCATAAGAGTCAGCAAAGATATGTTCCATTGAGAAAGAAAGACTCTATAAGAAGGACGCACCATCCGTGGCTAACTAAGGAAGTTAACGATAGTATCAAATTGAAAGAAAAAGTGTACAATTCTGCAAAGGTTAGTGGTAGGTCAGATGATTGAACAGATTTTAGAAACCAGCATAGAGCGATACAGCACTGAAACAGGCCCTTCGAGTCCATCAACCACCCATTTATACTAATCCTGCATTAATCCCATTTTCCCTCTCACATCCCCACAATTCTCTTACCACCTACCTACACTCGGGGCATTTTTTTTTTTTACAATGGCCAATTTACCTATCAACCCACAAGTCTTTGGCAGGTGGGAGGAAACCAGAGTACCCAGAGGAAACCCACATAGTCACAGGGAGAACTTGCAAACTCTGCACAGGCATTACCCAGAACCAAACCCGGGTCACTGGAGCTGTGAGGCTGCGGTGCTAACCACTGTGCCACTGTGCCGCCGACTAAACGACCAGCAAAATAAGGAGGGGCAAATTAGAGTATGAGAGAAAGCTGGCTAGAAATATAAAAAGACAGTAAGAGTTTCTACAAGTATTTTAAAAAGGAAAAGAGTAACTAGAGTTGGTTCCTTAGAGAGCGAGACTGGCGGATTAATAATGGGAAAGAAGGAAATGGCGGAAGCGTTGAACAGGTATTTTATGACTGTCTTCACTGTCGAAGATACAAAAAACATCCCAAGAATACTTGAAAATCAAGAAATAAAAGAGAAGGAGGAACTTAAAACAATCACAATCACAATCACTAGGGAAAAGGTACTGGAAAAATTATTAGAACTAAAGACCTGATGGTTTGCATCCTTGGATCTTAAAAGAAGTGGCTGCAGAGATAGTAGATGCATTGGTTGTGATCTTCCAAAATTCCCCAGATTCTGGAAAGGTCCCAGCAAATTGGAAAGTTGCAAATATAACACTTCTATTCAAGAAAGGAGGGGGGAGAAAGCAAGATACGAAAGGTGAGTTAGCCTAACAGCTATCATAGGGAAAATGTTAGAATCCATTATTAAGGAGGTAACAGCAGGGCATTTAGAAAATCATAATGTGATCAGGCAGAGTCAACATGGTTTTGTGAAAGGAAAATCGTGTTTGATTAATTTATTAGAGTTCTTTGAGAAAATAACAAGCAAGGTGGATAAAGGGGAACTTGTAAATGTGGTGTACTTGGATTTCCAAAAGGCATTTGATAAGGTGCCACATCAAAGGTTACTGCACAAAATAAGAGCTCATGGTATAGTGGGTAACATATTAGCATGGATAGAGGATTGGTTAGCTAACAGGAAGAGGAGAGTAGGGATAAATGGGTCATTTTCAGGTTAGCAAGCCATTACTAGTGGAGTGCCACAGGGTTCAGTACTGGGGCCTCAATTATTTATAATCTATATTAATGACTTGGATGAAGGGACCAAATGTATGGTAGCTAAATTTGCTGATGATTCAAAATAAGTAAGAAATTAAACTGTCAAGAGGACATAAAGGCTGGGAATTTATCCAGGCAATGGGTGTCTCGACGTCCAGAAAAAGCAAAGTCAAGAACCCCATATCGCCTCTTCTGTGGAAGACCTGCCAAATTTAGTGCCAATTAGGCACTTAACTGGACAGTGGTGGGTCTTCCACAGGATCAAGGACCCTGGCAATGGAAATCCCACCCTCAAAGAGCTCCTGGCCAATCAAAGGCCGGCAGCTCTTCCACTGAGCAGCACCACCATGGAGGTGGTGGCTGCTCCCAGTGGAGCACCTACCCAAGGCCTAGGAGTGTTGCTGGACCTAGGCAACAGGTTGATCAGGGGGGCAGGGGTCTCGCAGGTTGAGAGGCACGGGGAAGGGGGTTGTAGAGGGACTGGTAGCAAAGAATGGGGGTGGATCACAGCGGGCTCCCTCTTCCCAATGCCGGCTGCCTCATTCAGGCATTGTGCCTTTTAACGAGTGACTAACCCCTGCCCCGCCCCACACACCACTGGAGCTGAGAAGCAGCCTGCACGGTTTATCATGCCGTGCTTCCCATGCAGTGACAGGGCCGCCTGCCACATGGCTAACTGCAGCGGTGGCAGGTTGAGCCCCTTAATTAGGCATGAATTTCCCAGTTAAGATCCTCAATTGATGGTGGGGCTGTAAGGCTGTTCACAGGCCTTCCCGCCCCAGACTTAATTTTGGGAGAAGTGGGAAGGTGGTGGGGGGGAGAAGGGTCACCCACCCACCCCCGTCACGATCTCACCCGATTTCATGCACTCCCCACCTCCAAACCCATTGCAGGGGAGAGCATAAGATTCACCCTAAAGAGTCTACAAAGGGATTTTGATAGTTTAAGTGGATGGGCAAAAACTTGACAGATGGAGTGTAATGTGGGAAAATGTGAACTTGTCCAATTTGGCAGGAAGAATAGAAAAGCAGTATATTATGAGAATGGGGAGAGTTGCAGAACTCTATGGTACAGAGAGATCTGGGTGTCCTGGCACATGAATCACAGAAGTTAGTACACAGGTACAACAAGTGATTAGGAAAGCAAATGGAATGTTGGCATTTATTGCAAGGGAAATTGAATATAAAGGTGGGGACATGTTGCTATAGCTGTACAGGGCCTTAGTTAGACCGCATCTGGAGTATTGTGTACAGTTTTGATCTCCTTACTTAAGAAAGGATATAATTGCATTAGCGGTTCAAAGAAGGTTCACTCCTGGGATGAAGGGGTTATCTTATGAGGACAGGTTGAGCAGGTTGGGCCTATACCCATTGGAGTTTAGAGGAATGAGAGGTGTTCTTATTGAAACATATAGGATCCTGAGAGGACTTGACAGGGTGGATGCTGAGAGAATGTTTTCCCTTGTGGAGGAGTCAAGAACGAGGAGACACAATATAAAAATTAGGGGTCTTCCATTTAAGACTGAGATGATGAGAGATTTTTTTCTCTCAGAGGGTCGTTAGTCTGTGGAATTCTCTTCCCAGAGAGCGGTGGAAGCTGGGTCATTGAATATATTCAGGGCTGAGTTAGATATATTTTTGATTGACAAGGGAGTCAAGGGTTATGGGGGTGGGGGGGGGGGGTCAGACAGGAAAGTGGAATTGAGGGCACAATCAGATCAGCCATGATTTTATCAAATGGCAGAGCAGGCCTGAGGGACCGAATGGCCTACGCTTGCTCCTAATTCTTGTGTTCTTGTGGTTATTCACTTTGGCAGGAGAATGGAAAAACTGAATATTTTTTAAATGGTGAGAAACTATTAAATGTTGAAATAAAAACAGAAAATTCTGGAAATACATAGCAGGTCTGCCAGCATCTGCGAAGACAGAAACAGAGTTAACATTTCAGGTCGATGATCTTTCATCAGAACTTGTCAAGTTAAAAATGAAATAGATTTTAAGTAGGTTGAGGGTGGAAAAAGAAGGGAAAGGAAAGTCTGCGATGGGACAGAGAATGGGAGACATTAAGTGACAAAAGAGTTGATGGGGTAGAGCCAAAGGGAGTGGTAATGGGACAAGTAAAGAAACAAAAAATGTGTCTAGAGGCGGTGCCAATGGCAGAATAATGAACTGCTACCGTCTGAAAGCAAAAACAAGTGAGAAAAAGAAAAAAATATGTTTGCTTTGTTGAATGATAATTTTCTTTAATCCACTGACTAGAGATCTGAACTTATATTTTTTTAAAAGACAAGCTGCCAGAAAAGTTATCCTTTCAGCTTAAGATGATCACCTAATTTGCTACACTGTCTCCTACATTGCAAAGGACTGTGAGGAGGGTGACAAAATGTCTGCTCAGTCCCCAGCAAGAACCAAGACCCAGGAAGTTTAAACGAACTACCTGTTCTCTCAGAAAGTAGAAAATACTGCTAACTGCCTCACAGCTCCAGGGACCCGGGTTCGATTCCGGGTACTGCCTGTGTGGAGTTTGCAAGTTCTCCCTGTGTCTGCGTGGGTTTTTCTCCGGGTGCTCCGGTTTCCTCCCACAAGCCAAAAGACTTGCAGGTTGATAGGTAAATTGGCCATTATAAATTGTCACTAGTGTAGGTAGGTGGTAGGGAAATATAGGGACAGGTGGGGATGTTTGGTAGGAATGTAGGATTAGTATAAATGGGTGGTTGATGTTCGGCACAGACTTGGTGGGCCGAAGGGCCTGTTTCAGTGCTGTATCTCTAATCTAATCTAAATCTAAAAGCCCCTCTCCATCTGTGGTTTTAAGCTGGTGTTTTCTCTGCAGCAGAGGATAAGCAACTGGACTCTGACATGAGCAGACCCTAAGTGGGGCTTCCTCTCTCTCTCCCTCTCTCTCCATTCCAGCTTGAAAGCATTCAAATCCTGCCTGTTGACTGACTACCACTGCATACTCCGGCTACGATCCAAAACCCCGTTGGATGAAATCATCCGCTTCGCTATCTCCAAGAGACTCCCCAAACCAGTCATCTACCTCTTCAAACTAAAAGCCTCAGGATCACTGAATTCAACTAGAAGACAGCTGATTCATCAAACTCCACAGACAGTATACCTTTTTTATGGACTCTAACTCAACCAATCGACCTTTCCCCACTCTGTAACTTATTTGTATGTGTGTAAACCTCTCGTGTGTGTGAGAGTGAAAGTTGGCACATTGTTTATTATTTTATTAGTTCAGTTTAGGTAAAATAAAGTTAACTGCTTTCTTTGTTAACTCAAGAAAACCTGTCTAATTGGTTCTTGTTATGATCATAGCAAGTAAGCAATCAAACACCTATTGAATTGGCCAGTACATCCACTTTAAGAAAGAATCAAACCTGTTGTGGTCAAACAAGGAGAGGGAAAAGAGGGAAACCCTTCAACCTCTCTTCACTTGACCATAACAATGTAAAGAAAAGGAATAAAAATGGGGAAGAGATTATGTTTTGAAATTGTTGAACTCAATGTTGAGTCCAGTAGTCTGTAAAGTGTCCAACTGCAAGATGAGGTGCTGTTCCTCGAGCTTGCGTTGAGCTTCATTGGAACACTGCAGTAGGCCCAGGACAAAGATGTTAGCATGAAAGAAAGATGGAGAATAAAAATTGCGAGCCATTAGAAGCTCAGAGTCATACTGGTGGACTGAATGGAGCTGTTCTGCAAAGCAGCCACCCAATCTGCGTTTAGTCTCCCCAATGTAGAGGTGACCGCATTGTGAGCAGCAAATACAGTATACTAAATTGAAAGAAGTACAAGTAAATCACTGTTTCACCTGGAAGGAGTATTTGGAGTCTTGGACAGAGAGGGGAGAGCAGGTAAATGGACAGGTATTACACCTCCTGCGATTGCAGGGGAAGGTGCCGTGGGAAGGGGACGTGGTGGTGGCGGTAATGGAGGAGTGGACCAGGGTGTCGCAGAGGGAAAGATCTCTTCAGACTGCTGAAAGGGGAGGGGAAAACGTGTTTGGTGGTGGCATCACATTGGAGATTGCTGAAATGGCAGAGGATGATCTGTTGCATACAAAGGCTGGTGGGGTGGAAGGTGAGGATCAGAGGAACCCTATCATGATTCTGGGAGAGAGGGGAAGGGGTCAGAGCAGAAGTGCAGGAAATGGGTCAGACAGACACAGCCGAGGGCCCTGTCTACCACAATGGGGAAAAATCCACGGCTGAGGAAAAAGGAAGACATATCGGAAATGCAGTTGTGAGAGGTTGCACCAACAGAATAGATGCATCGGAGATGGAGTAACTTGGAGAATGGAATGGAATACTTACAGGAAGCAGGTTGTGGGGAAGTGTTGTCGAGGTAGCTGTGGGAGTCGGTGGGCTTATAATAAATACTTGTCAAGAGCCTATCCCCCAAAATGCAGACAGTGAAGTTGAGGAAGGGAGGGAAGAAATCGGAGATGGACCATGTGAGGTGAGAGAAGGGTGGAAATTGGAAGCCAAGTTGATGAAGTTTTTCAATTCAGGGCAAGAGCAGGAAACGGCACTGATACAATCATCAATGGAAAAAGAATTGAGCGAGGGGGCCCAAGTAGTTCTGGAAAATTCTAATTTCCACCCTTTTCTCACCATCACATGGTCCATCTCCGACACTTCCCTTCCCTTCCTCGACTTCTGTGTCCCCATCTCTGGCGATAAGCTGTCCACTAATATTCATTATAAGCCCTCCGGCTCCTACAGCTACCCCGAATACACTTCCTCACACCCTGCTCCCTGTAAGAATTCCATTCCATTCTCCCAGTTTCTCCATCTCTGACACATCTGTTCTCTACATTGGGGAGACCAAATGCAGATTGGGTGTCTGCTTTGCGGAATACCCCCGCTCAGTCCACAAGCTTGACCCCGAGTTTTCGGTTGCGTGCCATTTTAATTCCCCGCCCTGTTCCCATGCCAATCTTTCTGTCCTGGGTCTGCTGCAGTGTTTCAATGAATCTCAACGCAAGCTCGAGGAACAACACCTCATCTTCTGATTAGGCATTCTACAGCCTTGTGAACTCAACGTTGAGTTCAACAATTTCAGACCATAACTGCCTTTTTAATTTTATTTTATTTTTTAATCATGGGCCTGTTTTAAACTTGTTTTTCAGTTTTTTGCTTTTGGACAAAGCTGTTCGTTATTCTGTCATTAACATTCTCTCTGGACAAATGCTTTGTCTTTTAATACAACTATTAGGACTCCCTTTGCCTTTGTTCCATGACATCTTTGTCATTTAATCTCTCCTGCTCTCTGTCCTATCACACACCTTCCCTTTTGTTCTTCTTCCCCGCTACCCCTTTTCACTTGCTCAAGACTTATTGCATTTCTAACCTTTGTCAGTTCTGATTAAAATTGACAGACCTGAAACATTAACACTGTTTCTCTCCCCACAGATGCTGCCAGACCTGCTGAAGATAGGTAAATAAGACAGTTAAGAAGGCATATGGTATACTTCCCTTTATTGGACAAGGCAGGGAGGTTATGCTAGAATCATATAAAACACTAATCAGGCCACTGCTAGAGTGCTGCGCACAGTTCCGGTCACCATATTACGGGAAGGATATGATCACACTGGAGAGGGTACACAGGAGATTTCCGAGGATGTTGTCTGGACTGGAAAATTTTGACTGTGAGGAAAAAGACTGGATAGGTAGGGGTTGTTTTCTTTGAAACAGAGGAAGCTGATTTAATTGAGGTGAATAGAATTATGAGGGGCTCAGACCGTGTGGATAGGAGGAGCCCATTTCCCTTTGCAAAGAGGTCAATACCAAGAGGTGTAGGTTTAAACTAATTGGTAGAAGGAATAGTGGGGTTTCAAGAAAAATGATTTTCCCCAGAGGGTGACAAGGGAACTCATTGTCTAAAAGGGTGTAGATACAGAAAACCTCGCATGTGAAAAATACTTGGATAAGCATTTAAATTGTCAAAACTTACAAGGCTGCAGACCAAGTGCTGGAAAATGGGATTAGGCTGGATAGCTCTTTTTCAGCTGGCATGGATACAATGGGCTGAATGGCCTTCTCTGCTGTGACTTTCTATGATTCTATGATAAAAACTTTTATGATTCTAATTTTGCATAATAGCCTTTTGTGTTGTACCTAACTGAATGCTTTTAGATAATCGAAATACATTACATCCACTTGTTCCTCCTTATCTGCTCTGCCAGTTACATCCTCAAAAAACTCTCAAAGATTCGGCAAACACAATTTCTGTTCCATAAATCCGTGTTGACTCTGCCTAATCATATTATGATATTTCAAATGCTACGTTGCCATGTCCATGATAATAGATTCACACATTCTCCCTACAATTGATGTCAGACTTAACTGCTCCCTGTTTTCCCTCACTCCCTCCTTTCTTAACTAGCAGGATGATGTTTGCTACCTTCCAGTCCATGGTAACTGTTCTAGAATCTAGAGAATTCTGCAAAATCAAAAATCAATGCTTCCATTATCCCTGTAGCTACCTCTTTTAAAACCCTAAAATGCAGGCTATCAGGTCGAGGGGATTTGTCAATCTTTAGTCCAATTAATTTATCCAGTACTATTTCTTTACTTGTAATCTCCCCAAGTGCCTCATTTTCATTGGACATTTGGTTCACTACTATTTCAGAAAGCTTTTAGTCTTTTCTACAGGGTAGACAGATTCAATTTGGGGTCGGGAACCCGATGTCCGAATGATTTTCGGGTCCTGATCCTATGCCACGTCTGCATCGCTCACGTGATGCTATCCTTAAATGTAAATGGCCCAATTGGGCCGGAGGCAGGCTCAGTGCCAAATTAGTGGAACTGAGTGTCACCAGGAGATGGGAGCTGCCCGCAGAGCATGAGCGGCAAAGACAGACGACAGCCATGATGGGGCTTACTGCTGCCTTGTGGAAGAGAGCAGGCAGTACCTCAGAGGGCCAGCATCCTAACCATACAGGAAAGTGACCATACAGCGAAATGAGAGGTACTGCACAGAATCTCGTGCAATATTCCACGGTTCCCAGATTTTTAACTGTTTAAAAAACTACAAATTCTCCCAGAATTGAACCTGAGTGCAGTGCAATAACAGACTGTTCCGGTTCACTGATTTCCAAGTAGAAAATTGTATTCTAACTTTTCCCGGCCCATTAAAAAGCTCCTCCAGGAGTTTAACCAGCCATTAATTGGAGGCGAGCACCCCACCCGTTCCCGTTGTCCGTTTAAAAATGGCATCGCGTGCGTTCCAGAGGTGGCAGGTCCCAGTGCTGACCTCCAAGAACACGATCTTCAAATTGTGCTTGGAAAAGCTCCTGCCCCCCAGCGGGCTTTAAAAATACAGCCCAGAGTTAAAGTTTCAGGGTTATGGCTTTCATTAGAGCAAGTGATAATGAACAGATAATCTGTTTGTGTTGATGGTAATGTTGGTTAGGACACTGGGAAGAACTTCCCTTTACTTCAGTATAAGAGCATCTTTTACATTCACTTGAGACAGCAGACTTAGACTCAATATAGTATCTAATTAGAAAGTTGGCATTTCCAACAGTGAAGCAATTCCTGAGTACTACACTGGAGTGACAGACTATACTTTATGCTCATGTGTGATTTGAACCCAACCTCCTGATTCAAAGGCTAGTCTGCTTCCAACTAAGTCATAGCTAACACAAGTGGGGCACTCATTTTACAGGCGTAAGGGACCAGTATGACAGATATAGCGTTTGGCACTCATTTGGCACTAGAATTGCACTGCCCTCCTTATTGGTAAAAGTCCTATATAAGCATTCAGGGCCTGGCCTAAAACAGACATTAGATCCGATTGTTACGACCAGCTGAGAAAGGTGTCTAGGGCTCTGTTACTATCTTATTGCAACAGGGTTTAATTTTAAACACACTGTGTTTTGAGCTCCCACTTTGTGAATCCTTGTTCACAGTTTTCCAATTATAAGGCAAAGAAATGAGCACAGACAGGCCTTCTTAGGTTTAAAGAAGAAAAGTGAAATTTATTAAACCTTAAACTTAAACTTGAATACAGTTAATGCCTACGGATATATGACGCATCCATGCTTGCATGCACACGTGATACACACATGCAAATAAGGACAGATAAGAGCAGAAGAAAAGTAAAATAGAGAGATCTGAGGCAACATCAGAAGAGGGTTCTTGTTACTGTTTCTGTGTTTCCAGCGTGCCGTAGAGTCTTTGATTGTAGACAGCTCTTACTTTTTGTTGGGGCCCAGTAATCTTCTTAAACCTTGTTCACTGTAGGAGACCTTTCTCTCATTGTTCATATGTCTTCAATGGTTTCCAATGCTGGTGGGAGTGAGATGAAGAGCAGGCAGGAGGGAGGCCTTATCAGTCCAGGAGAAAAGTGCTTTCTGATTTTCAAACACTCTGTGGCAAGTTCAAAATTCAAAAAGAACTCCAACAGTAAACCAGCAATGTGATCAAACCAGTCCGACTACGTCTGTTTGTGTATTCAGCCATTTTAGCAGTTAACCTGGAATGCTAGCCTTTCCACCTTCAACATCTGGTAATCAAAAGTCCATTGTGGATTACATTGGAGCAGGGAATAGCCCCTTTGTTCTTTGACGCACTGCCTGTTGATATCCTAATGTCTCTCTCCAGCCAAAGTCTCCAATAGTTTTTTAAAGCAAGATCTTTCTTCATAATCAGCGGTTTAAAATCAATGTCCATGAGGCAAAATTAATTTTCCTCATTCTTGGCAGCTGGGGGTTTGCCTGACACTATGCCTATGCAAAATTGGGACCCAACACATGTTTGAGGATTGCTTTACAAAATTTGTTGGTGTTGGATGCAAGCAACATGCGTGCATCCTGCCATAGTATTCTCAGGCACCTGGGAGCTAAACCATTGGTCCTTAAAGGGGCAGGCAGAGGCTGTGTCTCAAAGGGCAGTGTTTTTTTAAACAAACGTCATTGTGGACCGGCAGGCACAGGATTGCGCTCCTATACTCTGCTTACAGCCGATCTTTGGTCTTCCTGAGACTGGTGAGCTCCTTTTGGGACTATGACTGGTTCCGCATCTCACTGGTAATAAACAAACAAGGCCGATGGAATAATTTCCCAGGGTCTTGACACTAGCCCCATTAAACGTGTGCAGCATGCGTTGTACAGGGATTGTGCAGGCAGAATCCAATTTTCTAGGCTCATATAACTTTTTGAAGAGGTAATAGAGAGAGTAGACAAGAGTAATGTTGTAGCTGTCACTTATCTAGGTTTTGAAAAGGCCTTCGATAAGTTAGTACATAATAGACTAACGAACAATGTCAGAGACTGCTGAGTCGGGTGACAAATAGCAGAATAGATAGCTAGCTGTCTTCAAAAGAGAAAATGAGGAGTAAGGGTAAAAAGAAGCTATTCAGAGTGACACAAAGTGGGAAGTGGAGTTCCACAAGAATCAGGACTGGATCCACTGTTATTTACAATTTATATTAAAGATTTAGATTTTGGAATCAAAAACACAAATTCTACAGTTGTCTTTGATGCCAAATTGAGGGAATAGGCAATGCTGAGGAGGACTGAAACAAAAAATTACAAGATGTTAAAAAACTCGCATATAATTGGCAAATAACTTTCAACACAGATAAATGTGAGATATTAAATTTTGGCAAGGAAACTAAGGAGGTTGCATATTATTTAGAAAATAAGAATCTAAATGTGATGCAGGAACAAAGGGATCTAGGCGTACAAATGCACAAATCACTAAAAGTAGCACCACAGATTAATAAGATGATAAAAAAGAACAAGCACTAAGTCTTATTTCTAGAGGGATAGAATAGAAAAGTAAAGTAGTTATGCTAAATTTGTATCACACCATGGTTCAGCCATACTGTACAATTCAGGTCACCATATTTATAATAAAGATACAGAGGCACTGGAGAGGGTGCAAAGGGGATTTACAAAGGATGATACCAGGAATGCAGGCTATACCTATTAGGAGATGATGAGCAGGCTGAATCTCTTTTCTCGTGAAAATAGAAGGCTGAGGGGTGACCTAATAGACGTCTTTAAATTTATGAAAGGTTTTCATCCAGTAGACTAAGAGAACATGTTGCCATTTGTGGTGAACACAAAAATACAGCCTATCAATATAAGACAGTCACTAATAAATTATATAGGGAATTCTAAATAAGCTTCTTTACCAAGAGAGGTGAGAATGTGGAACTCGCTACCACAGGGAGTGGTTGAAGCGAACGGTACAGATGTATATAAGGGGAGACTAGACAAGCATATGAAGGAGAAGGGAATCGAGCATTATTCTGATAGAGTTAGTTGAGGAAAGATAGGAGGAGGCTTGAGTGGGGCAAAATCTGGAGCATGGATTGGGTGGGCCAAATGGCCTGTTTCTGTGGTCCATATCCAATCTAATCTTTTGTCATCTTTTTCTAAAAATTGAATAGAGATTTGTTTAATGGAGTAATGTCACTCTTACCTAAACCTGCAAACTGACTATCGATTCCCAGCGTGATGAGCATGAGGAAAAATAAAATGGACCATAAAGGTGCCCATGGCAACTGTGCAAGAGCCTCTGGGTAGGCAATGAAAACCAAACCGAAACCTAAACAGTGGATACATTGATATGGTACAATTAATGGTGCTGAAAGGAGAAATACAGTAAACTGATGTTATTTATTTGAAACACCTTAATTAATTTAGATTTCAGGTTGTTAAAAAGTATCACATTTTGCTCAGTATTTATATATTTGGTCTGAATTTTTGGTATTTCCTCTCATCGGGGTGAATGATGTCAGTGCTGGGGAATGGAGCAGTTTCCATTTATGGCCCCAATTGTCTATCGAGTAAACATCCCACTAGTCTGCCCCAACAATGTGTTTCAGCCCCATCCTTAGAAGAGGTTGCATCAATATGACACTTTCCTATTGCCCATACCACCCGTCCAGAGGCCTCTCCAAGTGGTGTTGCAAACTCAGTGGCAGTTTTGTGCTTTGGGCCCATGCTCATTAGGACCCTGATGGAGACTGCTCAACCTCTTTCCATGTAGGACCCAGCAGTCAGTGGAGACATTAGACCCATCAGTCTGGGCCGGACTCAGTGCCTGATCCAAAAAGTAAGAACAGTGTCCAACCTATTGTACCACCCAATCCCCAAATAAAACCTGAGATTGCAAATTAATGTAAAAGACAAAATAAATATACAAGAAAATTAAGCATTATGGTGTATTAAACTTCATAGACAGAGAAGTTGCAGATAAAACATGCAGGAAAATTAAGCTTCATTGGTGGAGAGGATTAAAATGTAACATTAGATAGTTTTGTCATTTTCGGACATTAACTTTTGCTCTATTAAATTTTATCTTTCAGCTTGTTATTCTTTTTGTGAGGGATTTTAACACTTTCATTTCTTTCTGTTAATCTTCCCATAAAAATCAAACTGTCTCCTTTGTAATTAAGTGGTTACTCGGGGAATTACTTACACTCTTTGCTATTTTAATCAAAGGTGTAAGTATAACATGGGGAAACCAGGTAGCTGGGAGGTCCCCATCTCCAATTGCCAGGGGCACAGAGCTGCTACTGATCTCCATCACTTCCTCCTCTACAGATGTGAGATCTGTGGAGGTCCATCTCCAGTTCTCTCTCTTGTGTTTTGCTCTCTTCTCCAGCAATGGAGGAAAAGGGCAGATTTTTGTGCGACTGTAATGGTATCTATACACCTGATGGTTGGAGTGCAATTCGTGAGGGTGACTATTGGAGAGAGGCATGAAATTTGCAAAAGGATGAGGGTGAGTGGCAGTGGTAGATGGGCATATGAGGAAGTGCTCAGGAACAGAAGGATGAGTGCACTTGCAAGGTAAGCAAAGCAGAATATAGGTGAATACTCCACTGTACTCACCTTACCTGACCTGGTTAAATTATTAAAGCACTTCCTGCACAGAGTCCAGAAGTGTGGCGTAATGCTTCTGCTGCTAACCTCCTGGGCCAATGCCAGAAATGCCTACTTTGTGGCAGCAGCAGATTTCTTCCTCCCAATGCTAGGGAAGCTATTTCTCTGCAGCTCCTCACTTCCCTATGGCAATACATCAAGGGAGACGTCAATAAATTGGGGTGCAGTGTTATGATCGAGATGGGAGAAATGCACTGTTTTTACTAGTCCCACTTCTCCGCAGGTCACAACATATATTTTAAAAATGTTTACCCAGTTACCAATTTGGTCAATCATATACTCTACTGTTTATCCTAGAATAAAATACACCAACCAGGTTTCTTTAATAAACAACAAAATTATCAGCTTATCAAACAAGACTTATCCAGTAATCAAGCAAAGCATTAACACATAGATTGAAATATAAAAGTTCCCTTTTAAAATTCACACACACACACACACACACACACACACACACACACACACACACACACACACACACACACACACACACACACACACACACACACACACACACACACACACACACACAACAGAAATTCTCTCAGCAGAGGCCTGTTATAAAAAAAAAAGACAAAAGAATATTACTTTGGCCAAATACATGCTACATCTTGAAGAAAAAAGAGAAGATATCGAAGGATGTCAGCCGTCCCTTTTTGTCTGGCATCGGGATATACAGAGACAGGTCACTGGAATCTTTCTAAAGCAGTTCTTTTCAGGCGGCATTGAGAATTAATTTGGCAGGTTTTTCCAGCTTCTCAGGAGAGATGCAGCACCAGGGATTTTAGCTCTCCTACATTGGATTTTTGCAGGGTTTCTTCAAAGAGGTAGAGAAAGAGGTGAGCTGGGTGGTTTTTCCTTGGCAAGTTGATCTCCAACTGTCTTCAAAACTGTTCACACCCCAACTGAACTAAAATAATATCCAAACCCCAAACAGAAAGCAAACCTCTTGACCTCTATAAACCTTGACATGTGGCTTCTCTGTAAACAATGTCCCCAAGTCATCAAGTTTTATAAAGGTTTTATGTTGTTTGCTGAGTTTAACGCACATGGTTTCCAGCACCGATTGTTTACAAAAAACTTCTCAGTGTCCTTTTAATGAAGTCAACAACAAAGCAAAATCCAGAATTTCTGAAATCTTCAGCCTTCCAATGAATCCATCTCCACAATTTAAATATGAGTCTTCAAAACAAAAAATAATTAACAAAAAATATAGAAGCATCTCATAATACCTCTCTCTTTGGAGGAATGAAACGCCATTATTCATTACAAAGAGTAAAAAAAACAGATGATGAAAAATATTAAAACACATTGACACACACATTGGTCAGAATTTTTCATGTCCCGGTGGGGCCACTGTCAGAGAAGTGGAAGTGGGCGCCAAAGGCATTCCCACTTCATGCTCAATTGCTGCCCCAATCAAGCACTGTGACCAATTAGCGTCTCGGCAGCAGATTTTCAATCAGAAAAGGAGCACACGGGCGAGAAGGTCAGCGTTGGTGGGAGCAAGGCAGGAGCTGGAAGAAGGTGTTGAAAGTCATTTAAAGGTGCTGTCACCACCTTTAGTGGCTTTGAGAAGGCTGTTTTCTTCTCAGAGGACAGTGGGAGGAGCAAGAGTACAAGACCAGTCAGATACTAGGCTGAGGGGGAAAAAAGCTGTCCTTCCACTTAAAGGGGCAACCCACCATCATTTGTAATAAATCTACCTGAGACCTTGGAGGACCAGAACCCGCTTGTGGCAATGGCAGAAAGAGCCAATGCATGGCTCCAAACACTCATTGGCTGGATTTTTTCATGTCCCAGCGGGGCCGCGGTCCGGGAGGCGGAAGTGGGTGCTGAAGGTGTAGTCAGGGGTACATGGATCCGGTGCCACAAGCGGGTTAACAACCTTTTCCGCTCTGCCAGTCCTCGTTCCTTTGTACTTATATTGGTGGGTAACCAGGTGTTGATGCAGCAAACTGGAAACCATCCAGCTGGAGTGAATGGCTGTAGCCCTGTCATGGGGCAAATGCTGGGCACATCTGAACCACGCAATGGACCAGAAATGTGCCAACTGTATACTTGAATGGCAATGGTCACAGAGGCAGCATGCAGCACAAGTGAGTGCTCCTTCAAGCCAAGTAACTGAACTGATTGTCATGTGCCTGCACAGGAGAAGAGGGCCGAGTATGCCAGAGAGAGGGTACGGACTGGTGGCAGTGTTGCAAATCTTGTATTCCTCACAAGTGTGGAGGAGGAGTCATTACAACTTGCTGGGGAGGACGGAGACCATTCCGTTGCTGATGGTGAGGCCGATGCACCTGGCCAGGAGGGTGAGTTCCCCAGAGTGTGGGCAGGGGGGCTGTGTGGGGCTGGCTCAAGCAATGAAGGTTGCTTGCAAGTTCAAACTCACAGACCTGTGGCCTATGCAGACTATGACATGTCCTTCAGTCCAGAGTGTCACTCACACCTGATCATTCTGTTTTATCCTGCAGGTGAAGCACAGCAGCGGCCAGGCAGCATCTCCGGGGCTCATCCGTCCACCTCTGAGGAGGAGGATGGGACCTCAGAGGGTGCAGCGTCACATCCTTTTCCCACACCAAGCACCAGCTCAGAGACAGTCACCTCGGTTGGGCTGGTTGAATCTTCGAACTCGTGGTCACAACCTGGTGCCAGCACCGCACAAGTGCCAGACCAGCTGCCAGAGGCATTATCGGCCAATGCCTTTGACACTTGGAGGACTGTGGGAGGCCAGGCCAGTGCTGGGTTCCATGCTGATGATGAGCCTCTGAGGACATCCATTCAGCGGGACCTGCTGCAGGTGCAATGTGAAGTGCATGGAGATCTGGCGAAGTTACCAGAGATGATGCATGCTCTGGCTCGGACTT
This sequence comes from Heterodontus francisci, assembly GCF_036365525.1. Classification (NCBI taxonomy): domain Eukaryota; kingdom Metazoa; phylum Chordata; class Chondrichthyes; order Heterodontiformes; family Heterodontidae; genus Heterodontus; species Heterodontus francisci. Next base: position 89,266,777 of record NC_090385.1, on the reverse strand, counting down.
TGGAGGTTTCCTTCCAGGCCATGAGTTCCGCACAGTCCCTGTCATCTGAGCAACAGGCTGCCTCCATTGACATATTGACAGCTGCAGTGGAGGGCCCAATCCAGCAGGCCATCCAAAGCCTGTAGAGATACGCATAGACCTGCAAACCCTCACAGGGTCAGTGAGCTCTATGCAGCAGAGCCCCGGTGAACTGTCGATGAGGCTGCTTCATTATCCAACAACTACTCATCCCTCCGAGGTCAGCAGGGAGACCCAACTGAGCCTTGTGAGGGCACAGGATCAACAGCTGCATGCATCTGGGGGCTCTTCTCAGGGCACTCCTGATGCATACAGTGATTCCTTATCCCCTCTGCCAGTGACACTAGCACCTCAGATTCCCAGGGTGACAGGGGGTGGTCCTGAGACTGCTCAGGGTCACCTCAACATTCTGGGGCCTTGAGCAGTCAGAGGATGCCTGCCAAGGTCATCCGAAGCCATGGGGCATCCTGAACAGCCACCTGCCTCTGCCATGGCTGGTGGGGAGAGGTCTTCAACACACGCCAGCACTCGTAAACGTTTTAAGAAATCACATTAACTGCACTAGGGTTCACTTGTGCGATTTGGGATTATGTTAATTTATGTTCTACTGTCCACAAAATGTATTAAATTTCTCACTTGGCTTACTTGTATGTCTCAGGTCACTGATGATGTATTCGGCGAACTTTTTCTTCTGCATGAGATGGAGACTTGGGGGAGGTGCCACATTGGGCCATGTTGTGTTTGAGGGAAGGGTGGATCGTTGCAGCTGAGATTAGCACCTGCAGATGAGTCCCTTTGCATGTCCAGCTGATGTGAATGCCTGAATTCAGATTGACATGTCAGTCTCTGGCATACTACATGGGTCATGAACCTCCGGTCAAGAGAAATGCCCAAGTATTGGAGCCTCCCTTGCACCCAATTCCTGCAGACCTCCAACTGCTCCCAGACCCCCCCCCCCACTCAGGTGGCTGTGCCTCCTCCTCCTCCTCAACCCCTTCACCCTCCTCGTCTGAGGATGCCTCATGCTGAACAATGTCCTTAGCATCCAGGGCCTTCCCCCTTCTGCAGCGCCAGGTTATTTAAGGCATAGTAGATGACAGCAATGTGAGATACCCTTGCTGGCAAGTACTGAAGGGCAGCACCTGAGCGATTCAGGCACCAAATTTCATCTTCAGATGACCGATGGTCTGCTCAATGGTGACTCTGGTCATGTCTCACATTGTACCGTTCCTCTGCTTCATTCTGTGGGTTCCTCGCAGGTGTCATCAGTCATATCTTCAGCAGGTAACCCCTGTCGCCAAGTATCCATCCTTGCAGGCACTCTGGGGGGGCTGAAAAGCACTGACACCTGGGAGTTCCGGAGAATGAATGCATCGTGACTGCTTCCTGGATAAGGAGCACACACCTGCAATATACTGTTGCAGTGGTCACAGACAAGTCGCACATTCATTCCGTGAAACCTCTTTCGATTAATGAAGGTCCCTGACAGACCTGCAGGTGCTCTAATGGCCACATGTACAGTGAATCACGCCTTAGACCATGGGAACCCAGCGATGGCGCTGAAGCCTCTGGTTCTCTCGGCCTGAGTCTGTCTGGAACTTGATGAACTGGTTGGCACGCCTATATATGGCATCAGTTACCACCTTAATGCAGTGCTGCGCTGATGACTGTGAGATTCCGCACATGTCCCCTGTGGAAGCCTTGGATGAGCCTGATGCGTAGAAGTTCAGAGTGACTGTGACCTTTAGTGCCACCGGCATTGGATGGCCACCACGCAGTTGGAGCTGACCTCCACTGCCGGCATCTCACACAGAGATGTGACAGTCTCTCGGAACAGGCGCAGTCTTCTACGGCACTGACGCTCCAACATTTGCAGAAAGCTCAACCGTGGGCAGTACACCCTGCCAACTGGGTAGACTCGTCTCCTCACAGGTGTTTGCTCACAGTACACTATGTGGCCTTCTGCTCCTGCCCCATTACCCGTCTTCAGTTGGCCAGCAGGTCGCTGATTTCCCTAGCCACTTGTCCCCTTGTCCCTCCTTGTGACGTTCTCCTCCTCGCTAGAGAAGCCTCCTCCAGAGTGGACAATTCCCATGGCTGCAGCATCCCAAAGATGTAATGAGGTCAGCTATATGCTGCCTGCTGCAAGGACAGGCACTCACAACCCCCTCCCCCACCCAGGATAAATCACTTATGCTGTGGTCATACCAGGAGTTTTAATCACTCAGGTGAGCCCTGATGAGCCAGCAATATCAGCCCTGGCCTTGCAATTAACACATAAATACAACAGACTGAAATTAAAATTCAAGTACGTCCAGCTCCCTCAGTGACACAATAATATAATAAAAGAAAATATTGCAGATGTTGGAAATCTGAAATAAAAACAAAAGTGCTGGAAATACTCAGCAGGTCTGGCAGCATCAGTGGAGAGAGAAGCAGAGTTAACGTTTCAGGTCAGTGACCTTTCATCAGAACTGGCAAAGGTTAGAAATGTAATAGGTTTTAAGCAAATAAAGCAGGGGTGGGGAAAAAGATAACAAAATGGAAGGTGTTGATAGGACAGAGGGTCATAGAGAATAACTGACCAGAAGGTCATGGAGCAAAGACAAAGCGTGTGTTAATGGTGTGTTGAAAGACAAAGCGTTAGTGCAGAGAGGGTGTTAAATGACAGAATAATGAACAGCCCTGGCCAAAAGCATAAACATAAAAAAAAAGTGGGCAGGCACATGGTAAAAAAGTGACTGATGAAACAAACCAAAATAAAATAAAAAGAAAAACAAACAAAAAACTAAAAATAGAAAAGGGGGGCCAGTCATGCTCTGAAATTATTGAACTCAATGTTCAGTCCGGTAGGCTGTAGCATGTCTAATCTATAAATGAGATGCTGTTCCTCAAGCTTGCATTGATGTTCCCTGGAACACTGCAGCAATCCCAGGACAGATATTTGGACACAAGAGCATGGGAGTGTGTTGAAATGGCAAGTGACAGGAAGCTCGGGGTCATGTTTTCAGACTGAGCAAAGGTGTTCCGCAAAGCGGTCACTCAATCTGCATTTGGTCTCCCCAGTGTAGAGGAGACTGCATTGTGAGCAGCGAATACAGTATACTACATTGAAAGAAGTACAAATAAATCGCTGCTTCACCTGAAAGGAGTGTTTGGGGCCTTGGATAGTGAGGAGTGAGGAAGTAAAAGGGCAGGTATTACGCCTCCTGCGATTGCATGGGAAGGTGCCGTGGGATGGGGACGGGATGTCAGGGGTAATGGAGGAGTGTACCAGGGTGTCACGGAGGGAATGAACCCTTACAGAATGCTGACAGGGGAGGGGAGGGGAAGATGCATTTGATAGTGGCATCACGCTGGACATGGCGGAAATGGCGGAGGATGATCCTTTGGATGTGGAGGCTGGTGAAGTGGAAAGTGAGGACAAGGGGAACCCTGTCACTGTTCTGGGAGGTGTGGGAAATGGACTGGACATGGTTGAGGGTCCTGTCAACCGCAGTGGGGGGAGAATAATCAGTTGAGGAAAAAGGAAGACATATCAGAAGCACTGTTGTGGAAGGTTGCATCATCAGAGCAGATGCGTTAGAGACGGAGAAACTGGGAGAATGGAATGGAGTCCTTACAGGAGGCAGGGTGTGAAGAAGTGCAGTCGAGGTAGCTGTGGGAGTCGGTGGGCTTATAATGAATATTAGTGAATCCCCAGAAATGGAGACAGAGAAATCGAGGAAGGGAAGTGTTGGAGATGGACCGTGTAATGGTGAGAGATGGTTGGAAATTGGAAGCAAAGTTGATAAGGTTTTCCAGTTCGGGGCGGGAGCAGGAAACGGCACCGAGACAGCCATCGACAGTGACAGTCACTGACACAATGGTTGCCACACTTTTAAAGCTGCTGGGTTTGAGACCTCAACCTCCCACCTTTGGCCTGTTTGAACAACGTAAAACTGAATGGCCAACATAAAATGGCTGTCAATTGCCTTTTTAACGAATTCAATTGGCCCTTAATTGCCTTAAATCAGACGGCGAGTGGCGTCTCCATCTCGCCCGCTGTCCGTCGAGCATAAAATAGAGATTCAGCGTAATGACGGCGAAAACCCGACCCGACAACATCAACCGCCATTTTTCACTTCAGCCGCCTCCGAGGACGCCTGATTTGACTAAGTAAAATTTCAGCCATTCTCATTCACTCTTTACCTGTAGCTAATACAGTTCTGCTTTGTACAATCTTTGCACTCAGATAACTCAAAGCAATGTTGGATCTTAGACAAAGCATCCGCAATATTATGTTTTCCTGCAACGTGGACAATCTTTAAATGATAAGGCTGCAATCGTAAACTCCATCGGAATAGTCTGGCATTCTGGTTCTGAAGTTTTTCCACAACGGTTATGATCAGTATATACCAGTGTCTCTCTGTAGTTGTGGCAGACATAGACTTCAAAATGCTTAAGAGATAGTAATAAGCCCAGAGTTTCTTTTTCCACTGTTACATTTTCTTTTTGGTGTTGATTTAACTTTTTGGAAAGGTATCCCACTGCCTTTTCTATGCCTGATTCATCATCTTGTAATAGGATTGCATCGACTCCCAGGTCACTAGCATCAATTGCTACCTTGAAGGGCTTAGTGAAACACTGGCTCATTAATCTAAATGGCATTCAGCCTCTCAACAGATGTTTGGCACTCCCCTGACCATATTTATTTTGTAGCAAATCTGTTAGTTGAGCAGCTTTAGTTCTAAAATTTGGTACAAACTTGCAGTAGAAACTACATATGCCCAAAAACCACATGATTTCTCGCTTAATCTTGAGGGTAGGGAACTGCACCAATGCTTGTATTTTTGCTGTTCTTGGTAACACTTGTCCTTGCCCTACGATATGCCTGAGGTAGGTTACTCTCGCTTATACAAGTTTACTTTTTCAAGGTTTATCACAAAATCAACTGATTGAAATTTTCTTAACAGAGTTTCTAGTTGTTCCAAGTGATCCTTCCAAGTGTCACTGTGTACCAGCACATCATCAAGGTCAACCACACAGTTAGGAACACTGGCTACCACTTGGTTCATTGTCTCTGAAAAGTGGCTGGGGCATGTTTTAGCCCGAATAGCATCACTCGGCATTGGAAAAGACCATCTGGTGTGACAAAGGCTGATATTTCTTTTGCTCAGGGTTTTAAAGGAACCTGTCAGTATAACTTTAACAAATCTATTTTTGTTAGAAACGTGGCACTGCCCACTCTGTCAATATAGTCTTCCAAGCAAGGAATTGGGTAGGAATCTGCCTTTGTTACTGCATTAACCTTTCTGTAGTCTCTGCAAAATCTAGGTGAACCATCAGGTTTAAGCACTAACACCACTGGGGAACTCCAGCTGCTTTGACTGGGTTCAATTTTGGTTTTCCAACATGTATTGTATTTCTGCTTTTACCTGGGCCTGTTTCGCTGGACTTAAGTGATAAGGATGCTGTTTTATGGGAAAGGATTCCCCTCCATTCACATCACGTATGGCTAAGGTTGTACATCCTGGTTTGTTCTGACAGAGTCCTTTAAATGCAATGCATAGCCTTGTTAGGTCTTCTGTTTGTTCTGCATCTAAATATGAAGGCATAGTGTCTATCTCCTTATCAACTCAGTATTAGCTAACCGGATAGTAGGACGCTCAATTTGACAATTGTCTAGGTCTCCTTCTGCCTCATCCTCACTATCCCTTTCATCCTTCACTGTCCCTCCAACCTGAAATACCTGTGCTTGCTTATCTTCCTCCCGGCGGTGATATTGTTTCAACATATTGATATGACACAGACGATTTTTTTTCCAGCGATCTGGGGTGTCAATCAAATAACTTACCTTACCAATTCTCTTGACCACTTTATATGGACCACTAAACCATGCTTTCAGCAGTTCACCCTGTAAAGGCAATAATACTAACACCTCATCCCCTGATTGAAATGGTCGGGTTTTGGCATGCTTTTCTGCCCATTTCTTCATGGTTGTTTGGGAAGCTTTCAGGTGTTCCTGAGCCACGTTACAGGCACTCCTGTGCTGTTCCCGGAACACAGATACATAATTGAGCACAGGAGATTCATCCCTCTGTTCTAAAACCTTTTCTTTGATTAGTTTTAGAGGACATCTTACCTCATGTCCACAAACTAATTCAAAAGGACTAAAACCGGTAGATTCATTAGGTGGCAAACAAAAGAAATTTTAGCCCTTTATTCCAATCATGGGGATATTCATGACAGTATGCCCTGATCATCATTTTGAGGGTTTGATGGTACCGTTCTAAAGCCCTTTGTGTCTTTGGGTGGTAGGATGAAAACTTTAACTGTGTTATACCCAAATTAGTCATAACTTCCAAAAAAATTTTAGACATAAAATTGGAACCATGATCCGACTGATTCTGAATCAGTAATCCATATCTAGTGAAGAACTGGGTTAACTTGTCTACCACTACCTTAGCAGAAATTGTTTTCAAGGAAATGGCCTCTGGGAACCGAGTAGCCATATCCATGATAGTGAGTATATATTGATGTCCCGCTTTTGTTTTCAGAAAATGTTCTGCACAATCTACCAACTGCTTCCCCAAAAACTGGTATGGGAGTTAGAGGTGCAAATTTTATGACAGGTTGCTATTTTCCAACAATCTGACATTTATGGCACATTTTACAAAACTGCATGACATCCTTGGAAGACCTGGCCTGTAAAAATGTCCACCTATATGTGATTGGGTCTTCCAGATGCCCACATGTCCCACTTTTGGAATTTCATGTGCTATCCTAAATATTTCCTGGTGATACTTGGGCAGTACCACTATCTGATGAACAAGTGTCCATTCTTCGTCCGCAGGTCTGCGGGGAGGTCTCCACTTCCTCATCAGAATCCCATTTTTAATATACGAGCCTTCTGGAACTCCCTTTGCCTCAGCTTCAGTTAGAGCCGATTGTGCCACTTTAACTCTGGATTGGCTTGTTGAGCCTTGATCAGAAAAGACTTAATGAACATTTCTTTTGGATTATCCAAATCCCCAAAGAAAGTTTCAGATATTCAGCTATCTGTCTTTGGTGCCAATTTGACCTCGGACAATGGAACTTGCTTAGCCATTGCGTGGGTCACTACACATGAAGGAAAAATTCGTGGAACCTTTTCCTGCAACTGTTCTGTCTCTCTGACTTCACTTGGTCTTTCCGTGATTAATGGAGAAGCTATTACCTTTGCTCTGACCAAATCATTCCCCAGGAGTAGGTCAACCCCGTCTACAGGCAAACTCTGGACAACTCCTACAGTTACCGTTCCAGACATTAGGGGCTGGATTTTGTGTCAGGTGGACGGGAGCTTGCCACCGACATAAAAGTCGGTGGCGAACACGCTTCATCCTAGCCTGGGGATCTGTTTCGCATTTTACGGGTTCCCGGGCTTTAATTGGCCTGAGGCGGGACTTCCACCCGATTGAGGGAGGATGTCCCGCCTCATTGAGCTGCCGGCCAATCATCGGGCCAGCAGCTCTTAGTCCCAGCAGTGCCACAGGGAGCAGTGGCCACTGCTGAGATTATAGCCCAACCGAGGACATGGAGCCAGGACGGCAGGTAAGTTGGGTTTTCCTCGCCAAGGGAATCGGTCATGCCCCAGCGAGGCTAGTGTGTTCGTTTGGGAGTAAGAGAGGCGTCTTGGGTCCTGGGGTGGGTTGGGAGGCGGGAACAGCCATCAATCGGGCACCCCGTGCCACTGTAAACAGGTCTTAATAATGGCTAGTAGATCAAACCCATTTTTCTCTATTTGGGCCATTAATTTTGTTATGAATGCTTCATGCATCCAGATACAGCACCTTTAGCAAAAAGTTAGAATTAATCTGGTCTTAGTCACTTATGCTTTATTAATATTGTTAAACTCTGTCCCTTCCTGACACAATGTGCTTGATTTTACCCAAATTACAACTCTACAGCCTTGACTTTTCTGTTTTGACTTATAAATTTAGCCTCTCCTATGTTCCACTTTTTCCTCATTAGTTTAAAGCCCTGTCTACTACCCTAGTTTTTCGATTCTCCAGGACATTGGTCTCAGTCCGGTTTAAGTGGAGTCTGTCCAAACAGAACAGCTCCCTCATTCACCAATACAGGTACCAGTGGCCCATAAAGGTAGATGAAGGGGAGCCAGTAAATATAGCATACTTGGAGTTTAAAAACCATTGATAAGATGCCACACAAAAGATAGTACACAAGAAAACAACTCATGGAGTTGGGGGTAATATATTAGCATGGATGGAGGATTAATGGACAGGAAGCAGAGAGGTGGGAAAAACAGGGCATTTTCAAGTCGGCAGTCTGTAACTAGTGGAGTGCCACAAAGATCAGTCTGGGCCTTCAGCTATTTACAATCTCTATTAATGACTGAAACGAAGAGACCAAGAGTAATGTATCCATGTTTGCTGACGATACAAAGCTAGATGGGAATGGAAGCTGCGAAGAGGACACAAAGAAGCTGCAAAGAGATATAGACAGTTAAGTGAGTGGGCAACAAGGTGGCAGATGAAGTATAATGTGGGGAAATGTGAGGTTATTCACTCTGGTAGTAAGAACATAAAAGAAGAATTGTTCAAAAAGACATGAAACTTTGAAAAGTTGATGTTCAAAGAGACTTGGGTGTAAGGAACTCAGAAAATTATAATGCAGGTACTGCATGGAATTAGGAAGGCAAATGGCATGTTGACCTTTATTGCAAGGGGATTGGAGTACAAGAATAAGGAAGTTTTGCTACAATTGTACAGGGCATTGGTGAGCCCACACCTGGGGCTGAATTTTACCAGCCCCTCGACACCACGCGTCCCAGCGCGGGAGCCAGTAAAATGCTGTGGGGAGCGGCCCGCTGCTCCCCGCAACGTCGAGAAGGGCCCGCTGCATATTACCGCCGGCGGCGGGACCTCGGTGCGGCCCCCCCCACTGTACAGCAGCGGGACCTTCATCTAAATATGCAAATGAACATTTAAAATATTTAAATAAACTTACCTGCTGGCGGCAGCCGTCCCACTCCAATATTACAGCCGCCGTTCGTGCTGCGCGCACCTTCGGAACTCTGCACAGAGTTCCGGGCGACAGCCTGGTGGGGAGGGGGAGTCATATAATTTTCAGGGCGGGAGGGGTGGAGGAGCGGGGAAATCAATTTTAATTGGATGTGGGGATGGTGGGAAGGGATTAAAGGGTAAATGTAAAGAGGCTGGGGAGGAAAGTGCGGGTTGGTAATAAAGTTTCATTTTGTGCCGATGTCCCTTAAAAGAACATTGAGGAGCTGGGAAATGGCCTCCATTAGATCTGTAATTTGTACGCAATAATTCTTCATGATTTACCTTTAAAAATGTAAATTTCTCCTAAGAGCTTACAGCCCTTTAAAAATGGCGGTGGCGCCAGGCACTGTTGCCAGGAACGCGGCGGCCACCCCCGATGACGTAGAGGGGACGACCGCTCCACCCCACTATTTAAATGAGCCCCCGCGCTTAATATTGCGGGGGCTCCTCGTGGCCATTGAATGCGGAGCACACGCCCGAATAAAATTCAGCCCCTGGAGTACTGTGCGCAGTTTTGTTCTCCATATCTAAGGAAGGATGTACTTGCTTAGGAAGCAGTACAGCGAAAGGTCACTAGATGGGTTCCTGGGATGAGAGGGTTGTCCCATGATGGGAGGGTGAGTAAATTGGGTCTATACTCTCTGGCTTTTAGAAGAATGAGAGGTGATCTCATTGAAACAGACAAAATTCTGAAGGGGCTTGATAGGGTAGACACTGAGAGGTTGTTTCGTCTGGCTAGGGATTCTAGAACATGGGGATACAGCCTCAGGATAAGGGATTTATCATTTCAGACTGAGATGAGGAGAAATTTATTCACTCAGAGTGTAGTGAATCTTTGGAATTCTCAACCCAAGAGGGTTGCGGATGCTCCATTGCTAAGTATATTTAAGGCCGAGAAAGACTGATTTTTGGTCTGTTACGGAATCAAGGGATAAGATGAGTGAGTGAGTAAGTGGCGTTGAGGCAGAAGATTAACCATGATAGTATTGAATGGTGGAGCAGATTTGAGGGGCCATATGATGTGCTCCTGCCCCTTTTTCTTATGGTCTTATGTTCTCAAACCCGCTCAGCAGAACCTCATTCCTAGTTCCACCCATGTCATTGGTTCCTTCATGGACCATGACAACTGGATCCTTCCCTTCCTGGTCCAAGTTCTTCTCCAGGTGTGAATAGATGTTCTTAAACATGGCATTGGACTGGCAACACAACACTCAGGACTCCTGGTCATGGCTGCAGAGGACAGTATCTATTCCCTACCATATTCCTTTTCACAACTCTTACTTGTATGGCCTCCTGTACCCAATGGTACCATGATCAATTTGTCCATCTTCCCGGCAGTCTATGTTCTCATTCACATTGAACGTAAGTACTACTGTACTACATACCTGTTAGACTGTGGCAAAGGCTGAGGCTCCTCCAACACTGCATCGGCAATCCCCTTACCTACCTGAGTCCTATTTACATCCTCCTGTTTCTGACTACTAACCAACTCTTAACTGAAGCGTGTGGCTGCCTCTTGGGTCAAAATATCCAGACAACTTTCCCACGCTCTGGTGCATTGCGATGTCTGCACCTTGGACTCCATCTCAACAACTCTGAGTTGAAGTTCCTTGAGTTGCAGACTGCAGATGTGGTTGCCTGGGATCACACTGCTCTCCACAAACTCCCACATGCTGCAGAGACATACACCTCCTGCACTGTCATCTTCATCTAACCATATATATAACAAACTCAAGTTATGTGTATTTAATACACTTGCTTTTTTATTAGTTTTTTATACTAATTAACTGTTTAAATTGTTAATTTATTAAAGTATTAATTATAGGTTTGTAGCTTTTAGTTTATACCATTCCCCGAGCTCAGAGAGGAAAGAACTATTATTCACCAACCGATCACCAGCCTGCTGTCCTGTGATGTCACCGGGTTCAGGAATTGTTTAGCCCAGCCCAATGGATACCAATGCTCCTTCGAGCGTGCACAGCTGCACAGCAACCCAATGGTCCCTGCGCAGGCCATGAGCAAGGCGACCCCTTTAAATTACCCTGTGTGCGCAGCCACAAAAAAATTTAACAGTGCCGCATACTTAAAAAAAATCATCCGCACATCTCCAAAAAATATTAACAGGAACATTGGTGAACACTACTGGAAAATCACAATTTTTAAAAGCTTGTTTAATTATCCGAGTTCTTTACCCTTGGTTCTTACATATTTTAGTCCATATTGATTTATTGATAATTACCTTTGCACCATTTAGCTTCCCACCACCTACCCCCCACCCACCCCCCCCATCCCACACACATAATTTGCACTAAGCACTAAAACACTGAACAAAATTTTAAATACTGCCTCAAGCTTACATAAGCCTTCTACTTTAATGAACCTTTTGAGTCACAGCCAAGTGACAATTGTTCAACCAGCTTTCAGCTCCCAGTAATTACACCATATTCAGGCAGACACTTATAGCTATTCTCTTAGGCAGTCCTTCGGGATCGAGGATGACTTGCTTCCACTCCAGTTTGATGGGTTCTGAGATGGCTTGTTAGTCCAATGGGTGTTCTGCAGACTTTGCCACATCAGGGACAGGTGGTACTTGAAGGATTAGGTAGATGAGTAATAAAAACAAGAAATGCTGGAAATACTCAGCAGGTCTGGCAGCATCTGTGGAGAGAGAAGCAGAATTAATGTTTCAGGTCAGCGACCCTTCTTCAGAACTATGAGTAGTTTGGAGGTTTATGCGCTCCCTCTGACAACTCGACTTCACCTCCGCATTTTCCTGGCGAAGTCCCTTTAGGTGTACGATGCTTGCCCAAATGAGTTTTCTCCATCTAGGATAGTCAAGAGCCAGCAACTCCCATGAGTCTACGGAGATGTTTCCACTGTCCTCCTGGGAGTCTCCTGCCATGACCAAGTTCTGAGTAGAACAGTTGCTTCAGGAGTCTGGTGTCAGGCATATGGATGACATATTCTGCCCAGTGGAGCTGCTTTTGGGTGATTAGCATCTTGATGCTGGGCAGTTGGGCTTGGGAGAGGATGCTACTGTTGGACCGCCTTTAGAGTCATAGAGAAATACAGCACTGAAAAAGGCTCTTTGACCCACCGAGTTTGTGCCGACCAACAACCACCCATTTATACTAATCCTACATTAATCCCATATTCCCTACCACATCCCCACCATTCTCCTACCACCTACCTACACTAGGGGCAATTTTCAATGGCCAATTTACCTATCAACCTGCAAGTCTTTGGCTGTGGGAGGAAACCGGAGCACCCGGCGGATACCCACGCGGTCACAGGGAGAACTTGCAAACTCCTCAAAGGCAGTACCCAGAACCTAACCTGGGTCGCTGGAGCTGTGAGGCTGCAGTGCTAACCACTGTGCCACCCTTCTTTTTCTATACAGGCCCTTCGGCCCACCAAGTCTGTGCTGACCAACAACCACCTATTTATACTAATCCTACATTAATCACATATTCCCCACCACATCCCCACCTTCCCTTAATTGTCCTACCACCTACCTTTTTTTTTTATTCATTCATGGGATATGGGCGTCACTGGCCAGGCCAGCATTTATTGCCCATCCCAAATTGCCCTTGAGAAGGTGGTGGTGAGCTGCCTTCTTGAACTGCTGCAGTCCATTTGGGGTAGGTATACCCACAGTGCTGTTAGGAAGGGAGTTCCAGGATTTTGACCCAGCGACAGTGAAGGAAGGGCGATATAGTTGCAAGTCAGGATGGTGTGTGACTTGGAGGGCAACTTGCAGGTGGTGGTGTTCCCATGTATTTGCTGCCCTTGTCCTTTGAATTGCTAGGCGTCGCGGGTTTGGAAGGTGATGTCGAAGGAGCCTGGGTGCATTGCTGCAGTGCATCTTGTAGATGGTAGACACTGCTGCCACTGTGCGTCGGTGGTGGAGGGAGTGAATTAGAATTAGAATTAGAACATTACAGCGCAGTACAGGCCCTTCGGCCCTCGATGTTGCGCTGCCCTGTGAAACCATCTGATCTACACTATTCCATTTTCATCCATATGTCTATCCAATGACCACTTAAATGCCCTTAAAGTTGGCGAGTCTACAACTGCTGCAGGCAGGGCGTTCCACGCCCCTACCACTCTCTGAGTAAAGAAACTACCTCTGACATCTGTCCTATATCTATCACCCCTCAACTTAAAGCTATGTCCCCTTAAAGCCATCACCATCCGAGGAAAAAGACTCTCACTATCCACCCTATCTAATCCTCTGATTATCTTATATGTCTCTATTAAGTCACCTCTCCTCCTCCTTCTCTCCAACGAAAACAACCTCAAGTCTCTCAGCCTTTCCTCAGAAGACCTTCCCTCCATACCAGGCAACATCCTAGTAAATCTCCTCTGCACCCTTTCCAAAGCTTCTACATCCTTCCTATAATGCGGTGACCAGAACTGCACGCAATACTCCAGGTGCGGTCTCACAAGAGTTTTGTACAGCTGCAGCATGACCTTGTGGCTCCGAAACTCGATCCCCCTACTAATAAAAGCTAACACACCATATGCCTTCTTAACAGCCCTATTAACCTGGGTAGCAACCTTCAGGGATTTATGTACCTGGACACCAAGATCTCTCTCAAAAACAAGAAATGCTGGATTCACTCAGCAGGTCTGGCAGCATCTGTGAAAAGAGAAGCAGAGTTAACGTTTCGGGTCAGTGACCCTTCTTCGGAACCCGAAGAAGGGTCACTGACCCGAAACGTTAACTCTGCTTCTCTTTCCACAGATGCTGCCAGACCTGCTGAGTGAATCCAGCATTTCTTGTTTTTGTTTCAGATTTCCAGCATCCGCAGTATTTTGCTTTTATATTACCAAGATCTCTCTGTTCATCTACACTACCAAGAATCTTCCCATTAGCCCAGTACTCTGCATTCCTGTTACTCCTTCCAAAGTGAATCACCTCACACTTTTCCACATTAAACTCCATTTGCCATCTCTCAGCCCAGCTCTGCAGCCTATCTATGTCCCTCTGTACCCTACAACATCCTTCGGCACTATCCACAACTCCACCGACCTTCGTGTCATCCGCAAATTTACTAACCCACCCTTCTACACCCTCTTCCAGGTCATTTATAAAAATGACAAACAGCATTGGCCCCAAAACAGATCCTTGCGGTACACCACTAGTAACTAAACTCCAGGATGAACATTTGCCATCAACCACCACCCTCTGTCTTCTTTCAGCTAGCCAATTTCTGATCCAAAGCTCTAAATCACCTTCAACCCCATACTTCCGTATTTTCTGCAATAGCCTACCATGGGGAACCTTATCAAATGCCTTACTGAAATCCATATACACCACATCCACTGCTTTACTCTCATCCACCTGTTTGGTCACCTTCTCAAAAAACTCAATAAGGTTTGTGAGGCACGACCTACCCTTCACAAAACCGTGCTGACTATCGCTAATGAACTTATTCTTTTCTAGATGATTATAAATCCTGTCTCTTATAACCTTTTCCAACATTTTACCCACAACCGAAGTAAGGCTCACAGGTCTATAATTACCAGGGCTGTCTCTACTCCCCTTCTTGAACAAGGGGACAACATTTGCTATCCTCCTGTCTTCCGGCACTATTCCTGTCGACAATGACGACATAAAGATCAAGGACAAAGGCTCTGCAATCTCCTCCCTGGCTTCCCAGAGAATCCTAGGATAAATCCCATCTGGCCCAGGGGACTTATCTATTTTCACACTTTCCAAAATTGCTAACACCTCCTCCTTGTGAACCTCAATCCCATCTAGCCCAGTAGCCTGAATCTCAGTATTCTCCTCGACAACATTTTCTTTCTCTACTGTAAATACTGACGCAAAATATTCATTTAACGCTTCCCCTATCTCCTCTGATTCCACACACAACTTCCCACTACTATCCTTGATTGGCCATAATCTAACTCTAGTCATTCTTTTATTCCTGATATACCTATAGAAAGCCTTAGGGTTTTCCCTGATCCTATCCGCCAATGACTTCTCGTGTTATCTCCTTGCTCTTCTTAGCTCTCCCTTTAGATCCTTCCTGGCTAGCTTGTAACTCTCAAGTGCCCTAACTGAGCCTTCACGTCTCATCATAACATAAGCCATCTTCTTCCTCTTGACAAGCGCTTCAACTTCTTTAGTAAACCACGGCTCCCTCGCTCGACAACTTCCTCCCTGCCTGACAGGTACATATTTATCAAGGACACGCAGTAGCTGCTCCTTGAATAAGCTCCACATTTCGATTGTTCCCATCCCCTGCAGTTTCCTTCCCCATCCTACGCATCCTAAATCTTGCCTAATCGCATCATAATTTCCTTTACCCCAGCTATAATTCTTGCCCTGCGGTATATACCTGTCCCTGCCCATCGCTAAGGTAAACCTAACCAAATTGTGATCACTATCACCAAAGTGCTCACCTACATCTAAATCGAACACCTGGCCGGGTTCATTACCCAGTACCAAATCCAATGTGGCATCGCCCCTGGTTGGCCTGTCTACATACTGTGTCAGAAAACCCTCCTGCACACACTGGACAAAAACTGACCCATCTAAAGTACTCGAACTATAGTATTTCCAGTCGATATTTGGAAAGTTAAAGTCCCCCATAACAACTACCCTGTTACTCTCGCCCCTGTCGAGAATCATCTTCGCTATCCGGTCCTCTACATCTCTGGAACTATTCGGAGGTCTATAAAAGACTCCCAACAGGGTGACCTCACCTCTCCTGTTTCTAACCTCGGCCCATACTACCTCAGTAGACGAGTCCTCAAACGTCCTTTTTGTCGCTGTAATACTCTCCTTGATTAACAATGCCACACTCTGCCTCGCCAAGTGGACATTAATCCTGTCCCTTGCAATTTTTCCCAATAGATTCCCTATCACTGATATTAGACTCACCAACCTGTAATTACCTGGTTTATCTCTGCTATTCTTCTTGAATAATGGTACCACATATGCTGTCCATCAGTCCTCTGGCACCTGTCCTGTGGCCAGAGAGAATTTGAAAGTTTGTGTCAGAGCCCCTGCTGTCTCCTCTCTTGCCTTATATAACAGCCTGGGATACATCTCATCTGGGCCTGGGGTTTTATCCACTCTTAAGCCCGTTAACACCGCTCATATCTCCTCCCTAGCAATGCTAATTTGTTTGAGTATATCACAAGCCCCCTCCCTGATCTCTACAGCTACATCGTCCTTCTCCATAGTGAACACATTTAAAACCTCACCTACATCCTCCGGCTCCACACACAGATTACCACTTTGGTCCCTAATGGGCCCTACTCTTTTCCTGCTTATCCTCTTGCCTGTAATATACTTATAAAATGCCTTGGGATTTTCCTTTATCTTGCCCGCCAGTGTTTTTTCATGTTCCCTCTTTGCTCTCCCAATTACCTTTTTCAGGACCCCCCTGCACTTTCGATACTCCTCTGGGGCCTCCGCTGTTTTCAGCGCTCTGAATCTGCCATAAGCCTCCTTGTTTTTCCTTATCCAATCCTCTATATCCCTGGACTTGTTGGTCCTACCCTTCACCTTTACGGGAATTTGTTGGCGCTGAACTCTCACTATTTCCTTTTTGAATGACTCCCATTGGTCTGATGCAGTCTTTCCTCCAAGTCGCTGTTCCCAGTCCACTTTGGCCAGATCCTGTTTTATCATGTTGAAATCGACCTTCCCCGAATTCAGTACCTTTATTCCCGGTCCATCTATGTCCTTTTCTATAACTACCTTAAATTTTACAGAGTTATGGTCACTATCCCCGAAATGCTCTCCCACTGACATTTCTACCCCTTGTCCAGCTTCATTCCCTAGGACAAAGTCTAGTACTGCCCCTTCTCTTGTAGGACTTTCTACGTACTGGCTGAAAAAGCTCTCCTGTATGCACTTGAAGAATTCTGCCCCCTTTAAGCCTTTTGCACTAAGACTATCCCAGTTAATATTGGGGAAGTTGAAATCCCCTACTATTACTACCCTATTATTTTCATACCTCTCTCAGATTTGCCTACATATCTGCTCCTCTATCTCTCCCTGACTGTTTGGAGGCCTGCAATACAGTCCCAGCCAAGTGATTGTCCCCTTTTTGTTTTTAAGTTCTATCCATATGGCCTCATTTGAGGAACCATCTAAGATATCATCCCTCCTTACTGCAGTAATTGTCTCCTTGATCAATACTGCAATGCCACCTCCTCTTTTACACCCCCCACCCCCCGTCACCCCTTCACACCTGAAGATTCTATATCCTGGGATATTGAGCTGCCAGTCCTACCCTTCCCTCAACCATGTCTCTGTGATAGCAATGATATCATACTCCCATGTGTTAATCAATGACCTCCATTCATCTCCCTTACTTGTAGGAGTCCTTGCGTTAAAATAGATCCAGTCTTGCATTATTCACCTGTGCCTCAACAGGTCTATATTTGAACTGACTTCCAGACTGACTTAATTTCTCTTCTATATTTGGCTGTGCATCACCCCCTACTGTACCTCCACTCTGTATCCCATCCCCCTGCCAAATTAGTTTAAACCCCCCTCAACAGCACTAGCAAACCTCCCAGCAAGGATGTTGGTCCCGTTCCGGTTCAGGTGCAACCCGTCCAACTTGTACAGGTCCCACCTTCGCCAGAAACAGGCCCAGTGATCCAGGAATCTAAAGCCCTCCCTCCTGCACCATGTCTTCAGCCACGCATTCATCTGCTCTATCCTCCTATTCCTATACTCACTGCCATGTGGCACCAGGAGTAATCCAGATATTACAACCTTTGAGGTCCTGCTTTTTAATCTGCTACCTAGTTCCCTAAATTCTTGTTGCAGGGCCTCATCCTCAACCATTCAGGACTGAGATGAGGAGAAATTTCTTCACACAGAGAGTGGTGAACTTGTGGAGTTCGCATCCACAGAAAGCAGATGAGGCCAAAACATTGTATGCTTTCAAAAAGGAGTTAGATATAGCTCTTGGGTCTAAAGGGATCAGAGGATATGGGGTGAAAGTGGGAACAGGCTACTGAGTTAGATGATCAGCCATGATCATAATGAATGGCGGAGCAGGCTCAAAGGACCAAATGGCCTACTCCCGCTCCTATTTTCTATGTTTATATGTTTCCCACATTGCATAGGAGGAGCACTCCACGTTGCCGAGCTGCCCTGCCATAACTTACCCTTAATTTACTCAAAAAAATTGATATTATTTACACTAGGGACCTTGATTCCCTAAACACCACTACTTACTATATCAAAAAAAATAGCAAACCATTGATCTTGATTGACAGGTGAGGTACTGTGGGAGCTGGTTGAAAGAGGACCTTCATTTTCCGAGTGTATAGTGAAGGACACATTTTCCCATATGCTTTGGAGAAGGAGTCGAGAATGTCCTGGAACTCAGTTTCAGAGTGAGTGCAGATGCAAGCATCATCTGCATACTGAAGTTCGACGACTGAGGTTGGAGAATTTTTGGTTTTGGATTGCAGGTGGCTGAACAGTTTCCTGTCATTTCTGTAGATTATCTCCACGCCTGTGGGTAGTTTGCTGGAGGTGAGGTGCAGCATTGCAGCGAGGAAAATGGAGAAGAGGGTTGGTGTGATCAGACAGTCTTACTTTATCCCAGTCTTGACTGAGAAAGGGTCTGTGTTAGTTCCGTTGGTGAGGATCACAGTTTGCTTGTCATCATGGAGCAGACAGAGGATGGTGACAAACTTCCGAAGGCAGCCAAATTTGCCATAAGCCTTCATGGTTAAAAGAATCAAAGTGTTTTGTGAGATTAAAAAAGGCCATGTGCAAATGGGAAGAGCAATGGCAGCTGAAATTTAATGTAGAGAAGTGTAAGGTTTCATACATCAAAAGGGAAAGTAGAAGCCACATCTAGCCCACCAATGATAGTGAATTAGATGATTCTGACAGAGCTGCAAGAATAGATTTTAACAGCTGGGCAGCTGATTGGCACAGAAGATGGTGCAAACAGGAGATCTGGTCCATTTGGAGGGCTGGGCCTTATCACCATGCATCCAGTGCATTGCAGGCACCAGACAGGTTTCCTGTTGCAGCTTGCTGGGTCTGGGCTGGATCTATATCCTGTGGCCCAAAAGTCTAACCAAGTGGCAGCAAGGTAACTCTGGAAGGGATGATTTTAGAATGGGGGAGTCTGGGGTGGCAAAGACCTACATGATTCGTGTGGAGCCTAGTGGGACACTCTGCTCCCCAAAGCAAACAGCAAAGGGGCACAAATTCAACCAGCAAGTTCAAGATACACAATTCACACACTCCCTTAATTCCCTGAACTTGCTGTACAATTTGCACATTAATAAAGGTGTACATCATTAACACACCATTATTTTAATAGCAAGATTTGGCCCAAAATATATTCATACCATAAACAACTGGCTCCACATTGTGTATCTTAGTGTTCAGTGATTGCTCTTTGACTTCCTGTTCTGTTTCTATTTGAGTTTCTCACATTTAACAGTAAAGGTTGAAGAAACATTTCTATTGTCTCCAGATATTCCAGTTCATTATTCAGCTCCAGTCCATGTCCAGGATATTCCAAACCCCATTTCATTGTGTGTTACTTTAGGGCCTGAATAAAATTTCCACCATAATTACTGCTGTGGCTCCAAGTATTGATCAATCTGTCTATACACTGGAGTAATTGTGTGTAGTTTCATATCTAACAGATGATTGATTTCAGAGAGATGGTTAAAGCTGTGTGATCCTGGTTGATAATTTTATCAGTTCTGGTTCGGAATTACAAGCAGATGCTCAATTAGTGCAGTGCTTACTTTGCTTCAACTTCAACAAGTTTATGTTAAACTATTTCCGATTCTAAACAAATACAGATTTTACCAACAGAATGGAAAGGCTAATATTGTTTTGTCTCAGGTTTAGAAATATTTTAGCATTAAACAGTATGTTTGACTCTGCAGGTACCTGATTGTGCAACCTCTGAAACAGGCTTGTCTTGTACGTGAGCCATGTGTCCAAGGATGGAGAAGATTACAAATCCAGCAAACACACTCGTAGCACAATTAACAACACAAACAATGATGGTATCTCTGTAACATTTGTTGTGGAATTTGTTGTAGGATGACAGTGTTATTAAACTGCCAGAACCCACTGAGAGAGAATAGAAAATTTGTATTGCAGCATCTTTCCAGACCTGGTAAATAGAAGGTAGAATTAGTCAACAGTGGGAGATTTCAATAAATACCTTGCCATAATTTTGGTTGCCCTCTTACATTTCACAATGTTAAAATTAAATGACCCACACATGAATTGATATGATAGTTACCTGAAATTTATATTATTTAACCTGTTACAGGAGACTGTAAAGAATCGGATATCAAAAAGTAAATATAGCAGTCATTGTGCCTCATTATTATCCTATGGCATCCTTTCAATTCCCATCATGTTCCATCTTATCTTCCATCATCCATCATGTCCCATCCAATTCCATTATGTCCCATCATATCTCATCTCATTTTATCCCTTTCAATCTAAGATCTAGAAGCCACGTTATAAATTAACCATGACACTTTATCCCAAGGATTCAGTTGAAACTTTCTCTTGATTCCCTGAACCAAAAAGCAATGATTGATATCTTTCCTATAGGAGAACAATCCAAAAGAAATGCTTAGGCATCTAACTGAGTATCTCAAACACAAAATAAACAGAAACATGAAACAGTTCAACTGAAAATTACAGCTGATATTCTATGGATTATTCTGATGTGTTTACCTCAGCATCAGCCAGTTTTGAGAAGTCTGACTGCCTTCCAATGTAGAATTCAATTCCTTTCTCGGCTCCCTCCAGGGTAACACCTCGGATCAGGAGTATCGTCAGAACCACATAAGGGAATGTTGCAGTGAAATAAACCACCTGATAATGGAAAGTAGCTTGTTAGATTTTCCGGTATTGCTGGTACATTTGCAGAATGAAATCCAATTGAATGGTAAATTAATAGGATTGTAATCAATGCAGAGAATGAAGCAGAAGGAGGAATAACTTCATGTAGTGAAGAGATTTAACCCTAAGCTGCATATTGTAGCTGAATTTAAGTAGCACAATATTATTCTAACTTATTTGTATGTCATATTCAGGGAAGTAGCACATTTAAACAGGAGAATTGTTCAGAGTGTGAACAATATATTTAACTCCTCACATTTACTCCTCAGGTTTCTTTGCCATTCTCATTGTCCAGACAAATCTCATTTCACTCAAATAAAACCATGACCCTAATCAGCTCAATCACTTATCCAGCCCTGTCCCGCCTTCCAGAGTAATTGGAAATTCACCCAAAGTCCTGTTTCAATGACTGAAACCCTTAGAATGAGGGACACATTTCAGGGGTTTGGGGAATTGCTGCTGTTCTTTCACTCCGGAGAAAGATTTTCAGATCTCACTCAGGCCTGCAGTGTTCATGAATTATGGATCTCACACTTTCCAAAGAGTCACCGTTAACATGGCCTGTGAGATAAACCAGCCCACTTCACAAATAATTAATAAATTCTAGTTGTATTGTTGCATAAATCTGTACTTTGTCACTAGTTTTAATTCTATTCTTCACCAATCATTTTACCTTTCCTGAAGATTTGATTCCTTTAGATAGCGTAGCCCCAAGTATCAGCCGGGCCAGAAACAGACAGAGGGCTAAATACCAGACGATCTCCCCAGTCTCATTCATTGAACTGGTACGGCGTAAAACCACTTTACTGAATAAAATGACAACAGAAAGCATTTTATATAAGAATACTGTTTATGACATGCAGTCATTATTAGATACAATGCAACAGAATATTTAGTCAAATATATATGGAATTGAATGATATCCAATTGAAACATAATCAGTTCTACTTTTAGAAATGAATTGTGACCAAGAATTGCTGATACATTCATACCCTTTATGACTTATTTCTCTTTCTATTTCTGTTTTTAAATATAAGGCTTTGTTTAAACAGTGAGCGCTGATGAGATTCCCTGGAGAACTGATTTGAAGGAGTTGCTGACAGTGTTCCACTGACTGCCTTACAATGCACTGTTAATACTACCTGGGTTAGTCACTGTATCTTCCAATGAATTCAGTTCCTTCACATTGTTAGACATGGTACCTGCTCTGATACAGTTTTCCCAATTCAGTTCCCAGGTCAATAAATTAAACACAAGAATGTATTCAATTAAAAACACAGAGAAAGAGCTTTGTAAAATAATTTGAACTATTTAATGTTTAGGAGTTTTAGTGGTGAAGCTCTTTGAAAGAGTCCCTGTTGTGATGTTATTTTGTAACAGCTGTGTGATGTTAATAATACTTCTATCAAAATCAACCAGATTTTAACTCATTAAACAGGACATTCACCCAACTAACCTTCCCAAGAGGAAGCTACTGGTACAGCTGTGCAGGTTATAGGTGCAGCTATCTGTAGTAATTTACTTACTCCCAGTATTGCTCACTTGGACCCTGGTGAGGAATGTAGATTTCTGATCCATTTGGGCAAGTTTCATTGTTTGCATGCAGCCATGTTGTATTAACTATTTCAAAATATCCATCATCCAGAGTGAGATTGCAGAGTGGATCTAGAAAATGTGGAATGTGTTTTAGAATTTCATTTCATTGGGAATGATGCTGTCATTTCTAGTGATATAATCAGGGCCACTGTTTCACTCTCACTGAATCAGTCCAATCCCTTTTATTACATGGGTGTGGCTGCAGATGGGTCAGAACACAAAGGTACAGTCTGCACACTCAATTCACAACACAGTCCAGCTCCAGTGCTCACTCTATGTGTAATGGTAGATTTTTTTTTAATTTGTTTTGTGGGATGTGGGTATCGCTGGCCAGGCCAGCATTTACTGCCCATCCATAATTGGCCTTGAGAAGGTGCTGGTGAGCTGCCTTTTTGAACTACTGCAGTCCAGGTGGGGTAAGTATACCCACTGTGCTATTAGGAAGGGAGTTCCAGGATTTTGACCTAATGATAGTGAAGGAACGGCGATATAGTTCCAAGTCAGGATGGTGTGTGACTTGGAGGGGAACTTGCAGGTGGTGGTGTTCGCATGCATCTGCTGCTCTTGTCCTTCTAGGTGATAGAAGTCATGGGTTTGGAAGGTGCTACCTGAGTAGCCTTGGTGCGTTGCTGCAGTGCATCTTGTAGATGGTACACACTGCTGCTACTGTGTGTCGGTGGTGAAGTGTGTGAATGTTTGTGGACGGGATGCCAATCAAACGAGCTGCTTTTTCCTGGATGATGTCAAGCTTCCTGAGTGTTGTTGGAGCTGCACCCATCCAGGCAAGTGGAGAGTATTCCATCACACTCCTGGCTTGTGCCCTGTAGATGGTGGACAGGCATTTTAATGCTTATAATCACTAAACTGATTAAGGTATTGGAGTACAAATTCCTTCAATGAGTCATGATTACAATGCTGGGGGCATTCTATCAGCCACCAACTATTGAGAATGATATAGACAAACAAATTTGCAAGGAAATTACAGAGATGTGCGAGAATTAGAAAGTGGTTGCAATAGGGGACTTTAGTTATTCTATAGACTGGGATAGTAATAGTGCAAAAGGCAGAGAGGGGCAAGAGTTTCTGCAGTGTGTTCAGGAAAATTTTCTACACCAGTATGTTTCCAGTCCAATGAGGAAGGAGGCATTACTGGATCTGATTCTTGAGAAGTAGGTGGGTCAAGTGAATCAAGTGACAGCAGAGGAACATTTAGGGAACAATGACCACAGCATCATGAGATTCAGGTTAGCTATGGAAAAGGACAGGAACAATCCGGAGTGAAGATAATTATTTGGTGGAGGGCCAACTTCAATGGAGGGAGAACGGATCTGGCCCGAGCAAATTGGAATGATAGATTGGAAGAGAAAACTGTAACTGAACAATAGGCTGCTTTAAAGAACGGATAACTCGGATACCATCAATGTACATTCCCATGAGGGGGCAAGGCAGGACAATCAGATGCAGAGCTCCCTGGATGACAAACGAGAGAAAGCTGAAGCAGAACAAGAGTGTATATGGCAAATGACGGGTGGATAATACAATTGAGAACCAGGCTGAATGTAGAAGGTTCAGAGGGGATGCAAATAAAACAAATCAGAGAAGCAAAGAGAGAGTATGAGAAGAGACTTGCGTCCAACACAAGAGGGAATCAAGAGGTATTACAAAAGCACATAAATAGTAAAAAGGTGGTAAAAGGAGGAGCGAGGCCCATTAGGGACCTAAAAGGGGATTTATGCATGGAGACAAAGGGCATGGCTGAGGTACTATCTGAGCACTTTGCATCTGTCTTTATCAAGGATGAAGATGCTGCCCATGGAGCAAAAGGGACAGAGGTGGCATGGATATGAAATTGGCTGAGTGATAGGAAACAGGGAACAGTTGTAAGCTGTTGTTTTCTGGACTGGAGGAAGGTAAATAGTGGTGTTCCCCAGGGGTCAGTGTTGAGACCCCTGCTTTTTTTGATATATATTAATGACCTAGACTTGGGTGTCTAGGGCACAATTTCAAAATTTGCAGATGACACAAAACTTGGAAGTATTGTGAACTGTGAGGAGGATGGTGATCAACTTCAAGACGACAAAGACAGGCTGGTGGAACGGCGGACAAGTGGCAGATGAAATTTAATGCAAAAAAGCATGAAGTGATCCATTTTGGTAGGAAGAATGAGGAGAAACAAAATAAATTAAAGGGCAGAAGGGGTGCAGGAGCAGGGGGACCTGCGGGTATATATGCACAAATCATTGAAGTTTGCAGAGCAGATTGAGAAAGTGGTTAATAAAGCATGTGGGATCCTGGGCTTTATAAATGGAGGCATAGAGTACAAAACAAGGAAGTTATGATAAACCTGTATAAAACACTGGTTTGGCTGTCTCCTTGGAGAAGAGAAGAGAAGATTAAGAGATTTGCTAGAGGTGTTGCAAATCATGAGGAGTCTGGACAGAGTAGATAGGGAGAAATTGTTCCCATTGGCCAATAAATGCAAAACAAGAGGACACCAATTTAAGGTGATTGGTAAATGAAGCAACAGTGACATGAGGAAAAACTTTTTTATGCAGCAAGTTGTTAGGATATGGAATGTACAGCTTGAGAGTGTGGTGGAGGCAGATTTAACCAAGGCCTTCAAAAGAGAACTGGATCATTTGCAAGTACACAGGGAAAAGGCAGAGGAGTCGGATGTGGTGAGTTTCTCTTGCAGAGAGCCAGGATGGACATGACAGGCTGAATGGCCTCCATTTGTGCTGCAATCATTCTATGATTCTATGATTATTACAGAAGCCCATCAACATAAAGAAGACATTTTGGTGGGAGAATTTTCAGGGGGTCTACTGGTTGTTATAATTTCAGTGGAATATCAATGGAAATCCTAGAGTGATGCAATAAGCCAATTGTAATACGTCACTTCATTGTAATACCTAATCCCACTGTAACACAGACCCCATGGGAACCCATGACCCGCTAGTAGCACAGACCCTTTGGTAATAAAAGGAGCCATGGTAATCCTTCACCCCATGGTAAAATATCAAAATACAAAGAACAAAGAACAGTACAGCGCAAGAACAGGCCATTCGGCCCTCCAAGCCTGCGCTGATCTTGATGCCTGCCTAAACTAACACCTTCTGCACTTCCGGGGCCCATATCCCTCTATTCCCTTCCTATTCATATATTTGTCAAGATGTCTCTTAAACGTTGCTATCGTATCTGCTTCCACCACCTCCCCTGGCAGCATTTCCAGGCACTCACCACCCTCTGTGTAAAAGATTTGCCTCGCACATCCCCTCTAAACTTTGCCCCTCACACCTTAAACCTATGTGCCCTAGTAACTGACTCTTCCACCCTGGGAAAAAGCTTCTGACTATCCACTCTGTCCATGCCACTCATAACTTTGTAAACCTCTATCATGTCGCCCCTCTACGTCCATCGTTCCAGTGAAAACAATCCGAGTTTTTCCAAACTCTCCTCAGAGCTAATGTCCTCCAGACCAGGCAACATCCTGGTAAACCTCCTCTGTACCCTCTCCAAACCCTCCATGTCCTTCTGGTAGTGTGGCGACCATAATTGCACGCAATATTCTAAGTGTGGCCTTACTAAGGTTCTGTACAGCTGCAACATGACTTGCCAATTTTTATACTCTATGCCCCGACCGATGAAGGCAAGCATGCCGTATGCCTTCTTGACTACCTTATCCACCTGCGTTGCCACTTTCAGTGACCTGTGGACCTGTACGCCCAGATCTCTCTGCCTGTCAATACTCCGAAGGGTTCTGCCATTTACTGTATACCTCCCACCTGCATTAGACCTTCCAAAATGTATTACCTCACATTTGTCCGGATTAAACTCCATCTGCCATTTCTCCGCCCAAGTCTCCAACCGATCTATATCCTGCTGTATCCTCTGACAATCCTCATCATTATCCGCAACTCCACCAACCTTTGTGTCGTCCGCAAACTTACTAATCAGACCAGCTACATTTTCCTCCAAATCATTTATATATACGACAAACAGCAAAGGTCCCAGCACTGATCCCTGCGGAACACCACTAGTCACATCCCTCCATTCAGAAAAACTCACATCCACTGACACCCTCTGTCTTCTATGACAGAGCCAGTTCTGTATCCATCTTGCCAGCTCACCTCTGATCCCGTGTGACTTCACCTTCTGTACCAGTCTGCCATGCAGGACCTTGTCAAAGGCTTTACTAAAGTCCATATAGATAACATCCACTGCCCTTCCTTCATCAATCATCTTCGTCAAAAAACTCAATCAAATTACTAAGACACGACCTCCCCTTCACAAAAACATGATGTCTCTCTCTAATAAGTTCATTTGTTTCCAAATGGGAGTAAATCCCGTCCCGAATAATCCTCTCTAATAGTTTCCCTACCACTGATGTAAGGCTCACCGGCCTATAATTTCCTGGATTATCCTTGCCACCCTTCTTAAACAAAGGCACAACATTGGCTATTCTCCAGTCCTCTGGGACCTCACCTGCAACCAATGAGGATGCAAAGATTTCTGTCAAGGCCCCAGCAATTTCCTCCCTTGCCTCCTTCAGTATTCTAGGGTAGATCCCATCAGGCCCTAGGGACATATCTACCTTAATGCTTTGCAAGACACCCAACAGAGGCTCCTTCTTGATAATGAGATGACTGAGACTATCTGCACTCCCTTCCCTAGACTCATCATCCACCAAGTCCTTCTCTTTGGTGACTACTGATGCAAAGTACTCATTTAGCACCTCGCCCATTTCCTCTGGCTCCACACATAGATTCCCATCTCTGTCCTTGAGTGGGCCAACCCTTTCCCTGGTTACCCTCTTGCTCTTTATATACGTATAAAAAGTCTTGGGATTTTCCTTAATCCTGTTTGCCAATGACTTTTCATGACCCCTTTTAGCCCTCCTAACTCCTTGCTTAAGTTCCTTCCTACTGTCTTTATATTCCTCAAGTGCTTCGTCTGTTCCCAGCCTTCCAGCCCTTACAAATGCTTCCTTTTTCTTTTTGACTAGGCTCACAATATCCCGTGTTATCCAAGCTTCCCGAAACTTGCCAAACTTGTCTTTCTTCCTCACAGGAACATCCTGGTCCTGGATTCTAATCAGCTGACGTTTGAAAGACTCCCACATGTCAGATGTTGATTTACCCTCAAACAGCTGCCCCCAACCTAAATTCTTCAGTTCCTGCCTAATATTGTTATAATTAGCCTTCCCCCAATTTAGCACCTTCACCTGAGGACTACTCTTATCCTTATCCTCAAGTACCTTAAAACTTATGGAATTATGGTCACTGCTCCCGAAATGCTCCCCCACTGAAACTTCGACCACCTGGCCGGGCTCATTCCCCAATACCAGGTCCAGTATGGCCCCATCCCTAGTTGGACTATCTACATATTGTTCAAGAAGCCCTCCTGGATGCTCCTCACAGCATGGGTTATAATGTTAGCTGTTTCATTGATCAAATGCTGCAATTCTTGGCCTGAAGTTTCTTTCCTATTTGTGATCAGAAATGCATAATCTGGGCATGAACAAATTATGTGGCTTAAAAGTTCACAGAACTATTGAGATATATGCTAAAATTTAATATACCAAAGTCTTCTTGATCTTTAATAAATACAGAAAATGCTGGAAATACTCAGCAGGCCTGGCAGCCTCTATGGAGAAAGAAACAGTCCATGCTTCCAATGTGTAAAGGGAGAGACAGTGACTGTTGGTGGTGATTCTGCTTTTCCATTTACACCTCCTCCAGGCACAGCTTCTGATCCTTTACTTGTCCCAATACCAACTCCTTTTGCCACCATCATAACTTTTGTCATTTAATCTCTCCTGCCTTCCACCCTATCACAAACCTTCCCTTGGTTCTTTCCTCCACCCCACTTTCCCTGCTCAGCTTCAAAGTTATTATATCTCTAAGTATTTCCAGTTCTGATAGAATGTTAGAAAGGACTTGAAACATTAAATTTGTTTTTCTCTCCACAGATGCTGCCAAATCTGCTAAGTATTTTCTGCTTTTACTTCAGATTTACAACATCCACAATACTTTGCTCATGTTTATTTGATCCTTTATGTCTGTCCGTCAAACCCTGCGACCGAGCAAATTTCCACCCACAAACCTGACCAGGTCCCCCGCTCTTAGATGCAAAGATCCTCCAATTGCACCTGTTCAAGGTTGAGGGGGTGTGGGAGGTTACAGACTCTTAACATTGCTTCAAGATTCATAGGTGCACAGGAACCCATTCTCACCTGAACCAAGCACAGATCAGCTGAGCAGGATAGCACTGAAGTCATCATCATGTTTTGCTGCTGCAGGACACCATTATGCAGTCTATTTTTGAGTAAATGGATAAAGAC
This sequence comes from Heterodontus francisci, assembly GCF_036365525.1. Classification (NCBI taxonomy): domain Eukaryota; kingdom Metazoa; phylum Chordata; class Chondrichthyes; order Heterodontiformes; family Heterodontidae; genus Heterodontus; species Heterodontus francisci. The sequence continues at coordinate 89,237,892 of NC_090385.1, read as the reverse complement.
AGCTCACTCTGGGGCTGTCGCCCTGCATTTTGCTTTATTGGAGGAAGAGGTGGAACAGGACCAGAGACACGAGGTCCAAAGAGTGAAGCAACACAGGAGGAGACTGTATCACATTTACAGATACTCCTCCCAGACAGTGTGCAGACCTCGACTGGCATTCCTGGAAATGTCGGAGAAACTGGTTTTATGCTGTTAGCAACTCACAAACGAGGCTAACAGCTGACTTTGTGACCTGCTCCATGATCATTTAAGTCTTGGTCCATGTGCTGCAGAGCCCTCACACTGGAAGTAAAGATCATCACAGCCTCAACTGTTGCAGGTCTGGATCCTAAGTCAAGTCATCCAGGGGACAATGAGGGACAGTGTTCACAAACACCCTGTTCTGTTGGGCAGGGGAGTTAAACTCAACAGAGAGAATAGCGAGGATTTTCAGACTGCACTGAGCCATAACCGATGCTCTGAACCTCGTTATTCCAGGAGAGCAGGTGATCGAGGCAGAAGGGTTCTGTACAGCAGGAGCTGGAGTAAAGGGATGTGGCACATCTGCAGAAGGCCTGTGTTTGAGAGTGGACTGTCAGAGAGCAGCTTGTGACTTGCTTGCAACAACGGTCCCTTTTGCAAATAGCATGACCACTCCACCAGGCCTCTGTATATCCTGGCTGCTGGGTACAGAAACTCTCCCCATCTTATCCCATGGGCTGTATTCTCAGGGCCCTCTGAAGTTGGGAATGGATGCGGGGTTTCCCTGAAGATAGCAGTGTCAGTTGCAGGATGCTGTTCCCGGCGCAGGCAATGTTAACTGGGGTGGGGGGTAGGGTGGGACAGAAATCCTGCTCTCCTCCCAATTGAGACCAATTAAAGCAGTTTAAAAGCTCATTAAGAGTTTGTCAAGGTTGAATATTAAAATTTTTAAAGGGGGGTATGGGTTACACATGCCTTTGGAAACAGATCAGCTGAAAGGAGGCAGGTAAAGATTGGCAAACCAATTATGGATGCCCCAGGGCATCACTTCTGGCCCATAAGGGTCATAGGGTCAAAGGGGCACTTGGAACTTGATAGGGAGAGTGGGCACAGTGTCAAGGCATTGAATAGTGTCGGTACTCTTCCCGCCTCTGCCAGAGCAGAAGGCAAGACCACCAGAGACAATTGGGTGGTCACCTGCCCAGGAGGAAGGTTCCAGCTGGCAACAGGGGCACAGTTGTCAGATTTTGGATCCAGTAATGATGCAGGGCAACACTCTCCACAGGAAGGGCAGAACTCCAATCAGCAGGAGAGTACAGGAGGGGAAAGAAGAGCAGGAAGGACATGGGGCCCATACCCTCAACACAGGATCTACCCCCTAAGAAGGAGCTACCTGGAGAAGACTGAGAGCCAGTGCTGCAGGAGACTTTGACTCTCCAGGCAGATGATCACAGACATCTGTGACCTCCTCACCAAAGACCTCACACCTCGCAGTACTGGTCACTATATCTGCCAGTAACCATCAAAGTCACTGCGGCCTTGAACATATTAACTTCTGGCTCTTTCAAGAATCTACTTCAGACCTTAGTGGCTTCTCGCAAGCCGTGACAAACCACTGTATCGCACAGGTCACTGATACCTTCTTTGCCAGAGCTGAAAAGTACATACACTTCACTACAGTCGCAGCCTCACAGCAACAGAAGACATTAAGTTTCGCCTGCATCGCTGGATTCCCCCAGGTGCAGGGCATCATCGATTGCACCCATGTGGCCATCAAGTCACCCAGTAACTGGCCAGTGAGATCCATCAACAGGAAGGGCTTACACTCCCTCAGCGTTCAACTGGTCTGTGACAATAGGAAGAGCTTCCTCCATGTGTGTGTACTTGCTTTCATAGCAGCTGTCATGACTCCTTCATCCCCTGCCAGTCCAGGATGTTACAGCTCTTCACTCCAAACCCCAAAGTCTATTGATGGATCCTTAGGGACAAGGGGGATATCCCTTGAAGACAGGGCTACTCACACCTCTTTGAAAGTCCCAGACAAAGGCACAGAGGCAAGATAACTAAGCCACCTGTTCAGTAGGACAACCATCGAACAGACCATGGGCTTCTCAAGATCCGATCCCAGTGCTTGGACGGGTCAGGTGGCACCCTCCAATACCCTCCAGCAAGGATCTTGGTCACTGTGGTGGTCTGCTGCATTCTCCATAATATGGTCCACCAGAGAGGTGTGGACCTTGATGATGGTGAGACCCTGGAAAGAGACAGCTCATCGGGGGAAAAGCAGGAGCAGGAGGTAAGACAGGAAGAGGAAGTAGAAGTGGAGGAAGATGACGCTGAGCAGAGAGGTACAGCAGCTGCAGAAATAAGCAACCAGGCATGGTTCGGAGAGTGTAGGAAGACACCCCAGTGACTCATTGCTCCTCGTCTCAATGGTGACAGGCCCTTAGCAGCTCTCTGGCTATGAGCCATGCTGAAGGGTCAGTAATTGCCCGGGGCACACAGCCGTCCCATGTTCAGCATCTGCACGCACCCTGTGCCTCCTCAGGTGGTGTGCCTGCTGGAAGTTTCAAGCCCTGAGACCTGAGAGAATGGTTGGGGGGTGTTGCACTCACCTTGCCAGAACGTATGAGGTTGTTGAATTGAGGGTTCAAGTTCTCTGTGTCTCAAATCTGCTCTTCATGGCAGCAGCAAGCAGCCTGCTTGGTCTCTGCTGGTGGCCTCCTCCAGCCATCCTCTGGGAACAGGATATCCCTCCTCACCCTCACAGCCTCCAACATTCAATTCAGGTCCGCATCAATGAACATAGGGACAGCCCTGCCCCAGGTGCTAGTCCTCTGGCTGTGTTGAATCATCTCACTTCCCCTTGGATCAGTGGAAGACTTTGGCACAATGCACAGTTCTCTTCTTCAGGATAGCTATCATCCTCAGTGATGGCTGCCGTGGGGAATCAAAATGGGTTCCAAACTTTATCTGACCTGCCTCTATTCCTGTCCCCAATGATTCTAATTGGACAAGAAGCCCATAGCCATACCAATTAAGGGTTTCCCCATGTGAAAATGAGGACTTTAATCAGTTCCCTTCCCCTACTCCTGGATGTGGATTTTTGACCCGAAACCAAACCCGCCTCCTGTTTCCCACCTCTGTGGCAAAAATTCAGCCCCACATCTGGCTTTCCCAGTTAGCACAAATAACAGCAGGAATTAGCACTTTCAACAAAAGTGTCTCACATGCCAAGTTTGGCATTTACAAGAAGTCAGTACTGTGTAGCAAAAACAAATTAGACAATTAAGTAAAGCTATCTCCATTGTCATCCATTGTATCCAGGAGATCTGTTTGGTCTGTGCTATCCATGTGATTGTCTTTTCTATTTGTTTCATGGGATGTGGGTGTCGCTGGCTAGGTCAGCATTTGTTGCCCATCCCTAATTGCCCTTGAGAAGGTGCTGGGGAGCTGCCTTCTTGAACCACTGCAGTCCTTCTGGTGCGGGTACACCCACAGTGCTGTTAGGGAGGGAGTTCCAGGTTTTTGACTCAGCGACAGTGAAGGAATGGCAATTATAGTTCCAAGTCAGGATGGTGTATGGCTTGGAGTGGAATTTGTAGATGGCGGTCTATATATCATTGCTCTCAGAAGAACATAAAGAAATAGGAGCAGGCGAAAGCATTACAGCCCCTTGAGCCTGTATGATAATAGCTAATGCAATGAGATAATGACTCATCTTTTACCTGAACATCAGTTTCCCACCTGATCCCCATATCCCTTGGTTCCCCTGGTGTCCAAAAAATCTATTGATCTTAGTCCTGAAAACACTCAATGACTGAGCATCCACAGTAGTCTGGAGTAGAGAATTCCAAAGATTCAAAATCACCTGAGTGAACAAATTTCTCTTCATCTCAGTCCTAAATGGTCAACCCATTATCCTGAGACTATGACCCCTAGTTCTAACTTCTCAGCAAGGGAAAACAGCCTCTCAGCATCGACCCTCTCAAACCTTCTAAGAATTTTATCTGTTTCAATGAGATCAAGTCTCATTCTTCCAATTGCCAAAAAATATAGGTTCATTCTACTAATGTCTCCTCATAGGACAACCCTATTTTTCCACAAATCAATCTAATGAACCTTTGTTGCACCCCCTCTAATACAAGTGGTAAGTGTATCCCTTCTTAGATAAGAAGACCAGTATTGTACACAGTCCTTCAGGTGTGGGCTCACTAAAGCACTATATAATTGCAGCAACTTCTTTATCTTGTAATTAAGGCTTCCTAATTGCTTGCTGTACCTGCATGTCAACTTTGTGATTAGTGCACAAGAATTACAGAATTATTACAGCAGAGAAGGAGGTCATTCGGCCCATCGTGTCTGCACTTGCTCTCTGAGTAAGTAATTCACTTAGAGCCATTCCCCTGCCTTCTCCCCATAACCCTGCACATTCTTCCTTTTCAGATAACTATCTAATTCCCTGAATACCAACATTTAATAGTTTCTTGCCATATAAAAACAAAAATTGTGCTTTTCCATTTCTCTAATGAAGTGGACAGTTTCACACTTTCCCACATTTGCTAGTCTCTCGCCTATTAAAATATTCTGCATTTCTATACATAGAAACATGGAAAATTTACATCACAAAAGGAGGCCATTCAGTCTATTATGTCTGTGCCAACTGTAAAAGCTATCCAGCCTAATCCTAGCAGAGGTGACAGCACAGTGGTATACAGTCGGGTGGGAGTTGCCCTGGGAGTCCTCAACATCGACTCCAGACCCCATGAAGTCTCATTGCATCAGGCCAGACATAGGCAAGGAAACCTCCTGCCGATTACCACCTACCCCTCCTCCCTCAGCTGATGAAACAGTACTTCTCCATGTTAATCATCACTTGGCGGATACACTAAGGGTGGCAACGGCACAAAATGTACTCTGGGTGGGCGACTTCAATGTCCATCACCAAGAGTGGCTCGGTAGCACCACTACTGGCTGAGTTCTAAAGGTCATAGCTGCTAGACTGGGTATGCAGTAGGTGGTGAGGGAAAAACATACTTGACCTCGTCCTCACCAATCTGCCTAACACAGATGCATCTGTCCATGACAGTATTGGTAGGAGTGACCACCACACAATTCTTGTGGAGATGAAGTCCCATCTTCACACTGAGGATACCCTCCATCTTGTTGTGTGGCACTAACACCGTGCTAAATGTGATAGATTTCAAACAGATCTAGCAATGCAAAATTGGGCATCCATGAGGCGCTGTGGGCCATCAGCAGCAGCAAAATTGTACTCAACCACAATCTGTAACCTCATGATCCGGCACAGCCCCCAACTCTACCATGACCATCAAGCCAGGAAACCAACCCTGATTCAATGAAGAGTGCAGGAGGGCATGTCAGGAGCAGCACCAGGCATACCTCAAAATGAGGTGTCAACCTGGTGAAGCTACAACACAGGACTACTTGCATGCCAAACTGCGTAAGCAGTATGCGATAGACAGAACTAAGCGATCCCATAACCAATGGATCCAATCTAAGCTCTGCAGTCCTGTCACATCCAGCTGTGAATGGTGGTGGACCATTAAGCAAATAACTGGAGGAGGTGGCTCCGCAAATATCCCCATCCTCAATGATGGGGGAGCCCAGCATATCAGTGCGCAAGATAAGGCTGAAGCATTTGCAACAATCTTCAGCCAGAAGTGCCGAGTTGGTGATCCAGCTCGGTCTCCTCCTGAAGTCCCCAGCACCACACATGCCAGACTTCAGCCAATTCGATTCACTCTGTGTGATACCAAGAAACGACTGAAGGCACTGGATACGCAAAGGCAATGGGCCCTGACAATATTCTGGCGATAGTACTGAAGATCTGTGCTCCAGAACTTGACGCTCCCCGAGCCAAGTTGTTCCAGTACAGCTACAACACTGGCATCTACCCAGCAATGTGGAAAATTGCCCAGGTTTGTCCTGTACACAAAAAGCAGGGCACGTCCAACCCAGCCAATTACCGCCCCATCAGCCTACTCTCAATCATCAGTAAAGTGATGGAAGGTGTGATCGACAGTGCTAACAAGTGGCACTTGCTTAGCAATAACCTGCTCAGTTTGGATTCCGTCAGGGCCACTCAGCTCCTGACCTCATTACAGCCTTGGTTCAAACATGGACAAAAGGGCTGAACTCAAGAGGTGAGGTGAGAGTGACTGCCCTTGACATCAAGGCAGCATTTGACCAAGTATGGCACCAAGGAGCCCTAGCAAAACTGAGGTCAATGGGAATCAGGGGAAAACTCTCCGCTGGTTGGAGTCATACCCAGCGCAAAGGAAGATGGTTGTGCTCGTTGGAGGTCAATCATCTCAGTTCCAGGACATCACTGCAGGAGTTCCTCAGGGTAGTGTCCTAGGCCCAACCATCTTCAACTGCTTCATCAATGACCTTCCTTCAATCATAAGGTCAGAAGTGGGGATGCTCACTGATGATTGCAAAATGTTCAGTACCATTCGCGACTCCTCAGATACTGAAGCAGTTCGTGTAGAAATGCAGCAAGACCTGGACAATATCCAGGCTTAGGCTGATAAGTGGCAAGTAACATTCGCGCCACACAAGTGCCAGGCAATGACCATTTCCAATAAGAAAGAATCTAACCATCTCCCCTTGAAATTCAATGGCATTACCATGCTGAATCCCCCACTATCAGCATCCTGGGGGTTGCCATTGACCAGAAACTGAACTGGAGCAGCCATATAAATACTGTGGCTACAAGAGCAGGTCAGAGGCTAGGAATCCTGCAGTGAATAATTCATCTCCTGACTCCCCAAAGCCTGTCCACCATCTACAAAGCACAAGTCAGGAGTATGATGAATACTCTCCACTTGCCTGGATTGATGCAGCTCCAACAACACTCAAGAAGCTCGACACTATCCACAAAAAACATTCACTCTCTCCACCACCGATGCAAATTGTACCATCTACAATATGCACTGCAGCAATGCACCAAGGCCCCTTAGACAGCACCTTCCAAACCCGTGACCTCTACCAACTAAAAGGACAAGAGCATCAAATGCATGGGAACACCACCACCAGCAAGTTCCCCTCCAAGTCACACACCATCCTGACTTGGAACTATATCGCCGTTCCTTCACTGTTGCTGGGTCAAAATCCTGGAACTCCCTTCCTAACAGCACTGTTGGTGTACCTACCTCACACGGACTGCAGCAGTTCAGGAAGGCAGCTCACTACCACCTTTTCAAGGGGAATTAGAGATGGGCAATAAATGCTGGCCCAGCCAGTGACGCCCACATCCCATGAATGAATTAAAAAAAAGTATCCTGCATGCCTTTTTAGGCACCTAATCTACCTGTCCCGCTACCTTCAAGGATCTTTGGACATACGCTCCAAGGTCCCTCTGTTCCTCTACGCTTCTCAGTATCCTACCATTTATTGTGTATTCCCTTGCCTTGTTTGACCTCCCCAAATGCATTACCTCACACTTCTCTGGTTTGAAATCCATTTGCCACTTTTCTGTCCACCTGACTAGTCCTTCGAAATTTTCCTGCAATCTACAGCTTTCTTCCTCACTATCCACATGGTCAATTTTTGTATCCTCTGAAAAATTCTTAAGCATGCTGCTTACATTTAAGTCTACAGCATTGCTATATACCATGAACAGCAAGGATCTCAGTACTGAGCCATGTGGAACCCCACTGGAAACAACATCACAGTCACAAAAATACCTGTCGCCCATTACGCTTTGCTTCCTGTCACTGAGCCAATTTTGGATCCAACTTGTCACTTTCCCTTGGATCTCATGACCTTTTAATTTACTGACCAGTCTGTCATTATGGGACCTTATCAAAAGCCTTGCTCAAATACATATTGTCACGGAACTGGTTTTTTTTTCTCCTCTGATTAAAATAGTGTGCCTTTAAAAACTATGAGGCACAGTGTGCCAACTGCAGCTGCTTCCTAGGCCACAGCAGGGGAGGGAGGTCACATGGTGTACTATAACTTTTGACAGTCTGTAAAAACCAGCTTCAACTGGTTTGAAATAGACACCAGCGAAGCATGCTTCCTGGAGGAAGGAGCTATCTATTTCTCTTAGCAGAAAATCTACATTGAGTTACAGGCTGTGTTTGCCTAAGTAGAGAGAAAAACCCTGGAAAAAGATCATTTGCGTTATTGAAGGTAGTAAATTCCTTTTCACCTCTGAACTCTAAGAATTCTCTGCCTCAAAAGTGACTCTCTGTCGTCTGTTTGTGTTTGCTGGAATTTTCAGTAAAGCTTCTACTGAGACACTGCCTTTTTTTAAAACTCTGTGTGGACCCATTGCCATACTCCTTGTTTAAAGAACTGTGTGACGCCTGCTGTAGCCAAAGTGCTTTGAACACTTATCAAGTAAAGAGATTATCAAATCTTCCTGGAGACTTCGACTGGCATCTGACTGTTCTAATCTGGACACCTCATCAACCTGGAATAGAACTCACAACCCAGCTACTTATTTTATTCCTAAGAAATACATTTTTTGTAAAAACCGGTTAACCGTTGATATTTAAATGTATGTGTGTGAATGGGGGAGGTAGGATAAAATAAGAAGTTATAAGAATTTTAGACATAAGTTTATCTCAATAGTGTTTAAGATGTAATTTATTAATAAATAGTTAATTTGTTGTTGTCTATAGATATCTGGTTTGGCCTGTTTTATTCTGGGGGTCACTAAAGTGTTTAATTTGGCTCATATCTGGTAGATGGGAAAGTTTTAATAATATGCTGCGACCTGTGGAGTATTGGGACTGAATTAACACTGCATTACTCCCACCTCGGTCGTAACAATATAGACTACATCAAATGCACTACCCTCATCAGCCCTCCTTGTTATCTCCTCAATTCAATCAAATTAGTCAGACATGACCTTCCCTTAGCAAATCCATGCTGACTCTCCTTGATTAATTCATGCCTCTCTAAATGATGATTTAAGCTGCCTCTCAGAATTTTTTCTAATAATTTGTCCACCACTGAGGTCAGGTTGACTGGCGTTTATAATTATTCAGGCTATCTCTTCCTCCATTTTTAGACAATGGTACATTACTCGTCCTCCAGTCCTGTGGCACCACACCTGTAGCCAGAGAGGAATGGAAAATGATGGTCGGAGCCTCCGCTATTTCTTCCTTTGCTTCTCATAGCAGCCTGGGATACATTTCATCTGGGCCTGATAATTTATCCACTTTCAAGAAGACTGAACACTGTAATATTTCCTCTATCACTATGTTTATTCCATCCAAAATTTCACACTCCTCATTCTTAACTACAATGTCTGCTTCACCCTCCCATTTCTAAATACAGACACAAAGTATTCATTGAGAACCATGCCCACATCATCAGCCTCCACACACAAGTTATTTTTCAGTCTCCAATAGGTCCTACTCTTTCCATAGTTATCCTTTTGCTCTATATATATTTGTAAAGCATCTTTGGGTTTTCCTTGATTTTACTTGCCAATATTTTTTCATGCCCTCTCTGTTTTCCTAATTTTCTTTATAATTTCACCCCCTGCACTTTTGATACTCCTCTAGGCTTTCTTCAGTATTGAGTTCTTAACATTTGATATATGCTTCCCTTTTCTGCCTTATCTTACTCTATATGTTCCTTGACATCCAGGAGGGTCTAGATTTGGGAGTCTCACACTTATTCTTAGTGGGAACATATACGTTCTGAAACCTCTCTATCTCCTCTTTGAATGTCTCACATTGTTCTGACACTGATTTACCTTCTAGTTGCTGTTGCCAAATCACATCTCGGCTTAGTAAAATTGAACTTACCCCGATTTCAAACATTAACTCTCGGTCTCTATTTATCCTTTTCCATAACTATGCTTTATCAAACTGGATTACGATCGCTACCTCTAAAATGCTCTTCCACTGATAACCCTTCTATTTTCTCAGCTTAATTCTCTAAAACTAAGTCCAGAACTGCCCCTGTCAGGAAATGCCCATTCTCTTGTCGGGATGGTTATGTACTGACTGAAAAATGTTCTCCTGAATGCATTTTTCTTCTTATTAATGTGGATCATTACAACTTTCCCCACATTCTACTCTATATGTCATCTTCTTTCCCATTCATTTAACCTGTCTATATCCCTTTGTAGCCTCTTTATGTCTTCCTCACAGATTACTTTCCCACCTAGCTTTGTATCATCAGCAAAGTTGTCTACATTACACTCGGTCACCTCATCTATAGATTCATAGAAAAATTACGGCACAGAAGGAGGCCATTCAGCCCATTGTGTCCATGCCAGCCAAAGAAAACAAGCCTCCCATCTAATTCATTAGTACCTGCTCGCAGTAAACCAGGGGACAATCATTGAACTCCTCGCGCTACTATCACCTGCGGCCAAACTCCTGCCTCTCGGCTCCCTTCAATTATAATCCCAGATCACAGGATCCTTGTTCTACTTAGAGCAGGCCCTCGCCCCCAATCCCTCAAACAATATTCAGATGCCACATTGTTACATTTTCTGGCTTTCCGAAACTTCTAACTCTATGTTGGCATGCATAATCTTAAATCACTCTGATGGTCAAATTATAACACCTGCTATTTTCAAGCATGTCTATCTTTACCCTGAGATCCAGGTAAGCTTTCAATAATGGATCAGGAATTGAATGGCAAGCCCTATCTGGTAATTACTTCTGGTTACTGCACATATCCATTACCTCCATAAGATTTCACTCCAGGCTTCAGAAATGGTAAAGCATCACATCAGGTCTTGTAATAAAGAAAGAATGAAAAAAGATTCCTGGACAAACACAGAGGTGCATTGACAAGGCAAAATATGTGAGACACAAGCACAGAAATCTGGAGATTAAAAGACAACAGGGATTAAATTCGGCCATACACTGCTCATTTTTCCAAAATGGCAGGCAGGAAATGTGTGTAAACTTATGACTGGAAGTGCACCTCCCACCATATTGGGTAATGACAAACAGGAGTTTTCCTTTACCCATGCCTGAAGCAGGCATTAGGCCATTTGTAAATGAAAATGAGGTTCCTAATATCTGCTTCAGGACCTGCTGCGATGCTGATATGTCAGCGTTGGTTGGCTCAGAGAAAACCAACTTTAAACATCTCAGATGTAAAAAAAGAGATGTACTTACCACAATCGCTGCTGCTTCCGTTCCCAAGATGTTCAACCTTTGACATCTAGGCCCTGGCCACTGACTTTCCTCCCGGAACCTGGCCCCCAACATACAGACCCCATGAGCCTTGATCCTTCCCTCCCAACCTCTCAATCCCTGCTGCACGCTTCAGAACCCAACACGCCTGATGACTACTGCTGTACAGCATATGGACTTACCTGTGGGCCAACAGGCTTCATGATGCTGAGGTCTGTGGCTCAATATTTGTGCACAGGGTGTGAACAATGGGGAGAATGCACAAAGATGGGCTCTCCTGAATTTAAATGCTGGAGATTAAATGAGTGGAAGAAAAACGAAATGACTGAGAGAACAAAAGGGAAAGAATGAGAGAATATATTGTTAATATAGAGACAGTTACATGAAGAAAGAGCAACTGTATTAGGGAAATCCATGGGCGATCAGTTAGTTTCCTTAAAGTATTTCTCTTGTTCATAAACAGTTATCACTGATTATCTTGAAATCCCAATGTCTCAGTAACATGATACTTGCTCCTGATTTCTATCTAAACATTTCTGCTGTACGATCAAAATGAAGATGGTCACTGGAACTATTGTCAACTTTTCTCTCTCATTCAGACTGACACAATGAAATGTGAATCGTCAGTGTTTATACTTTAGCCAATAGAAGTTAACACATTACCTTTGGGAATCCTGCTGCAGGTTTCATCTGCACCCCACCAGCTGAAGCAGTCTGCCCACGGCACGGGGGATTGGAAGGAAGCGAACAAGTAGTACAGGCTGTAGCCAATAATGCAGGAGTAGGAAATGTTTGTAAATATAACCATAAGGACCATAGTGATTCCCAGACCTTAAAATAGAATGATGAACAAGAGGTTTGATTCGAAACTACTTATTTGAAATAAATTATTTTACATGGATTCAGCTGGTTGGAAGACATAATTTTGTTTCATTGCAATCAGTCAGCATGGTAATTTCTGCTATTATTTGTGTGTCCAAAATTCTCTAGAATTATTTGTAGATTAGAACAAATTGACTTCATTGCTGGGTTAATGGACATAGTTACATGTTTTAGTATTGATATATTTGAGCTTTGAGTCAATCTTACTTCAGAAGTCACACTTTTGCTGACATTAGCTAAACAATCTAGATAATATAACATGTAAAGTTAAGAAGATGTTTACTAGAATGGTTTGAGGGATGAGGGATTTCAGTTACTTCAATCATCTGGAGATGTTGGTTGTTCACCTTAGAACATAGAAGGCTAAGAGAAGATTTGATAGAGGTGCTTCAAATCATGAAGGGTTGTGGTGAAGTAAATAAAGAGAAACTGGGCTAAAAATTGGTTCACCTCATTTTTGGGCGTGGGGGATATGACTCATGACCTTCCTGTGCCAGTTCAGATTGAGGTGGGTAACATGTAAACATCGTGTACCGACCTCATCTGAATGATTTTGGCGTTGGCCTGAGTGGCTCCCCCATTGCTGCCTGCTCCTGAAAGCTGCCTGTAGCCTCTGCACAGAGCAGGAGGACCTAGCAGCATTGTTTGAAGGCCACATGGCACTTCTTAAAGGCAGGCTATATCTTAAAGGGAAGCTGCGCTCAACAATGTTGTTGTAATATAAATTATTGCAAAGAAAATGCCACAGCAGAGAGAGGGATCCATAGTGATGGATGCGACACTGGAGGCATTAATGGTACAGGTTGGCAGGAGGAGAGATGCCATGGTCCCACTGGGGGCCAGGAGGCCCTCAAGGACCACCCTCAGAAGGAAGCAGGAGCTGGTGGCCAGGAAGATCAACTCTCAGAATGAGGACCTGAGGACCTGGCAGCAGTGCCACAGGAAGTCTAATGACCTCAAGCAGGTAGTCAATGCCAGTGAATGCATCTTTAAGTGATATCTCTAGCCATCATGCTACCAAATATTCATGCTCTCACACATACCACAACCCTATCATTCACACAGCAGCACTCAGGACTCACACCTAAAGCCCAGATTCTCCATCTCTTTCTCACACACCTACCAATGCTGCCAGCCTCACACCCACCTCTCTCTGTCTACATATACCTCCAGCTATTCATCTATAGCAGGCACATCACCCAACACAGTGCTAAACAACCACTGACAATCTGCCTTCTTGCAGGAGAAGTTGGCACACAATAGAAGGGAACAGAGCATGTAGGGGACAGGGATGCTGGCATCTCCTGAGCCCTATGGAGGAAATGGTTCTCCACAACATGAGCATGGCTGTGAGGCCTGTAGGATCTGGCGTTACTGAGAACATTGAGGATGACAGCACGTTCCTGCCTTATACCCTTTCTCATCTCCTAGTTCACCTGCATCCTGCTCTCTAGAATGATGAGTAAGCTGCTGATGATGTGACCATGGACCTCTTACTTCCCACCCCACCCCACCCCACTTCCCTCATACCAACCTTCCTCTCTGAGATCCTGCTTTCAGACACTCAAGGACTGCCACATTCCCAGCTATCGGATCCCCAAGAGGAAGAAAGAGAGCAACAGCACAGCACTAATGAAGAGGCTCTGCCACTTGATCCGACACACAAGCATCAATTCAGATACTGGCACTGCACCTTGAAGGTTAGAATAGAGTTGGGATCAGCAGGTGGTGAATCATTTGGGCATGTGTGACTGGCAGTCAGGCCAAGGGTAAAGAATAGTGTATTTGCCAGCCCACCGGAGGGCAAGGTCGCAAACACAGATGCCTCGATGGTGCAACATACAGATGAGCTCCTGGAAGGGCATGAACACCAAAAAGCTGTGTGCATTGGCTGGCCAGCCAGATAGTCACCTGTTACCATCAAGGAGCATGGAAGAGGCTGGTTTCAATATCAGGGAACAGTAGCATAGTGGCAAGGTCACTGAACTAGAAATCCAAAGGCTTGGACAAATGATCCTGCGGCATAAACTCAAATCCCACCACAACAACTAGGGAAAGTTAAATTCAATTAATAAAATAAATCTGGAATTAAAAAGCTGACCTCAGTAATGGTGAGCATGAAACTACCAGATTGTTGTTTTGAAAAAAAAATCTGGTTCACTAATGCCATTCAGGGTAGCTGCCATCCCTACCCAGTCTGACTTACATGTAACTCCAGGCCAACAGCAATGTGGTTCACTCTTAACAGATCTCTGACATTGTGAAGGAATATAGGTATAATAGGCTTGATTGAGTAGAATTTGGAAATCATGTATTATGCCTTTAGATTTAAAGATTGAATAAATGGTTAGCTTGCAGGGCTCACTGAAGTTCTCCTTTAAGATGGTAGAGTTAAACATTTCAAGGTCTCTGTTAGAATGTTACCAGGGACTTGGGAGATAAACACACATATTGAAATATCCTGTGTGACCTCAGTAAGAGGTAGCAATAAACTTAATTGGTTTATGGGGTTGTTGTTCAGACAGGTTGGCTCCGGAGGTTACTGTGGGTACCATGGAAAGTGTAATTAACAATAAATGGGAGCATACTCACAGGAACAAGAGAGGTCAGGTGAACACATTTATGAACATTTTGACCAGATAAAAACTCACAAACTGCAAATTCCAGTAAAATATTAAATTAAAGATATAGATTTTAAAAGGAACACAGAAAGGTCACATCTAATGCAAAAGTCATATGACACCTTAGAAATAGTATAAAAATACAAGGTTATGAAGCAAACACTTAGGAGTGTTGAATCCTCAAACAGCACTTCTCATCCATACTTTATTCAGGGATTTGAGGTACAAGTTCACTTTAAATTTTGATGGATATTCTAAGATACTTTTGCTGTAACATTAGCAAGGTTAAACTTTTGGATTCTATGTTAAAAATAAGAATATGTGTTCCATCTCTTAGTAATATTTGATATTGTGATATACTTATCCACTTAAGAAGTTTATTGCATGTTAAATTCTTTAATAAATATATAAAAGTTAATAAATCATCTCATGTAGTATTCTGTATATAACTACATAACCCCTTCTCTGTGTCTCTTTAAGTGGAGAGATACGTATTGAAGAGAGTTTCCCAGACCCTTCAAATATCTGGGATATTTATGACTTAGCCATAAAAGTATTAAAAGTTGGCTATCCAAAAGATGGTAAAATTCTCTGTTGGTTTTCTTTCTTTGAGGGAAAGCTAGTGCAATTCTTTAGACCCAAATAAGTGTCTGAGAATTTGTCTGGTTTGAACTTGATTAAAGGAGATTCGTGGGGATGTGCTCCTGATTTGCTTTAGTCCCTACAAGAGGTTAAAGTCACAAATCACTTCAAAATGACCCAGCAAACCATGACGGAAAAATCAAACAGCAATAAAACTGGACTGACTACCCGGCATCAAAATAGGCACTAAATACAACAAAGGCACACCCTGCCCAGCCAACCCTGCAATGTCCTCCTTGCTAATATCTAGGGACTTGTGCCAAAATTGAGAGAGCTGTCCCACAGACAAGTCAACCAACAGTCTGACATAGGCATACTCACAGAATCATACCTTACTGCCCATGTCCCAGATGCCACCATCACCATCTCTGGTCTGTTTGAAAGGAAATACCCACCAGAGGTGATGGCACAGTGGTATATAGTCAGGTAAAAGTGGCCTTGGGAGTCCTGAACATTGACTTCGGACCGCAAGAAGTTTCATGGCATCAGGTCAAACATGGGCAAGGTAACCTCCTGCTGATTACCACCTACCACCCTCCCTCAGCTGACAAGGAGGCTCCACACACATCCCCATTCTCAATGATGGCAGAGCCCAGCAAATGACTGCAAAAGGCAAGGCTGAAGCATTGCAACCACCTTCATCCAGAAGTGTCAAATGCATTACATATCTGGGCCTCTTCCTTATGTACCCAGTATCACAGAACCCAGTCTTTAGCCAATTCCATTCACACCAAGTGATGCCAAGAAACAGCTGAGTGCAATCAATACAGAAAAGGTTATAGTCACTGACAACATCCCAGCTATAGTGATAAAGAATTGTTCTCCAAAAATATCTGTACCCCGAGCCAAGCTGTTCTAATACAGTTACCACACTGGCATCTACCCAACAATGGGGAAAATTGGCCAGGTTTGCCCTGTCCACAAAAAGCAGGCCAAAACCAATCCGGCCATTTACTGCCCCATTAGTTTACTGTCAATCATCAGAAAAATGATAGAAGGTGTCATCGACAGTGCTATCAAGCAACGCATACTCACCAATAACCTGCTCACCGATGTTCAGTTTGTGTTCTGCCAGGGCCACTCAGTTCCAGGTGTCATTGCAGCCTTGGGTCCAAACATGGACAAAAGAGTTTAATTCCAGGGGTGAAGTAAGAATGACTGCCCTTGACATCAAAGCAGCATTTGACCGAGTATGGCATCAAGGAGCCCTAGCAAAATTGAAGTTAATTGAACTCAGTGCAAAAATCTCTCATTAGCTAGAGTCATACCTAGCACAAAATGGTTTGGAGACCAATCATCTCAGTCCTAGGACATCACTACAGGAGTTCCTCAGGATAGTGTCGTTGGTCCAATCATCTTCAGCTGCTTCATCAATGATCTTCCCTCCATTACTGGGGGAATTATGTGCCTCCCATTCCTGACTACACCGAGCATTAATTCCAGTGATGCATCATTGAAGATGAGTGCTCTCCTTGCTCTACATTCAGCATCCATCGTGAACACCCCCAAATTCCTGAGATCATGTCATACGGGTAGGTACACATCGAATCCACTGTGCAGCTTGCAGACACAAAACCCAGAAACAAGATCCATTGGTACAGTTCCACTTAGTTGAAAGTTCTGACCCATTCAGTTGGCTACTGAGTTTTCCCAATACAATTCCAACCTCCCCATTCAGCACCTGCCTTCATATTAATGTTGGTGCTATGTTGCACAGGAAATTTTAATTATGTAGTCTTGCAATG
The DNA here is from genome assembly GCF_036365525.1 of Heterodontus francisci. Lineage (NCBI taxonomy): Eukaryota > Metazoa > Chordata > Chondrichthyes > Heterodontiformes > Heterodontidae > Heterodontus > Heterodontus francisci. The sequence goes on along the minus strand of NC_090385.1, from coordinate 89,220,897 downwards.
AAACAGTTAAAGCTAAAGTGCTGGATTAACCTCTGTTTAGCATGGCTACTGTATCCCTCAGTTATGTACTTAAAATAATTTAGGAAGAAAGTCTTGTTGACATAAGCTGCCTATCTCAGCCTTATCATAGTCACTGTAGCTCTTGGCAATATTCTATTTCTTAAAGAATTTAGCCTGAAGAGATAAAACATTCATGGATGATTGACTTTGTCCTCCTCCAGTCTTAACTCATCAGGATGACAATAACCAAGCCACCTTATCTTTCTTGGCCTTGAGTATAAGCACAGCGAATTGAGAGGGGAATGGTAGCATAGCAGTAATGTGACTAGACTAGTAATCCAGAGGCCTACACTAATGCCCTGGAGATATGACTTCAAATCCCATCTTGGAAGCTGGTGGAATGTCAATTCAATTAATTAATAACAATCAGAAATTAAAATGCTGGTCTCAGTAATGGTGACCATGAAACTACTAGATTGTTGTAAAAACCCATCTGCCTTGTTAATTCCCTTGAGGGAAGGAAATCTTCCACCTTTACCTGGCCTGGCCTACATATGGGTCCAGCCCAACAGCAATGTGATTGACTCTTAACTGCTCTCTGAAATGGCCTAGTAAGCCACTCAGTTATATCAAACAGCTGCAGAAAAGGAATAAAACTGAATGGACCACTCCGCATTGACATAGGCACTGGAAATGACAAAGGTGCACCCTGTCCACTCAACCCTGCACAGTCCTCCTTACTAACACCTGGGGATCTGAGCAAAATTTTGGAGAGATGTCCCACAGACTAGTCAAGCAACAGCCTGACATAGTCATACTCACCAAATCATACTTTACCACCAATGTTCCAGACACCTCCATTAATATGTGCTGCCCTACAGGAAGGACAGACCCTCCAAAGGTGGCAGGACAGTGGTATATAGGAGGTAGTGATCGTCGGAGTACTCAACATTGACTTAGGACCCCATGAAGTTTCATGGCATCAGGTAAAACATGGGCAAGGAAATATGTTGGTTACCACCTACAGTCCTCCCTCATCTGATGAGTTGTACTCCTCCATGTTGAACACCCACTTGGAAGAAGCACTGAGGGTGGCAAGGATACAGAATGTACTCTGAGTGGGGACTTCACAGTCCACCACCAAGAATGGCTCAGTCGCACAACTACTGTCCGAGCTGGCCAAAACATGGTCATATTTGCCAGACTGGGCCTGCAGCAGGAAGTCAAAGAACCTACAAGAGGGAAAAACCTACTTGACCTCACCCTCACCAATCTACCTGTTGCAGATACATCTGTTCATGGCCACCGCACAGTCCATATGGAGACTAATACGGCCTTCGCACTAAGGATACCCTCCATCAAGTTGTGTGGCACTGCCACTATGTTAAATGAGATAGATTCAGATTAGATCTAGCAGCTCAAAACTGGGCATCCACGAGGAGCTGTGGGCCATCAATAGCAGCAGAACTGTATTCAACCACAATCGGTAACCTCATGGTCTGGCATATGCTTCTCTCTACCATTACTATCAAGAGAACGCATCAACTCTGTTTCAATAAGGAGTGCAGGAAAGCATGCTGGGAGCAGCACCAGGCATTCTTAAAAATGAGGTGCCAACCTCATGAAGCTACAACACAAGACTACATGTATGCTAAACAGCAGAGGCAGCATGCTATAGACAGAGCTAAGCGATCCCACAACCAACTGATCATAACAAAGCTCTGCAGTCCTGTCACATCCAGTTGTAAATTGTGGTGGACAATTAAACAATTAGCCAGAGGAGGTTCCACAAACATCCCCATCCTCAATGAGGGGGGGAGCCCAGCACTTCAGTGCAAAAGACAAGGCTGAAGCATTTGCAACCATCTTCAGCCAGAAGTGCTGAGTGGATCATCCATCTCAGCCTCCTCCTGAGGTCCCCAGCATCACAGATGCCAGTCTACAGCCAATCTGATTCACGTCATGTGATATCAAAAAGTGGCTGAAGGCACTAGATACAGCAAAGGCTACGGGCTCTGACAAAATTCATTCCATCTTCGCTGCCTCCAATGAATACTTGGCATCAGGTGGCAGGACCGTATCTCCAACACAGAAGTCCTCGAGGCGGCCAACATCCCCAGCTTATACACACTACTGAGTCAGCGGCGCTTGAGATGGCTTGGCCATGTGAGCCGCATGGAAGATGGAAGGATCCCCAAAGACACATTGTACAGCGAGCTCGCCACTGGTATCAGACCCACCGGCCATCCATGTCTCCGCTTTAAAGACGTCTGCAAACGCGACATGAAGTCCTGCGACTTCGTGGGAGTCAGTTGCCAGCGTTCTCCAGAGCTGGCGGGCAGCCATAAAGGCGGGGCTAAAGTGTGGCGAGTCGAAGAGACTTAGCAGTTGGCAGGAAAAAAGACAGAGGTGCAAGGGGAGAGCCAACTGTGTAACAGCCCCGACAAACAAATTTTTCTGCAGCACCTGTGGAAGAGTCTGTCACTCTAGAATTGGCCTTTATAGCCACTCCAGGCGCTGCTCCACACACCACTGACCACCTCCAGGCGCCTACCCATTGTCTCTTGAGATAAGGAGGCCAAAGAAGAAGTCAAAAGTAACGAAGACTTGTGCTCCAGAATTAGTTGCATCCTAGCTAAGCTGTTCCAGTACAGGTACAACACTGGCATCTACTCGACAATGTGAAAAATTGCCCAGGTACATCCTGTCCGCAAAAAGCAGGGCAAATCCAATCCAGCCAATTACCACCCCATCAGTCTACTTTCATTCATCAACAAGGTGATGGAAGAGTCATTGACAGTTTTACCAAGTGGCACTTACACAGCAATAACATGCACACCAACGTAAAGTTAGAGTTCTGCCAGGGCCACTCGGCTACTGACCTCATTACGGCCTTGGTCCAAACATGGACAAAAAAGTGGAATTCCAGAGGTGAGGTAAGAGCGATTGCCCTTGACATTAAGGCAGCATTTGACTGAATGTGGCATCAAGGAGCCCTAGCAAAACTGAAGTCAATAGGAATCAGGGCAAAATTCTTCAATGGTTGGAGTCATGCCTAGTGCAAAGGAACATGGTTTGGAAGGCCATCCTGTTGGAGGCCAATCATCTAAGCCCCAGGACATCGCTGCAGGAGTTCTTCCAGGGTAGTGTCCTACGTCCAACCATCTTCAGCTGCTTTATCAATGACCTTCCTTCAATCATAGGATCAGTAGTGGGGATGTTCGCTGATAATTGCACAGTATTCAGTACCATTTACAACTCCTTCGATACTGAAGCAGTCCATGCCCGCATGCAGCAAGCCCTCAACAACATTCAGGCTTGGGCTGATAAGTGCAAGAAACATTCATAAGAAACATAAGAACATAGGAAATAGGAGTAGGAGTAGATCATACAGGCCATCGAGCCTGCTCCGCCATTCAATATGATCATGGCTGATCTTTAGCCCGAAAGCCATTTTTCCGCCTACTTACCATATCCCTTGATTCCCTGAGAGACCCAAAATCTATCCATCTTGGCCTTAAATTTATTCAGTTATGGAGAATCCCCTACCTTCTGGGATAGGGAATTCCAAAGATTCACAACCCTTTGAGTGAAGAAATTTCTCCTCATCTCAGTAGTTAATGACCAGCCTCTTATCCTGAGACTGTGCCTTGTGTTCTAGATTCTTTAGGAAGGGGGAAACTACCTCTCAGTGCCTATCCTTTCAAGGCCCTTCAGAATTTTGTATATTTCAATGAGATTACCTCTCATTCTTCTAAACTCCGGAGAATATAGACCCAATTTATTCAGCTTCTCATCAAAGGACAACCCTCTCCAACCAGGGGCCAATGTAGTAAACCTTTACTATACTGCGTCCAATGCAAGTATATCCTTCTTTAAATATGGAGACCAAAACTGTGCACAGTACTCCAAGTATGATCTCGCCAATGCCTTGTATAATTGTAGTAAGACCTCTTTATTCCTGGAATCCAATCCCTTTGCTTTAAAACCCAACATGCCATTTGCCTTTCTAATTGCTTGCTGTACCATAGAAACACAGGAAAATAGGAGCAGGGGTAGGCCATTCGGTCCTTCGAGCCTGCTCTGTCATTCAAAATGATCATGGCTGATCATCCAAACACAGCAACCTGTTCCCGCTTTTTCCCCGTATCCCTTGGTCCCATTAGCCCTAAAAACAGGGCAGCACAGTGGCGCAGTGATTAGAACCGCGGCCTCACAGATACAGCGACCCGGGTTCAATTCTGGGTACTGCCTGTGTGGAGTTTGTGAGTTTTCCCTGTGACTGTGTGGGTTTTCGCCGGGTACTCCGGTTTCCTCCCACAGCCAAAGACTTGCAGATTGATAGGTAAATTGGCCATTATAAATTGCCCCTAGTATCGGTAGGGGATGTGGTAAGAATATGGGATTAATGTAGGATTAGTATAAATGGGTGGTTGATGGTCGGCACAGACTCGGTGGGCTGAAGGGCCTGTTTCAGTGCTGTATCTCTAAATAAATAAACTATATTTAACTCTTTCTTCAGTATATTTAATGATTTGGCCTCAACTGCTTTCCGTGGTAAAGAATTCCACATGTTCACCACTCTCTGGGTGAAGAAATCTCTTCTTATCTTAGTCCTAAATGGCATACCCCTTATCCTTAGACTGTGACCCCTGGTCCTGGACACCCCCACCATTGGGAACACCCTTCCTGCATCTAATCTGTCCAGTCCTGTTAGAATTTTGTTGGTTTCTATGAGATTCCTTCTCATTCTTCTGAACTCTAGCAAATACAAGCCTAATCGACCCAATCTCTTTTCATACGTCAGTCCTGCTATGCCAGGAATAAGTCTGGTGAACCTTTGCTGCACTCCCTCCATAGCAAGAACATCCTTCCTCAGACAAGGAGACCAAAACTGCACACAATACTCCAGATGTGGTCTCACCAAAGCCTCGTATAACTGCAGCAAGACATTCTTGCTCCTGTACTCGAATACTCTCGCTATGAAGGCCAAGATACCATTTGCCTTCTTAATTGCCTGCTGCACCTGCATGCTTACTTTCAGCGACTGGTGCACAAGGACACTCAGGTCTTGCTGCACCTCCCCCTTTCCCAATCTATCGCTGTTCAGATAATAATTTGCCTTTCTGTTTTTGCCGCCAAAGTGGATAATCTCACATTTATCCACATTATACTGTATCTGCCATGTATTTGCCCACTCACTCAACCTGTCCAAATTACAATGAAGCTTCTCTGCATCCTCCTCACAGCTCCCACTCCCACCCAGCTTTGTGTCATCTGCAAACTTGGATTTTTTGCATTTAATTCCCTCATCTATATCATTAATATATTTTGTGAATATTTGGGGTCCTAGCACTGATCCCTGCAGTACCCCACTAGTCACTGCCTGTCACTCGTATGAAGACCCGTTTATTCCTCCTCTTTGTTTCCTATCTGCCAACCAGTTCTCTATCCATGTCAGTACCTTACCTCCAGTCCCATGTGCTTTAATTTTGCACACTAATCTCTTATGTGGGACCTTCTTGAAAGCCTTCTGAAAGTCCAAATACACCACATTTACTGGTTCGCCCTTATCTATTCTCCTAAAGATTCCAGTAGATTTGTCAAGCATGATTTCCCTTTCTTAAATCCATGTTGACTTTGTCTGATCCTGTCATTGTTTTCCAAGTGCTCTGCTAATACATCTTTTATAATGGACTCTAACATTTTCCCCACTACTGATGTCAGGTTAACCGATCTGTAATTCCCTGTTTTCTCTCTACCTCCTTTTTCAAATAGTGGGGTTACATTAGCTATCTTCCAATCCATTGGAACTGTTCCAGAGTCTATAGAATTTTGAAAAATGACCAGCAATGCATCTACTATTTCTAGGGCCACTTCCTTAAGTGGTCTGGGGTATAGATTATCAGGCCCTGGGGATTTATTGGCCTTCAATCCCATCAATTTCCCTAACAACATTTCCCTACTAATACTGATTTCATACAGTTCCTCCTTCTACTAGACCCTATGTTCTCCAACATTTCTGGGAGGTAATTTGTGTCCTCCTTTGTGAAGACAGAACCAAAGTATGTATTTAGTTGGTCTTCCATTTCTTTGTTCCCCATTATAAATTCCCCTGTTTCTGGCTGTAAGGGACTCACATTTGTCTTCACTAATCTTTTTCTTTTCACATATCTATAGAAGCTTTTACAGTTTTTATGTTCCCTGCAAGCTTACTCTCATACTCTATTTACTGTTCTTAATCAATCCCTTTGTCCTCCTTTGCTGAATTCTAAACTGCTCCCAATCCTCAGGTTTGCTGCTTGTTCTGACCATTTTATATTTCTCCTCCTTGGATCTAATACTATCCCTAATTGCTTTTGTAAGCCATGGTTGAGCCACCCTTCCTGTTTAATTTTTGTGCCAGACAGGAATGAACAATTGTTGTAATTCATCCATGCGCTCTTTAAATGCTAGCCATTGGTTATCCACTGTCAACCCTTTAAGTAGCGTTCCTCAATCTATCATAGCCAACTCGTGCCTCATACCTTCATAGTTTCCTTTATTTAGATTTAGGACCCTAGTCTTGGAATCAACTCTCTCACTCTCCATCTTAATGAAGAATTCTATCATGTTATGGTTGCTCTTCCCCAAAGGACCCCGCAGAACAAGATTGTTAACTAATCTTTTCTCATTACATAATACCCAGTCTAGGATGGCCTGTTCTCTATTTGGTTCCTCAATGTATTGGTCCAAAAAACCATCACGTACACACTCCAGGAATTCCTTCTCTACAGTATTACTGCTAAGTTGGTTTGCCCAATCTATATGTAGATTAAAGTTACCCATAATTACAGTTTCACCCTTATTGCATGCATTTCTAATTTCCTGTTTAATGCCATCCTCTACATCAACACTGCTGTTCGGGGGTCTATATACAACCCCCACCAATATTTTCTGCCCCTTGGTATTTCTTAGCTCCACCCATACAGGTTCCACATCAGGATTCTCTGAGCTAATATCCTTCCTTACTATTATATTCCTTAGCAGTAAACATCATTAACAATTATAATAAAAGCAAAATACTGCAGATGCTGGAAATCTGAAATAAAAACAAGAAATGCTGGAAATACTCAGCAGGTCTGGCAGCATCTGTAGAGAGAGAAGCAGAGTTAACTTTTCAGCTCAGTGACCCTTCATCAGAACTGCTTCTCTCTCCACAGATGCTGCCAGACCTGCTGAGTATTTCCAGCATTTCTTATCATTAACTATTAACTGGAGGGACATGCCAGCTGGGCCCAGTCCTGTCCTCACTGATTGTTCATAAACCACATGTGTACTTTTTAGTAGGATTTGGCAATCGGTGACAGGATCCTTGGCGATGTTTTCCTCTTTGTCTAAGGACATGTAGACAGCTCAAGTCCTGTTTCCCAGAACTATTTGCTCTGTTGAGGTACATGAGTGATGTAGCTTTTATTTAATTCTAATCAGAACATCAACTTCCATTCTTTCTCTGAAAACACTCTTAATTTGCTTTCATTTCTCATTGTGATTCTCAATCCAGAGGCAGAGAGCGTAATCACAGATTACAACATTAACTGAGTGGATTGTTAACTGAGTGGGAAGTTGAGACTTTGATCAGAGTTGGATTTTGGTGCTGAGGGGGAAGAAAGTGCGTTTTTTCTATGTCTTTAATACTTGTAAATTAGTGTGTAAAAAAGCAAACAGACTGAAAGATAATTACCTGTCATCAAATATAGTCTAGAATAAGGTAAGGATCAAAGATAAAAGAACTAGGATAATTCAACTGGTTTCAAAAAGTGAGACATTTTACAGGAGCATTCATTGGCTTGGCTAAATAACTCCTGAACCCAGTGATGTCACAGGGGTCAGTAGGCTGGTGATTGGTGAATAATACATTTTTTTTGCTCTCAGATGAATAAACAGTAAGTCTTTTTTTAAACAAAAATAACCTACACAATTTTAATGCATGCTACTGTCAGGCAAGCCAAGAATGAGGAAAATTAATTTTGCCACATGAACATTGATTTTAAACTATTGATGGTGAAGAAAGAGCATGCTTTAAAATACAATTGGAGACTTTGGCTGGAGAGATACATTAGCATATCAACAGACAAGTACTTCAAAGGACAAAGTAGCTATTCCTTGCTCCAATTTAATCCACAATGGACTTTGATTACCAGATGTTGAAACATTCCAGGTTAACTACTAAAATGGCCAAATACACAAGCAGACGTGGTCGGGCCAGTTTGGTCACATGACTGACTGACTGTTGTTGTTTTCTGAATTTGAGCTTCCAACGGGGAATTTGAACTCAAAAGGCTGTTAGCCCCTGGACTGAGAACATCTCTCCCCTGTCTGCTCTCATCTCACGCTTACCAGCTTCAGAAACCATTGAAGACCTATGAACACCAAGAGAGAAAAGTCTCCTACAAGTGAACAAGGTTCAAGAAGAATACTGGGCCCCAACAAAAAGTAAGAGCTGTCTACAATCAAGGACTCTACAGCGAGCTGGAAACACAGCAACAGTAACAAGAAATCCCCTTTAGAAACTGGCTCAAACCTCTCCATTTTATTTTTCTTCTGCTCTTTTTTGTCCCGATTTGCATGTGTGTATCGTGTGTGCATGCTCGCATGGGTGCATCGTGTATCCATGGGCGTTAACCGTATTAGAGTTTAAGTTTAAGGTTTAATAAATTTCACTTTTCTTCTTTAAACCTAAAGAAAACCTGGTGTGCTCATTTCCTTGCCTTATAATTGGAAAGTTGTGAATGAGGATTCACAAAGGGGGAGCTCAAAACACAGTGTGTTTAAAATTAAACCCTGTTACAATAAGACCAGGTGATGACAGTAAGAGACTCCTGGACACCTTTCTCAGCTAGTCGTAACACTATCAATAAATAGATAAATAAAAGGATTAGTGACAGCAGGGTCGACTATGTGTTGGGACTGTAGTATGTGTGAGTTCTTGCACAGTGAAATCGTCACAATTACCACATTAGCAGGAAATGGCTCTGATTTCAGATGCTCAGCTCAGTGTCTCTGAGCTATAGTGTGAGTTAGAGATGCTCTGACACATAAGGGAAGAGGAGGAATTTCTGGATAGTTTTCTCTAGAACACACAAACATCAGAGGAAAGCACAGGTTGAGAATGGGGAAGGTCTGATTGTCAAGAACTGGATAGTGAGGATTTAGAAATGGTTGATAAGGAGGTTCCATGATACTGGTCCCGTCCAACAGTAACAATGTGCTCAGCACCTGTGGCCAAGGAGGAAGACTGATCAGACAGCCAGCACAATGCAGACCAATGCACCGTGGTTCAGAAGACTGCCCAAGTGGGGAGAGCAGGACAGAAAACTAGTTGCGATAGGGGATTTTGTAATTGGGGGACAGATAGCATCCTCTGCAGCCATGAATGAGACTCCCAAATGGAGTGTTGCCTACCTGAAGCCAGAATATAGGATACCTTGAGGCAGCTGAAGAGGAATTTGGAAAGAGAGGGAAAATCCAGTTGTTGTCATAAACGTTGGAACAAAAGGATAAAGGTTAGGAATTGGAAGGAGGTCTTGTTGAGGGCGTATCAGGAGTTAGGAACTTGTGCATAATAATCTCTAGATTATTGCCCAAGCCACATGCAAATTACTGCAGAGAGAGGAGTATTATCACACAGCTAAAGGGCTGGTGTGGGAAAGAGGGATTCCTTTTCATGGGACACTGGCACCAGTACTGGGACTGGAAAGCACTGTACTAATGGAATTGGCTCCACCAGAAGCAAATTGGGACAAATGTCCTAGTGCAAATAATAAATAAGGAGGTGACAAAGGCTTTAAACTAGTCGGATGGGGGGACAGATCTGGAAGAAATGAAACAAGCCTAACTATGAATGAAACAAAAAGGGAGAGCATAAGATAGACTAAACTAAGAGAGGACATAAATAGCGAAAGAATAAGTATAAGAATAAAATAATTATTTATGTATTTATTTAGAGATACAGCACTGAAACAGGCCCTTCGGCCCACCGAGTCTGTGCCGACCATCAACCACCCATTTATACTAATCCTACACTAATCCCACATTCCTACATGTCCCTATATTCCCCTACCACCTACCTATACTAGGGGCAATTTACAATGGCCAATTTACCTATCAACCTGCAAGTCTTTGGCCGTGGGAGGAAACCGGAGCACCCGGAGGAAACCCACGCGGACACAGGGAGAACTTGCAAACTCCGCACAGGCAGTACCCAGAATTGAACCCGGGTCGCTGGAGCTGTGAGGCTGCCGTGCTAACCATAAGAGGAATGTAAAATGATTTAACCATCTTTTTACATCAAGTGAGAGGAACTGATATTAAAAATGAGTTTAACTGTCTGTACGGTGATGCACACAGTCTCCATGTTAAAACTGGGGAACTGGAGACAATAATATATTGCGAGGATCCAGATAAAGCATAGATTACTGAGACATGACTACAGAAAAATCAGGACTAGGAATTCAGCATTGTAGAGTGTAAAGTATTTCAAAAAGACACAGAGGGAAAATGAGGAGGTGAAGTAGCTGTACTTATAAAAGATAGCAAAAAACAGCAGAAAAAAGGGGTGCAGCATCAACAAGTGAGAAAGAGAATCCATGTGCATAGAGATAAAAGGCTAAAAATTCATTTTTGGATGTGGGTGATCAGCGAAATGCCCATGTCGGTTCCGTTAGAGGTAGGTAGCAGGCAAATCTTGTGCTCCCACCTCAGTACCATCATAACAGGGTAGAGCTGAGCAGGTTACTCACTCTTGGTATCCTCTTCACACTGGCGACTGCCTCTGTGCTCAGTAGGGAAGTCAAACAACACTGTGCTACAAATACTTGGTGCAGCCAGCCTGCTCTTCTAAAAGACAGTCTGTCCCTCATAAAGGGAAGCTGCACTGAATAATGTTGCTGCAATTTAAAACATGGAAAATGGAACACCAGGGGAGGGAGAGAATTCCAGGGTGACAGATGCAGTGCTGGAAGCAATACTGGTAGAGGTAGGCAGAAGGAGATTCGCCACGGTTTCATCAGACCATCCGCCGAAGGAAGTGGGAGCAACTGGCCAGGGAGTCAATTTCCGGATTCTGGACCCAAGGACCTAGTAACAGTGCCACAAGAGGCCTAATGACCTCACATAGGTGGTCAGCGTCAGAGAATGCATCTTCACATGACATCGCCTACCTACCACACAACTAACCATTCACACTGTTCAATGTACCACACCCCAACACTCACTCAGCAGCACTCCCTAGCACTCAGGAGTCACACCCTAACACTTACATACTCTACCTTACATTCACACACCCACCAATACTGCCAGCCTCACACCCACCTCTCACTGCTTTCACATACCTCCACTTATTCAGCTATGGCAGGCATATCACCCAAACACATTGCTACACATCATTGCCTTTCTGCCCTCTCTCTTGCAGGACAAAGTGATCAACAATAGAAAGGAGCAGAGGAGTACTGGCAGGGGCACGGATGCCTGCATCTAGTGAGTCCTATGGAGAGGATGGGGCCGGTTGTAACAGAGCCCATGTGATCTGGCGTCACTGAGAACATTGAGGATGATGGTCCTGCCTTATGCCCCTTCTCAACTTCTACCTCATCTTCATCCTACTATCTGGCATGATGTGCAAGCTGCAGACAGTGTGACCATGAACTTTTGCTTCCCACTGCACCCCCTTCCCTCACACCAACCTTCTGATTTCCTGCTTTTGGTCTCCCAAGAACTGCCACTTGCCCAGCCACAGCAGACCAAGGAGGAAGAGTGCAAGCAACACCACAGCACTGATGAAGAAGCCTTGATTTCACATTCACAGCCACCAGCTCAGCTACTGGCAAGTATTGAGTTGGGAGCAGCTCGTTGCGAATCATCTGGACATGAGTGGGCTGGAGCCAGGCCAGGGTTAAAGGATGGTTCATTTGCCAGCTCACTGGAATGCGAGGTCACAGATGAGTTCTGCTGCAGAGGACTCAGGTGAAGGCTTTGCTGGGGCAGCATACAGGAGAATGCTGATGAGAATGCACACCGAGATGCTGAATACATTGGCTGGCCTGTCAGACAGCCTCCCATTACTGGAGTGCTAAATAGTTGTAGGAAAGGACATAGCATGAGTCCAGAGAGAGTGCTAATGGCAGAATAATGAATAGCTCAGTCCAAAAGCAAAGATATGAAAAACAAGTTTATGACTAGCACATGGATAAAAAATAAATAATAGAATAAAAAATAATTAAAATATATAAAAATGAAAATAACTAAATAAAAATAATGGGGCTCATGGTCTGAAATTATTGAACTCAATATTAGCACTCTCTCTGGACTCATGCTTCATCTTTTATTACAACTGTTTAGCACTTCATTTGCATTCTGTTCTGTGACATCTCTGTCATTTACTCTCTCCTACCCTCTGTCCTATCACAAACCTTCCCTTTTCTTCTTTCCCCCCCTCTCCCCTTTCACTTGCTCAAAGACTGTTACATTTCTAACTTTTGCCAGTTCTGATGAAAGGTCACAGACTTGAAATGTTAACTCTGTTTCTCTGTACACAGACGCTGCCAGACCTGCTGAGTATTTCAGGCACTCTCTGTTCTCATTTCAGAGTTCCAGCAACTGCAGTATTTTAAGGTATGAGGGGCAAGTTGGCTTTGGTGGATTGGGAAAATACACTAAAAGATTTGACAGTAGACAGGCAATGGCTAGTATTTAAAGTATTGAAAGAAGTATTTCATGGTCTACAACAAATATACATTCCTCTAAGACACAAAAATCCAGCAAGAAAAATGAATCAACCGTGGCAAACAAAACAAGTGAAAGATTGCATTAGATCAAAGAAAGTGACTTATGAGGTTGCCAGAAAAAATGGTAAGTCCGAGAATTGGGAGCAATCTAGAAACCAGCAAATGATGACCAAGAAACTGATAAAGAAACGAAACAATCTCAGAGGAAGATACAGAAAATCTACCAGAAATACTAGGGAACCAAGGGACTTATGAAAATGAGGAATTGAAAGAAATTACTGTTAATAAAGAGGTAGCACTGGAACAATTAACTGGATTGAATGATGATAAATCCCCTGGACCAGATGAGCTACATCACAGAATGTCTCTGCTGTCCCAGGATCTGTTCTTCTATCTCTGCTGTCCTAGGACCCCGTTCTGCTGCCTGATGGGTAAGGAGCTGAACGCAAGCCTGCGGCAAGCATGGCTGAAGGAAGACACCGAGTGGCCCCATGGTTTGGCAATGCCTCCCTCAAGATTCTCCTCCAAGCTGCAAGGAAAAGGTGGGAAGTTCTCTTCCCCAGTGATGGACAGATATTGCAGAGGAGGTCAGCAGCCGTGGGCTCCCACCAGGACATGGGTACAGTGCCACAAGAGAGTTAATGATCTCCTTCATTCTACCAAGGTGTGTGCTCCATACCTCTCTTTTTTGGGATTGCAAGTGGCTACAGGAGAAGTGGGACATAGGGAGGGTGGCACCACAAAGTCACTGGCAAAGGGGGTTAGGCATCACCTCATCCTGATAGATGCATGGCTGTATCTCAGCCACAGGCCACCCTCTTTCACAGCACACCTCCATTAACTCCCCTGAGAGCTGACGGGAGGATACCCTAGTAGGGGACAGGGGCTGCCATGAACAGAACTGTCATGTTGATCTGTCTGCAAAGTATGACTATCTCCCTCTTTCCACTCGCAGGACAAGAAGGTCATAACAGTCGGGAGACAGCCCGGGCTGGTGGAGGCATCCAGACATCCGGCCTCTTTCCACTGCTGAGGAGGAGGCACTTGAACTAGCGGGGCCCAGGGTAGCCACTCAATAGCGGATGGTGAGACTGGAGTCCCTGCGCAACAGAGTAAGGATTGACTTCCATCGACATACGGATCACTTTTGGAGACCCACATCATGCATGGTTGGTATGAAGAGATCTGCTCATCCTAACACACACATGTTTGTGTTCTCTCATGCAGGTCGCTGACCGCAGGAGACTCCATGGAAGGGGAACATAATTCCACCTCAAGAAGGAACTGTAATCAGAGGATACACTGTCCCATGACTTTCCTGCACCTTTCACCACCGCAGATACTTTCACCTCATTGGATTTCCATTCAGCTGCAGAATCAGGGTCACAAGCCGGTGAGAGCACTGCACATGTGCCCAGCAGCTGGCTGAGGCTGAGACAGCGGAGGTTACTGTCAGTGGGTGGCCAGGCCCATGCTGAGCCCCAGGCTGATGACAAGCCTCTGGTGTTGACAGCACAGGGCATGCTGGAAATGCAAAGCGAGGTAAGGCAACTTCTGGCGGAGAAACCAGAGGCAATGTGCAGCCATGAGTGGACAATGGAGGAACCCATCCATGTCATAAGTGCTGCCATGTCTCAGGTATGTGAGTGCATTGCTTCCTCCATTGAGAGGTTGGAGACCCTCATGGAGAGCCAGATCCCACAAATGCACGTAGACTGCACACCATCACCTTGGCCATGCGCTCGACCCAACAGTGGCAAGACGGGAGAAGGGCGAAGTCCCTGGAGTCTTCTCTCATTCCTCGTCCTTCTCTGGTCAGCAGGGAGGTCGGGTGAGCCTTGAAAGGGAAGAGGAGAGGCTGACCTCCATAGATGGTGTCTCTCCTCAGGGTGCTCCAAATGTGGGAAACAGCTCTTTAGCCCCTGTGCCAGTAAGACCAGCTCCAGTACCAGCGGCGCCTGAGGTGAATCCTGCGTCTATGCAGGAGACCCTCAGGCAGCCGGGAGCTCCAGGCCTCAGGTATCCAGAGGGCGACCGCTGAAGTTATCACAGGACAAGGGGCAGCCTGACCAGCAGCCTTCCTCTAGTCCAGCTGCTAGTGCAGGGATCACACTGCGTAGGAGCACTCAAAAACATATAAAGAAAACCACCGAGACACTTGGAGTTTCACGGGCGTTTGACATCTTATATTTGTTTTCTCAAATAAAGTTCTTTTGTTTTTAAAATTAACTTTAATTGTGGAAAATGCTTTCTCTTTCAAGTCTTAACTATGAGCTGCTGACTTCACCCTCCCTCCTTAGTGAATGCCAATGTAGGTACAGCCCTCATTTGATTAGTGTCTCTCATGGGCCAAAGCGTGTGGTTCCGCTGGGCGCTAGGCACAGAAAACAAATAGAAAGGAGGTGACAGACTGCATGCATTGAGGTGAGTCTTTATTGGTTTCACTCTGAGATGCCATGATGGCTGGAAGCGGGTAAGTTGGAGACTGTCTCTTGCCTCCTGGGCCCGTCGCTCATTGTGCCTGGCTTCTGGTGCAAAGGGTTTAACATCCAGTGCTGCCTGCTCATCACCCTCCCCATGTCCTCCTCATCAGTTGAGGAGTGGCGAGCAATCATAGCATCATCCTGCAAGACCTCCCCACACTGCAGGGTTAGATTGTGCAGACCACCAAGGCCTGCTGAACGATTGCTCAGGTGGAGCCGTGGCAAGTGTTGTAACTGTCCTCTGCTGCAGTGTGAGTGTTTCTCACAGGCATGAGTAGCCATGTCTTCAATAGGTAGCCCTTGCCCCTGGGAATCCATCCCTGAAGGTGGGTGGGGGAGGCGGTGGGGCTGAAAACTGCGGCACCTGTGACTGTCGAAGTATGTAGGTGTCATGGCTGCTTCCCGGGAAATGGGCACACACCTGCAGGAAACACTTTTTGTGGTCACAGACTAGTTGAACGTTGATGGAATGAAAGCCCTTCCTGTTGATGAAGGTGGCTAGCTGGTCCATGAGAACCCTGATGGCCACATGCGTACAATCGATGATATCTTGCACCTGGTGGAATCCAGCGTTGCTCCCGAATTCGATGGTCTTCTCAGTCTGACTCTCAGAGTGGCTGCGGTATTGCACATAGTCACCGGCTCTCTTGAACTGGGCATTGTTCACCTCCTTGATGCAGCGGTGGGCTGCTGCCTTAGAGATCCCACACATGTCCCCCGTGGATCCCTGGAATAATCCAGAAATGTAAAAGTTAAGTCCCGCTGTGATTTTCAATGCCACTGGCATAGGGTGCTCCTCAAATCCCATAGGTCCTAAATTGTCATGCAGCATGGCACATAGGTCGGTGACAGCCTCCCTGGAGAGCTGTAGTCTTCACTGACAATGTCACTCTGCCATTTGGAAGTAACTGACTGGAGTCTGGTACACTCTCTGCTGCAGGTGGACCCTTCTTGCCACAGCTGTCTGCAGCTGCTCTTGTCGTGGAGCTTCACGGGCAGGTGCAGCTGCCTCCTGGCCCTCCCTCCTTCAAAGGCGCCCCCTCATGCCACGAGGGTCCAAAAAGACAGGTTATATGAGACCCATGCCAGGTAATCAGTCGGCCTCCAGACAGCTGGCCTTGCAGAGATGAACCTGGCTTGGCCGCTTTCCCTTTGCTACTTATCTTGGCTGTTTCACTAATGGCCCTCAGTGCCCACCGTTGCTGATGGCGAACCCTCTCACCCAGCAGTTTGGGCATCCAATACTGCCACTCGAAACCAACCCCCTGCACACCACCTGAGACTCTACTCACCCTTGCTAACTACCTGAGACCCTGTTCATCTGGCACTGCCACCGGAGACCCTGCTCACCTGGTACTGCCACCCGAGACCAAGCCCACCCATGCAGAACTCACAGCACTGCAGGCCATCAATACCCTCTGCTCCCTGCTCTTCCCCTATGCAGTGCTGGTCATGGCTGCCTACCCGTCGCAGTACTGAGGCCTCACCTCAGTGCCACCAGCTTTCAATGGCTGGGGTTCTGAAGGCATGTGAGAGCCGCTTGTTGTCCACCTAATTCCAAGCACCCCATTGAATTGCTTACAATTACATACAAATGCATTAAAGCTAATTGTTCTACAGTTGAAATTACACTCCCGTTGCGTGGGACGGCAAGGCCAGCTTGGTACTTTCCCGTTGTTGACTGAATCCAGAACCGACATCGCGATGTTGGATTTCCTGGCGGGCTCATCCAACACTATTCTGCGGCCCACCCCCCCCACACTCCATGCTTCCATTTCTGCTCCAAAAAGCTGTACTTAATTCAGCCCATCATCCTGACTTGGAACTATATCACCAATGCTTCACTGTTGCTGGGTCAAAATCCTGGAACTCCCTTCCTAAAGGCACTGTGGGTGTACCTACATCACATGGACTGCAATGGTTCAAGGAAGCGGCTCACCATCACCTGCTCAAGGGCCATTAGGGATGGGCAATAAATGCTGGCCTGGCCACCGACACCCACATCCCATGAAATAATAAAAATAATTCACTCTCATACTTTCCACACTCCTCAAGTATTCAAGAATACAAATACACAAATCACTAAAAGTGGCGATGCAGATTAATAGGCAATAAGAAAACACAAACCAAGCACAAAGGTATACTTTTAAAGGGGTCGAAATGGAAATTAGAGAAGTTATGGTAAACTTGTATTGGACCATGTTTAGACCACACTTGGAGTACAATGTACATTTTTGGTCTCCATATCATAAAAAGGATACAAAGACACAGGATAGAGTGCAAAAAAGATTTAGAAGGATGATGTCAGAAATGTGAGGTTATACCCATCAGGAAAGGATGAAGAAGCTGGATCTTTTTTCTTGAAAAGAGAAGACAAAAGGATACACAAATAAATGCATTAAAATTATGAAAGGTTTTGATAGAATTGACAGAAAGGGAATATTTCCACTTGTGGGGAAGAGCAAAACTGGAGGCCATCAATATAAGACAGTCAGCAAGTAATCAAATGGGGAATTCAGAAGAGAATGTGGAACTCGCTTCCACATAGAGTGGTTGAGAAAAATATTATAGATGCATTTAAATGTGGAGGCTCGATAAGCACATGAGGGAGCAGGGAATAGGGGGTTATGTGGATAGAGTTAGATGAGGAAAAATAGGAAGAGGTTCAAGTAGAGCATAAGCACCAACATGGATTGATTGGACCGAATGGCCTGTTTCTGTGCTGTATATCCTATGTAATTCTATGTAACCAGTTCACTGAGAGAGACTGAATTCCCTCCTCCACTTTATCACAATGGGATGTTTTTATTCACATCCTTCAACCACTTACAATGACCTGATGAGCCCCCAGTTGCTGCATCTAAATGAAACAAGTAAAACCAACACGATCTCAATTAATCAACAACTCTGTTAGAAAACTTAATCATGAAACCACCTTCAGCATTAATAACTGAAAGACAGACAGTTCTCCAGGTATTGGGTCTAACATCTGATTAAATTTGGAACGAGGGAAGAAAGCATTTCACTTGTTGTGTCGGTCTCTTCATTGCATCTGTCTTTGTAAAGTGTACAATAGATCAGACTGCAAACACTACTTCAGCAAGTCTGGCTTCACCCTCCATCTGATAAGAAAAGTATAACCAGAATATTAATATGAAATAAATACTATGGAAGTAATTTTTACTTTGTGTGAATGTAAAATAGCCAACTGTTAGATATTGCCCCTCCATCACCCAGAGACACAATTACCCCCATTTCTCATTTAAACCATTGCTGAACTTGTGTTATTCAATAAATATTAACCTTGTAGGATTGGCACAGCTTTCCACACTGCAATCGGTCCGAAGCTGGCAAACTGTCCAAAGGAAGATTCCAAGAAAAACATTGGCATTCCAGCGAGTGCCAGCATGAGTGTGTAGGGAATAAGAAACGCACCTGGAAAATACAATAAAGCGAAGCTGGCAAAGATTGCATGGATGTTAAAGCGACCAGGTTTATTTGTAGTATAAGGGTATCAAAGGGTTAATCTTGAGAGAACGTAAAGATTACCGCCCACCAAGAATAATTTAAGAGATCATGTGGGAGAGACTCGAGAACAGTTACAGCGTGGCTTCTGAAGGAGTCACACACTTTAGTGTGGACTGTATTCAATTACTATGCAATAAAGATTAATGTTTAATCGCTACAGTCTAAGAACCTCTCTAGCTAGACTTAGATGGTGGCACCATATAACATTATTCAGACAGTTTTAGTTCATAATAAAACTGCAGTAACGACAGGATCATGAATCCAGCTTTCTATCATTACTGTCTCATTGTACCCAGTCATATTATTTAAAGCTGTAAAAGATATTCAAAATAAATAAATCATTATTTCTACACACAGGCCAAGGCTCATTCAATTTGACTTTATGTACCATCTATTTGATGTATCTCACTCTTAAATAGAAACACATTTATTTAAAGGGGTTTGTGATCAGTTCAGTCTTTCTAGAAATATTAATCATTCTCCCAGATATTTTCAAAGCTTGTTAATTTTACTCTGGAAGAGACGAGTGGAATAATCTCTTTATTCATTTCATGTGGTATAAATAATTATGGAGATGCTCTTTAAGTGCAATGGTGTTGGTACTGGTTGGGGAAACTACAATTCACAGGTTTAATTCCTATCAAGAAAAATTGTGAAAATAAATCTGGGAACTTGTGGGCTGGAACCAAAACTGATAATAACAGGTAAGGGTGTGTTGTTAAAACCCAACTGCTTTGCTAATCTCTTCAGCTAAAAAGGTCATTGCCATCCCTACCTAGTCTGATCTACACATGGCTCCAGTTCCACACCATGTAGTTATCTCTTACTACCCTCAAAGCAACGAGGGATGGACAATAAATACCACCTTGTCACATCACTGACATCCCAGGACAAAAAACTGTTTTCAATACCCAACAGTTTAAAGATGTGATATTCAATTCATCATTCCTTATATCAGTATTTTTCAACCTTGCATTATTTCCCCAGTACAATAAAAGGTTCCCTGGTTAATTGGAATTTGACATTCTTAAACATTTAATTGTTTATTTCAGCCTTTCTCTGCCCTGTATTTTGGATTTCACTCCAGTACCTCCTCCATTTCTGTAAGCCAGGTAAGGGAATCTCCAGACATTGCCCAGACCCACAGCACTGCCGATCACTGAGAGCAAGTAGTCAGTCTTCGAGGACCAGTTCCCTCGCTCCACATTCTCGTCACTTTCACCCACATGTTCTTTGTTTACAGCCTGGGGAGAAGAGAGGAAATGACCGATTCAGAAATTAGATGTATCAGACTAGAACTCAAGCAAAAAGAAAGGACAGTTTTCACCCACTACACATGCAGGGTGTTGTTCTCCATTTAGCAGCAATTGGTTGGTATTTTAGAAACAGCCTAAACCCCACAGACAGCCTCTGCAATTTACAACAACCAAAATTCCCAAATCATCAACACCTCTCAGGGTTTGACATAAATTTATTGTCATGGCTGGATACAATACTCACTGTGACCTCTGGAGAGTGTGTTTCATGATCATTCTGTGAGAATCCAGACAAAGCCACTTCTCCTTTGTCCATTTTTGGACAATGTTGAATGATTCTTCCACTTGCTCCGGGTTTGGAACTTAGAATGTCTTCGATCTTTGTACTGCTCCTCGACTCTGGTTAAGGATTAATAAGTTCCACACCAGACAATGATCCTTCCACCATCTGAAGCCAGTTCCTCACACTGTTTAAAAGACTTGCAGCTTTGTTCACTTAAGGTCTGCTGCAGCTATTAGAGTATTTCTGGCGTGAATTAGTCAATTTACAGACTAAAACTTTCCTATTACAGATCATTTGCATTAGTTTCACAGCACGCAGTACCAAAGTGAAGTTATTCTGCATCTACAGGTTTGACAATATTTGCATTTTTAAAGAGGACAGAACCAATTACACCTGCACCAATCAGGAGCTCAGCTCATCCCAAACTCTATTGGCGTTACTTTAAAAATGCTACAGTTTGTTCAAATACCAGAAACAAAGGTGAATGTTTTCTTTTGATACTTTCAAATTATATTGTGAGTATTTCTTTAGCCTCCAGTTTTTTATTTCTTCTTTCATGGGATGTGAGTGTCACTGGGAAGGCCAGCAGTTATTGTCCATCCCTAATTGCCCTTGATAACTGAGTGGCTTGCTAGACCATTTCAGAGGGTAGTTAAGAGTCAACCACATTGCTGTGGGTCTGGAGTCACAAGTAGGCCAGACCAGGTAGATTTCCATCCCTAAAAACAACATTAGTGAACCAGATGGGTTTTTATGACAATCAATGATAGTTTAATGGCATGATTACTGAGACTAGCTTTCAATTCCAGATTTTCTTAATTAAGCTGCCGTGGTGGGATTTAAACCCATGTCAGCAGGGCATTAGCCTGGGTCTCTAGATTACTAATCTCATGATATTACCAGAAAACCATCTTCTCCCTCTAGTTACACTGAGACTGCGAGTATCTTCTCCAGTTATACTGAGACTCGCTGCTCCAGACGGTTTCATTTCCAATGCAAAATTACAAACTAATTTCAGTTCACCTGCACCTGCAGGGTTTTGGTTGTGTCCCAGGATGGTAACATCGTGGCAAAGATGCGGGACTCCGAATCCAAAGGTCTGGACTAATGCTCCAGAGATATAAATTCAAAGCCCACCATGGGGCCTAGAATCTACTCTGGGTGGATAGCTTCAATGTCCATCACCAAGTATGGCTTGGTAGCACTACTACCTGTTGTGATATTACTTTAAATGTTATTGTGTTGCTTTAAGGGGCATAGCTTAAACAGTTGTCCATAACCCAGACAGGATACGATGCACAGATCATTGTGACCAATCAGCTAGAGCAGTAACAACCAAGTAAAGGACATTCCCAGTATTGCTGTGAAATTTAATATCTTCAATAAAAGAACCTACCTTTTGGATTCACCAATCATGTCCCAGTGGCACAGTGGTTAGCACCGCTAACCGCAGCCTCACAGCTCCAGTGACCCGGGTTCAATTCTGGGTACTGTCTGTGCGGAGTTTGCAAGTTCTCCCTGTGACCATGTGGGTTTTCGTCAGGTGCTCCGGTTTCCTCCCACAGCCAAAGACTTGCAGGTTGATAGGTAAATTGGCCATTATAAAGTGTCCCTAGTATAGGGAGGGAAGGTGGGGATGTGGTAGGAATATGGGATTAATATAGGATTAGTATAAATGGGTGGTTGATGATCGGCACAGACTTGGTGGGCCGAAGGGCCTGTTTCAGTGCTGTATCTCTAAATCAAAAAAAATATATAATATGGTGACTGGTAATATAATATGAAGTTACTTCAAGTTTGTACAAAGACTGAAAACTGAGCCCATCTGCTTGCTCCAGAGTGAAGGTTTACAAGCTGACCAGGTTCATCTGTGACCTTGCAGCAGTGTGGAGGCCAGAGTAAGTGACTCTGTGATTTTGTTGACATCCAACATAGGGCAGGTCCACATCTTTGGGATCGAGATGTATAGCTTAACCTTAAAGGGAACATGAGTCTAAATTAAGCTGTGATCATGGATTGCGCCAGAAGTAATCCAATAAAAGACAACAAAAGAAAAACTATTAATAAACCAAGTTTTAAACAATAATGAGATAAATCTACATGAAGTGGTGTGCGCTGGGTGGGACTACTGTTTTTGCTGATGGGTCACTGGATTGGGAGTTCAGGGAGAGCAATTGATCTATCGCCACATGGCCAGGCAGGATCATCCATGCAGATAAAACCACAGGCATTTGAGAAGACCAGAAAATCTTCATAGCCATTTTCCTTCTTCTCCTGAAGGTCTCAGGCAAGTAACAAAAAGAAAAAAAAATTCAGCTCTATTACAGACCTCCCATTTGATTAGGAGATTTTATAAGAAGAAAAAACATCACAAACTCTGTGTGCTCACTGCCATTACAGAGCCTGTTCATGCCTAAATTGGTCTTCGTGGGCAGGGCTTAAGGTTAGCATGTTGTCTGTTATGACCAAGGCAGGAGTAATGCACTGTTAATTCAGTCCCACTACTACACAGGTCACAGGATATTAGTAAAGTTTCCCACCTACCGGAAATTAGCCAAATTAAACACTATATTTATCCCCCAGAATAAAAGCACACCAAACCAGGTTTCTTTAAACAACAAAAGAAAAACTATTAATAAACCAAGTTTTAAACAATAATGAGATAAATCTACATGAATGAACAGATTTTATAATTCCTTATTTTTCCTAACCTTTATGCACACACACACATACATTCAATAATCGGTGAACTGGGGTAAAAGGCTGATTTAAGTTGTAACTGTTTCTTAGGAACAATAAAACAATTGTTTGTCAGAGTCTGGTGGGATATGTCCAGGTTGGTGAGGTGTCCCAGAGTCAAATAGTTGGATGCCACTAGATGTCTCTCCAGGTGAGTTTAATAAACAGTATGTGATGGGTAAGCATTCAAGGCAATTCATGTGCAGCAGGCATCACACAGATCTCTCAACTTAAAGTGTAGCAACAGGTCTACTTAAATGATAAAGTAGCAGTCTAACAGTAGAAACCTTTTTGAGATTTAAGGATCTTCCAAAACCACAAAAGCAACAGAACTCACTCTTGAATCAGAGATCTTCCAGGGAATGGAGACAATAGGAATTTTGTTACCTTCAACAATACAGGCTTCCTCTCAGCAAAGGACCTTTCTCCACAGAGTATAGCAACTTCTCTTTCTCTGGGTCTTTTCCTCTCTTTCCTGGCAGGTCAAAACCAGACATTAAATATAGCACTTCTTTCCAAGAAATGCAAAATCTATTTTTCAGGGAGAATAGGTATTTTTCTGGTCTATCAGAAAATCACAGCTCCCAGTTCACTGCTGCTAGTCTTTCACATGCAAAACTGAAACTAAAAGCTTTTCAACAGTGAAATCACAAGATTATCATAAAACTTTCCTGTTGTTTGGATACAAATTGTATTGCTTGCTGTCTGTCCTCCACCCAGTTCAGCATTCAATCTTCGCAGAAAGTCCTTTTTTCCCAGTCTTAAAGGCACACAGACCTCTTAGTTTTTGTAAAAACAAAACTCTTATGACAGGTCCAAGAGGCAGCTGACCTTTCCTTTCTCACACCAAAGCCCATTGTGTGTGGAGCTCAACATCAGCGTGCAGCCCAGGAGAATGCTCTTTCTTTTTTCAAACTCGTAAAGCGCCCTTCATGGGTAGGGCGTCATGATAGTGCATCATCGCCCTTTGTGGGTGGGACATAGCAAGAGCATGCAAGCTCAGAGCAGCCGCCAAGCTTGACCTGCTTTCTCTCTACTGCTCCACTAGGCTGTGGCAGCCTGTGGTATTGCCGGTAGGGACACTTTATTTTCAAAAGGGCAGGAAGCTTTTTTTGTCTTCATACAGCTGCAGTGAAAGCAGAAAGGCAGATTTTTTTGCATCTACAGAGACAGCCTGTACTACAACTCAAAGGGCCAGACAATCACCACAGAACTGAATCCCTTAAGGACTATCCAAGTTTAGATCTTTACTCATACCACTGATACTATTCCACACAAAATGTCAACTAAATTTCCATCCGTGAACTGGAAGGCAGCAGACCTTCTCACTGAATTCAAACTATTCAGACAGAGAATGGAACTGTGTTTTCTTGACTCAACCATTTCTGAGCCAGAGGGATTTTCAAAGTCAAAACTGCCATTGAAAATGAAGGCCAACACAGGATGAATACATCAGGTCTTTTGGAAGATGACGTAAAGGAACTGAATAATATATGGTCCACATTGGGAGACTAGGTGAAGGTCAAGCTCAATTTCAGAATACACCGGCTTGAGCTTATATCATTCTGGGAGCAGCCAAATGAACAATTTGTGAGTAGATGTAGTGATATGGGGCATGACTGGGATAGTCTGAGTGCAAAAGACTTAAAGGGGGCAGAAATCTTAAAGTGCATACAGGAGAGCTTTTTGAGCCAGCACATAGATAGTCCTACAATACAAGGGGCGGTACTGGACCTACTCCTAGGAAATGAAGCTGGACAAGTGGTAGAAGTGTCAGTGGGGGAGCATTTCGGGGATAGTGACCATAACTCTGGAAGATTTAAGGTAGTTATGGAAAATACAAGGATGGACCAGAAATAAAGGTACTGAATTGGGAGCAGGCCAATTTCAATATGATTAAACAGGATCTGGCCAAAGTGGACTGGGAGCAGCTACTTGTAGAAAAGTCTACATCAGACCAGTGGGAGTCATTCAAAAAGGAAATAGTGAGAGTTCAGGGTCAACATGTACCCATAAAGGTGAAAGGTAGGACCACCAAGTCCAGGGATATGGAGGATTGGATAAGGAATAAAAGGAGGCTTATGGCAGATTCAGAGTGCTGAAAACAGCGGAGGCCCCAGAGGAGTATCGAAAGTGCAGGGGGGTCCTTAAAAAGGTAATTGGGAGACCAAAGAGGGGACATGAAAAAACCCTGGTGGGCAAGATAAAGGAAAATCCCAAGGCGTTTTACAAGTATATTACGGGCAAGAGGATAACCAGGGAAAGAGTAGGGCCCATTAGGGACCAAAGTGGCAATCTATGTGTGGAGCTGGAGGACGTAGGTGAGGTTTTAAATGATTACTTTTCATCTGTGTTCACTATGGAGAAGGACGGTGTAGGTGTGGAGATCAGGGAGGGAGATTGTGATATACTTGAACAAATTAGCATCGAAAGAGAGGAAGTATTAGCTGTTTTAGCAGGCTTAAAGTGGATAAATCCCAAGGCCCTGATGAGATGTATCCCAGGCTGTTATGTAAGGCAAGGGAAGAGATAGCAGGGGCTCTGATACAAATTTTCAAATCCTCTCTGGCCACAGGAGAGGTGTCAGAGAACTGAAGGACAGCGAATGTGATACCATTATTCAAGTAGGGTAGCAGGAATAAACCAGGTAATTACAGGCCGGTGAGTCTAACTTCAGTGGTAGGGAAGCTATTGGAAAAAATTCTGAGGGACAGGATTGGAGAGGCAGGGATTAATCAAGGATAGTCAGCATGGCTTTGTCAGGGGAGATCATGTATAACAAACTCGACTGAATGTTTCGAGGAGGCGACTAGATGTGTCGATGAGGGTAAAGCAGTTGATGTAGTCTACATGGACTTCAGTAAGGCTTTAGATAAGGTCCCACATGGGACATTGGTTAAGAAGGTAACAGCCCACGAGATCCAGGGCAATTTGGCAAATTGGATCCAAAATTGGCTTAGTGAAAGGAGGCAGAGGGTGATGGTCGAGGGTTGTTTTTGCGAGTGGAACCTGTGACGAGTGGTGTACCGCAGGGATGCTGTTTGTAATGTACATTAATGATTTAGACATGAACATAGGAGGTATGATCAGTAATTTTGCAGATGACACGAAAATTGGTGGTATCATAAATAGTGAGGAGGAAAACTTTAGGTTACAGTACGATATAGATGGGATGGTAAGATGGATGAAGCAGTAGCAAATGGAATTTAATCCTGAGAAGTATGAGGTAATGCATTTTGGGAGAACTAACAAGGCAAGGGAATAGACAATGAATGGTAGGACCCTAGGAGGTACAGCAGGTCAGAGGGACCTTGGTCTACTTGTCCATAGATCACTGAAGGCAGCAGCACAGTTAGATAAGGTGGTTAGGAAGGCATATGGGACACATGCCTTTATTAGCCGAGGCATAGAATATAAGAGCAGGGAGGTTATGATGGAGCTGTATAAAATGCTAGTTCGGTCACAGTTGAAGTATTGTGTACAGTTCTGGTCACCACACTATAGGAAGGATGTGATTGCACTGGAGAGGGTGCAAAGGAGATTCACCAGGATGTTGCCTGGGCTGGAGCATTTCAGCTATGAAGAGAGACTGAGTAGGGTTGTTTTCCTTCGACCAGAGAAGGCTGAAGGGGGGGTCCTGATTGAGGTATACAAAATTATGAGGGGCATTAATAGGAAGAAACTTTTTCCCTTAGTGAAGGGGTCAGTAACCAAAAGGCATAGATTTAAGGTAAGGGGCAGGAGGTTTAGAGGGGATTTGAGGAAAAAAAAATTCACCCAGAGGGTGGTTGGAATCTGGAACACACTGCCTGAAGGGGTGGTAGAGGCAGAAGCATGCACAACATTTAAAAAGTATTTGGATTAGCACTTGAAACGCCAGAGCATACAAGGCTACGAGCCAAGTGTGGGAAAATGGGATTAGAATAGATAGGTGCTTGATGGCTGGCACAGACACGATGGGCCAAAGGGCCTCTTTCTATGCTGTATAACTCTCTGACTCTATGACTGATTTTTGTGAAGCTGATCTAGCTGACAGAATCATGGAGCTTTTGATGGCGTCCATCCCCATTGAAGCATTTCAGAAAGACCTCCTCGACCAGCCCAAAGGCTACAATTTGAAAAGCAGTCAGAAATTCGAAGCCATCCGTATGGGCAGGCAGAGCCAACAAGCCCTGTGCAATCCATCTATTATGGGCACAGTGGCCAGCACAACCAAACCTGACGAGCCATCTATGTGATGTGGCCTCATATATTAACCAAGAAATTGTCCGGCATTCCACGATATCTGTAAAGCATCTGACAACAGTGGGAACTGGATGCGACAGAGCAAGAAATCTAAGGCACAAGTCAAACCACAGTCGGATGTGCGACAAGGAGGACACACCAACAGAAAGAGGGAACAGTCCAAATACCGAAAGCAGAGAATATACATGACTAGCCAGACCGAAAGGTTGGAGGGTGAGCATGACCAGGACACTAACACACAGGGCTGAAATGTATGTTGCGGCCACCGTGATTGGCGGCGGCCGTAACTTCACAGCAGCTCATTTAAAAGGCCGGGGTGGACCCCCCCAACACCACCAACACCTCCCCCCCCCCACCCCCAAAATGACTTGAAAGGGACGGTCAGTTCGGCCCCAGCAATGGCATCAGGCACCAGTGCACAGGCACGATGTCATATTTAAAGGGCTTCGAGCCCTATCGTTACAATTGTAATATCTAAAGAAATGGTGATTTGAAATTGATTTGAATAAATTAAATAAATGTTTCTAGCCCCTCTTCTACCCCCGCAAAAACCATATAATTCATTCCTTGCCCTCTCCTCCACCAACTCCCCCACCCCCCCACCCCTGGAATACTTCACTTGTACTCCATCCTTCCCCCCGCAAAGTTCACAAACTATGCACTTTACCCCGTCCCATCATCACCTAAACCAATCGGATGAGTTTGACCTTTCTCCACCAACCCCCCCACCCCCCGCATAAAGAAACTTACCTGCTCCACCCTCCCCACAAGTGTCCTGCCTTGGATCTCCAGACGGAGATCTGAAGGCACGGGAGTGCCAGCTAATGGCACCAATATTAGAGGAGGACAGACAGCGGGAGTGAGTTTATTCATTAATTTACATTTATTTAAATATTTAGATTTGTCTCCTGTCGTTGAGCAGCAGGGGTGCCGCCAAGAGGCCTTGCCACCACTGGCAATAGGGGGCCCGGCCTTCCCAGCATTGAGGCCCATGGCGGGCTTCTGCTGGAGGCATTTTCTGGCACCTCCCACCATGACCCCCGACGTCGGGGAACTGTAAAATGCAGCCCACAAATTGAGCAGGCGTTTCACATAGTTAAACTTACAGAGTGCATCGGCACAGTGAGACACTCAGAGGCCTTTGCCACTGTCCAGATTATTTGCCCGCAAAAGCCTGGTAAACACACAGTCTGGACCAAGATCGACACAGCTGCATGTGCCAACATGCTACTGCTCTGCATCCTGAAGAACATGTATCCACGGCAATGGCAAATGGTGGCTCAAGCGACCACTGCCAAGCTCACAGCATACAATGGCACAGTGATTCCGTCCTTGGGATCCATTTCATTCAAGTGCAGATACAGCAACTCACCTTGGTCACCCCAAATTTTCGACATCGCGGACACCATCAATCGCAGGCCTTCCAGCATGCAGTGACCTGATATTGGCAACAATCCACAGCAAAATTGCAATCCGCAGCAAGACCTGGACAATATCCAGGCTTGGGCTGATAAGTGGTAAGTAACATTGTGCCACACAAGTGCCAGGCAATGACCATCTCCAACAAGAGAGAATATAACCATCTCCCCTTGACATTCAACAACATTACCATCGCTGAATCCCCCACTATCAACATCCTAGGGGCTACCATTGACCAGAAACTGAACTGGAGTAGCCATATAAATACCGTGACTACAAGAGCAGGTCAGAGGCGAGGAATCCTGCGGTGAGTAACTCACCTCCTGACTCCCCAAGGTCTGTCCACCATCTACAAGACACAAGTCAGGAGTGTGATGGAATACTCTCCACTTGCCTGGATGGGTGCAGCTGTAACAACACTCAAGAAGCTCGACACCATCCAGGACAAAGCAGCCCGCTTGATTGGCACACCATCCACAAACATTCACTGCCTCCAACACCGATGCACAGTGGCAGCAGTGTGTACCGTCTACAAGATTCACTGCAGCAATGCACCAAGGCTCCTTAGACAGCACCTTCCAAACCCACAACCTCTACCACCACAATGGGCAAGAGCAGCCGATGCATGGGAATATCACCAGCTGCAAGTTCCCCTTCAAGTCACACACCATCCTGACTGGAAACTATATCGCCGTTCCGTCACTGTCGCTGGATCAAAATCCTGGAACTCCCTTCCTAACAGCACTGTAGGTGTACCTACCCCACATGGACTGCAACGGTTCAAGAAGGCAGCTCACCACCACCTTCTCAAAGGCAATTAGGGATGGGCAATAAATGCTGGCATAGCCAGTGATGCCCACTTCCCATGAATGAATTTAAAAAACATGCTAGTGGTGCGGAATGCAGACCACAGAGACAAGCATAGACAGTCTGTGATCAGCAAGGGCAGGCCCCGCAGGAGCTGGGTTACAAACTCAAAAGCCAAGCAGCCAACAAGACAGTGCAGGCTCCAGCTGGAAACTGATCTGGTGGTCGAGAAGGAGTGCAAGCGCCTACACGAGGAGGTGCAATATCTCACCGCCCAGAACAAGGGACTATTCGTTCAGTTAAATGAGGCTGAGCAAAAAGTAGCTGATGGACTGCAGGTACAAAGATGTGATGACGCTGGGACATCAAGAAGCAGATAGCATAGCAGCTATGGTCGAGCTACAACACAAAATTGCAGCCCTGGAGATACAGCGTAAAGGCTACCATGCTCCGGTGATGATTCTGTTCTGTAATTAGAGAATGAGCCAGTGCAGACAAGGCTAAGAGAAGCAGAAGCGCCAATGGGTCCAAAAGATTTTCAGCAGCAAGTTCATTTCGTTGGTAGATGGAACAACTGGCAGATGGGAAGACCTATCATGGAAGAATGCTGTAAGCAAGCTGCAGGACAAACTGAAAGAAGTTAAAAAATTGGATGTTGGAACTCGAAACACAGAACCAATTCAGCAGCAACCAGCCATGTCGAGGAAAGAAGAATTGCTCACAGGCAAGGAGAAATGAAAGACCTGACCCAAACCCAACATTCCCACCGACAGTCCATGAGACAGTGAAGCAGCCACAAACCAAACCCACACTGACCAGGTCGGAGTGTTTCATCAAACCCCCAATATGCAACAGAGACTTGTAACTTTATTCCTGTTTATTGTTAACAATTAATGCCTTTCTCATTGCTGTATTGTAAATTGCTCTGATTATTTCATGATATATTTATAATTTGGAAAAAATGGGGATATTGCTTTAAATGTTACAGTATTGCTTTAAGGTTGTCCATCACCCAGACAGGATATGATGCAATACCTTTGTGATCTTTAGGCAAGCAGCTGGAGCAGTAACAACCAAATAAAAGACATTCCCAGTATTGAGTATTGCTTAAAATAGAAACATGTTGTCAAAGCTTTTCATCTTGCACTCATCAGGACAACTGTGTTATGACCAGGTGAGAAAGGTGTCAAGGGGTCTTTTACTGTCTTCACCTGGTCTTATTGTAACAGGGTTTAATTTTAAACACACTGTGTTTTGAGCTCCCTTTTTTTGAATCCTTGTTCATAGTTTCCAATTATAAGGCAAAGAACTGAACACAAACAGGCTTTCTTTGTTTTAAAGCAGAAAGATGACATTTATTAAACCTTAAACTTACTCTCTAATACGATTCATGCCTACGGATATATGATGCGCCCAAGCTAGCATGCGCACGCGATATAAACATGCAGATAGGGATAGAAAAGACAGAGGAAAAGATAAGTAGAACAGTTTGAGGCAATATCTTGTTACTGTTTCTTGAGCTCGCTGTAGTCCTTGATTGAAGATATGGTCTGGCATTTTGTTAGGGTCCAATAGTCTTCTAAAAACCGTGTTCACATAGGAAACTATTCTCTCTTTGTGTTTCACATGTTTTCACAAGATTCAGTTCTGTGAGAAGAGATGAAGACAGGCAGAAGAGGAGATGTTCTCAGTCCATGAGCACACAGCATTCTCTGTCTTCAATCCCTTTGTTGGGAGTTCAAATGCAAAAACTGCAGCCAGCTAGTCATGTGACTAAAACTGGTTTGACCACTTCTGTGTATTGGAGAAGCAGCTGCTGGGTCCCCATTGTTTCAACATTGCCTGTTACCATGGAAATGTCTTTCCGGTCAGGGCTTACAATTTTAAGTTTTAATGTTCATGTGGCGAAATAATGTGTGCCTCAATCTTGGCAGATGGGGTTTGCCTGACAACTGAAAGAATACCAATGTAAGGGAAAGCAACAACTTTATACTGTGTGAGAATAGAGTGCTGATTGGTTGCCAAGTGAACTCTGATTGGTGGAGGCATTGCCATAGAGAATGCACCAGTTTATGGTGACTGACAGCAAACTATCAAGCTTTGTTTGAAATTTAAACCAGGCAGCTTGACTCTGATTGGTCAAGGCATTGCCCTGAGGAATGAACCAGAGAATGGCTGTCACATCAAATGTTGTACACTGTGTTTTGAATTTTGCAAGCACGGGCTGGTTGGGTACGACCTATACTTTCACCGTTGTGAACAGCGGTAGGGACATGTTGTTTGATACGATCTGCCAGTCTTTGGGACGTATGGCCTATATACCTAGCATCACACTGGCACTGAAATTCATATATTACGTTACTCATTTGTGTGATAGGCAGGATGTCTTTTTGGCTTGATGGCAGCATCCTGTTAGTGGGGAGCAACACACGTGTTGTTACTGCATAGTGGCAGGGTGAAACAGCTAGCTTTACCTCTTGCTCAAATTTTTGGAATATGTTACCCTTCTAGGTAAGTTCATTAACATTTATTAGCATTAATTTTATTTCACAAATTTTCCAGGATCCCCCTGCCACAACCCCTGACGTCAGAGGGCTGGTAAAATTCAGCCCAATATGTGATTCTGTGGTTGGACAACATTTGCTAAATAATCCTCAATGTGCTAAGAATTACACTGACAACCAATTTAAGATTGTCAGTCGGGCTCGCAGTTTGGCACATTTGTGCATACTGGAAGCTACATATATGAATGCACCTGGCCCTGTTCTTTGCAGACAGAGAGAACATGTACACACATTGCGCCTGTTTCAGTTAAACAAAGTAAGTGACAGCCATTCACTGGTTCATTCCTCAGGGCAATGCCTTGGCCAATCAGAGCCATGCTGCTTGGTTTAAATTTCAAACAAAGCTTGGCAGTTAACTGTCAGTCACTATCTTTTCTTTCCCCTTTTGGGAAACTGTCAGTCACTATAAACTGGGGAATTCCCCATGGTAATGCCTCTACCAATCAGAGTCCACTTGCCAACCAATCAGTACTCTTTTCTCATACAATATAAATTTGTTGCTTTCCTTTGTTACTTTTCCTCTGGTATTGTTGCAATTTTTCCTGATGAGTGCAAGACAAAAAGCTTTGACAAAATGTTTCAGTTTTCAGCAATACTCAAGTTCTGTACTACCTAACGACTAAATCTATTTTTATAAGAAATGTGGCACTACCCACTCTATCAATCCACTCTTCCAAGTGAGGAATTGGGTTGGTGTCTGCCTTTGTTACTGCATTAACCTTTCTGTAGTCTATGTAGAATCTAGGTAAACCATCAGGTTTCAGCATTAACACCAATGGGGAACTCCAGCTTCTTTGACTGGGTTCAATTAGATGGTTTTCCAGCATGTATTGCATTTCTGTTTTTACCTGGGCCTGTTTGTTTGGACTTAAGTGATAAGGATGCTGTTTTATAGGAAAGGATTTCCCTACATCCACATCACGTGTGGCTCAGGTTGTACACCCTCGTTTGTCCCTACAGACTCCTTTAAATGCTAGGAATAGCCTTGTTAGGTCTTCCCATTGTTCTGCATCTAAATATGAAAGCATAGTGTCCAATCTCCCTAACAACTCAGCATTAGCTAACTGAATAGTAGCAGGTTCAATCTGAGAATTGTCTTGGTCTCCTTCTGCCTCATCCTCACTATCCCTTTCATCCTCCACTGTTCCTACTACCTGACATACCTGTGTTTGCTTATCCTCCTCCTGGCGATGATATTGTTTCAACATATTGATATAACACAGCTGATTGTTTTTCTGGCAAACTGGGGTGTCAATCAAATAATTTATGTCACCAATTCTCTTGACCACTTTATATGGACCACTGAACCGTGCTTACAGCAGTTCACCATGTCAAGGCAGTTATACTAACACCTCATCCCCTGGTTGAAATGGTCGGGTTTTGGCATGCTTGTCTGCCCATTTCTTTATTGTTGTTTGGGAAGCTTTAAGGTGTTCATGAGCCACTTTGCAGATTCTCGTGAGCCAGTCCCGGAACATGGAAACATAACCTAGCACAGAAGATTCGTCCATTTGTTGTAAAAGCCTTTCTTCCATTATTTAGAGGACCTATTATCTCATGTCCATAAACTAAGTCAAAAGGACCAAAACCGGTACAATCATTAGGTGAATCCCTAGTGGCAAAGAAATTCTAACCCTTCATTCCAATCATGGGGATATTCATGACAGTATGCCCTGATCATCGTTTTGAGGGTCTGATGGTACTTTTCTAAAGCTCCCTGTGTCTGTGGGTGGTATGCTGAAGACTTCAACTGTGTTATACCCAAATTATCCATAACTTCCTGAAAAATGTCAGACATAAAATTGGAACCTTGATCCGACCGAATTTCAATCGATAATCCATGTCTAGTGAAGAATTAACTGGGTTAACTTCTCT
The DNA here is from genome assembly GCF_036365525.1 of Heterodontus francisci. Classification (NCBI taxonomy): domain Eukaryota; kingdom Metazoa; phylum Chordata; class Chondrichthyes; order Heterodontiformes; family Heterodontidae; genus Heterodontus; species Heterodontus francisci. Next base: position 89,186,934 of record NC_090385.1, on the reverse strand, counting down.
ACCACTACCTTAGCAGAAATTGTTCTCAAGGGAATGGCCTCTGGGAACCAAGTAGCCATATCCATGATAGTGAGTACATATTGGTGTCCCACTTTTGTTTTCAGTAAAGGTCCTACACAGTCTACCAACACCCTGCTAAATGGTTCCCCAAAATTTTGTATGGGAATTAGAGGTGCCGGTTTTATGGCAGGTTGCAGTTTTCCCACAATCTGACACATATGGCACATTTTACAAAACTGCACCATATCCTGGGACAGACCTGGCCAGTAAAAATGTCGACTTATACGTGATTGGGCCTTCCAGATTCTCATATGTCCCACCATAGGAATTTCATGAGCTATCCTTAACATTTCCTGGCAATATTTTGGGGTACCTCTATCTGGTGAACTACCGTCCATTCTTTATCCACAGATCTGTGAGGAGGTCTCCACTTCCTCATCAGAATCCCATTTTTAATGTCGTAGCCTTCCAGAACTCTTTCTGCCTCAGCTTCAGTTAGAGCTAATTGTGCCACTTTATGAAAGGCTGTGTTTGCTGACAACACAACCACTAGGTGGCGCGGTACTTGCACATGCACAAATGCAGCATTCAACTGGAACCTCAGTGTCTGTAACGTTCAGGCAGCTGCCAGGATTAAAAATGGCACTGCTCAATTTATCACAGGAAATGCTCATGCTAGATCGTTCTGGCAAAATAACCTTACATTAAAATAAAACTTATATTAAGTTGGATGGAAGCCCAGTAATATGCTACTATGTAGTCATATGACACGAAATGTAACCCTCAGATCCATTTAATATTCCAGCAATCCTATTAAATACAACTGGAATTTTATGATTGCATTTCCATTGGAAGACAGTGAATTGGCACCCCAATTGATGGAAAAGAAAATCAGGCAGAGTATAAAATGCGCTGCCAATTCGTTATTGTGATTCGTTTATATGACTGATCATCACCCGAACTAGCTCCCGCCCCACTGGCTGCTCTTCCCCAACGGCAACTCGCTTTCTCCTCCTCCCCACCAGCCGCTTCCCCCCCTCAGCCGCTAGCTGCAGACCTGCTGCTCCCTCTGACTCCCCTGCCCGATTTTTCCCCTCTCCTTGGCACCCACTCTCCGGTTGCTTGCTCCCCGCTTCTCCCCCCCCCCCCCCACTCTCGCAGCTGCTAGCTCCAGGCCACGCCACTTCCCTCCTCTTGGTCATTCGCTCCCACGTTTGATCAGTCTCCATGTGCCGCCCGAAGAAGTGAGCGGTGACTGGGCATGTAGGAACAAGTGGCCAAGAGGAGGGAAATGGCGTGGCCTGGAGCTAGCTGCTGGACGGGGAGTGGGGGGTGCGGGGAGCGAGCAGCCGGAAAGCGGGGTTGTGCGATGGGAAGAGCGGGGAACAATCAGCCAAGGGAGTTGCAGGAAGCGAGGTCTGGAGCAAGCCGATGAGGGGACGAAGTATCGAGGCCTGGAGCGAGGGGGGAGAGCTTCAGCCTCAAAGTCTCCCATTCAGCCGCTCGCTCCAGCTGAATGTGGGGACTGGATACCCGATGATGCTATATCGTGCATGCGCTTATATGGACCAGACGCGGATACGCGATGACATTGGTGCTGCGCGGTGACATCATCCCGCGCACGCGCCACTTATTCCTGGCAAGATGTAACTGCGCATGTGTGCAACTTGGCGTACCCTGTTGACGTCAGCGGGCCGCTGCATTGTCAGGAATCACTTTGTTTATGAAATGCTGGATTGGCTTGCTGAGCCTTGATTAGAGAAGATTTATTGAACATTTCCTTCAGATTATCCAAATCCCCAAAGAAAGTTTCAAATATTCTGCTATCTGACTGTGGTGCCAATTTTATCTCTGACAATGGAACTTGTTTCGCAATTGCTCGGGTCACTACCCATGAAGGAAAATTTCCTGGAACCTTTTCCTGCAACTGTTCTGTCTCTGACTTTAATTGGTCTTTCCGTGACTACTGTAGAAGCTACTACCTTCGCTCCAGCCAAATCATTCCCCAGGGGTAGGCCAAATCCCTCTACAGGCGAACTATGGACAACTCCTACAGTTACCGTTCCAGACATTAGTTCACACTCTGGGTGCACTCGATACAAAGGTAGTGGTGTATACTCCCCACCGATACCATTCACTAAAACCTTGGCATTCAGTGCGCTCTCTGGTGGAAAAGTTATGCCTTTTCCCAGCAAAAGAGTTTGGATGGCCCTTGTTTCCCTAAGTATAACTATAGGTTTATCTGCCTCACTTGAGGGATGAGTTACCTTCCCTTTTGACAAAAATTCCCTCTAACTCTCAGGTATCTTGTTCACGTCCCCCACACTCACAACGGTTTTTGTACTTGGCCTTACAGCTACAGCCAGAGCTACAGCCTGATCTGTTGTACTCTCGGTCAAGGCCTCTTTCTCTACATTGGCTTTGTGTACCCCAATAAATCCAATGGATTTACTCCGCAACTTCCAGCATTCTGCATGAAGGTGTTCCACCTTGTGGCAATGGTAACACTTAGGCATTTGGACGTCAGTTCCACCCTCATCATTTTCCTTTCTGGCCTGAGGAGGAGATCCCGGGGTGTTCCCAGCTATCCCTTCTTGTCTCTGGATACTTGCCTTCCTTTCACCCTCCCACCTTCCATACTTCTCGGGTTTGTTGGGGTTACAGACAATGGGTTTGGACTTTTAAACAAAATCATAATCATCAGCAATTTCTGCTGCCTGTATGACTGTTGAAACCTTCTGGTTTTCATCCTGGGTTCTTACGCATGGAGGAAGAGAATTTTTACATTATTCCAGCAGAATTAGTTCCCTAAGGTTCTCATACAATGCCTCTACCTTTAATGCATCCAACGATCAAAATTAATTTGCTTTACTCTCTCAAATTCTATATTATTCTGCCCAGACTGTCTCCAGAGGTTCTGAAATTTCTGCCTGTATGCTTCAGGGATCAACTCATAAGCAGCGGCGATTACCATCTCCTAATCTGCAGAAGCCTCGTCCGAAAGCATGGCATAAACCTCATGAGTTCTGCCTGTAAGCAGTGCCCAGCTTGCCTTTGGCCACTTCATCTGTTTGGCTATCTTTTCAAAAGAAATGAAAAATGCCTCTATGTCCTTTTCCTCAAATTTCAGGAGGGCTTGTACAAATTTAAACAGATCTCCACTGGGTTTTGGGCTGGAGACAGGTCTTTCCCCATCAAAATTTTCCTCGGGGTCAAGGGCATCCTTTTGCTTTTCTCTAGTTCCAGCCTTCTATTCTGGTGTTCCCTTTCTCTCTCCTTTTCCGCTCTTTCTCTTACCCTTTTCTCTCTCCTGCCATTCTGCTTGCTCCCTTTGAAATGGTCTCTCTTTTTCCTCTTCTCTCTCCTGCTGCTCTGCTTGCTCCTTTCAGAATATCCGTTCTTTTTCCTTTTCCCTTCCCTGAAATTCTAGCTCTAAATTCTTCCTGTCCAACTGAATTTGTGCCAGTGTTACCTTCTGATTCTGCTCGTCCCTCTGGCTCTTTCACGTCAATCTCCAGATTTCTGGTCACTAGTCTCTGAATTTCAGCCCACTTAATTTTTGGTCTAATCTCTAATTTCAAGTGCTCCAACACCCTTGACAGTTCATCAGTGGACAATGCCTTCAAAGACTCATAATCTAATCCAGGCTGCTGCACAAATGCACTTGCATCAGAAGTAGCCATTCACGCAGTGTGAGTTTTACTCTAATGTACAAGAAACCTTTTTTTAACTTATTCTCTTTTCAATTATTATTACCCCACTTACAATTGTACGTCACCGGCATTGGGTTATCCTGGACAGAGCCCCCAATTATATGTTATGACCAAGGCGGGAGGAGTGCTCTGCTTTTTTCTGGTGCCACTTCTCTACAGGTCACAACGTATATTTAAGTGTTTACCCAGTGACCAATACAGTCATAGACTATTTTTATCCCAGAATAAAATACACCAACCAGGTTTCTTTAATAAACAACAAAATTATTAGTTTATTATAAAAAAGACTTAATCAGTAATGAAGCAAAGTATTAGCACACAGAGTGAAATATGAAAGTTCCATTTTACCTAAGCCTCTCACACACACTTACGGACTAAATCTGGAATAACTTTAAATCAACAACCCTATTTAGAGAGTGTTACTCCCATCCTGGTTAATCACGTTAGATCATCACAAAAAGATGATGATGTACTTAAAGCAAAGATTTGAGCAATTGCAAAGCTTGATTAGTCAGTTAAACTGGTTGTGTTCTCAGACTAGGTCTGAAACTAGCTTTGATGTGCTGAAGTTAAGCACTGAAAGTTGAGAATGTTTTAAGGGCAAATAAAAGATTAAAAATAACTAAATCTGGAGAAATGTGTGCTGATGTTCCCATTCTTAGGTGACCCAAAGAGCATGAAACTAATAATTTTCAGTGATACTTCACATGCTAATCTTGCTGATGTGTATTCAAGTGCAGCTGGTTTCATAATATTTCTGATTTCTTTTTTATTCATTCACGGGATGTGGGCATCGCTGGCCAGGCCAGCATTTATTGCCCATCCCTAATTGCCCTTGAGAAGGTGGTGGTGAGCTGCCTTCTTGAACCACTGCAGGTACACCCACAGTGCTGGTAGGAAGGGAGGTCCAGGATTTTGACCCAGCAAAAGCGAAGGAACGGCGATATAGTTCCAAGTCAGGATGGTGTGTGACTTGGAGGGGAACTCGCAGGTGGTGATGTTCCCATGCATCTGCTGCCCTTGTCCTTCTAGTTGGTAAAGGTCATGGGTTTGGAAGGTACTGTCTAAGGAGCCTTGGTGTGTTGCTGCAGTGCATCTTGTAAATGATACACACACTGCTGCCACTGTGCGTCGGTGGTAGAGGGAGTGAATGTTTGTAGATGGGGTGCCAATCAAGCGGGCTGTTTTGTCCTGGATGGTGTCGAGCTTCTTGAGTGTTGTTGGAGCTGCACCCATCCAGGCAAGTGGAGAGTATTCCGTCACACTCCTGACTTGTGCCTTGTAGATGGTGGACAGGCTTTGGGGAGTCAGGAGGTGAGCTACTCGCCACAGGATTCCTAGCCTCTAACTTGCTCTTGTAGTCACGGTATTTATATGGCTACCCCAGTTCAGTTTCGGGTCAATGGTCGCCCCTAGGTTGTTGATAGTGGGGGATTCAGCGGTGGCAATGCCATTGAATGTCAAGGGAAGATGGTTGGATTCTCTCTTGTTGGAGATGGTCATTGCCTGGCACTTGTGTGGTGCGAATGTTATTTGCCACTTATCAGCCCAAGCCTGGATATTGTCCAAGTCTTGCTGCATTTTTACACGGACTGCTTCAGTATCTGAGGAGTTGCGAATGGTGCTGAACATTGTGCAATCATCAGCAAACATCCCCACTTCTGACTTTATGATTGAAGGAAGGTCATTGAAGAAGCAGCTGAAGATGGTTGGGCCTAGGACACTACCCTGAGGAACTCCTGCAGTGATGTCCTCGAGCTCAGATGATTGACCTCCAACAAACACAACCATCTTCCTTTACACGAGGTATGACTCCAACCAGCGGAGGGTTTTCCCCCTGATCTCCATTGACCTCAGTTTTGCTAGGGCTCCTTGATGCCATACTTGGTCAAATGCTGCCTTGATGTCAAGGGCACATCTTGAGTTCAGCTCTTTTGTCCATGTTTGAACCAAGGCTGTAATGAGGTCAGGAGCTCAAAGGCCCTGGCGGAACCCAAACTGAGCAGGTTTTTGCTAAGCAAGTGCCACTTGATGGCACTGTTGATGACGCCTTCCATCACTTTACTGATGATTGAGAGTAGGCTGATGGGACGATAATTGGCCGGTTTGGACTTGTCCTGCTTTCTGTGGACAGGACATACCTGGGCAATTTTCCACGTTGTAGGGTAGATGCCAGTGTTGTAGCTGTACTGGAACAGCTTGGCTAGGGGCGCGGCAAGTTCTGGAGCACAGGTCTTCAGTACTATTGCCAGAATATTGACAGGGCCCATAGCCTTTGCGTATCCAGTGCCATCAGTCGTTTCTTGATATCACACGGAGTAAATCGAATTGGCTGAAGTCTGGCATCTGTGATGTTGGGGATTTCAGGAGGAGGCCAAGATGGATCATTAACTCCGCACTTCTGGCTGAAGATTGTTGCAAATGCTTCAGCCTTATCTTTCGCACTGATGTGCTGGGCTCCCCCATCATTGAGGATGGGGATATTTGTGGAGCCACCTCCTCCGGTTAGTTGTTTAATTGTCCACCACCATTCACGACTGGATGTGGCAGGACTGCAGAGCTTAGATCTGATCCATTGGTTATGGTATTGCATAGCTCTGTCTATCACATGCTGCTTACGCAGTTTGGCATGCAGATAGTCCTGTGTTGTAGCTTCACCATGTTGACACCTCATTTTGAGGTATGCCTGGTGCTGCTCCTGGCATGCTCTCCTGCACTCTTCATTGAACCAGGGTTGGTCTCCTGGCGTGATGGTAATGGTCGAGTGGGGGATATGCCAGACCATGAGGTTACAAATTGTGGTTGACTACAATTCTGCTGCTGCTGATGGCCCACAGAGCCTCATGGATGCCCAGTTTTGCATTGCTAGATCTGTTTGAAATATATCCCATTTAGCACGGTGGTAGTGCCACACAACACAAACGAGAGTATCCTCAATGTGAATGCGGGACTTCGTCTCCACAAGGACTGTGCGGTGGTCACTCTTATCAATACTGTCATGGACATATGCATCTGCAGCAGGCTGATTGGTGAGGACGAGGTCAAGTATGTTTTCCCCTCTTGTTGGTTCCCTCACCACCTGCCGCATACCCAGTCTTGCAGATATCTCCTTTAGAACTCAGCCAGCTCGGTCAGTAGTGGTGTTACCCAGCCACACTTGGTGATGGACATTGAAGTCCCCCACCCAGACTGCATTCTGTGCCCTTGCCACCCTCAGTGCTTCCTCCAAGTGCTGTTCAACATGGAGGAGTACTGACTCATCAGCTGAGGGAGGGCGGTAGGTGGTAATCAGCAGGAGGTTTCCTTGTCCATGTTTGACCTGATGCCATGAGACTTCATGGGGTCCAGAGTCGATGTTGTGGACTCCCAGAGCAACTCCCTCCCTACTGTATACCACTGTGCTGCCACCTCTGCTGGATCTGTCCTGCCAGTGGGACAGGACATACCCGGGGATGGTGATGGCAGAGTCTGGGATATTGTCTGTCAGGTATGATTCCGTGAGTGTAACTATGTCAGGCTGTTGCTTGACCAGTCTGTGGGACAGCTCTCCCAACTCTGGCATAAGTCCCCAGATGTTAGTAAGGAGGACTTTGCAGGGTCGACAGGGCTGGGTTTGCCATTGTCGTTTCCGGTGCCTACGTCGATGCTGGGTGGTCTGTCCAGTTTCATTCCTTTTTATTGACTTCGTAGCAGTTACATACAACTGAGTGGCTTGCTAGGCCATTTCAGAGCGCATGTAAGAGTCAACCACATTGCTGTGGGTGGGTGAAAATGAGAAATGTTGTCCTTTAGCTTGGGAAGCTAAGAACATAAAATGGGTCGTTAAAAGCACTTCAGCTGCGGAAACACTGGGTCTTGTGGCGGCAGTGAATATGGGTTTCTATTTGTCAAATATTTTGGGTGAAACTCTGAACAAGGGATATACAGAAGTTAGGATTCCCATTGATTGTAATACAGATAATTGTTCTTTGTGGGTCAATGTACACTCTACAAAAAGTGTATGTGAGAAAAGACTACATATTGACCTTGCTGGATTAAAACTAATGCTGAAGAGAAGGAAAATCTCCAAACTTAAATGGGTAGATGCAAGTCATCAGCTATCCGATTGTTTCACAAAATGAAATTCTGGTACAAAGATATTGTTAGGGGTGCTAGATGAGGGGGTGTCTCACAATGTAATACTTTGTACCCAATAAGAAATTTATTTTGAAATATTTTTGAGCATGTTCATAATCTGTACATAATATGGAATTTATTTTGAAATGTTGTTGAGCATATTTATATATCTTTTATATTTAGAGATACAGCACTGAAACAGGCCCGTTGGCCCACTGAGTTTGTGCCGACCAACAACCACCCATTTATACTAATCCTACATTAATCCCATATTCCCTACCACATCCCCACCATTCTCCTACCACCTACCTACACTAGGGGCAATTTACAATGGCCAATTTACCTAACAACCTACAAGTCTTTGGCTGTGGGAGGAAACCGGAGCACCCGACGGAAACCCATGCGGTCACAGGGAGAACTTGCAAACTCTGCACAGACAGTATCCAGAACTGAACCCGGGTCACTGGAGCTGTGATGCTAACCACTGCGCCACTGTGCCATCCTATATTAATATTAATCCACATTGTATTATAAAAGAAAGAAGGGAATCTGCTGGTCTGTTAATTGTGTATCAATTGTGTTATGACCAAGGTGGGAGTAATGGGTTAATTCAGTTCACTACAGGTCACAGCATATTCATAAAGTTTCTCACCTACTGGAAAAATAGCCAAATTAAACACTCTATTTGTTCCCTAGAATAAAGCACATCAACTAGGTTTCGTCAAACAACAACAAAATTAACTATTTATTCATAAACTAAATTTTAAACAATACTGAGATAAACCTACATATATGAAAATATATTATAACTTCTTATTCTTCCTAACCCTCATGCACACACACATACGTTCAAAAACCGGTTAACCAAGGACAAAGGATGTTTTAAGATATAATGGTTTCTGAGGAATAATAAAATAATTGGCTGTCACAGTCTGGTAGGGTATTTCTGGATCGGTGAGGTGTCCCAAAGTCGAATAGTTGAATGTCACTTGAAGTCTCTCCAGGCGAGTTTGATGAACAGTCTGTGATGGGTAGGCATTCAAGGCAATTCATCTGCAACAGGTGTCACACAGACCATTCAGCAAAAGGGTGTAGAAACAGGTCTACTTGGATTTTGAAGTAGCAATCTAACAGTAGAAACTTCCTTGAGATTTCAGGATCTTCCAAGAACACAGCAGTAACAGGAATCACTCTTGAGGCAGGGATTCTTGAGAGACTGGAGGCAATAGTAATCTGCCACACCCGAAACACAAGGCTTCCTCTCTCCAAAGCAGTGTTCCTGCACAGAGTGTAGCAATTCCTCTTTTCCTGGGTCTTTCCCTCTCTTCAGGCAGGTCAAAGCCACACATTAAATGTAGAATTTTTTCTAAGAGTTGCAAGGTTTCTTTTGCAGAGAGTGGTAACACTTTTCTGGGTCTTCCGCTCTTTCCAGGAAGGCAAAGTAAAGATTTCAAAGTCTGCTCCTTGTCGAGTTCAATGGTCTCTTTCAATCCCAAAACAGAACTAACTTTTTTTCAACAGTCAAGTCAGTCATAAATCTTCCTGGTTGCTTGGAAATAGGTCTTGCAGTCTGCACACTTCAGAATAAAGCAGCCAAACCAGGTTTCTTTAAACAACAATAAAATTAACTATTTATTAATAAACCAAGTTTCAAATGATAATGAGATTAATCTATATGTATGAAAAGATTTTAAAACTCCCTAATCTTCCTAACTCTCATGCATACACATATATGCAATTTCTAATGGTTAACTGGGAAAATGGAAATTAATTTTACAAGAGTCGCTTAGGAATAAATAAATAACTGGGTTGTAACGTTTGGTTGTATTTTCCTGGATCAGTGAGGTCCCAGAGTTGAATAATCTGATGCCTCTCGATGTCTCTCCAGGTGATATTATTGGACAATTGATGATGGGTAGGCATTCAAGGTATTTCATCTGAAGCAGGCGTCATACAGATCTTTCAGCAACTGGTTGTAGCAACACGGCTATTTAAATTTTTAAAATAGCGGTCTTTCTTTAGATTACTGGAACTTCCAAAAAATATCAAAATGCAACAGAACTCACACTTGAAGTAGAGGTTTTTCAGAGACTGGAGACTATCTTCAACATTGCTGGCTTCCTCTCAGCAAAAAGCCTGTCTCCATGGAGCAGTGTTCTTCCAGTGTATAGCAATTTATCTTCCTCTGAGTCTTTTCTCTCTCTTCAGGTATAAACAACAACAAGGGTTTTAGCTCCCATACATTAGATTTTTTTGCCAACTCCTTCATAATTTTTTTAACTTCATGAAGAAATCACTTGATCCAGGAGTTATTTTCCAAGAGAAAGAGCTTTCTGAGTTGGAATCCTGGCCAGTTCCAGCAGTAACTGAAACTAAAAAGCATTCTTCAGTGGAATCACAAGACCCTCATAAATCTTTCTGTTGCTTCGATACTAGATTTACAGCCTGCTCTGTCTTCAAACCAAATGTAAATATTCAATGCACAGAAGGTCTTTTTTCTCCTCAGTCTTAAAGGCACATAGGCCTTTTAGTTTAAAAAAGTGCTTATGACACTAGGGAGTTATTGAGAAAGTCTCAGAGTTTGAATAAGGTCAACTAATAACTCTTATCATTTGCACATCACAATTTTGACTCTCCTCAAGCCTGCTTAGCTAGCATCATTCATACTACTACTCTCTTCTTCCCAAGCCCATTATCATGTGACTGTTACATCATTACCCTTATAATGGGAGGGGCTGATCTCACTGTCTCCAGCATTTACCCTTTCAGGCTCTTATACTCTCCCCAAGTCTTTCTGCAACATTTTCTTAAACATTTTTACATCCTTGACTTTATCTACGACCCTCTCTCCCCACAAGTCTCCAACTCACAGATTTAGTCTGTTATGACGTTGCACAACTCTCCCCGATCTTCTTGTAGTCTGACTGGGATGATCAGTAGTCTTCCTTATAAGTCTGGATCGCTGACTTGGTTGATCTTTACTAAGGATTTGCTTTGGGTCAGGTCATCCTCATCTGGGTCTTCCAAATGAATGATTGACTGTTGCTTGTGGAGAACAGGAATAATATTTCTCCTATTTCTATGTATCTAACCTTCAGTTGTGTGTACCACATACGATCTCTGGTAGTTGTCCAGATCACGTAGCCATACTCTTTGGCCGCTATTCAGTTTCAGTAAATATCTGGCATCAAATATTCTGCTGTAATTTTGAGTTTTTTGCCTTGTTTAAGAGTTTTCCTGGTCTCTTACTCTCTCATAGTCCCAGAAATTCAATCCTGGAAGCAATTTTTTAGATAACACAACAAGTTGCGTTCTTATCTTCCTGCCCATCAGTAACTCTGCAGGTGATAGTCCACACAACAACTGTGTAGATCAATAACTTAGAAGTGAGGTTGGAAGATGTTCATTCTTCTTCAATAAGGACTTTATGATTCTTACAGTTCGACTGAACTTGTGCGATGTTGAAATCTCATTCTTCTCGCAAATTGTGTGAACTATTCATTCGCAGACTGTGGTCCATTGTCTGACAGTACTTTATCAGGGATACCATGTGTCACAAAGATGTCTTGTAGAACTCTTATAATTGCTTCTGTTGTTGTTAAATGCAATCTTCGCATTTCTATCCACCTTGAGAGAAAATCAATGATGATTATGTTGGACTTCCCATTGAGGAGGAGGCTCCACAAACAGTGTAAAAGACAAGACTGAAGCATTTGCATCCATCTTCAGCCAGAAGTGTCAGTGGATGATGCATTTCGGCCTCCTCCTGAGGTCCCCAGAATCACAGAGGTCAGTCTTCAGCCAATTCAATTCACTCCATGTGATATCAAGAAACGGCTGAAGGCACTGGATACTGCAAAGGCTATGGGCCCCGACAACAATCCAGCAATAGTACTGAAGACCTGTGCTCCAGTACTCGTCGCACCCCTAGCCAAGCAGCTCCAGTACAGCTACAACACTGGCATCTACCCGGCAATGTGGAAAATTGCCCAGCTTTATCCTGTGGACAAATCCAACCTGGCCAGTTACCACCCCATCAGCCTACTCCCGATCATCTGTATAGTGATGGAAGGGGTCATCAACAGTGCTATCAAGCAGCACTTGCTTAGTAATAACCTGATCACTGATGCTCAGTTTGGGTTCTGCCAACGCCACTCAGCTCCTGACCTCATTACAGCCTTGGTCTAAACATGGACAAAAGAGCTGAACTCCAGAGAGTGAGGCGAGAGTGACTGCCCTTGACATCAAGGCAGCATTTGGACAAGTATGGCATTAAGGAGCCCTAGCAAAACTGGAGTCAATGGGAATCAAGAGGAAAACTCTCCACTGATTGGAGTCATACCTAGTATAAAGAAAAATGGTTGTGGCTGTTGGAAGTCAATCATCTCAGTCCCAGGAGTTCCTTAGGGTAGTATCCTAGGCCCAACCATCTTCAGCTGCTTCATCAATGACCTTCCCTCAATCTTAAGGTCAGAAGTGGGGATGTTTGCTCACAATTGTGAAATGTTCAGCACCATTCATAACTCCTTAAGTGGCAAGTAGAATTGTGCCACACAAGTGCCAGGCAATGACCATCTCAAATAAAAGAGAATCTAACCATCTCCCCTTGACATTCAATGGCATTACCATCGCTGAATCCCCCACTATCAATATCCTGGAGGTCACCATTGACCAGAAACTGAACTGGACCAGCCACATAAATGCTGTGGTGACAAGAGCAAGTCAGAGGCTAGGAATTCTGTGCGCGAGTAACTCACCTCCTGACTCCCCAATGCCTGTCCATGATCTACAAGGCACAAGTCAGGAGTGTGATGGAATACTCTCCACTTGCCTGAATGGGCGCAGCTTCAATAACACTTAAGAAGATCAACATCACCAGCTAGGACAATGCAGCCTGTTTGATTGGCACTCCATCCATCACCTTCAACATTCACGCCCTCCAACACTGACGCACAGGGGTAGCAGTGTATACCATCTACAAGATGCACTGCAGCAACACACCAAGGCTCCTTAGTACCTTCCAAACTCGTGACCTCTACCACCTAGAAGGAAAGGGTAGCAGATGCATGGGAACACCACCTCCTGCAAGTTCCCCTCCAAGCCACACACCATCCTGACTTGGAACTATATCATCGCTCCTTCATGTTGCTGGGTCAAAATCCTGGAACTCCCTTCCTAACAGCACTGTTTGTGTACCCAAGCCACAAGGACTGCAGTTGTTCAAGTAGGAAGCTCACCGCCACCTTCTCAAGGGCAATTAGGGATGGGCATAGGCAGTGATGTTCACTTCCCCGGAGCAAATTAAAAAAAGGACTGTGAGGAGGGAGACAAAATGTTTGCTAATTCTCCAGCAAGAACCAAGACCCAGGAAGTTTAAGGGAACTGTTTATTCTCTTTCTTTTAGCAAGTAGAAGAAATACTACTAACTGCTCTGTTTGAATCACTGGGTGACTATCATGTGACAAGCCCCTCCCCATCTGTAGTTTTAAGCTGGTGTTTTCTCTGTAGCAAGGGAGAAGCAACTGGACTCTGACACGTGCAGTCCCAAGTGAGTGCCTCTATCGCTCTTTCTTTTTCTCTTCTTTTTCTCTCTTTCTTTCTTTCCATTCCAACTTGAAAGCTTTCAAATCCTGCCTGTTGACTGACCACCTTTGCACACTCCGGCTACAATCAGAAACCCTGTTGGAGGAAATCATCCACATCGCTTCCTCCAGGAGACTCACTGAGCTAGTCATCACCCTCTTCAAACTAAAGCTTCAGGACCACCAAATTCAGCTAGAAGCCAGCCGAATCAGCAAATGCCACAGACCTTTTTTGCTATGGACTTTAACTCAACCAATCTACCTTTCCCCACTCTGTAACCTATTTGTGTATGTTTTAAACCTCTAGTTGGTGTGTGAGAATGCAAGTTGGTGCATTGTTTATTATTTTATTAGGTTTTATAGGTACAATAAAGTTAACATCTTTCTTTAACTCAACTCAAGAAAAACTGTCCAATTGGTTCTTGTTATGATCATCGCAAGTAATCCAACACTGACTGAATTGGCCAGTACATCCACTTTAAGAAAGAATTAAACCTATTGTGGTCAAAGAAGGAGAGGGAAAAGAGGGAAGCCCTTCAACCCCTCCTCACTTGACCCTAACAATTTGAATAGCCACGGTGGCTGTGTAGACTCTTGCTTTGACTTAATCATTCTAATTGCCTATAAGAGCACTATCTACAAGCATAACTGATAGTATTTTATTAACCTACCTGCCATAGAGTCATAGAGTCGTACAGCACATCTTTAATATACAACTAGTTGATCTCCCATTTCACTGCTCACCCATGTATCAGTGTTTTTTTCTCTACTTCTCTGTCCTTCTGATATCGTCTGCTTCAGGCCAGGAACTGTAGGTGGCTTTCGGACTTTGCAAACCCTGCAGGGCCAGGCCATGTCAGCTGGGACTTGCTCCGCTCACGTGAACCCAACACATAAAGATGGATGTTACAGCCACCCGATGTCAGAGATCGGGACGGGAGAGCCCACAGGCCTCAACGCTGGGAAGCCCCGGACCGATACTGGTGGTGGCAGGGCCTCATGGCAGCCCCCCCGCCATCGCTCAGCGACGGGAGCAGCATTTACAAAATCAAAAAAATGCAAATTAATGAATTAGTTACTTACCCACTCCCGCCGTCCGTCCCGCTCCGATATTGTAGCCGGTGGCTGGATATTCACACGCCTTTGCATCTCCGTTTGGAGATCTGATGCGGGACACTGGTGGGGAGGGGGGAGCAGGTAAGTATTTCATTGTGGGAGGCGGTGGGGGGAGCATGTCAAACTAATATGATTGGTGTAGGAGATGGTGAGAAGGGTTAAAGATAAAAGTTTGTGAGCTTTGGGGGAGTAAAGGTCAGGTACACAAGGTAAGTATTTTGGGGGGGGAGAGGGAAAGGAATGAACTGCCTGGTTATTGGCCTGGGGGTGTGGTGGCAGAGGGGCTAGAAACATTTATTTAATTTTTAAATTAAATTTCCAATGCCTTATATCATTAAATATTTAAACTAAAGTGAAGGGCTGGAAGCCCTTTGAAAATGGTGCCTGCACAATTGCGCTGGACACCATTGCCGGGGACAGACCACCGCCCCCTCCACAACATCGGAGGGGCGTGGTCTGCCTGAGCCATTTAAATGAGCCGCTGTGTTTAATATCACGGCGGCTGCGCAAAGCTCGGCCCATGAGTGCAGGCCACCATTGTTTATGGCAACATAAATTTCAGCCCATAATATACTCCCAGTGAAGTACATAATATATATTCTATAACTGTTTGAGTATCTCACATCATGCAGAAGAATTCAAATAAACAAGACTGTCAATCTTCAGCTATAGAAATACATAGAAGTTACAACACAGCAAAAGGCCATTCAGCCAACTGATCTGTGTTGGAATTTAGCCTCTTTGTGAGCAAATAGAAGGCACGTCACATTTATCCACCCTGTTCCCATATCCCTTCACCTGCTTTTCCTTCATTCACCCATCCAATCTAATCTTGAATGTTGACATCTTTCTGCCTGAACCACTAACCTGGGATTGAATGCTACAGAAACAAGGCCCTGTGTGAAGAATTTTCTCCTGTCTGCTTTTCTAAATCTCTTCCATTTATCTTGAATCTATGGCCCATTGTTCTTGACTCATCAACTACTGGAGACAGTCTGCTTCTATCTACCGTATTTTATCCTTTTCAAATTGTTAAATATTTCTGTCAGATTGCCCCACAATCTGAGCTGTTCTAACAAAAAAAGACCCAATTTCTCAAGTCTTTGTATTTCCTCACACTGGCAACATCCCAGTGAATCTGTGTTGCATCCTTTCAAAAGCCTCAGCATCCTTCTTACAGTTTTAGAGCCCAATACTGCACACAGTCAATATTGTCCAACACATGTGGCTAAGTGCAAATCCAGATTTGGCTAATTGCATTTCTGATTAATAAGTGTAAAAAAATTCCCAGTGGGGGAGTGATCTCAATTCATACCCACTTGGTGTAATAAGTACACTTTAACCATTTTGTGCGTTTGTTGGTGAATTGATAAGATGAAAAGCAGTGTATGCAAGTGTTTTTCTTGCTTGGTTAGTGAATGGTAGTAGATGTTTGTTCAGTAAATATTCATACAAAGTACATTAACCTGTATTTTCTGACTGCATGTAAGGCAGTTTCTACTGAAATTAGTGCACAGTAGCCACACCTATGGCTAGACAGCAGTTTCTACTGAACAACACTGTTCAAATTGAGATCCTGTCAAGTTTTCATATAGGTATATTCTATACCTTTCGGGATAAAACCCAGAATTTCATTAAAATTTTTACAGGCTTATTGATCTTTAAAGTTGTGAATCTGTACTGCCAAGTAGATGTTATCAATTTCCCTCTCAGTTTTGTTTGGTCTTTCAAATATCTCCTATTTTAGTACTATCAGCAAGTTTCATCACAACTCTCTCCAGAACTATATCAAAATCATTGATATACACAGTGAACAGACATTAACATGACTTCCACTGCAATTCCCCCATTAACCATGTCTGTAACTTCCTCAAAGAACTATAGAAGGATTTACAACTACAATTGTCCCTTTTGAGATCCCTGGTGGTTACTTCAAATTTTCTCTTGATCTTGCTATGTGCTAACTTCAATCCTTAAACACTCTAAAGCTTTTCTTACAAATATGTTATGCTATCCTGTAATTACCCAGATTAGCAGTGACAGGCACTTGCCAGCTACCTTTTGGCGGGTGAAGTGTTTTACGTTTATTATCAAGTTACAGACTTTGATATTGCATTCACCCATACTGCTCAAAGTACTTCTGAAACTAGGAGGCACTCGGGTCTCCTCTCACCTCAGCCCCGAGACACTGTTATTGATGGAGTGCCACCTCGACATTACACCAAAGTGAATGGCTGTTGCTACCACAATTGATGGAATATCTAGGTCAACCAGATGAATGGCGGCCGCTCCCCTTGCTGGGCTTTGTGCTCCCCTTGCTGGACTTTGTGGCCCACCCCATTCAAAAGACAGTGTTAGAAGGCACATCACATGTCTGCATTATAGCTTGTCAATCCACATCAGCGACAAGTCAGCCACTGACTTTGGCGTTGTTTCTCCTGACTTCCTCAGCATCAACATATGCCTCACTCAACAATAAAACAACAACTTATATTTAAAGCATGCCTTTAACGTATTAAAAGTTCCAAGGTGCTTCACAGAAGCATTATAAAACAACTTACGACACCGAGCCGCATAAGGAGATATTAGGCCAGATGAACAAAGGCTTAGACAAAAAAGTAAGATTTAAGGAGTGTCTTGAATGAGGAAAGTGAGGTAGAGAGGCAGAGAGGAATATGGAGGAATTCCAGAGCTTAGAGCCTAGGCAACTGAAGCCACAGCCACCAATGCTGCAACAATTAAAATCAGGCATGCACAAGAGACCAGAATTAGAATTAGAATTACCTCGGAGGGTTGTGGGGCTGGAGGAGATTGCAGTGATAGGGAGGGGCGAGGCCATGGAGGGATCTGAAAACAAGGATGAGAATTTTAAAATCAAGAAGTTGCTTGACCAGGAACCCATGAATGCCAGTGATGGGTGAATGAGACTTGGTGCAAGTTAAGACATGGGCAGCAGAGTTTGGATGACCTCAAGTTTACAGAAGGTAGAATGTGGGAGCCAGGAGTTGGAATAGTCAAGTTTAGAGGTAATGAAGGCATGAATGAGGTTTCAGCAGCAGATGAGCTGAGACAGCTGTGAAGTCGGGCAATGTTATGGAGGTGGAAATAGGTGGGCTTAGTGATGCTGCAAATATGAGGTCAGAAGCTCAGCTCGGGATGAAATATGACTCCAAGGTTGCGAACAGACTGGCTTAATCTCAGACTGTTGCTAGGGAGAGAGATGGAGTTGGTAGCTTGGAACAGAGTTTGGAGCGGGGACCAAAATCAATGGATTCAGTCTTCCCAATATTTAATTGGAGAAAATTGGGCAGCACAGTGTCGCAGTGGTTAGCACCGCAGCCTCACAGCTCCAGCGACCCGGGTTCAATTCTGGGTACTGCCTGTGTGGAGTTTTCAAGTTCTCCCTGTGTCTGCGTGGGTTTCCTCCGGGTGCTCCAGTTTCCTCCCACAGCCAAAAAGACTTGCAGGTTGGTAGGTAAATTGGCCATTAGCAATTGCCCCTAGTATAGGTAGGTGGTAGGGGAATATAAGGACAGGTGAGGATGTGGTAGGACTATGGGATTAGTGGAGGATTAGTATAAATGGGTGGTTAATGGTCGGCACAGACTCGGTGGGCCGAAGGGCCTGTTTCAGTGCTGTATCTCTAAATCTAAATCTAAATCTAAAAATACCAGCTCATCCAGTACGGATGTCAGATAAGCAGTCTGATAATTTAGTGAGAGTGGAGGAGTCGAGAGAGGTGGTGGTGAGGTAGAGCTGAGCGTGCGATTGAAAACTAAAGCTGTGCTTTCACATGATGTTGCCAAGGGGCAGCATGTAGATGAGAATTGGAGGAAGAATAGATCCTTGGGGAACACCAGAGGTAATGGTGCAGGCGTGGGAGCAGAAGCCATTGCAGGTGATACTCTAGCTATGATTTGATAGATAAGAATGGAACCAGGTGACAGCAGTCCCACACAGCTGGACGACAGTGGAGGGGCATTGGAGGAGGAGGATGTGGTCAACCTTGCCAAAGGCTACAGACAGGTTGAGAAGGATGAAGAGGGAAAGTCTCCTTTGTCACAATCACATAGGATGTCATTTGTGACTTTGATAAGAGCCGTTTTGCTACTGTGGCAGGTACGGAAATCCGATTGGAGGGATTCAAATATGGAGTTCCGGGAAAGATAGGCATGAATTTGGGAGGTGACAACAGATTAAAGGACTTTGGAAAGTAATGGGAGATTGGAGATAGGACACTAAAATAAAAGCAAAATACTGCGGATGCTGGAAATCTGAAATAAAACAAGAAATGCTGGAAATACTCAGCAGGTCTGGCAGCATCTGTGGAGAGAAGCAGAGTTAATGTTTCAGGTCAGTGACCCTTCTTCAGAGAGTATTTCCAGCATTTCTTGTTTTTATTGGAGATAGGACAGTAGTTTACAAGGACGATGGGATAAGGGTTGGTTTTTTGAGGAGACATAAGATTTAAAAGAGAGAGAACTTGAAGAGAGAGAATTGTCAACAATATCAATCAAGAAGTGGACCGGGGAGGAAGTTGGGTGGTCAGTAGTTTAGTGGGAATAGAGGAGAGATGTTTAAGAAGATGGTTTGCAGTAGAGAAAAGAAGCCCGGGGTTATGTTTGTATTCCAATTCAATATGCTGAAACAGCAGCCCTATTAACTGCTGTAATTGAAAGATCCAATCAGTCAACAGTTGATCTGAAGGTGCCAATGCTGTTTCCACCATGTTGTCTCTTCCCTTGTACCGCAGAATGGGCAGGCATACCCAGGGTGGTAAAATGCTAGTGCATGCCACATTATTCAGAAGGCTGAAGGAAACACTGCAAGCTAGGGAACACCCCTGTTTCATCGGGAAGGTCATGGCCCGCACGAAAGTTGCTGACCAGCTCACTGGGGAATTCTGGAGTTGTTCGGGCTGCTAAAGAGACTACCCACACAGGTAACCCCTTTGAGCCCTTTCTTGAAGGACAGTCAGTGTCCCGAGTGGAAGGTAGGTTGGTCGAACATGATTTATTTTCAATTTAAATGTCGTGACCATCCTACAAGTACACCCTAGCATGGCACCAATAGAGTAAGCCATTTCTCCAGCCCATCGTATGGGCTAAGAGTGTGTATGTCCGGGATGGATTATCTTACCACTCCAGGAATCCGCTTCTAATATTCATTTCCTGCTGTTTAGATGCCTCGCCTCACCCCCAACCATCAACACCCCCAAAAATGGCTGACAAATTTTTTGAGAGGTTTCACCTCCATCCAGTAGGTGGCCATAACTCAGCCAAGGCAACTGTCGATACAACTCATTAGTGACCAAGGCTCTCGCTTTATGTGAGTTCTGGCCGATGAGTTTGCTTTAATTTATAAGTCGGTTTCCCAGAGCAGAACCTTTCCTAATCACCACCGCAAATCCAAAAAGGACAAAGGGTGGGAAGGTGATAGAAGCCCAGGCAGTTCTGGGAGGGAAAGAAAAGCAGGAGACACAGGGGGCCCTCCTCCAGCCAAAAAGGAAGGTGCTGTGACCAACCCAGTATTGCAAGAGTTAGCACAGGCTGTTCAGTCTGAAAGTGAAGCAGAGGGAGTCCTTGATTGCTACTATTTAAAGAATGAGGTACTGATGAGGAAATGGAGTTCTCCCCATAGACCTGACGGTCAGGAGTGGACAGTAATTCGTCAGTTAATGGTGCCACAGAGGTACCGGGGAGAAATATTAAGAATGAGACTACAGTAGCTGTACATGCCAGTTTATGAAAGACCAAAGCCCGCATAAGACAGCGGTTTGACTGGCCAAAACTCCACAAAGATATGGTGGAGTACTGCAGGAGTTGTCACATGTGCCAAGTTGAAGGGAAATCCCAACCTACAGTGAAAGCTGCACCAGTCCTGTACCAGTGTTAGGAGGACCCTCCAGCAGAGGGCTGGTGAACTGTAAGGGACCCCCGCCTAGAACAAAAGGGGACAGGCAGGCACACGGCCGGCAAAAGGTTAGAAGGAGAAAGAGAAAAAGTGACCAATAGGGCAGGTTAACAGAAGTCCGGGAAGAATCCCGAATGAAAACCCCAACTATTCGGTCAACCAACCTCAACCAACCCCGTAAAATGTGAAAAGTTGGACCTCACATCCTCCTATGTAAATGCAGACTCTCGAAGCACACCACCAGAGTTGCTAACAGCATTTACAGGAACCTGCAAAGACAAAGAGAGACCTCTAGGGGGCACAGAAACCGTAAGGGTGATGACTCACCTTGTCGAAATGCCACAGGAGAATGCAGCCATCTGCACAAATACCTGCAGGTAGGTGCGTCCCAGAGAACACAGGGGAGAGTAACAAAGACTCCTCCCTCACAGTCAGAGAAAAAGGGAACCAGCCATCCCCTGAAGCCAAATGCCTTTGCATGACTCAGAGCGTTCAGGATAGACCCACCCACTACTAACTCTCCTGAGAAGAAAAGAGAAAATTAAAGCAGCCCTGGCACCCAGAACAGACCATTCTTAATAAGCTTTAAGATTGGTGAATGAATGGAAATAAATGAGAGAAATGCATGATTTTTCTTTCTGTATCTTATATTTCTCTCAAACCCTGTAATGAAATGCGCCTTTTTCTTCAAATCGCATTTCATTCCCCTGAGTGTGAAGGTGTCAGGCAAGCACTCCCCTCCCCACCCCCGCCAAGACTGAGGCATCACATGAACATTAAAATTTAAAATTGCAAGCCCCTGACTGGAAAGACATTTGCATAGTAACAGACAGTGTTGGAACAATGGGGACCCAGTCGATGCTTCCCCAATACACAGAAGAAGAGGTCAGACCTGTTTTAGTCACATGACTAACTGGCTGTTGCAGAGGTTTGAACTGAGAGTTTTAAATTGGAGAAAACAGTGTTTGAAAGGAAAAAGCCATGTGCTCCCAGTTGGAACAGAACCTCCTCTCCACTCCAACCTGCCTCCATCTCTTTCCCACAGAACTGAATCTTGTGAAAACACGTGAACCTCAAAGACAGAAAAGCCTCTTACGTGAACAAGGTTTAAGAAGAACAATGGGCCCCGACGAACAGCAAAACTACCTACAATTAAGTGAGCTCGAAGCACAGTAAACAAGAAACTCTTCTAATATTGCCTCAAACCCCTCTCAACTATATTTTCCTCTCCTCTTTTCTGTCCCTATTTGCATGTGTGCATCGCATGTGCACGCTAGTGTGGGTGCATCGTATATCCGTAGGCGTTAACCGTATCAGAGTTTAAGTTTTAATAAAATCTCATCTTTCTTCTTTAAACCTCAGAAAACCTGTGTCAATTGGTTTCTTTATCTTATAATTGGAAAGCTGTGAACAAGGATTCACAAAGGGAGAGCTCAAAACACAGTGTGTTTAAAATTAAACCCTTTTACACTAAGACCAGATGAAGATAGTAACAGACCCGTGGACACCTTTTGCACCTGGTTATAACACTCTGATAATTTGATAAATAAAACACAAAGGGGTTAAAACCCCAATAAAAAAAAAAACACTTGCTACAGTCAGGTGGGAGTTGAACAGTGAGAACCACCCCATCCCACACCACTTGGCCATAGCACTATGCTTGAGAAACTTTGTACAGAAGACCCCACTTAATGGGCAAGTATGTTATTGATCTATCTCATGGCCCTGGAACCACAGGTCTAAGCTATATCAGGCTATGACCAGCTGGATAAAGCGCACCCAAGGACACTTCTTGCTGCCCACATCTACACCACTAGTGACAGGCACAGCTAACAATACTTGGTTGAGATAGATGGAGGCAAACGTGAACTAAACCAATGAGTTTGCAGCTAAAAACATGGGCAAAAAGAAAAAGCAGACTAAAAGGAATTTTGACAAAGTAAGTCCAACATTCTCAAGATTGGAGATATACAATGGTACTAAACTACAGCAAAAAAACAACATGTCTTTGAAATAAAATGGAAGGGACTTTTCCCAATTGTGGATAGAGCCAGTCCGGCTGTTTATCTACTAGAAAGCTCAAATCTGCATGACCTGAACCATATCCAGGAATGTACGTCAATCATGGAAGTCGTTAAAATAACCTAGAGCTAACCACCCGGTGAATGATACAACCCCACTGTTATTTCTCATTGTGACTCTGTTCAGTCAAACAGGGAAGTAGTAAATGGAACTATGCAAGTGGCAAGCAAGGGCAAACAGACCAACATTTATGCAATGTCCTTTGGACTGGGAGCCGCTTTATTCAGAGAGGTGGAGCAGAGAGGAACTGCATCGAATGCCTTGTGGAAAGGTAGCGTTTGGCGGGGGATCCTTGTTCTTATTTTATACCCAGATTTTAAACCCACATGAGGGCTTTGTTACAACTATACAGGGGTACTCTTTGTCACCAAAAGGGATATTGCACACTTCTCTTAGTTGGCTACGGTTCCTTCTCAACACCGCTCCGCTAGATGTTGTAACTATACAGGGGTACTCTTTGTCACCAAAAGCAACAAGCAATGCAACAGGTGGCATGGCCCACATCGAGTTGATTTCCTGTATACTACCAATCAACTGGCAGAAAATATTAAGTATGATGATGGAAGAGAGGGTAAGCAGCCCAAGGAGATTGAGGTAGTGATTGTGGGTACCCAACAGGAACAATGTGAATACCTGCACCTCCAAGATTGAGGAAGGACCCACTAATGCATTGATAGCACAACCAACACTGTAAGCTTTGTATTCCAGGGTGAGGTAGGAGTAGATACATATGCTATTACATAGGTCAAAATAAATCATGCCAAAAAGTCTACCACTGTGTTTATTTAACTTGGGTGAATCTCACCCTGAGGCACAGATTATAACAGTATCACACAAGGATAGTGGGAGGAATGTGGAAGAAAGAGGAGGAACAGGGAGAATGGGACAATGAAAGTGTCCATCTTCCACTCACCAATACCACCTTAGACTTACATGACTGACTATGTGGCAGGGGCCGCAATGATCAAATTGAATATAGAGAATTAGTATTGGAATCAGTATTAATTAATAATTCAAAATAAAGAATCTGCTCAACCACAGAGCATGGCAGGTGGCCCACAAATCAGCTAACAGTTAATGGACATCCTGTCCTTTGTTGAACTAGCAAAGGGAAACAAAGAATTAATGTAAAGAATCGATAAGATCATTAGCAACCAAGATGAAAGTGCAGATAATGGACTGGATTCTATAGAGCCCTCGATGTCGGAATCCTTGGCGGAGGAGCCTGAAGATGGCCCTGGTGGTGGGGATGGATCAAATTAACATCATGGGTGTAGTGGGTGATGGAAAGGGTTGTAGTTTAAAGTTTGTGCAGTTGAGGGGACGGTCAGATGGTCAAGGTGTTTGGGGGAGGAAAGGCAAATGATTAATTTAATTGTTATTGGGGGGATGGGAGATGGGAAAAAGTGATGCATTTATTTAATTTAATTTAATCTTTCTTTAAATATTTGAATTTGCCAGTAGGACTAACAGCCCTTTAACAATGGCGTCAGCGCCTGCGCACAAGCAGCTGACAGCATTGCCGGGATGGACAGCTTGCCCCCTCCATGTGATTATGGGGAGGGAGGCCCATCCCAGCTATTTAAATGAGCCGCCGTGCTTGGAATCATGGCAGCTCTTTGGCGTATGGCCCACACAGGCAGGCTGCCATCCTTTCTCGGCTGCCGCCTATTCTGGCGGTGGGCTTATAGAATTTAGCCCAATGTCACTAAAGCGATGACCTGTTGGATGTAAGCATCATTAGCGAGCATTTGAGAAACTTGTTGGAAGGACAGATTCCTGAGTTAATTCTACATCCTGCCTTCGAAGAGTGTCTTGGGGTGGATAACAACACCTGTCTGATTCAGCAGTTCAGACAGATATTCTCAGTCAGGCATTCATACAGTGAGAGTGAGAAGTAGGCCCTTCACTCACTAATAGTGATAAAACCACAGGTTTCAGTCAAGAACCAATATCATCTGTTCAAGATGAAATACATTTGGCAGGTAGGGCAGGATCACTTCCTCCATTGTAGGAGCCCACCCCAGTTTTTAGCCAAAAGCAGCAATAGTTGAGGTGCATCAAGCATAAACGGCTGTGACCAAAGGAATAAAACCTGGCTGTCTGGATACAATGTGACAAAGGACAATGCATGTGGGTATACCTTAGCTGCTGACCTAGGTGGCATATCACAATCCACAGCTCAACATGCCATCAGGCAGGTCCTGGATGTCATATTCAGGAGGGCGGGGGATTACATTCGCTTTGACACAGATGGGCCTGCACAGGCACAGAGGCCATTGGGTATTGCTGCCATCAATGGATTCTATCAATTCTAGGGCATCATCGATTGCACCCATGTGGCCATCAAGCTACCCAGTGACTGGCCAGTAACATCTGTCAACAGGAAGGGGTTCCAATCCTTCAATGAACAACTGATTTGCAACCACAGCAAGACCTTCCTCCATGTGTGCATTACAACGAGAGTTTCCATTTTTTTTTGTTGAAACTTGAAAATCCACATTCTTAAAAACTGAAAAGGATATCATGGACATTGAATCATCTGGAGATTGCTGAACTTTATGGGTGTTTTTTTTAAAATGAAAGTCAACAAAAGGATTGACCAGTAAACAAATACGGGAAAACATGTGATTTCAAGTAAACGCAGCAGGTGTTGTGACCTGAGGAGACAGATATTTACAAGGAAATGACAGACCACGATATATGGCTGTCACAGGATTGTTGCTGAACTGTTTCTGATTTAATTTTGAATTGTTAAAAGCCATCTGGCTTTGGGCTAAGAGAGGCAGGTGGAGATCTGCATATTGATCTGCCAGGAGATCAGAAGAAAATCCAGACCACTGTTGCCTCTCTTTGAAGAATCCCTGCTTTTGAAGTTATACTGTTGCCATCTCCATTTTGAAGAATTCCTGAATGTTTTCAGAAACTTTGCATCTTTAAAAGAATTTTGCATTGAATGTGTGAGAACTGAAACCTTTGTTGCTGCACACCCGCTGTAAAACCTATGTGAAGCCTTCTGTAGTTGAATTGCTTTGAATGCCTACCCAAACAGACTGCTCAACAACCTCACCTGGAAAGATTCCTAATGGCAGCCACTGATTTGACTTTGGGACACCTCACCATAACAAAGGACTTCCATCTCTTCTCTTCAGTATTTTTTTTACTCCTTCTATTTCTTTGTAACGGCTAGAAACAAGAATCCTTTTTTACCCAGTTAACCGGTTGTGTATGTGAGTGTGTGTGTGAGAACTAGGATAAAAATAAGGGACTTTAATATTTCAATTCATGTATATATTTACTTCTTTATTGGTTAAGACTTGCTTTATAATAAATGGATAATTTTTTTGTTTATTAAAGAAACCTCGTTGATGTCCTTTATTCTGGGGACAAATAGAGTATCTAACTGACTTTTTCTGTAAGGGAAAATTTATTGAAATGGTGTGACCTGTGGAGAAGTCAGATTGAATTAACAGTGCACTCCTCCCACCTCGGTTGTAACGGCACTCACTTTCTTGGCAGCTGCCATGATCCTTCATCCTCGGCCAATCCAGGCTGCCTCAGATCTTCACTCCAACCCCCAAAGTGCATGAATGGATCCTAGGGACAAGTGAAATCCCTTGAAGAGATGGTGACTGACCTCTCTTCAGGAGCCCCAGAGGCACAGAGGCAATACAACCAATGCCACCTGATCAGCAGCACAACCATTGAGCAGCCCATCGTGCTTCTGAAAAAGTGATTCCAGTGCCTGGACTGGTGAGGTGGTGCCCTCCAATACCCTCTGCAATGGTCTCGGTCATTTTGGTGGTCTGTTGCGCTCTCCACAACATGGCCCTCCAGAGAGGTCGGGACCTTGAGGACAATCAGACCCTGGAAGGATATAGCTCATTGGGGGAGGAGCAGGAGGTGAGAGAGGAGGACGAAGAAGAGGCAGAGAGGGGTAACACTCAGCAGAGAGGGCACAGGGGCAGCAGCCGATAGCACATGGGAGTTCCTCTCAGGGCGCTCCTGATGCATCATGCAGTGCCTTGCTCCCTCCGCTAGTGACATGTCAGCCACAAACTCTCAGGGTGTTAGGGGATGCTCCTGATCTTTCTCCTGCTCACCCTGAAATACAGCGGCCTGCATGGCAGCAAGCAGACAGAGGATGTCTGCCAAAGTTATCAGGAGCAGGGCAGCAGCCTGGTCAGCCACCTGCCTCTGGTTAGTCTGGTGGCGAGGGATCGTTCACACGCAAGAGCACCCGCAAACGTTTTATGAAATCACAGTAACATCACTCCTGGTTCACTGAGTTGCATTCCAATTATTTATTTCAATTGGAGATCACGTCACTGTAAATAAATTTGTCGTTTGAGCATGTAACTTTGCAAATATCATCCATGAGGTTACATCAGACATTGTTGCACTGCTCAGGTGGTTATATATGAGATGTCACACACTTGGGTTGGGGTGATCGTGACATGTTGCTTTTAAGCTGATCATCTCTTCCCTTGCATGTATGTGTCTTTCCCCTCTTGCAATCCCACAATGGCTAAGTGCATGCCACAATGTGAAATCTTTGCATGGAGCGATCCTCTCAAGAGAAACGCATGCCTATTAGGGCATCCAAGGTCTCTCGTGCTCTTAATTCCAGAGGACATCCTGCTTCCTCTCCCCTGCCATCATGTGGGTGTTGCCCATCGTCCTCATCAGAAACTCCATCTAGATCTGAAGACACCTCACGGTTACCTTGAACCTCCTCAATGGCGTCTCCCCTTTCCATCGCCAGGTTATGCAAGGCGCAGCAAACGACAATAATCCTGGATACCAGTGCTGGCGCGTACTGCAGCGATCCTCCTGAGCGGTCCAGACACCTAAATCTCATCTCGAGCAGGCCAATCGTTTGTTTGATTGTCACTCTGGTGGCTGCATGGCTCTCATTGAAGCGTTCCTCGGCACGACCCCTTGGGATTCTCACGGGTGTCATCAGACATGCCTTCACAAAGGATAAGCCCTGTCACCGAGTATCCAACCTTCCAGTCTGTCCGGGGGACTGAAAAGAGTAGGCACCTGAGAGTTTCTGAGAATGTATGCATCGTGGCAACTCCCTGGGTACTCTGCATAAACCTGCATGATTGTCCTGCGATGATCGCATAAAAACTGAACATTCAATGAATGGAAGCCTTTTCAGTTAATGAATGCCCCGGAATGACCTGCTGGTGATCTAATTGCCAAATGTGTACAATCTATCATAGCATGAACCATTGGGAACCCAGCTATTGCGTTGAATCCACTTGCTCATTCAGCCTGGCTGGTGTTGTCCATTTTGAAACGAATGAAATTGTTAGCACATCTGAACAGTCACAATCTTTAGGCAGTGGTGTGCAGCTGCTTGGGAGACTCTGCACAGATCTGCCATCGAAACCTGAAATGAGCCACACGCATAAAAGTTAAGGGCAACCGTCACCTTTAGAGCGACCGGCATTGGATGGCCACCGAGGCAGTTTGAAGTGACATCCACTGCCACCATCTCACAAAGAGATGTCACAGTCTCATGTGACAGACACAGCCTTCTTCTGCACTGACGTTCCAACAGCTGCAGGTAACTCAGACCCGGTCGCAAGGTGAGTTCGCTCTCGCCCGACTCTGCCACCTGCTTTCCCTCCCACATAATGGGGAGCCACTTGACCAGCTGCTTGCGCATGCCCATGCCCAGCTGTCCTTCTGTCCCTGATTGGGGCATGGTCCTCCTCCTTTGAAGTGCTGCCTCCAGAATGCACAATTCCTATCATTGGACTGGTTACCAGATTCAATGACAAAATCTCTTAAGCTCCAGCTGTCAGGACAGGCACACACAACCCCCTACCTTCCACTCATTGACTCAGACAGATAGGTCCCAAACTGCAGTGAGTCAGACTCAGTTGGAACCCTCTGCATAAGCTACAAATGTCAACATTTATATGAAATACAAAAACTCTCACAGAAAAGGCAGCACCAAAAACGTTACCTCCAAAACCCACACTGATTGCCTGCCTTCTTCCCTTTTGAAGCTGCTGGGTCCCCGACACGATCAGTGACTCGACTTAAGGCTGTAAAATCAAATGGCCCACGGAAATTTCCAGTCAATTGCTTTACTTCTTCTTTGGCCTCCATGTCTCGAGAGACAATGGGTAAGCGCCTGGAGGTGATCAGTAGTGTGTGGAGCAGCGCCTGGAGTGGCTATAAAGGCCAATTCTAGAGTGACAGGCTCTTCCACAGGTGCAGCAGAAAAATTTGTTTGTCGGAGCTGTTACACAGTTGGCTCTCCCCTTGCGCCTCTGTCTTTTTTCCTGCCAACTGCTAAGTCTCTTCGACTCGCCACACTTTAGCCCCGCCTTTATGGCTGCCTGCCAGCTCTGGCGAACGTTGGCAACTGACTCCCACGACTTGTGATCAATGTCATAGGACTTCATGTCGCGTTTGCAGACGTCTTTAAAGCGGAGACATGGACGGCTGGTGGGTCTGATACCAGTGGCGAGCTCGCTGCACAATGTGTCTTTGGGGATCCTGCCATCTTCCATGCGGCTCACATGGCCAGGCCATCTCAAGCGCCGCTGACTCAGTAGTGTGTACAAGCTGGGGATGTTGGCCGCCTCAAGGACTTCTGTGTTGGAGATACGGTCCTGCCACCTGATGCCAAGTATTCTCTGGAGGCAGCAAAGATGGAATGAATTGAGACGTCGCTCTTGGCTGACATACATTGTCCAGGCCTCGCTGCCATAGAGCAAGGTACTGAGGACACAGGCTTGATACACTCGGACTTTTGTGTTCCGTGTCAGTGCGCCATTTTCCCACACCCTCTTGGCCAGTCTGGACATAGCAGTGGAAGCCTTTCCCATGCGCTTGTTGATTTCTGCATCTAGAGACAGGTTACTGGTGATAGTTGAGCCTAGGTAGGTGAACTTTTGAACCACTTCCAGAGTGTGGTCGCCAATATTGATGGATGGAGCATTTCTGACCTCCTGCCCCATGATGTTCGTTTTCTTGAGGCTGATGGTTAGGCCAAATTCATTGCAGGCAGTCGCAAACCTGTCGATGAGACTCTGCAGGCACTCTTCAGTGTGAGATGTTAAAGCAGCATCGTCAGCAAAGAGGAGTTCCCTGATGAGGACCTTCCGTACTTTGGACTTCGCTCTTAGACGGGCAAGGTTGAGCAACCTGCCCCCTGATTTTGTGTGGAGGAAAATTCCTTCTTCAGAAGACTTGAACGCATGTGAAAGCAGCAGGGAGAAGAAAATCTCAAAAAGTGTGGGTGCGAGAACACAGCCCTGTTTCACGCCACTCAGGATTTGATGAGGAGCCACCATGTTGAATTGTGCCTTTCATATTGTCATGGAATGAGGTGATGATACTTAGTAGCTTTGGTGGGCATCCAATCTTTTCTAGTCGTCTGAAGAGACCACGTCTGCTGACGAGGTCAAAGGCTTTGGTGAGATCAATGAAAGCAATGTAGAGGGGCATCTGTTGTTCACGGCATTTCTCCTGTATCTGACGCTTTACTGCCTTGAAATTACTTGTGGTCGGGCATGCAAGGGGCGACTCGTTCACGCCAGATTTCCTGGATCGTGAAATGGCGTCTGCGCGTGATGACGCGGGGTCCAGACCTGACATCATTGGACGCCACTTTACCACCTGGTTGCCTCTGAATGGACCCTATTAAGGTAGGTAAAATTCCGGCCAATATCTATGATATTGGAAGCATTTTAACCAATGTCTTTTCTACAACCATATGCTATTTTCAGTTCGTTAATTGTTTTCTCTAGGTACATATACAAATGTATTACTTGACATACTTTGAGTTTTGAACTGATTTAAACTGTAAATATTCCTTGGGCTCACGGCCTGAAAAATCATGTAAAAAAATTAGCACTTTGAATTGATAACTCATATCAGGGATCACTATTTTCAAGGTTTGAATATGCTTGTTGAGTACTTTCATTTCAATTTAAAATTGTGCACCCAGGATTAGGGAAAACTGATTTACATTTTAATGTTAAAGGCACCAGTAGGGATTTATTTTGACTAAAGTTTACTAATGCAACTGAGAAAAGCAAAGGGAATTTGTTTAAATGAAAGGCTAAGATTCAGCCTTGGAGAAATTACAAGTTACAGTGTTGTCCTGTCTGGTAGTTCATCAATTTGAACTTTTCAGAGGACTTTGCTTTAATTGGATTACAGCGAGAAACTGGTATTGTTTTATACTGTTTAAATTAACAATGCCTGATCTTATGTTCAATCAATTCAAATGTTTACAAAGTACAGTTTTCTTAATTCAGTTACTGTATGATTTTTCATAAGAAGAGTACAGTCGAGGTGATTCCTGCCCAATAATGTGCATCAAGGAAGAAAATTTGGGGGGAAAATGAAACTAAACCTTGACAAGTGCTCGTAGTTCAACATGACAATTTGGGATAATTTGAAATGATAAAAATGGACTCGGTCATAATATTTTGGTAAATATAATGTCCTCTAAAATAAACAAAATATGTAAATAACTGACCAGATGTGAATATTTAATCTTTGTTTAATATCTTTAATATTTTATTGGATAGCAAAGTTCCTTCAGCCTCATGACTCAGATGATATGGTAATTACAGTACAACATTGATTGAGAGGAAATGATTGAGGATATAAAATCCAAAATATATCAATTTAGGCACAATGTACATCCTAATAAAAGTCAGGAAAGTGTAGGTGAGAGGAGTTAATTGGTAGCTTTCTCTTGGAGATACTTGCATCCTTGACTATGCTGAACAATATCAAAACTGCATCTGATAACCTGGTTACTACTGGAGACATTGGGACAATGAAGGGGGCGAGGGGCAATGATCTCCAGACACACCCACATTCTGTCAAGAAGATAACCTGAAAAGCCAAGAATGGTTTGTATCAAATGTCATATGTGACATGATTTTGGAATACCAGTATGTGGTATGCAAAGAGGTAACTAGCATGCAAAATTTATGATGAAGATGCACTGAAGAATGCATCTTGGATATGTGTCGTTACTTGACAACAGCAGTACATGAAATGGTTAGTGTGGCTCAGGAGAGTGAGAAAGCATTTTCTACGTGGGTTTTCTCCGGGTGCTCCGGTTTCCTCCCACAGCCAAAGACTTGCAGGTTGATAGGTAAATTGGCCATTATAAATTGCCCCTAGTATAGGTAGGTGGTAGGGGAATTGAGGGAAGGTGGGGACGGGGTAGGAATATGGGATTAATGTAGGATTAGTTTAAATGGGTGGTTGATGGTCGGCACAGACCTGGTGGGCTAAAGAGCTTGTTTCAGTGCTGTATCTTGAAATAAAAAATCAAGGCACATGGTCCAAAGAAGGATGAAACAATCAGGATAGAGTTAAACACACTGGTACCTGTTAGAGGGATTGAGATTAAAGTAAAAAGATAGATGAAATTTCGATTTACAAAATTCTTAATTGGATTGCTTTGGGTTAACAATGAAATTGGAACAATTGAGGGCCAGAGCGAAATAATACTTAGTAATGTTTATCATCAAAATAGATACAGGCAAAGCAAGAATCTTTTAACCTCATGATTTCTTGATAATATGGTACACCGAAGCTGTCTCTATAATTTATTCCGATTATCTGTCTGTATAGTATTAGACAAATGAAATTTAGGTTCGCTATTTGTAATACAATGTATATCGTGTAATATTAACAGATTATAAACTCCAAGATGTTCCAAAGCAAGGCCAGAAAGTAAGTTGGTTAATAGGTAAAGTGAAAATTGACCCAGTGGTTTCACTCAAGTTTAAAAGGAGAGAATGTTAGAATATTTTAAATGGTCAAATTTTTTCGGTTTAGCATTTTAGTCAAAGAGCAAATATAGGGAAAATGCTTAAGTTTCAAAAATATTCCCAGACAAGGGACTGGTTGCTATAAGACCCACAAGCTAACGTGCAAGACTAGTCTATCGTGGACTAGTATTATGATAACACGTAAAGAACCAAACACTTACAGATAGGAGGAGAGAAAAACAACAATTAGGATGTTGTGTAAGCAGTTCAGCCTGACTACGTGCAGCCCAAGTTACCGGACAGTACAAGAGTAGAATCTGTTCCCTCCAAAGGTTAGAGTGCTGTCAGGGCAGTTGGAAGTCCTTCTGCTTTAATGGTAGCCTAGAGAGCCAGAACTGAGCACTGTGGGCCTAGGAGCCAGATTATATTTGTAGTATAAGGTATATAAGCTGTTGCTGGGTAGATTATGTATATAGGCCTCACATGATGTGATGTCATGAGTCTGAACTTTGTGTTGCTCATTGTTAATGTAGATGCCTTAGAGAAAAGACCCCTGTATATAAACTCCTGTTACTTTGACCCAAAGTTTACTATCCTCATTTAATATTAACAGCACACTGACCAGTATAGTATATGGTAGCAGTGGTAAAAACATCTATTGTAGGGTAAAGATGGAGGATATTGAAAACATCGTGAGGGAAGCATGGAAAAGTCGATACCCTTACCAAAGAGCCAGAGAGACATCCAGCTGAGCCAACCTTGGAGTGTCTTGCAATCTCTGACAGGGACTCTCCACTGCTGTCCATGTGTCCAGCACCTTCTCCTGCTCACATGTGATGTGCACCTCACCATGTAACAACCTAGCTAGCTACCACTATTGCAATCCTCACCGAGGTGTAAGTATTTGTGGAGGGTATGCATGCTTTGAGCGATGGTGCTTCCTCAAAGTGCATGCCCTCTTCTGAGGACTCTATGGCCTCCTCCCACTCCAGCATCACCCTTGAAGGACCTGTGGGATATGAAAGACATGAATTAGAATTGACTTGGGGAAAGGGTTCAAAGTCAACATTGTGCAAGTGTCCACAATTCAGCTTGTGGTAACAGTCATTCAACATTATTGATTATTATGTGCCAAATGGCATTATGAAACCTAATTCTGAACCAGGTAATTGTGAAAACTCCATCTCTCTATTGTCAATGTCCATGCACTCCGTCATTCTGGCAATCCACATGGCCTCCTCTTCTGCAGTGGGCAAGGTGGCCCTCACTGGAGGACTACCCTGGTTCTCTGCCTCTTTTCTCTCACAATGAGAGAAAGCAGAGAGTTATGAGTATGAGAAATGGATTGTGTGGAAAGGAGGAATGACAACATTGTGAAGGGTGACTATAAGGCATGGGAGTGAGTTGGCACAAAAATGAGGGTGAATGTGAGTGTTGGCTGTTCAGGTGGTGATTTGAGGAGGTGCCTTGAGGGAGAGGGATGAGTGGAGCTGGAAGATGTGTTGGTCTGAGGAATGCTGTGCAGGAGAATGCTGAGGAAGACACCTGAAAGTGGGACATCACTCATCTTTCCTGCCGTCATGAGGTCATAAAACCTCTTGAGGCACTGAAATCAGGTGCCAAGGACAACACTATTTCTGTTCACTGCTTCCAACACTTCCAGCCACACCAGCTTGTTCCATGTAGCTGGTCTTCATCCTCCCTTCTGCAGGAAATAAAACTTCACTGCAATTCCTCACAGCCTACAGCATGACCTCCAGGAGAGAGTCAGAGAACTGGGTGAGGGGAGGAGCGGGGAGGTGGGGCAGCCTTCCCATGTCTCACTTCAAATCTTCTTCCCGAAGCTCAAATACCAATGCAGGATGCAGCCATTCTGACCCCTGCCAGGATTCCTGTAAGTAGAAATTATTTCACTGACAGGTGCAGGTTGTCATCACATGTGAACTCTGATGCTAACACCTTGGCTGAGTTAAACAACCACAGCAAAGCTCACTACACTGAGGAACAGTTCCCAATCCACTGCCGACACCCCAACTGCGATCAGGTAACCTTCATTAAAATTATGCTCTAATTTTACCACATTGGAACAATAAATCAGAGGCAGCACACAGCTCTTAAAATGAGTATCTTAAACATGTAGGAAAATAGTGAAACACAAAATAAAAACAGCAAGTGCTAGAAGTACTCAACAGGTCTGGTAAGATCTGTGGAGAGAGAAGCAGAGTTAACGCTTCAGGTCTGTGACCTTTCATCAGAACTGGCAAAGGTTAGAAAGGAATTAGGTTTTAAGCAAGTGAAGGCAGGGGGATTGGTGGGGAAGAGAACAAAAGAGAAGTGTGTGTTAGGGCAGAGGACAGGAGAGACTAAATAACAAAGCTGTCCTGGGACAAAGGCAAAGAGCGTGTTAATGCTTGCAATAAAAGACAAAGCAATAGTCCAGAGAGAGTGTTAATGGCAGAATAATGAGCAGCTCTGTCTACATGAAAAACAGACATGTGGTTAAAAAATTAAATTAAATAAAAAAATAAAAAGGCCAGTCATGCTCTGAAGTTATTGAACTCAATGTGCAGTCCACAAGGTTGTAGAGTGCCTACTCGAAAGATCAGGTGCTGCTCCTCGAGCTTGTGTTGTTGTTCACTGGAACACTGCAACAGACCAAGGACAGAAATGTGGACATGAGAGCGGGGGGGTGGTGCTGAAATGGCAAGCAACCAGAAACTCAGGGTCATGCTTTCAGTCTGAGCAGAGGTGTTCCGCAAAGCGGTCACCCAATCTGTGTTTGATGTCCCCAATGTAAAGGCGACTGCATTGTAAGCAGCAAATACAGTATACTAAATTGAAAGAAGTACAAGTAAATTTCTGCTTCACCTGGAAGGAGTGTTTGGGGCCTTGGATGATGAGGAGAGAGGAAGTAAAAGGACAGGTATTACACCTCCTGCGATTGCATGGGAAGGTGCTGT
The DNA here is from genome assembly GCF_036365525.1 of Heterodontus francisci. Classification (NCBI taxonomy): domain Eukaryota; kingdom Metazoa; phylum Chordata; class Chondrichthyes; order Heterodontiformes; family Heterodontidae; genus Heterodontus; species Heterodontus francisci. The sequence goes on along the minus strand of NC_090385.1, from coordinate 89,151,682 downwards.
TGGAAGGGGACAGGTTGTCGGGGGTGATGGAGCAGTGGACCAGGATGTCACAGAGGGAACGATCCCTTTAGAAGAAAGATCTTCAGATCTCACTCAGGTCTGCAGTGCTCTTGAATTATGGATCTCACGCTCCCCAAATAGTCACTCTTCAGATCGCCTGTGAGCTAAACAACCCCACTTCACAAATAATTGATAAATTCTAGTTTTAGTTGCAGAAATATGTACTTTGCCACTGTTTTGATTCTATTCATTGTTAATCATTTTACCTTTCCTGAAGATTTGATTCATTCAGATAGCGCTGCCACAACTATCAGCCAGACCAGAAGCAGACAGAGGGCTAAATACCAGACGATCTCCCCAGTCTCATCCATTGAACTGGTATGGCGTAAAACCACTTTACTAAATAAAATGACAACAGAAAACATCTTACATAAGCATACAGTTCATTACAAATAGTAAGTATTAGATACAATGTATTTATCAAATATACACAGATTCAAAAGATATCCAAGTTAAAGAGAATTAGTTCTGCTTTTAGAAGTGAATTGTTACAAAGTATTGATATTAAATTTCATACCCTTCTGAATTTTCTCTGTATCTATTGATGTTCTAGATATAAAGTTTAGTTTAAACAGTGAGCACAGATGAGATTTCCTGGAATGCTAATCTAATTTGAAGGAGTCCCTGACGATGCTTAAATGACTGTCTTACAATGCATAAGAACACAGGAACAGGTGTCGGCCATTTTGTCCCAACAGCCCATTCAATGAGATCATGGCTGATCTGCCATCTAACTTTATAGCCTCACTTTTGCCCATATCCCTTAATACCGTTGGATAACTAAAATCTATCAAGCTCGGATTTAAAATTTACAATTGATCTAGCATCAATTGCCATTTGCATAAGAGGGTTTGAAATGTCTACCTCTCTTTGTTTGTAGAAGTGTTTCCTATCTTCACTTCTGAAAGGTTAAGCTCCAATTTTTAGACAATGTCCCCTAGTCCAAGATTTCCCAACAACTGAAAATAGTTTCTCTAAATCTACTCTATCTGTTCCCCTTAATATCTTGAAAACTTCAATCAGATCACCACTTAGCCTTCTAAATTCCAGGGAATACAACCTTGTTTGTATAATCTCTTCTCGTAATTTTACTCTTAGAGTGCAGCTATCATTCTGGTAAATCAACACTGCACTCCCTCCAGGGCCAATACATTCTTCCTAAGGTGTCGTGCTCAGAACTGTTCACAGTATTCCAGGTGTGGCCTGACGACGTCTTTGTATAGATGAAAATTTACATTGTATTCTATTCCTCTAGATATCCAAGCCAGCATTCCATGTGCCTTTTTGATTATTTTCTGTACTTCTTCATGACATCTTAATGATCTGCAAACCTGGATTCCTAAGTTTCTTTGAACCTCCACTGTTTTAGGCTCTTCACCATGCAGAAGGTACCCTGTTCTATCCTTTTGAGGTCCAAAGTTGATGACATCATATTTGCCTACATCGAAATTCATTTGCCACAATTTTGCCCATTCACTTAATCTCTCTATATATCTTTGTAATTTTATGCTTCCATCTATGCTGCTTACAATGCTGTCTATCTTTGTGTCATCGGCAAATTTGGATATGTGGCTTTCTATCCCATCCTCTGAATCATTAACAAATACATTGAATAGTTGAGACCCCAACACAGATCCTTTCAGGGCACCACGAGTCACATCCTGCCAATTAGATTGCCAGTCCATTATCCCTACTCTCTGTCTATTGCCATTAAGCCAATTTCCTAACCAGTCAATAATTTGTAATCAATTGTATGGGCTTCAACTTTAGCTAACAGTCTCTTATGAGGGACTTTATCAAAAGCCTTCTGAAAGTCCATATAAATAACATCCTCCTTTCCATTACTTTAGTCACCTCTAGAAAAAAATCAAACAGATTTATCAGGCATAACCTACCCTGTACAAATTCACACTGGCTCTCTCTGATCAGCTGAAAAATTTCAAGGTGTTCAGTCACACTATCCTTAATTATAGACGCTATTAATTTTTTGCCAACAGATGATTGGCGAACAAGTCTATAATGCCCTGGTTTTCCTCTCACCTTTCTTAAAAAGTGGAATGACATGCCCAATTTTCTGATCTAAAGGAACAGTTCCCGAATGGATAGAACATTGGACAATTGTAGATAGGACATCTACAATGTTCTCATCTACTTCCTTTAAAACACTTGGCTCGAAACTATCCGATTCTGGGGATTTGTCACTCTTTAGTGCCATCATTTTCTTCATTACTGTTATTTTGCTTATGATAATTTTGATGACTCCCTGTCCCTAATTCAATATTAGTTCCCTTGGGATGTCTGGCAGTCTGACCTCTTCCTCCACCATAAATACTGACACAAAGTAATGGTTCAGCACGTCTGCCATTTCCTTACTTCCACTGACAATATCACTATCAGTTTTTAAAGGGCTGCATTACTCCTTAATACCCTCTTTTTCCTCATTGTAAACATTTTTGAGTTGATTTTGATGCCCCTTGCAAGTTTTTCATACTCCATTTTTGTCATCCTTACTATCTGTTTTGTACCCTTTTATATTCTTTGTATCTTTTTGATTTGCCAGAATCTGTGCTATTTGTTGCATTCTTGTATGCTTTCGCTTTGAATTTTAAGTTGTCTCTTACCTCCTTGGTCGTCCATAACAAGTACAGCTCTTGCACCTTAGCAACATAAATTGGTTCTGTACCACATTAAATTCTTTTTGAACACCTCCCACTGTTCTTCTGTCATTTTAACCATTAACAGACTTTTCTAGTTATTTTTTATTCATTCTTGGGATGTGAGCATCACTAGCGAGGCCAGCATTTATTGCCCATCCCTAACTGCCCTTGAAATAGTGGTGGGGGGTGAGCTGCCTTCTTGAGCTACTGCATTGGTGGGGAGTCGTGGTGTAGTGGTAATGTTGCTGGACTAGTAATTCAGAAGCATGGACTAATGTTCTGGGGACACAGGTTCAAATCCCACCTCAGCAGCCAATTAAATTTAAATTCAATTTATTAAAATCTGAAATTAAAAGTGAGTCTTTGTAATGGTGCCATGAAGCTATTCTTGATTGTCATAAAAACTCATCTGGTTCACCAATGTCCTTTAGGGTAGGAAATCTGCTGTCCTTACCTGATCTGGCCTACATATAACTCCAGACCCACAGCAATGTGGTTGACTCTTAACTGCCCTCTGAAATGGCCTAGCAAGCCACTCAAGTCAAGGGCAATTAGAGATGGGCAACAAATGCTGACCTTGCCAGCAATGCCCACATCCCAAGAAAGAATAAAAAATAAGCCTGTGTGGTGTCGATGCACCCATTGTGCTGTTAGGGAGGGAGTTCCAGGATTTTGACCCAGTGACAGTGAAGGAACAACAATATAGTTCCAAGTCAAGTCAGTCTCATCCCATTGAAGTCAGCCTTATCTAGAATCTTAGTAGCTGTTTTGTGTTTCTCACTTTCAAACATTATGTTGACCTCAAACAAGCCTGACACTATCTTTCAGGTTTTGAACTTGGCCAAAAGTGACAACCTCTACCAGGCCTTACTTGGTGACTTGTATCTGTTAATTCAAATCTTCATAAACCTTGATTGGTGAAATAAAACTACAGCAATAGAGTATGTTTTAGTACTGCACTGAAGTATCAACCTAGATTATGTGCTCAAATTTTTGAAGTAGTGGGTTGAGCCTTTAACTTGCTGGCTTAGAGACAAGAGTGCTACTCACTGAGCCACAGTTATGATACACAGCTTTTCCTGTTGCACACTCACAGGAGATGAGGCTCCACTGTGGGACGACCTGTTTGTCAAATTTACCCCAATGGGTAATGTTACTAGTACTTACTATGTTGTTCTGACTCCTAGAGAATTTAATGATATTTAAATATTGAGAAGATCAGACAAACACCTGGAGGCCATTATTTTCCCTGTAACTGCTGGAGTTCGAGCTCACCACATATATTAGTTAAGTACACAACTGGATTGAACAAATTCTTATGCTGTAATTTGTAAGAAGAAAAAAGTCACTGAATATGTTCTGAATGGGAGATATCATTACACAGGGTATGTTACAAAATTATAACATAAATGCAAGGTTCAGACAGCCCCGTAATGATGAAGATACCTCTGATTGCGTATGACCCATAAAATGTTTATAGGGAATTGTTGCTCTACACTTCCTATGCGACAGATTGAGAAAACACCAAAGCTAATGATAATGGGGTGTTTAAGGCCATCTGAACCCTATGACTGTGTTTCCACCCATAACACACTCACAGACATTTGTTGCTTTCTATAGTTGCATTGTAATCTCTCTGGGCCATTTTAAAAGAGGTACTGAGTTGTTCAGTGTAACTGTGTTGTGTGTGTTCATTATTGTGTTTGGGAGATAAATGTAAGAAATGTTTTCTTTACTTCAGGCATGAGCAAATAAGAAAATAAAATATTTAATGACAACCTCTATGTGGTTAAGTGGTTAATTAATTCAATATTTCCTACAGATAAACTAAATGATTGTTGATAGTATTACTTAGGTCAGTTATAAGAAGTGTAATGTACAGAGTGGAATGTAAGACAGATTAGGGGGACTGGAAGCTTGTGCAGAGAAAGATTGTTGGACACACTGACAAACGGGATGGAGACCTTTATGAGAATGTCTTTTGTGATTGCTTTATTTGGTAACAATTTTTTATATGGTTAATTTGTGTTAGAAATGTTGGGCCAGATTTTTTAAATGGGGCGGGACCTTGATGCCCAGATAATTTCCAGGTCTCGACCATGCACCTCAACTGAGTTGCTCATGTAACCCCAAAATTAACCCCTATATCTCGAAAAATAACAAGCCATATTTTCAAATGCTGATGGGGTTGGGAGCAGGTGCTGATGTGATTTAAAAATCAGGGTCTCGGAGGATGTCTCTGGATCCCAATGTCTCTGGGACAGACTTCAATTTTTAAAGTGAGGGCAGGGGTAGGGAACAGGGAACCCTCTCGCTTCCAATTAATGGCCCAGTAAGCTCCTAGAGGAGATTGTTAAGGGCCAGAGAGGTTGGTACTGCAATTTTCAAATGTATTTCTGTCAGGTGCAGTCTGGTGCATGTTAGTCCACAGCTGTCGGGTTCACAGTGGGGCGAAGGGAAACTTTTTTTTCTTCAGGTTGAAAATTATGGGGTGCTCAAAGATCTTCCACCAGATCATGTGCATTATCTTAGTTTTGGATAAGTGAACACCGTCTTATTCTGCTGCTGGACCTCGAAGGAGCTGCCTGCTCTCTTCAGCATTGCAGCAGTAGGCTCCATCATAGCTGCTCTCTGCCTTTGCCACTATATAACATAGGGTATCTGTTAAGCACCTCACCTGAATTTTGTTTGCATTGAAGTCAATCGGTGGAGGAGTTTACTGGGTGGCAGAGCCAATTCCACCAAAATTCAAAATTACTCCCATATAGTAACATGGTTGAGGAACCAGCATGGCTTCAGAAAGAACCATGACACTCATTTCTCAAGTTAATGAAAGAGTTTGTATTTATATAGCATCTTTCACAATCACAGGACATCTCTTAGTACTTTACATTCAATTTCGTAATTTTGAAGTGTAGTCACTGTTATAATGTAGGAAACCTGAGAGCCAATTTTGGAGCAGTTCTGAGGCAGAAGGGACTTGTACAAGATGCACAGGTTGCACCTCAACAAGGTTGGACCAATGTCCTCACAGGGACATTAACTAGCGCTATAGGGGAGGGTTTATTCTAATTTGGATGAGAGGGGGAACCAGCATGAAGCATTAGAGAAGAGATACAAGATGCACAGAGAACTGGGAGAGACAAACAGCATTGGAATAAAAAGTAGTTCAGAAATATGAGGGATCAGACAGAGAGGAAATGCAAGAGAGACTTACATGTGTTTAGAGTGCATGTACGTAAACGCACAGAGAATGATAAATAAGGTGCAGGCACAAGTAGACAGATGAGATGATGATATAGTGGCAACAGTAAAGCACTATCTGAAACAATGAGAGGAATGGGCACTTAATATTTCTGGTTACAAAGTATTCAGAAAAAATAGGGAAGGGAAAAGAAAGAGCTGGGTGGCTGTTTTGATCGAAGATACTGCTACAGCACTATAAAGAGATGATATAATTGAGGGTTCAAAGACAGAATCCATTTGGTTAGCGTTAAGGAACAATAAAGGAACAATGATGCAGCTGAATGTCTACTATAAGAGAAGGGCTAATTTCAGAGAGTTGCAAAGGGATCTGGCCCAGGTGGATTGGAATCAAAGATTGGCAGATAAAATCGTAAAAGAGCAATAAAAGGGTTTCGAAGAAGTGATGGTTCAGGTACAGACTAGTCACATTCCCACAAGGGGGAAAGGAAGAGTACCTAAAGCTAGGGCTCCCTGGATGACTAAAGATATCGAGATCAAAATTAAACAAAAAGGAGGCCTACGGTAAATGGCTAGTTCATAATTCAACAGAGATCTAAGAAAATGAGGGGAAAAATTGTATGAGAATAGATTAGCAAGTAACGTAACAGGGAACCCAATGTCTTTTTATAAACATAATAATAGCAAAAGGGTAGTCAAAAGAAGAGTAGGGCCGATAAGGAGAAAACATTGTGGAGGAAGTGGGCATAGTTTAGGTTCTAAATGAGTAGTTTGCATCTTCCATCACAAAACAAGAGGTTACTGCCAGTGTCACAGTAAAGGAGGTAGTAGAGAAATTGGATAGGATAAAAATAGGTAAAGATGAGGGATAGTCAGCATGGCTTTGCGCATGGGAAATCATGTCTCACGAATTTGATTGAGTTTTTCGAAGAGGTGACCAAGAGGATTGACGAGGGCAGGGCGATGGACGTTGTCTACATGAACTTTAGCAAGGCCTTTGACAAGGTCCTTCATAGTAGGCTGGTCCAGAAGGTTCAAACACATGGGATCCAGGGTGAGCTAGCAAATTGGATGTAAAATTGGCTTGGTGATAGGAGGCAGAGGGTGGTAGTGGAGGGTTGTTTTTCAGATTGGAGACGGTGACCAGTAGTGTGCCGCAGGGATCAGCGCTGGGCCCTCTGTTGTTTGTCATATATATTAATGACTTGGATGTGAATGTAGGGGGCATGATTAGTAAGTTTCCAGATGACACCAAAATTGGTGGTATAGTGGACAGTGAAGAAGGTTGTCTAAGGTTACAACAGGATACAGATCAACTGGGAAAGTGGGCAAGGGAGTGGCAAATGGAATTTAATGCAGACAAGTGCAAAGTGATGCATTTTGGGAAGTTAAACCAGGGCAGGACATATACAATGAATGTCAGGGCCCTGGGGAGTGTTGTTGAGCAGAGAGACCTCGGGGTGCAAGTACATAGTTCCCTGAAAGTGGCAACACAGGTAGACAGGGTGGTGAAGGTGGTGTACGGCATGCTTGCCTTCATCGGCCGAGGCATTGAGTACAAGAGTTGGGACGTCATGTTACAGTTGTACATAACGTTGGTTAGGCCGCATTTGGAGTACTGTGTGCAGTTCTGGTCACTGCACTACAGGAAACATGTGACTAAGCTAGAGAGGGTGCAGAAAAGGTTCACAAGTATGTTGCCTGGTTTGGAGGGTTTGAGTTATAACAAGAAATTGAATAGGATGAGTCTGTTTTCCCTGGAGCGAAGGAGGTTGAGAGGGGACATGATAGAGGTATATAAAATTATAAGAGGCATAGATAGGGTAGATAGCCAGAGTCTGTTTCCCATGGTAGGGGTGACTAAAACTAGAGGGCATAGATTTAAGGTGAGAGGGAGGAAGTTTAAAGGGGATCAAAGGAATACATTTTTCACACAAAGAATAGTGGGTATCTGGAATGAGCTGCCTGAGGAGTTGGTGAAGGCAGGAACAGTCGTGACATTTAAGAGGCATCTGGACAGGTACTTGAATGAGCAAGGCATAAAGAGATATGGAATTAATGAAGGCAGGTGGGATTAGCATAGATAGGCATTATGGTCGGCATGGACGCGGTGGGCCGAAGGGCCTGTTTCTATGCCTTATGACTCTATGACTCTATGAATCTATGAGGTACTTAAAAAGTTGGCCGCACTCGAAGTAGAAAAGTCTCCCAGGCGGATGGGATGCTTCCTATGTTCATGAGGGAAGTAAGGGTGTAAATTGCGGATGCTCTGGCCACAATTTTCCAATCCCCCTTAGGTATAGGAGTAGGGCTAGAGGACTGAATGATTGCAGATATTACACATTTGTTCAAAAAAGGGAGGGGAATAAACCCAGCTAGAGATACTCAGCAGATAAGCTGAGGGAGGGCTGGAGTGGGACGATGATCACATGACCCTATAACCATCATCTACATACTCATTGTCAAGACTATTTAACAATTTTCTTTGTTGGGTAAGTGTCTTTTCTTTTACCTCAATGGTTTCTCTGTTTTTCTCCTTTCCAATGTTCTAATTCTCCATTCTCCTTTATTGATATTTTCTCCTTTCATTATTCACCAATCATATTACACAAAATATTACCTCAATTTCAAACACATTCTACCCAACCATATTCCAATAAGAAAAGTCAGCAAGGTACAGTTTTCTTTTTATTTGTTCATGGGATGTGGACGTCACTGGCTAGGCCAGCCTTTATTGCCCATCCCGAATAGCCCTTGAGAAGGTTACCATGCTAGCTCTTTGACCTCCTATCTCAGCCTAAATATAACTCTCAATATATCAAACACATAATAGGTCACAAAACCACCAACTTACACAAAAACCATTGTCTTCAGTCCATGGTGTCATATTTGACCGTTAGATGAGTTTACAACCACATATCTGCGCCATCACTAAGACCACCTATTTCCACCCTGCCTCAGCTCATCTGCTGCTGAAACATTCATTCATACATTTGTTACCCCTTGACGGGACTATTCCAATGCACTGCTGGCTGGCCTCATACATTCTATCTCCATAAATCTGAGGTCAACTAAAACTCTGCTGCCTGTGTCCTTACTTACACCAAGTCCCGTTCACCGGTCATCCCTGTGCCCACTGACCTACATTGGCTCTCGATCAAGCAATGCCTTGATTTTAAAATTCTCGTCCTTGTTTTCAAATTTGTCCATGGCCTCGTTCCTCCCTGTCTCTATAATCTCCTCCAGCCCACCAACCTCTGAGATATCTGCACTCATCTAATTCTGGCCTCTTTAGTATCCACAATTTTAATTGTTCCACCATTGGTTGCTGTGCCTTCAGCTCTGGGATTCCTTCCCTAAAATTCTCCACCTCTCTTTCTTCCCTTAAGATGCTTCTTAAACCCTTCCTCTTTGACCAAGCTTTTGGCCGTCTGTCCGAATATTGCCTTATGTGGGTCACTGTCTAATTTTGCTCCTGTGAAGTGTCTTTGGACATTTTATTATGTTAAAGGCACTATATAACTATACAATGTTGTTGTTGTTGTTGTTGGAATAGTCAAGTTTAGAGGTACCAAAGGCATGGATAAAGGTTTCAGCAAAAGATAAGCTGAATCAGGGTCACAGATGGGTGACATTACAGAGGTGGAAGTAAGCAGTCATGGTGATGGAGTTGCCATGTGCTCGAGAGCTCATCACAGCTCAAACACAAGGTTGCAAACTGTCTGTCTCAGCTTCAGACAGTTTGAAGGATGGAAACCGTGGACAGGGAAAAGAGCTTGTAATGGGGACCAAAAGCAATGGCTTCAATCTGCCGATTATTTAATTGGAGGAAATTTCTGCTTATCCAACATTGGATGTAGGACAATCAGTGTGACAAATCAGAAACAGTACACGGGCCAAGAGAGGTGGTGGTGAGATAGAGCTGAGTGTCATCAAAGTACCTGTGGAACTTGAGGTGTTTTTGGATGCTATCACTGAGAGGCAGTATGTAGATGAGAAATAAAAGGGGGTCTTGAGGAACTCCAGAGACAACGGTGTGGGAATAGGAAGAGAAGCCATTACAGGTGATTCTCTGGCTACAGTTTTATAAATAAGAATAGAACCAAGCAAGGGCAGTTCCATCCAGCTGCATGACAGAAGAGAGGTTGGAGAAGGATAGTGCGTCAACTGTGTCAAAGGCTGCAGATAAGTTAAGAATGAGGAGAAGGGATAGTTTACCACGGTCGCAGTCACAGAAACTGTCATTTATGACTTTGATATGGGCCATTTCAGTACTGTGGCAGTGCCTGAAACCTGACAGGAGGGATGCAAACAAGGAGTTCTGGGAAAGATGGGCACAAATTTTGGAAGCAACAACATGTTCAAGAACTTTGGAGAAGAAAGGGTGTTTGGAGATGGGGTGGTAGTTTGCAAGGACAGAGGGCCCAAGGGTGTATTTTTTGAGGGATAATGATGGCAGATCTGAAGGGGAGGGGGCAATACCTGAGGAGAGGGGTCCATTAGCAATATGAGCGAACAAGGGGCCCGGGAAGGAAGGGTGGGTGGTCCAAAGTTTGGTCAGAATAGCGTTGAGGGAACAGGAGGTGGGTCTCATGATCAAGCTGAGCTGGGAGACAGCAAGGCAGGAGGTGGCATACAATCTAGAGAAAGATGTGAGTTCAGGGCTAAGGCAGCAGAAAATATTAGGGGAAGTTTGGCCCCATGAGCTGGAGAAAAGAGAAGCAACAGAGGCAGCTGAATGAATAGTCTCGATTTTTGTGACAAGAACATCTATGAGTTCCTCAAACTGTTGTTGGAGGTGAGAAAGGGAGCGGCATGAGAGAGTGATTTAAGACGGTTGTCTGTGATGGAGAAGAGACACCAGAGGTTATCTTTGTAATTCAGAATGACCTTTAATTAGTGAACAGTTTTAACAATGGAAAACAGGACCTGATAACATTTTATGTGGTCCTACCAGATCAGGCAATGGATGATTAAACCAATTATCCACCATGGATGTTCAAATCGGTGTCCCATGGACTTAAGGGAGCAGAGATGAGGGGTATACCGAGGAATCACTAAGGATTAGAGAGAGTAATAGTTTTAATGGGACAAGGGCATCGAAGGTGGTGGAGAGGGCATCATTCAGCAGACCAGTAGCTACAGAAATGTCATGATAAATTGTGGGCCAAAGGCTAGATAGATGGGAAATTGAAGTAGCAGTGGTAAATGGCTTGAGGGAGAACTTTTTCCAGTGGCAAACACAGAAAGAAATGAGGCTGCAAGGAAAAGGTGAATGTGGGTGGAAAGCGATACGTGGAAATGGTGAGAGATTACCTTATCAGTGATAGCTACAATGAGAGTGCCTATACCACGTGAGATGGCAAAGTCGAGGGGGTTGCCATGAATATGAGTAGGAGAGTTTATATGAGGGAGAGATTTAGTGAGGAAAGGAGGGCAGTGAACTCAGAAGAGAGCTACAAGAGTTGAGATGAAGGTTGAATTCAGTTGAAAAGTCTCTCAGTGCAGACGGTATTAAAGGTGCTAACTTGAATCACAGGATCACAGATTTATTACAGCACAGAAGGAGGCCATTTAGTCTATCGTGTCAACACCAGCTCTCCAAATGAGCAATTCACCTAATGCCATGCCACTGTCTTTTCCCCGTAACCCTGCATATTCCTCCTTTTCAGATAACAGTCTAATTCCCTTTTGAATTCCTCGATTGAACCTGCCTGCGCCACACATTCAGGCAGTGCATTCCAGACCTTAACCACTTGCTGCATGAGAAAGTTTATCCTCATGGCACTTTTGCTTCTTTTGTCAATTACTTTAAAACTGTGCCCTCTCATTCTTGATCCTTTCAGGAATGGGAATAGTTTCTCTCTATCTACACTGTGCAGGCCCCTCATGATTTTGAATAACTCTATCAAATGTCCTGTCAGCCTTCTTTTCTCCATGGAAAACTGTCCCAACTTCTCCAATCTATCTTCATAACTGAAGTTCTTCATCCCCGCAACCATTCTCGTGAATCTTTTCTGTTCTCTCTCCAATGCCTTCACATCTTTCCTAAAGTGCGGTGCCCAGAACTGGATGCAATACTCCAGCTGAGGCCGAATCAGTGTTGTATACATGGTCAATATAACCTTCTTGCTCTGATACTCTATGCCCGAATTAATAAAGCCCAGGATACTGTATACTTTATTAACCGCTTTCTCAACCTGTCCTGCCACTTTCAATGACTTATGCATATATACCCCCAGGTCCTTCCACTACTGCAACCTCTTTAGAGTTGTACCCCTTATTTTATATTGTCTCTCATGTTCTTCCTACCAAAATGAATCACTTCACATTTCTTCACATAGAACTTCATCTGCCACTTGTCCACCAATTTCACCAACTTGTCTATGCCCTTTTGAAATTCTACACTCTCCTTCTCAGTTCACAATGCTTCCAAATTTCACATCATCTGCAAATTTTGAAATTGTACCCTGTACACCAAGGTCTGGTCATTTATATCAGGAAGAGTAAGGGTCCCAACACTGACCTCTTGAACTCCACTACAAACCTTCCTCCAGCCCGAAAAATATCCATTAACCACTAATCTCTCTTTCCTGTCACATAGCCAGTTTCATATCTATGTTGCTATGTTCCTTTTATTCCATGAGCTGTACCTTTATTCACAAGTCTGTTATGCGGCACTGTATCAACTGCTTTTTGGAAGTCCATGTACACCACATCAACAGTGCTGCCCTCATCAACCCTCTCTGTTACCTCATCAAAAAATTCCAGCAAGTTTGTTCAACATTTTCCCATACAACCTGTGCATGCTTTCCTTAATTAACCCTCATTTGTCCATGTGACTGTTAATTTTTTTCCCAAATTATTGTTTTGAGAAGTTTCCTCACCACCCATGTTAAACTGACTGGCCTGTAATTGCTGGGCTTATCTTTACATCCTTTTTTGAACAAGTGCGTAACATTTGCAATTCTCCTGTCCTCTGGTACCACCCATGCATCTAAGGAAAACTGGAAAATTATGGTCAGTGCTTCTGCAATTTCCACTCTCACTTCCCTCAGTATCCTTGGATACATCTCATCCGGCCCTAATGCTTTATCAACTTTAAGTATAGACAGCCTATCTAATACCTCCTCCTTATCAATTTTAAATCTTTCTAATGTATTAATTAGCTCCTCTTTCACCATGGCCTAAGTAGCATCTTCTTCCTCAGTAAAGACTTGGGTACATAATTGGCTAAGGGATATGAGGCAGAGAGTACTGCTGAGTAGGTGGTTTTCTGACTGGAGGAAAGTATGCAGTGGGGTCCCCTAGGGATCAGAACTAGGACCATTGCTTCTCTTGTTATATATTAATAACCTGGACTCAGGTATAGGTAGTACAATGTTGAAGTTTGTGAAAATACAAAATTTGGCATGATAATTGCAAACTTCAGGAGCCCATAGGGAGAATGGTGAAATAGGCAGATACATGGCAGATGCAATTTAATGTGGGTAAGATTTTTTATTTGTTCATGGGATGTGGGCGTCGCTGGCTAGGCCAGCTTTTATTGCCCATCCCTAATTGTCCTTGAGGAGGTGGTGGTGAGCTGCTTTCTTGAACCACTGTAGTCCATGTGGGGTAGGCACACCTACAGTGATGTTAGAAGGGAGTTTCAGGATTTTGACTCAGCAACAGTGAAGGAATGGCAATATAGTTCCAAATCAGAATGGTGTTGGCTTGGAGGGGAACTGACAGGTGGTGGTGTTCCCATGCATCTGCTACCCTTCTCCTTCTAGATAGAAGAAGTCGTGGGTTTGGAAGGTACTGTCTAAGGAGCCTTGGCGCGTTGCTGCAGTGCATCTTGCAGATGGTACACACTGCTGCCACTATACGTCGGTGGTGAAGAGAATGAATGTTTATGGATGGGGTGCCAATCAAGCAGGCTGCTTTGTCCTGGATGGTGTCGAGCTTCTTGAGTGTTGTTGGAGCAGCACCCATCCAGGCAAGTGAAGAGTATTCCATCACACTCCTGACTTGTGCCTTGGAGATGGTGAACAGGCTTTGAAGGGTCAGGAGGTGAGTTACTCACCGCAGGATTCCTAGCCTCTGACCTGCTCTGGTAGCCAAGTTATTTATATGGCTACTCCAGTTCAGTTTCTGCTCAATGGTAATCCCCAGGATGTTAATAGTGTGGGATTCAGCGATCGTAATGCCATTGAATGTCAAGGGAAGATGGTTAGATTCTCTCTTGTTTGAGATAGTCATTGCCTGGCACTTGTGTGATGCGAATGTTACTTGCCACTTATCAGCCCAAGCCTGGATATTGTCCAGGTCTTGCTGCATTTCTACACGGACTGCTTCAGTATCTGAGGAGTTGCGAATGGTGCTGAACATCGTGCAATCATCAGCAAACATCCTGACTTCTGACCTTATGATTGAAGGAAGGTCATTGATGAAGCAGCTGAAGATGGTTGGGCCTAGGACACTACCCTGAGGAACTCCTGCAATGATATCCTGGAGCTCAGATGATTGACCTCCAACAACCACAACCATCTTCCTTTGTGCTAGGTATGACTCCAACCAACAGAAAGTTTTCCCCCGATTCCCATTGACTCCAGTTTTGCTGGGGCTCCTTGATGCCATACTCAGTCAAATGCTGCCTTGATTTCAAAGGCAGTCACTCTCACCTCACCTCTTGAGTTTTGCTCTTTTGTCTATGTTTGATCCAAGGCTGTATGTCAGGAACTGAATGGCCCTGCTGGAACCCAAACTGAGCATCACTGAAAAGATTGTTGCTAAGCAAATGCTGCTTGATAGCATTGTCGACAACACCTTCCATCACTTTACTGATAATTGAGAGTAGGCTGATGGGGCAGTAATTGACTGGGTTGGATTTGTCCTGCTTTTTGTGTACAGGACATACCTGGGCAATTTTCCACATTGCCGGGTAGATGCCGGTGTTGTAGCTGTACTGGAACAGCTTGACTAGGGGCGCAGCAAGTTGTGGAGCACAGATCTTCAGTACTTTTGCCAGAATGTTGTCAGGGCCAATAGCCTTTGCAGTATCCAGTGCCTTTAGTTGTTTCTTGATGTCACGCGGAGTGAATCTGATTGGCTGAAGATTGGCATATGTGATGCTGGGGACATCAGGAGGAGGTCGAGTTGGATCATCCACTCGGCCCTTCTGACAGATGATTGTTGCAACAAAGTAATTCATGACAACGCTACTTCATCGGACAACGTCATCAGGATGCGCCGCGGTGCGCACATGCGCAGACGGTCTCATGCCCCCTGCGCATGCGCTGCGGTCCGACTTACCAGGACCGCTTTGCGCATGCGCAGACGACGCAGTACGCGCATACGCACACAGTCTCTTCATCTCTGCGCATGCGCTGCAGTCCGACCTGCCGGTCAGGTTGTGCACATGCGCAGATGACGTCATCGCGTTATTTCGTCTTCCTCGCCGACGCGCCTGTTTGGCCTCTGCGCATGCGTCAAAGCTTCAGCGCGACTTTTTGAAAGTGCAAGGAGGGGAGGTTTCGTCGGGCATTTTATCTGAATTATTTATTCGTTTTGGAGATTTGCTTCATTTTTATTTGACACAGGAGATTGTTCCAAGGTAAGTTGCTCTGCCTTTGTAAGTTGCTCTGAAAACATTTCCATTGTCTGGGCCACCGCATGTTCTCCAGTCCCTGTTGTGAGTTGCTCTGAAAACATTTCCATTGTCTGGGCCACTGCATGTTCTCCAGTCCCTGTTGTGAGTTGCTCTGAAAACATTTCCATTGTCTGGGCCACCGCATGCTCTCCAGTCCCTGTTGTGAGTTGCTCTGAAAACATTTCCATTGTCTGGGCCACCGCATGTTCTCCAGTCCCTGTTGTAAGTTGCTCTGAAAACATTTCCATTGTCTGGGCCACCGCATGTTCTCCAGTCCCTGTTGTGAGTTGCTCTGAAAACATTTCCATTGTCTGGGCCACCGCATGTTCTCCAGTCCCTGTTGTGAGTTGCTCTGAAAACATTTCCATTGTCTGGGCCACTGCATGTTCTCCAGTCCCTGTTGTGAGTTGCTCTGAAAACATTTCCATTGTCTGGGCCACTGCATGTTCTCCAGTCCCTGTTGTGAGTTGCTCTGAAAACATTTCCATTGTCTGGGCCACCACATGTTCTCCAGTCCCTGTTGTAAGTTGCTCTGAAAACATTTCCATTGTCTGGGCCACCGCATGTTCTCCAGTCCCTGTTGTGAGTTGCTCTGAAAACATTTCCATTGTCTGGGCCACCGCATGTTCTCCAGTCCCTGTTGTGAGTTGCTCTGAAAACATTTCCATTGTCTGGGCCACCACATGTTCTCCAGTCCCTGTTGTGAGTTGCTCTGAAAACATTTCCATTGTCTGGGCCACCGCATGTTCTCCAGCCCCTGTTGTAAGTTGCTCTGAAAACATTTCCATTGTCTGGGCCACCGCATGTAGCAGGATGAAGGCACAGTGACTGTGATTTCTGGCGCCAAACAGTACACACTGCAGATACATGATGGCCAGGCTACCTGCAGCTGCATCTTCTCCATTCAGACTTTGTTGCCCTGCAAACATGCTGTTGTTGTGCAGAGGCATCTGGGTCTGCCTTTGGACAGGCTCGCCCCCAATTGTCGCTGGCGTGCATCTCAGACACCAACGACGACAGGCATGGCTGCTGCCATTGTGATTACAGAGGAACAGCCAAGGCCCCTCAGCCACAATGAAAAATACCGCTTGCTTTCAGATCAATTGTACCAGCTACAACAGGCCGTTCTGCAGAGTGGAACGGCAGCATTCATGAGGAGACTGGACTGGCTGCGGCAACAGACTCTCCGCTGGCAGCAAGGACTGGCTGATGAGATGGAGCCATTTACTATGCCCAACAATTGCCCGGAAGCACCTTCGGATGGAGGTGGCCGCACGCTGGACATCAGTCACGTGTCGCAAACCCTGGATCCTGAGCGTCTCACCCCCTGGCCTAATGATCTGATGGACCATACATATGCCTACCTGTTCAAATCTCCACTTCCCCTACCTGCGGTACCCTCTCCTTGCTGCTCAGTTACACAGTCACCTGCTCCTACACCCATCAGGGCAGTGCTCATGGGCACACAGTCACCTGCTCCTACACCCATCAGGGCAGTGCACATGGACACACAGCTACCTGCTCCTACACCCATCAGGGCAGTGCTCATGGACACACAGCCACCTGTTACCCCATCCGACGTTGAAACAACCATGCAGAGCCTTGTGAGACTCCGCAATTGCCAGTTGCTGCCTGTCAAGCAGAGAGGGCGTCCAAAGGGGTCAAGCACTTGGGGAACATTCAGCAAGAAGAGACTGAGCACTAAAAGAAACAAGCATGCCGTGTCCAGTGGTAGCAGAAATGTGAATGCTCTTGCTGTGAACACAACTGGTGATAGTAGTATGAGAATTAGAATATTACAGCGCAGTACAGGCCCTTCGGCCCTCGATGTTGCGCCGATCATCTGACCTACACTATTCCATTTACATCCATATGTCTATCCAATGACCACTTAAATGCCCTTAAAGTTGGCGAGTCTACTACTGTTGCAGGCAGGGCGTTCCACGCCCCTACTACTCTCTGCGTAAAGAAACTACCTCTGACATCTGTCCTATATCTTTCACCCCTCAACTTAAAGCTATGTCCCCTCGTGTTTGCCATCCTCATCCGAGGAAAAAGACTCTCACTATCCACCCTATCTAACCCTCTGATTATCTTATATGTCTCTATTAAGTCACCTCTCCTCCTCCTTCTCTCTAACGAAAACAACCCCAAGTCCCTCAGCCTTTCCTCGTAAGACCTTCCTTCCATACCAGGCAACATCCTAGTAAATCTCCTCTGCACCCTTTCCAAAGCTTCCACATCCTTCCTATAATGCGGTGACCAGAACTGCACGCAATACTCAAGGTGCGGCCTCACCAGAGTTTTGTACAGCTGCATCATGACCTCGTGGCTCCGAAACTCGATCCCCCTACTAATAAAGGCTAACACACCATATGCCTTCTTAACAGCCCTATTAACCTGGGTAGCAACTTTCAGGGATTTATGTACCTGGATACCAAGATCTCTCTGCTCATCTACACTACCAAGAATCTTCCCATTAGCCCAGTACTCTGCATTCCTGTTACTCCTTCCAAAGTGAATCACCTCACACTTCTCCGCATTAAACTCCATTTGCCATCTCTCAGCCCAGCTCTGCAGCCTATCTATGTCCCTCTGTACCCTACAACACCCTTCGACACTATCCACAACTCCACCGACCTTCGTGTCATCCGCAAATTTACTAACCCACCCTTCTACACCCTCATCCAGGTCGTTTATAAAAATGACAAACAGCAGTGGCCCCAAAACAGAACCTTGCGGTACACCACTAGTAACTAAACTCCAGGATGAACATTTGCCATCAACCACCACCCTCTGTCTTCTTTCAGCTAGCCAATTTCTGATCCAAAGCTCTAAATCACCTTCAACCCCATACTTCCGTATTTTCTGCAATAGCCTACCGTGGGGAACCTTATCAAACGCCTTACTGAAATCCATATACACCACATCCACGGCTTTACCCTCATCCACCTGTTTGGTCACCTTCTCGAAAAACTCAATAAGGTTTGTGAGGCACGACCTACCTTTCACAAAACCGTGCTGACTATCGCAAATGAACTTATTCTTTTCAAGATGATTATAAATCCTGTCTCTTATAACCTTTTCCAACATTTTACCCACAACCGAAGTAAGGCTCACAGGTCTATAATTACCAGGGCTGTCTCTACTCCCCTTCTTGAACAAGGGGACAACATTTGCTATCCTCCAGTCCTCCGGCACTACTCCTGTCGACAATGACGACATAAAGATCAACAACAACGGCTCTGCAATCTCCTCCCTGGCTTCCCAGAGAATCCTAGGATAAATCCCATCTGGCCCAGGGGACTTATCTATTTTCACTCTTTCCAAAATTGCTAACACCTCCTCCTTGTGAATCTCAATCCCATCTAGCCTAGTAGGCTGTATCTCAGTAATCTCCTCGGCAACATTTTCTTTTTCTACTGTAAATACTGACGAAAAATATTCATTTAACGCTTCCCCTATCTCCTCTGATTCCGCACACAACTTCCCACTACTATCCTTGATTGGCCCTGTTCTAACTCTTATCATTCTTTTATTCCTGATATACCTATAGAAAGCCTTAGGGTTTTCTTTGATCCTATCCGCCAATGACTTCTCGTGTCCTCTCCTTGCTCTTCTTAGCCCTCCCTTTAGATCCTTCCTGGCTAGCTTGTAACTCTCAAGCGCCCTAACTGAGCCTTCACGTCTCATCCTAACATAAGCCGCCCTCTTCCTCTTGACAAGCGCTTCAACTTCTTTAGTAAACCACGGCTCCCTCGCTCGACAACTTCCTGCCTGCCTGACAGGTACATACTTATCAAGGACACGCAGTAGCTGCTCCTTGAATAAGCTCCACATTTCGATTGTGCCCATCCCCTGCAGTTTCCTTCCCCATCCTACACATCCTAAATCTTGCCTAATCGCGTCATAATTTCCTTTCCCCCAGCTATAATTCTTGCCCTGCAGTATATACCTGTCCCTGCCCATCGCTAAGGTAAACCTAACCGAATTGTGATCACTATCACCAAAGTGCTCACCTACATCTAAATCGAACACCTGGCCGGGTTCATTACCCAGTACCAAATCCAATGTGGCATCGCCCCTGGTTGGCCTGTCCACATACTGTGTCAGAAAACCCTCCTGCACACACTGGACAAAAACAGACCCATCTAAAGTACTCGAACTATAGTATTTCCAGTCAATATTTGGAAAGTTAAAGTCCCCCATAACCACTACCCTGTTACTCTCGCTCCTGTCGAGAATCATCTTCGCTATCCTTTCCTCTACATCTCTGGAACTATTCGGAGGTCTATAGAAAACTCCCAACAGGGTGACCTCTCCTCTCCTGTTTCTAACCTCGGCCCATACTACCTCAGTAGACGAGTCCTCAAACGTCCTTTCTGCCGCTGTAATACTTTCCTTGATTAACAATGCCACACCCCCCCCTCTTTTACCCTCTTCTCTGTTCTTACTGAAACATCTAAATCCCGGAACCTGCAACATCCATTCCTGCCCCTGTTCTACCCATGTCTCTGAAATGGCCACAACATCAGGATCCCAGGTACCAACCCATGCTGCAAGCTCACCCACCTTATTCCGGATGCTCCTGGCGTTGAAGTAGACACACTTTAAACCAAGTTCTTGCTTGCCAGTGCCCTCTTGCGTCCCTGTAACCTTATCCCCTACCTCACTACTCTCAACAGCCTGTACACTGGAACTACAATTTAGGTTCCCATTCCCCTGCTGATTTAGTTTAAACCCCCCCGAAGAGCACTAACAAATCTCCCCCCCCAGGATATTGGTACCCCTCTGGTTCAGGTGAAGACCATCCTGTTTGTAGAGGTCCCACCTACCCCAGAAAGAGCCCCAATTATCCAGGAAACCAAAACCCTCCCTCCTACACCATCCCTGCAGCCACGTGTTCAACTCCTCTCTCTCCCTATTCCTCTCTTCGCTAGCACGTGGCACAGGCAACAACCCAGAGATAACAACTCTGGTTGTTCTCGCTCTAAGCTTCCACCCTAGCTCCCTGAATTTCTGCCTTAAATCCCCATCTCTCTTCCTACCTATGTCGTTGGTGCCTATGTGGACCACGACTTGGGGGTGCTCCCCCTCCCCCTTAAGGATCCCAAAAACACGATCGGAGACATCACGTACCCTGGCACCTGGGAGGCAACACACCAACCGTGAGTCTCTCTCGTTCCCACAGAACCTCCTATCTGTTCCCCTAACTATGGAGTCCCCAATGACTAATGCTCTGCTCCTCTTCCCTTTTCCCTTCTGAGCAACAGGGACAGACTCTGTGCCAGAGACCTGCACCCCATTGCTTACCCCTGGTAAGTCGTCCCCCCCAACAGTATCCAAAACGGTATACCTGTTGTTGAGGGAAATGGCCACAGGGGATCCCTGCACTGCCTGCTGGTTCCCTTTCCTTCCCCTGACGGTAACCCATCTACCTACTTCTTTTACCTGAGGTGTGACTGCCTCCCTATAACTCCTGTCAATAATCCCCTCCGCCTCCCGAATGATCCGAAGTTCATCCAGCTCCAGCTCCAGTTCCCTAACGCGGTCTGCGAGGAGCTGGAGTTGGGTGCACTTCCCGCAGATGCAGTCAGCAGGGACACTCTTGGCGACCCCTACCTCCCACATTCTGCAGGATTAAATGGGAATGGATGGAAAGACGCACGAGTAACATAACCGCTGGCAGGGAACTGCTGGGCTAAATGGCCAGCTTTATGTTCATAGCCCAAAAGAAATGTGCTTCTTTTCCAGCACCCTCACATCATTCATGTTTTCCCTGAGAGCAGCATTGAACCATCACGAGATAGGGGCAGTAACATCATCCTGACTCCTACAGCTGAGGTGGGTACTAAGTGATTCATTGGCAGTGTTATCAGTACATGCCTTTACCGCAGAACACAAAGCATGCTCAACAGTAATATCATTGGAGGGAGGGAAGCTCTGACACTGATGTTCTTTCCTTATTTCCTTTCATGTAAAACGTGCCCTTGAGAAAACAATCCTTGACACTTAAGGACGGCATTCAAGCAAAGGAGGCAGTGCGGGAGAGGACGCAAGGATATGCTGATTCCTGCATCTGAGGTGGGTAATAAGTGCTTCATTGGCGACGTTATCAATTGGTGCCTTCACTGCAGAACTTAAAAAGGTGTGCGCAACAGTAATTTCAGTGGATGGAGGGAGGCAAGCTCTGACGCTGATTTGCTTTATTTCTTTTCATGTAAAACATGCCGTCGAGAAAACAATCCTTGAGACTTAAGGTCAGCATTCAAGCAACGAAGGCAACTAGATCATGCTGCGGAGCTCATCACGATGTGGAAAGGAACATTGCATTTATGGATGAATTGGGAATGCACATTGGGATGCACTTGGGGAACATTCACCAAGAATAGACTGAGCTCAGACTCTTGTGACTTTGCCTTCTTCACATGACAATACAGTAGTGGAATAGAGAGCCAAACGTTTATTCATCACAAGGCTCTCCAGGAACAATCTCTTTAGCTGTGCATCGCAGAGACTCGGCCTGTCTGTCTAACAGGAATGCTGGACACAACACTCATGTATCCATGCACAGCTGTTCCTCGGATACTTAATGAACTTAATAAAACTTTTCAATAATTAAACCCAGAATTGTTGAGGTTTTGTTTTGCATGCTATTTCCCCGACTTTGCAACTGCACTTCAGATATTCAACTACGGTGGGGGGGTAGAGGGAGGGGTGGGTGAAGAGGGGGAGGGGTGGAGAGTGCGGGGAGGGGTGGGGAGAGGGAGCACGCAGAATGCAGGGACCAAACAGTTGCAATGCCTGAAGTACTGAGGAGAAGTAGAGAAAGCAACTGGGTAGGGGAGAAAGCAACTGGATTGGGCATCCGCAGCTGGAGGGAACGGCTGAATGGAGTGGGCCGGAAGGAAGAGGCCGTAGAGAGCCGCGGGGATCGAGCGTGCGAAGACCTTGGTGTCACCGGGTCCAGGGACTGGCCAGTAAGTCTTTTGCTGTTGTGTTTATGGCGCATGCACAGAAAAAGGCGCTCCTCTTCCGTTCCGCTGCTCCCCCCCCCCCACCCCCACTCTCTCCCCTTCCTCCCTCTCCCCCCCTCCCTCTTTCACCCCCTCCCCCTTTCTCTCCCTCTTTCTCCCCTCTCCCTCTTTCTCCCCCCCTCCCTCTCCCTCCCCCCTCCCTCTCCCTCTTTCTCCCCCCCTCCCTCTTTCTCCCCCTCTCCCCTCCCTCTTTCTCCCCCCCTCCCTCTTTCTCCCCCCTCCCTCTCCCTCCCCCCCCTCCCCAGCACCGCTACCGCTGGTCTCCCCGCGCTGCTCTCCCCGGCCCCCGCGCTGCTGTCCCCGGCCCCCGCGCTGCTCTCCCCGGCCCCCGCGCTGCTCTCCCCGGCCCCCGCGCTGCTGTCCCCGGCCCCCGCGCTGATCTCCCCGGCCCCCGCGCTGCTCTCCCCGGCCCCCGCGCTGATCTCCCCGGCCCCCGCGCTGCTCTCCCCGGCCCCCGCGCTGCTGTCCCCGGCCCCCGCGCTGATCTCCCCGGCCCCCGCGCTGATCTCCCCGGCCCCCGCGCTGCTCTCCCCGGCCCCCGCGCTGATCTTCCCGGCCCCCGCGCTGCTTTCCCCGGCCCACTCCACTCTCTCACTCCAGCCATTGTATTCTGCCATGTGTTTGTTAGGTTTCATCTCTGTGATTTTTTGAGCAGCGCCATCTTTAGTCCTGGCAGCTGCTACAGTCGCAGGCTGTGACGTTTTCGTGGCACATGCTGTATCTGCGCACGTGCCAAAACAGCGCCACCTACCGATCGCGTTGTCAACAATTGCGGTCTTGTTGCAAATGCTTCAGCCTCTTGTGAATTAAAACAGCATGGAGAGGCAGTATAATCTAAATGGTGCTATTTTGATGTGGTTACAAGGCAAAGGGACCTAGGGGTCCTGATTCAAAATCTTTGAAGGTAGAAAAGGAAGTTGATAAGATGGTTAATATAGTGGCATTGTAAATAGTGGTATCTAATATAAAAACAAGAATGTCATATCAATCTCTGATTAGGCCTCAGCTGGAGCATTGTGTACAGTTTTTCAGTCATTCTTGGGATGTGAACATCGCTGGCTAGGCCAGCATTTATTGCCCATCCCTATTTGCCCTTGAGAAGGTGGTGGTGAGCTGCCTTTCTTGAACCACTACAGTCCATGTGGGGTAGGCACACCCACAGTGCTGTTAGGGTGTTCCAGGATTTTGACCCGGTGACAGTGAAGGAACAGCGATGTAGTTCCAAGTCAGGATGGTGTGTGACTTGGAGGGGAACTTGCACGTGGTTCTGTTCCCAAGCATCTGTTGCCCTTTTTCTTCCAGGTGGTAAAGGTCACAGGTTTGGAAGATGTTGTCGAAGGAGCCTTGGTGAGTTGCTGAAGTGCACCTTGTAGATGGTACCCACTCCCGCCATTGTGTACCGGTGGTGGAGAGAGTGAATGTTTAAGGTGGTGAATGAGATGCCGATCAAGCAGGCTGCTTTGTCCTGGATGGTGTCAACCTTGTTAATACTCATCCAGGCAAGTGGAGAGTATTCCATTACACTCCTCACTTGTGCATTGTAGATGGTGGACTGACTCTGGGGAGTCAGGAGGTGAGTTGCTCACCACAGAATTCCCACCCTCTGCCTTGCTCTTAGAGCCACAGTATTTATGTGACTGGTCCAGTTAACTTTCTGGTCAATGGTCATCCCCAGGATGCAGATGGTGAGGGGATTCAGTGATGGTATTGCTGTTGAATGTGAAGGGGAAATGCTTAGGTTCTCTCTCACTGGAGATGGTCATTGCCTGGCACTTGTGTGGCATGAATGTTACTTGCCACTTATCAGCCCAAACCTGAATGTTGTCCAGGACTTCCAGCCTGCAGGCACAGACTGCTTCATTATCTGAGGAGTCACAAATGCAACAGAACACCATGCAATCATAAGCGAACATCCCCACTTCTGACCTTATGATGAAGGAAAGGTCATTGATGAAGCAGCTGAAGATGGTTGGGTCTCGGGCACTACCCTGAGGAACTCCTGCAGTGATGTCCTGGGACTGAGATGATTGGCCTCCAACAGCCACAATCATCTTCCTTTGCGCTAGGTATGAATCCAACCAGCGGAGGGTTTTCCCCCAATTCTCATTGACTTCAGTTTTACTAGAGCTCCTTGATACCACATTCGGTCAAATGCTGCCTTGATGTCAAGGGCAGTCACTCTCACCTCACCTCTTGAATTCAGCTCTTTTGTTCATGTTTGGACCAAGGCTGTAATGAGGCCTGGAGCTGAGTGGTTCTGACCGATCCCTAACTGAGTGTTGGTGAGCAGCTTCTTACTGAGGAAATGTCACTTCATAGCACTGTTGGCAACACCTTCCATCACTTTGCTAATGATTAAGAGTAGACTGAGGAGGCGGTAATTGGCTGGAATGGATTTGTCCTGCTTTGTGTGGACAGGACATACCTGGGCAATATTTAGCATTGTCAGGTAGATGTCAGTGTTATATTGGAACTGGAACAGCTTGGTTCGTTCTTGAGCACAAGCCTTCAGCACTACAGCTGGATGTTATCAGGGCCCATAGCCTTTTCTCTGTCCAATGCGATCAGCCATTTCTTGATATCACGTAGAGTGAATCAAATTTGCTGAAGACTGGCATCTGTGATGCTGGGAACCTCAGGAGGAGGCCGAGATGGATCATCCACTCAGCACTTCTGGCTGAAAATGCTTCAGCTTTGTCTTTTGCACTGATGTGCTGGGCTCTGCCATCATTGAGGATGGGGATGTTTGTGGAGCTTCCTCCTCCCGTTAGTTGTTTAATTGTCTACTGCCATTCACGACTGGATATGGCAGGACTGCAGACCGTTGATCTGATCCTTTGGTTGTAGGATTGCTTAGCTCGGTCAATAGCATGGTGCTTCTGCTGTTTAGCTTATAGCCCTGTGTTGTAGCTTCACTAGGTTAGTACCTCATTTTTAGGTATGGCTGGTTCTGCTCCTGGCACGCTCTCTTACACTCCTCATTGAAGCAAGGTTAGTCCCTTGGCTTGATGCTAATAGTAGAGCGAGGGATAGGCCAGACCATGACGTTGTAGATTGCTGATGGCCCACAGCACCTCATGGATGCCCAACTTTAATAGTCAGTGAGACAGCTCTCCCAATTTTGGCACACGTACCAGATGTTAGCGAAGGCACTTTACAGGGTCGACTGGGCTGTGTGTGCCTTTGTCATATCTGTGCCGAGGTCAATGCCAGTGGTCCATCCTGTTTTATTCTTATTTGACGCTTCCATAGCATTTGAATACAACTGAGTGGCTTCTTACGCCAATTCAGAGGGCAGTCGTTGCTCTGGGTCTGGAGTCACAGGTCGGCCTTTCTTCCTTCCCTAACAAAGGAATGTCACAAATGTACATTAGTGAATCAGATAGAATTTTTCAAAAATGCAGGAGTTTCATGACCACTATTACTGAAATGAGCTTTTTATTCCAGATTTATTAATTGAATTTCAATTCTACCAGCCCCCATCATTGGATTTGAACTCATGTCACCAGGTGACCAGTCCAGCCTGTAAATTACTAGCAAGAACATTATCACTTGGCCAAAACATTGGAATAACTTTTCTTGTCTTGTTTGAATATTGTCATGGGATCTCTGTTTACCATGTCATCCAAAGGTACTCCCCCAGTACTACACTGAAATGTCAATCTGGAATATGCGGTCAACAGTTTGGAGGGGACCTTGCACCCACAATGTCAGAAGCGAGAGCACTACCACTGAGCCAAGGCTGTCAGCCTGGAAGTCACAAAATACTAATGAGAATCAGTAATGTCATTGACAACTGTTGCCCAAAGTTTGCTTGATTTCCTTTGGAGGTTGGAGAGGAGCTAAATTGGCCTTTTTTATTTTACACTGCTTCTTTTGCTTCTCCTTGGAGATTGTACAACTGGGAGAGTGGGTGGAATGGGATTGAGGGTTTGTGTAGCTAACATCAGATCAGAATTTGACAAGCTCAGGGTTTCCTTATACTTTTCTTTATTTGTTCACAGAGCTGCAATTAGTTTATTTCTTTGTGAATTATTTTTTTTGCATTGAAATAAATCTTTACGTTTATTTTTTCAGAATCAAAATAATGCGGATGCTGGAAATCTGAAATCAAAACTGAAAATGCAGGAAAAAAATAAGCAGGCAAAGCAGCATCTGTGGAGAGAGAACAAAAGTTGACATTTCAGGTTGATGACCTTTCATTGGAACTGGAAAATGTTGGGGATGTAACAGGTTTTAAGTAAGCACAAAGGCAGGGAAAGCAGTGGGGGAGAGGAAAGAACAAAAGGGAAAGTCTGTGATAGGGAGTAAGGTAGGAGAGATTAAATGACAGAATGATGATGGATGCAAGGCAAAAGGAGATGGTAATGGGACAAGTAAAGAAACAAAAAATTGGTCCAGAGGAGGTCTAAATGGCAATAGCAGAATCATCAACAATGCCTTCCGAAAAAAATGGATCAATGTTTATAATCTGAAATTGTTGAACTCAATGTTGAAACGGGAAGGCTGTAAAGTGCGTAAATAAAAGATGAGGTGCTATTCCTCGAGATCCTGAGAGAAAACTGTATTGTGAGCAGCAAATACAGAATATTAGATTGAAAGAGGTACTGTTACGACCAGGTGAGAAAGGTGGCTAGGGGTCTTTTACTGTCTTCACCTGGTCTTATTGTAACAGGGTTTAATTTTAAACACATTACGTTTTGAGCTCCCCCTTTGGTGAATCCTTGTTCAGCACTTTCCAATTATAAGGCAAAGGAATGAGCATAAAAAGGCTTTCTTAGGTTTAAAGAAGAAAAGTGAAATTTATTAAACCTTAAACTTAAACTCTAATATGGGGTTAATGCCTACAGATATACGACATGCCCACAATAGCATGCACATGCGATTCACACATGCAAATAGGGACAGAAAATAGAAGAAAAATAAAATGGAGAGGTTTGAGGCAATATCAGAAGAGTTTATTGGTTACTGTGTTTTGAGCTCACTGTAGTTCTTTTGTCAGTAGTCTTGTTTTTCGTTGGGGCCCAGTATTCTTCTTAAACCCTGTTCACTATAGGAGACATTTCTCTCTTGGGGTTCATGTGTCTTCAATGGTTTCCAAAGCTGGTGAGAGCGAGATGAGAGAAGATAGGAGAGAAGTGTTCTCAGTCCAGAAGAAAACAACCTTCTGAGTTTTAACCCTGTGGCCAGCTCAAATTAAAAAAACTTCAACAGTCAGCCAGTCATGTGACTAAACTGGCCTGACCACGTCTGTTTGTGTATTCGGCTATCTTAGTAGTTAACTTGGAATGCTTTAATGTCTGGTAATCAAAAGGCCATTGTGGATTAAATTGGAGCAGGGAATAGCCCCTTTGCCCTTTGAAGTACTGTCCGTTAATATGCTAATGTCTCTCTCCAGTCAAAGTCTCCAATTGTTTTTAATGCAAGTTCTTTCTTCACCAACTACTGTTTAAAATCAATGTTCAAGTGGCAAAATTAATTTTCCTCATTCTTGGAAAGTGGTGGCTTGCCTGACAGGTACACTGTTTCACCTGGAAGAAGTGTTTGTGACCATGGATGATGGGAAGAGAGGAGCACCTCTTGAACTTGCATGGGAAAGTGCTGTAGGAAAAGGAATGGATGGTGGGGATCATTGAAGAATTGACAAGGGTGTCACGGAGGGAGCAGTCTCTGCAGAATGCCGAAAGGGGAGGGGAAGATGTGTTTGGTGGTGGCATCACGCTGGAGATGGTGGAAATGGTGGAGGATGATCTGTTGAAGGCTGATGAGATGGAATGTGAAGACAAGAGGAACCCTATTTTAGTTCTGGCAGATGGGGGGAGTGAGAGCAGAAATGTGGGAAATACGGTCGAGGGTCCTGTCAACCAAGTTGGAGGAAAATCCTCAATTGAGGAAAATAAAAGGCATATTGGAAGAAGTGGCATGGAGGTGGCATCATCAGAACAGATGAAATGCAGAAACCGGGGGAAAGGAATAGAGTCATTACAAGGAGCAGGGTAGGAGGAACTGTAAACAAGGTAGCTGTGGGAGTCAGTGGACTTACAGTGGCCGACACATTACCTCCAGAAATGGAAATAGCAAAGTTGAGGGAGGGAAGGGAAGAGTTGGAGATGGACAATGTGAAGGTGAAGGAAACGTGAAATTGGAAGCAAAGTTGATGAAATTTTCCAGTTCGGATGAGAACAAGAAATGGTTCTAATACACTCATCTCTGTACCGGAAAAATGGGTGAGGGAAGAGACCTGAATAGCACTGCAACAAAGAATGTTCCACATTTCCCGTAAATTGCAAGCAAAGCTAGGAACCATATGGGTTCCCATGACAACACCTTTTAGTTGGAGGAAGTGACTGAAGTCAAAGGAGAAGTTGTTCGATGCTGAACAAATTCAGTCAGGCAGAGGAGAGTGGTGCTAGATGGGGATTGATTGGGCCTCCATTCAAGGAAGGAGAGAAGAGCCCTCAAACCATCCCATTCCAACTCTGACCTCTCTGTTCTCAGCCTTCTACACTATTCCAATGAAGCTCAATGCAAGCTTGAAGAACAGCACATCTTTCAATTATGCACTTTACAAACTTATGGACTCAACATTTCGATCAACAATTTCAGATCATAAACACTGCTCCCATTTTGTCAGACAGCAGCTTTTGGTAATGATTCTGCTATTCTCATTTACACCCCCTCTAGACCCATCTTCTGTTTCTTCACTTGTCCCATTACTATTCCATTTTGCCTTGCACCATCATCCCTTTTGTTGTTTAATCTCTCCTGCCTTCCAGACTATCAGACACCTTCCCTTTTGTTCTATGCCCCCCATCATCTTTCCCTGCCTCTGCACTTTCTTAAAACCTGTTACATCCCTAACTTTTCCCAGTTCTGATCAAAGGTAAACTAAAATGTCAGAGGGAATTTTTACCTGCAAGGGGGTGGGGGTGAGTGTCAGTGCATGCGGGGGGGCTAAGACATTAAAAAATGCCAGTGTGCCAAAAAATCAACATGACCCCTCTGAAATTCGGATTTAAGCACTGCGTTTTTCAAGGCATGTGGGAAACCACATGGAACAGGCATGCCAGCAATTATCATAGGTAAAGTGGCAATTCATTGAAGATTTACCCCTGCATTCTGGCTTTAACTGCCAGCACATGGGTTCTCTGGGCTGTATGAAACTCTCCAGAGTCAACAAGGTGAGTGTGCAGCAGCAAGTGACAGGGCTGTGAAATTTACCAACTGAAGGGCCTTGAAATACTGAACGAACAGTAGCTGCTTCCTTTCCTGTGAAAAGTTTTTGTTCATAGGGTGTTTGGGATCGAAATGCAACACTGTACCAATGTGCCTTCTGGCTTGCCGTAGTCATGTGACCTCTACCGTGAGGTACTCTGACCAGGGGCAGCCATTACAGTCAGTTTCAATAAAGACTCAGTATGCACCAGACTGGTGTCCTGTGAGCTCGTAACATGGTGTCAGGAGTGGAGCTGAGGTGAGTGGTGACGAGCTGCTTAGAAGCACAGCTACGGAATAAAGTCCACAGGAATGGTCAGAGGTGTGAAAACCTGCTAAAAGTCACAGGAAGCCACAAAAAAAAGAACAAAGAAACAGCTGAAAGCACAGGGTAAGACAATGGCTGCACATTTTCCTCTGCCTGGACCGGTGTAAATGAAAGGGGATATGAAACAGAACTGGCAGTTTTTCCACTTGCAATGGCAAAATTACGAAATTGCAACAGTTTTAATTAACAAACCAGAGCAGCCGCAAGTAGCTACACTTTTACCACTGTTGGGGGGAAACTGTTACAAAGCGTATTCTATCCTAAATCTCTCTGAACAACAAAAAAAAAGACAGCTGAAATTTTGAAAGCCTTGAAGATACACTTTGAACCCCAAGCAAACGTAACCTAGGAATGGTATGTGTTCAATATTAGGGCCCAAGATGGAAAAGAGTCCATTGATCAATATGTGACAGCATTAACACAGCTCGCCGAATCCTGTGAATTTGCGCAACTAAAAGATGATCTAATTGAAGACAGGATTGTATTAGGTATAAGAGATCCCACAGTGAGAGCATGTCTACTGAGAGAAGACAAACTTACTCTCAGCGAAGCGATTGACATGTGCAGAAGTGCTGAAGTTGTAAATCAGCAGCTAGACATATTCATGGCAGAACAGACCAAGCCTTGCATTATGCTGATAGACATATCAAGCCAAGAGGGCAGAAAGATCACAGACAAAGGGCAGGATGCAAATGCTGCTGGGGATACCACGATCTGTAAAATAAGGCGTGTCCAGTGTGGGGGAAGCAGTGTTCTCACTGCAAGAAGCAGAATCATTTTGCACACAAGTGTTTGTCCAGAATGAAGCGCAATAAGCAGGTATGGATGGCCACTGGAGAGATATCAGCTGAAGATTCTGACAAATCATTATACAGCAAACAACAGGTTGGTTCAGTCAGGTCAATAGGTGATAAATGGTTTGTGGCTGTTGGAATGATGACTGAAGAAGGAGAATATCAAGTCAACATAAAGTCTCAGATAGACACTGGTGCGTCATGCAACATCATGACCTTTACAGACCTGTGCAAAGTGGCTCAACATGGCGATCCAAAAATGAAGCCTTCAGAAGTAAGGTTGAGGCTATATGATGGCACCAGACTAGTGCCGAGAGGACAAGTTACTCTGAGAACCCAATAAAATGGCAAGAATGAAGATCTGGAGTTCCAAATCATAGACGGCAAGTAAAAGCCACTCATCTCAGCTGAAGCAAGTCTAAAGCTTGGACTGGTAACCCTCAACGTTCAAAAAGAGATTTGCAATGTGTCACAGTGCACTAAATCATTGACTGCGGAACAGATCCTAGAGGAGTACAATGATGTATTTACAGGTTTCGGATGTCTTCCCGGAGAATATCATTTCGAAGTAGATGAGAGGGTAAGACCAATTCAGCTGAGGAAAGTTCCAGCCGCCCTCAAGGTCAGCCTGAAAGACAAGATAGAAGAGCTGGAATAGAAGTGAGTAATCCAGAAAGTGACAACCCCTACAGAATGGATTAGCAGCATGGTAGATGTGAAACAACCAAGAAAGCTGACAGTATGCATCTACCCAACGGATCTAAATAAAGCTCTGAAGAGATCTCACTACCCCATGCCAACCATCGAAGGAATTTTGCCATAACTTGCAAAGGCAAACACCTTCACTACACTAGATACGAAGGATGGTTACTGGCAAGTAAAGCTGGATGAAAGCAGCAGCTTTCTAACCACATTCTGGACGCCGTTCAGGAGATACAGATGGTTACGCGTGTCGTTTGGCATTTCCATGGCTCCAGAGGAGTATCAACGCAGACAGCATGAGATAGTTAGTGTGGAAGCTATAGTGGATGATCTGCTAGTTTATGGATGCGGAGACTCAATGCAAGAAGCCATTGCTGACCACGATCAAAAACTAGTGCGACTGCTGGACAGAGCTCGCCAGATGAACCTGAAGCTGAACAAGAAAAAATTGCAATTAAAGATGCCCGAGGTCATGTAGTGACAGCAAAAGGTCTTCGCCCAGATCCTGAAAATGAGAGAGCAGTAGCAGCGATGGGGCAACCAACAGATGTAAAAGCAGTGCAACGCTTTGTTGGATTTGTCAACTGTTTAGTAAAATTCTTGACCAATCTGTCGTTGGTGTGTGAATCATTACGCCAACTCATTGCCAAGGATGTGCAGTGGTACTGGAGCACAGAACAAGAAGCAGCATTCAATAAATCAAGAAACTAGTAATGACAACGCCAGTGTTGAAATACTATGACGTAAATGATGAAATCACCCTGCAGTGTGACGCCAGCGAGACAGGACTCAGAGCAACCCTAATGCAGCAAGAACAATCGGTTGTATTTGCATTCAGGACGCTAACACAAATGGAACGACACTATGCTCAGATCAAGAAAGAGTGTCTGGCCATTGTCTTTGCTTGTGAACATTTTCATCAATACCTACTTGGAAGAGACAAAATGAAAGTTGAGTTTGACCACAAGCCACTACTATCTGCCCCAAAGCATCTGCAAAGGATGGTACTCTGGTTGCAGAGACATCATCTTGATGTGACATACAAGCAAGGGAAACAGATGTACATCGCTGACATGCTGTCAAGAGCAACACTCCCTATGAAGACAGAGTGTGAAATCTTCAGGTCCAACGTGAAGCTGCAGCTCGACATGCTCTGGAGGTCATCAACACAGCAATGATATTGAATCTGACAGAGTGCGCCTTGCTCAAATCAAGCAAACTATCCAATAAGATCCAACTCTACAAGTGTTGCAAGAAGTAGTGATGAAAGGATGAAAGCATCAAGGACACTCTGTGGTCGCAAAAGCATATTGGGCTTACAGAGATGAATTGACAGCCCAAGATGGCATCTTGTACAAAGGAAATAGAGTCATTATCCTTAAACAGTTGAGAGGAAAGATGCTGAAGCACATCCATGCAAGCTACCAAGGAAATGAGTCGAGTCTGAGGAAGGCAAGAGAAGTGCTCTACTGGCCAAATATGAGCAATGAAATTAAGGACCACATCAGCCAGTGTAGTGCATGTAACGAGTACCAAGGTAAGCAAACTAAAGAGCCACTGATGACACATGACATCCCAGACTGACCATGGATGAAACTGGGAGTAAACTTCTTCACTCCAGCAGGAACTGATTACCTAGTCACCGTAGACTACTATTCTGACTACTGGGAGGTAAATCAGCTGACCTCAATGACTACCAGTGAGATTGTAGAATGCCTGAAAGTACACTTCGGTCGTTACTGCATTCCAGACATTGTGATGACCAACAATGGCCCTCAGTTCATGAGTGAAGAATTCAGCCGCTTCATAAAGGATTGTGAAATTCAACACCATACATCATCTCCACACTATCACCAGTCAAATAGAAAGGCTGAGGCAGCAGTGAAAATCACCAAAGGACTCATAAAGAATAGATCAAATCTGGTACAGATATATACAAGGCAATCCTCAAGTGGAGAAACACACCTACCGAAGACATGGAAAGTAGTTTGGTACAGAGACTAATGTCACGCTGCACCCAAACTATTCTTCCAATAGCAAAAAAGCTACTGAAGCCAGAAGCAGTAACAGGTGTGAGTGAAAATCAAGGTGAAATGGCAAAAAGTCAAATTTCACTTTGGCAAAACTGCCAAACCATTACCAGAATTGAGCATTGGACAGCCAGTCAGGGTACAAACTTTCAGTGCTCTCAACAAGTGTCAGCCCAAGTGGCAACTTGGGAACTGCGTAGAGCAGTTGTCACCTCCATCGTACGTAGTGGAAGTGAAAGACCAGATATCACGTCGCAACCGCACACATATACGCTCAACTGGAGAAGCTGTTCCGTCAAAGCAGGCCGCCAATCAGGAAGATGAGAACTCACCAACTGCACAGACCACAGAACAATCATCAGCCCCAGAGGGCCACAGCACCCCAACAACGGAAATGGAACAACGACAGTTACCATGGCAACAAGTTACAAGGGAACGACACTCGCCAGAGAAGGAAAATTAACCAGATGAACAAACAACAATAATGCACACGCGCACCATTAAGAGACCGGTACGATTTAATGACTATGTGTGCAATGCATGTACAGAGACTGACAAGAATGACGAACCACTAGTGCCTAAGAAAAGTTGTGTGCATTGTGGGTAACTTGGGCAACTCACAGTGTCAATGACGGTGCAAGCAATTTTTTTTTGTTTTTTTAGTATGGAAAGGGAGATGTTTGAGATAGAAATGCAATACTGTACCAATGTGTCTCCTGGCTTGCCTTAATCATGTGACCTCTACCATGAGGTACTCTGACTGGGGGCAGCCATTACAGTCAGTTTCAATAAAGACTCAGTGTGCACCAGACTGATGTCCTGTGAGCTCGCAATACAGTATTTGTACTGTGTTTCCACTGTTTTAGAAATGATTTTAAACACTTTGGAGGTCATTTCTGCTCCCTTGGACTTTTTTGACTTTTATCTGCACTTCCCTGCTGTCAGCCTTCATTGAAAGATGGGAGCTGCTTACACAGCTCTACCTTGGACCTCTGATGAGGAACAAGAAGAGCAGCACCCGCAACACCAACATTAGGAGGAGCAGAGCTGCCTTCTCCTCAGTCACCTGCTGCTCCACAGGACAGAGGGGATGAATGCAGATCTCCAGTCCAAAGGAGACAATACCCTCAACAGAGGGTTTACAGTTAGAGGATCAGCTTTCTGGACATGACTGAGCAACAGTGCTTCAGACTTTCTCAGTAGGTCGTTGCTGACATCCTGGCTGCAAGGCTTGCTAGCGTCACTCGGGAGGGTTTAAACTAGTGTGGCAGGGGGGTGGGAACCAGAGCAGTAGGACAGCTAGTGAAATAAATGAGGAGGACATAGTAAATAAGGCCAGTAGGACTGAGAGGAAGAGCAGGCAGGGAGATGTTGCTGAGCACAGTGGGACTGGTGGTCTGAAGTGCATTTGTTTCAATGCAAGAAGTATAACAGGTAAGGCAGAGGAACTTAGAGCTTGGATTAGTACTTGGAAATATGATGTTGTTGCGATGACCGAGACTTGGTTGAGGGTAGGACAGGATTGGCAGTTAAATGTTCCAGGCTTTAGAAGCTTCAGGCGGGATAAAGGGGGATGTAAAAGGGGTGGGGGAGTTGCATTACTGGTTAAGGAGAATATCACAGCTGTACTGCGGGAGGACACCTCAGAGGGGTCATGCAGTGAGGCAATATGGGTGGAGCTCAGGAATAGGAAGGGTGCAGTCACGATGTTGGGGGTTTACTACAGGCCTCCCAACAGCCAGCGGGAGGTAGAGGAGCAGATATGCAGACAGATTTTGGAAAGATGTAAAGGTAACAGGGTAGTGGTGGTGGGTGATTTTAACTTCCCCAATATTGACTGGGACTCACTTAGTGCTAGGGGCTTAGATGGGGCAGAATTTGTGAGGAGCATCCAGGAGGGCTTCCTGAAACAGTATGTAGATAGTCCAACTAGGGATGGGCCATTCTGGACCTGGTATTGGGGAATGAGCCCGGCCAGGTGGTCGAAGTTTCAGTGGAGGAGCATTTCGGGAGCAGTGACCATAATTCCATAAGTTTTAAGGTACTTGTGGATAAGGATAACAGTAGTCCTCGGATGAAGGTGCTAAATTGGGGGAAGGCTAATTATAACAATATTAGGCAGGAACTGAAGAATTTAGATTGGGGGCGGCTGTTTGAGGGTAAATCAACATCTGACATATGGGAATCTTTCAAACGTCAGCTGATTAGAATCCAGGACCAGGATGTTCCTGTGAGGAAGAAAGACAAGTTTGGCAAGTTTCGGGAAGCTTGGATAACACGGGATATTGTGAGCCTAATCAAAAAGAAAAAGGAAGCGTTTGTAAGGGCTGGAAGGCTAGGAACGGATGAAGCACTTGAGGAATATAAAGACAGTAGGAAGGAACTTAAGCAAGGAGTTAGGAGGGCTAAAAGGGGTCATGAAAAGTCATTGGCAAACAGGATTAAGGAAAATCCCAAGTCTTTTTATACATATATAAAGAGCAAGAAGGTAACCAGGGAAAGGGTTGGCCCACTCAAGGACAGAGATGGGAATCTATGTGTGGAGCCAATGGAAATGGGCGAGGTGCTAAATGAGTACTGTGCATCAGTATTCACCAAAGAGAAGGACTTGGTGGATGATGAGCCGAGGGAAGGGAGTGCAGATAGTCTCAGTCATCTCATTATCAAAAAGGAGGAGGTGTTGGATGTCTTGCAAAGCATTAAAGTAGATAAGTCCCCAGGGCCTGATGGGATCTACCCTAGAATACTGACTGAGGCAAGGGAAGAAATTGCTGGGGCCTTGACAGAAATCTTTGCATCCTCATTGGCTACAGGTGAGGTCCCAGAGGACTGGAGAATAGCCAATGTTGTTCCTTTGTTTAAGAAGGGTGGCAAGGATAATCCAGGAAATTATAGGCAGGTGAGCCTTACGTCAGTGGTAGGGAAACTATTAGAGAGGATTATTCGGGACAGGATTTACTCCCATTTGGAAAGAAACAAACTTATTAGCCGGAGACAGCATGGTTTTGTGAAGGGGAGGTCGTGTCTTACTAATTTGATTGAGTTTTTTGAGGAAGTGACGAAGATGATTGATGAAGGAATGGCTGTGGATGTTATCTATATGGACTTTAGTAAAGCCTTTGACAAGGTCCCTCATGGCAGACTGGTACAAAACGTGAAGTCACACGGGATCAGAGGTGAGCTGGCAAGATGGATACAGAACTGGCTCGGTCATAGAAGACAGAGGGTATCAGTGGAAGG
Organism: Heterodontus francisci; assembly: GCF_036365525.1. Classification (NCBI taxonomy): domain Eukaryota; kingdom Metazoa; phylum Chordata; class Chondrichthyes; order Heterodontiformes; family Heterodontidae; genus Heterodontus; species Heterodontus francisci. The sequence goes on along the minus strand of NC_090385.1, from coordinate 89,114,781 downwards.
GTGTTTTTCTGAATGGAGGGATGTGACTAGTGGTGTTCCACAGGGATCAGTGCTGGGACCTTTGCTGTTTGTAGTATATATAAATGATTTGGAGGAAAATGTAGCTGGTCTGATTAGTAAGTTTGCGGACGACACAAAGGTTGGTGGAGTTGTGGATAATGATGAGGATTGTCAGAGGATACAGCAGGATATAGATCGGTTGGAGACTTGGACGGAGAAATGGCAGAATTAAACAATGGAGTTTAATCCGGACAAATGTGAGGTAATGCATTTTGGAAGGTCTAATGCAGGTGGGAGGTATACAGTAAATGGCAGAACCCTTAGGAGTATTGACAGGCAGAGAGATCTGGGCGTACAGGTCCACAGGTCACTGAAAGTGGCAACGCAGGTGGATAAGGTAGTCAAGAAGGCATACGGCATGCTTGCCTTCATCGGTCGGGGCACAGAGTATAAAAATTGGCAAGTCATGTTGCCGCTGTACAGAACTTTATTTGGGCCACACTTAGAATATTGCGTGCAATTCTGGTCGCCACACTACCAGAAGGACGTGGAGGCTTTGGGGAGGGTACAGAGGAGGTTTACCAGGATGTTGCCTGGTCTGGAGGGCATTAGCTATGAGGAGAGGTTGGATAAACTCGGATTGTTTTCACTGGAACGACGGAGGTGGAGGGGTGACATGACAGAAGCTTTTTCCCAGGGTGGAAGAGTCAGTTACTAGGGGACATAGGTTTAAGGTGAGAGGGGCAAAGTTTAGAGGGGATGTGCGAGGCAAGTTTTTTACACAGAGGGTGGTGAGTGCCTGGAACTTGCTGCCAGGGGAGGTGGTGGAAACAGATACGATAGCGACGTTTAAGAGATATCTTGACAAATATATGAATAGGAAGGGAATAGAGGGATATGGGCCCCGGAAGTGCAGAAGGTGTTCGTTTAGGCAGACATCAAGATCGGCGCAGGCTTGGAGGGCCGAATGGCCTGTTCCTGTGCTGTACTGTTCTTTGTTCTTTGTTCTTTGTTCCTGGAACGAGACCTCCTTCCCAGTGAACCAGGTGGGCACGCAGTGGTCATCAAGGTCACCACAGCTTGAATTTCTTCACCTCCTGCTCCTTCCAGGGATCTGCTGGTGACCTCAGCAAAATTTCTTAATGTGCTGCCCACAAGTGCATATCCCAGATGGCCAATGGCATGTGAGAGGCAACAATGGAGATGGCTAGACAATGGAGAGTTGAAGTAAAGTTTGTAGTGCATAATCATTGACAATAAAATTGACACAATGACAGAGTTTTAAACACCCAGGTGATTCCCCTTGTGAAACTACAAAGTCTTTCTCTTCCTTTTCCTACAACTTCTACCTAGTGCTACCTGATGGCTTCAACAGAGCTAAAGACACACTGTTCATTTCTCCGCTCTGACAACTGAGATGCTCGTGGCTGATTTCATTTGGTTTTTGGAGCCCATGAGGGCGTTGCCAAACACTGCCCCACCTGCACGTGCAGGGGCAGATTCAGCCTTTGGGACAGTAAGCAGCATGTGGGGTTCTGATTGAGCAGGTGAAAGGCAAAGGGGGAGGAGTGGGAGCGCCTTGAGCAGAGTCCCCACTTCCAAGTGCCCTTTCTCCATCTTCCCTCTCATGGCTCACACTGTCAGCCAAGAGATGGAGAGCACTTTGCTGTACTTCAGTGAGGTGGTAAATGGGTAAGGCAAGGCTTTCCTCCAACTTATTTAAACTGGCAGACTGAGTGTGCCGGTAATGGTCCATGGAAGTGGAAATCAGTGCAAAGGCCTTAATTAAACATCATGGCACTCATGCTAGAGACTGACTCCTCCACTCTCTCTCCAATGGTGCGTAGTGCCTCTGGAAATGCAGACAGGACCTCACCCATTTTCTGCTTCTGCTCCAGAATAGTCCTCTGTGTTGACCACCCCTGAGGCTCAGTGTCTGCATCCAGCTGAGAAGAGCTTGGTGTATGCTGCTCCGTCCAATGGGGTCTCTCCTCTGCTCTTCCTGTCTCCAACACTTGTTCCTGCTCAGTTGTGATGTGTGATGCACCATGTGACCATCTAGCTACCTGCTCTATCAGGGTGTGTATGCCTGAGCTGATGGAAGGTGCAGATGAGTCCTGTGACTCCTCGGCCTCCTCCCACACCAGCTCCTGCATTACACTTGACGTATCTGTGGGAGATGAAAGACGTGAATTAGAACTGACAAGAGGAAAGGGTTCAAACTCATCATTGTAGAAATAATCATATTTCAGTTCCTGGTGACATCCATTCAACATGAGTGACTGTTCTGTGCCATGTGGCAGTGTGATTTCTAATTCTGTCACCGGCTGTCCGGGAGACCCTCATCTCTCCATTTCCAATGGCATACACTCTGCCAATTTACTGATCGCTATCGTCGCGTCCTCCAAAGCGGTCAGGGTAGGAGTTATTGAAAGACCACCCGCGTTCTCTGCCTCTCCCTGGAGTACTGAGCTTTCTCCTCCTTCAAGGAGAGAAAGCAGAGAATTATGAGTATGAGAAATGGAATATTTTGGGAGGATGGAAGGACAACAATTGTAAAAGATGAGTAAGGGATGGAGTGTGAGGGGTGTCTCGAGAGAGAGGAATGAGTACATCGGATACTTGTATTGAGCTGAGGAGTATTGTCCAGAAGAATGCTGGGGAAGTCATAGAGTTGCAGTTGACACTTAAAAATGGGATGCCCGTCACCTTTCCCACCCTGATCATCTCATTGAACTGCTTTCAGCACAATATCTATGTATGTGTGAGATATCACACTCCTGCTGCTAAGCTCCTGAGCCACTTCCAGCCACTCTTGCTTGGTTTCAGAGGCTGGCCTCTTCATCCCATTCACTGGGAAAAGGGATGCCTGTGAGAAGCGGGGGACAACCTTCCCACATTGAGGGGCCACCTTTCCACTTGCTGTCTCTGTTCTGACAGTTCTATAATAGGTCCATTCTAACCCCCACCAGAGTCCTCTTAAAAATCGTGAGGCTTGAGCAGTCAGGTGCAGGTTGTGATTGTGCCCGCCCACTCTGATTGACAGAAAACCAGAAGCAGGATGCTAATTCCATGTCTGTTAAAAAGCCACAGCAAAGCCTGCTATCTTTTGGGTTGCCAACCTGCTGCCAGCCTCCCCTGCAGGGAGGATGCTTAAATGTTAAAATGTTAAAATTCTGCCTGTGAACTCTGTTTTTATCTCCACAAATACTGCCTGACAATTGAGTATTTCCAGCATTTTCCATTTTGAGTACATTTATTTTTTGACTGATGTGTTTCCTGTAACAGAAATTTGAGCCATTATTGCACTGTGTAAACACACTGGGCATGCATCATCGGCAAAGCAATTAATGGTACAGATGGTTACTTTGGGGGCAGGATGCAACGCGTTGAGCTAGCACAGTGTCCTTCCCATTCCAGGGCTGGAATTTTAGGCCCCCACAGGAGCAGGCTGGAAGTGGAGGGGTGGGATGGAGGGTAAAATAGTGTGGGAGGCGGGGATGCTGTTCCTGTCACCTTGCCACCCAGGCTACAATTTTACGAGTGGTGGGGAAGGTCACCCGCTCCAGGCCAATTAATTGCCACTTAAGGGCCTCCTCCTGCCACCTCTGGTGTTTTACCAGCAGCAGCCGAGCACTTCAACAGTTGTTGAGGCCACTTAGTAATACCTGACAGCCTCCTTGCAGGCCCGATGGGGTGCCCTCTGATCAGGCACCTTGTACCCTACAGAGGAACCCCCAGCAGCTCATGCTGACCCTGCTGGTGAACCTCACCCTGCCCTCCTGATTGACACACACCCAGTCACCAGAGCACAGCCGATTGTCCCCAGTGAGGCCCGAAGCCCCACTTACCATTTTTGGCACCAGCATCCATTATTCTCCTGAAGCTGGGTGCAGTCCCTAGCAAGGTCCAGCACTCCCAGTGGCCCTGCTGGGACTGAGGATCTGCCTGCCTGCTAGTTGCACGGCAGCTCCTGGAGGCGGGACTTCCTGCCTCAGAGGGGTGTGTCCCGCCTGAGGCCAATTAAGGGCCCAGACCATGTAGAATCTCTGCGTGGCTTCCAGGCCCAGCAGAGGCAAGCTTGCCCCCAATTTTTAAGCCAGTGATCGGGGCCTGTGCCCTGACATAAAATTGTAGCCCAGGATACTGGGTGGTTATTTTGAATTTCTGAGATTTATTTTATTTTATTTTATTTAGAGATACAGCACTGAAACAGGCCCTTCGGCCCACCGAGTCTATGCTGACCAAGAACCACCCATTTATACTAACCCTACAGTAATCCCATATACTCTACCACCTACCTACACTAGGGGCAATTTACAATGGCCAATTTACCTACCACCTGCAAGTATTTGGCAGTGGGAGGAAACCGGAGCACCCGGCGAAAACCCACACGGTCACAGGGAGAACTTGCAAACTCCGCACAGGCAACACCCAGAATTGAACCCGGGTCCCTGGAGCTGTGAGGCTGCGGTGCTAACCACTGCGCCACTGGGCCGCCCTAATGTAAATCGCATGATAGCCAATCAGCAGTCAGTACTACACCAGGTGCTAGCCAATCAGCAATCTGCATTACATCAATGACATCCAATCACAAGGTGGAAATTGTGATGGCTGTGACCACAATCATTCAATCCTCCTTTGATGTGGGGCTGGTGCCACAAGACTGCAAGATTGCAAACATTACAATCCTGTTTAAAGTTGGGCAAAGGGATGACCCAGCAACCATAGGCCAGTCAGCCTAACATCAGTGGTGGGGAAAACCAGTGGAGACAGTAATCTGGGACAAAATTAATTGACATTTTGCGATACAAAATCTAGATCTGTATTCAACAATGAGGAGTATAGTAACAGCTTCAGGAGGACATATACAGAGGGGTAAAATGGGCAAGCACATGATAGATGCAATTTAAAGGAGAGAAGTGCGAAGTGATACATTTTGGTAAGAGGAATAGGGAGAAGCAAAATGAACTAAATAGTACAATTTTAAAGAGAGTGCTGGAACTTGGAGACCTGGGGGTGTATGTACACAATTCCTTGTGTTAAAACTGAAAAGATTCCATGGATGTGTTTTTTTTTTACCAAGTTCACCGACAGGACATGATGTTGTTTGAAAGCCACCTGTGCTGAAGGCCACCTGTGATTTGGGCTCAGAAAATAGCAGAACCCTTGGCAACTTGGGGAAAATGGTTACAGAGAAGCCACATGTCAAGATTTATGGCGGTCAGGAGGTCAACTCTCTGTTTGGGGTTTGGACATTGTTTTCAGTTCACTGTCGTCTGAACTGTTTGAAGACAGTTGGTATTTTCCTGCCAAGGCAAAAAGAAATGACACAACTCACCTCCTTCTCTATATTTTTGAAGAAATCCTGCCAAATTTCAGTATGGAAGAACAAAAAAAAGTCCCTGGTGCCATATAGCTCCTGAAGAACTGGAAAAAAATCCTGTGATTCAAGTATGTGCTGGTGGAAAAACTTTGATGTCACATTTCTCCTAGAAAGCCTACTTGAATCATTCTCAATGGATTGCTTCTGAAACAATCTTACTGACTCATCTCTGCAGAACCAGATGCCTGACCAAAAAGGGGATAACTGACTTTCTTCCACATCTTCTTTCTTTTTTCAACAAGAAATAGCAAGTATTTAGCCAAAGCAGTGTTTTTGTCTTTTTTTATCATAATAGACCTCTGCAGAGTGAATTTCTGTATTTCTTCCAGTGTGCGTGTGAGCATAATTGGGGAGTTTTTAAAAAGGGAACTTGCATATTTCAATCAGTGTGTTAATGCTTTGCTTCATTATTGGTTATATCTTGTTTTATAATAAACTGATCATTTTGTTGCTTATTAAAGAAATCTGGTGGGTGTATTTTATTCTAGGATAAAAAATAGAGGATATGGTTGGCTGTGTCAGTAACCAGGTAAACATTTAAATAGATGTCGTGACCTGTTGTTATGAAAGTGCCTCTGTGTTTTGTTCAATATATTTTTTGAGAATTCATTTTTGAAAGATTGAAGAAATGTTAAACTTTGGGATTTTCAAAGGGGGTCATGTAAAGGCCACTTGACTTTGAAAAACAGTCCCTGAAAATGTTTTTTATAAGGGGGCACTGAGAGGTCTTGTGAGGAAACCAAGCCTTTTTGGGAAACCACCTGACTTCCAGCTCAATAAACAACAGGGAACTTTAAATACCTGGAGAAGTTGTTTACCAAGAAATGACAGTCAAGACTGATGGAGGTCAAAAGGATGTGTAAAAACGCTACAAAGTCTAAGAAAAGGAATAAAACCCAACGGACCACCGGCATCGATCTAAGGACTGGAAACGACAACAGCAAACCCAACCCTGTCAACCCTGCAAAGCCCTCCTTACTAATATCTGCCAAAGTTGAGAGCTGTCCCACAGACTAGTTAAGCAACAGCCTGGCATAGTCAAACTGACCGAATCATACCTTACAGACAATGCCCAAACACTGCCATCACCATCCCTGGGTATGTCCTGCCCACTGGCAGGACAGACCTAGCAGAGGTGGTGGCACAGTGGTATACAGTCAGGAGGGAGTCACCCTGGGAGTCTACAACATCGACTCTGGACCCCATGAAGTCTCATGGCATCAAATCAAACATGGGCAAGAAACCTCCTGCTGATTACCACCCACTGTGCCCCCTGAACACATGAATCAGTACTCCTCCATGCTGAACAGCACTTGAAGCACTGAGGGTGGAAAGGGTGCAGAATGAACTCTGGGTGGGGGACTTCAATGTCCATCACCAAGAGTGGCTCGGTAGCACAACTACTGACCGAGCTGGTCGAGTCCTAAAGGATATAGCTGCTAGACTGGGTCTGCGGCAGGTGGTGAGGGAACCAACAAGAGGGAAAACTATAGTTGACCACATCCTCCCCAATCTGCCTGCCACAGATGCATCTGTCCATGACAGTATTGGTAGGAGTGACTATCACACAGTCCTTGTGGAAACAAAGTCCCGTCTTCACATTGAGGATACCTTCCATTGTGTTGTGTGGCACCACCACCGTACTAAATGGGACAGATTTCAAACAGATCTACAATGCAAAATTGGGTATCCATGAGGTGCTGTGGGCCATCACCAGCAGCAGAATTGTACTCAACCACAATTTGTAACCTCATGGCCTGGCATATCCCCCACTGTACCATTACCATCAAGCCGGGGGACCAACCCTAGTTCAATGAAGAGTGCAGGAGCGCATGCCAGGGGCAGCACCAGGCATACCTAAAAAATGAGGTGTCAACCTGGTGAAGCTACAACCCCGGACTACTTGCGTACCAAACTGCATAAGCAGCATGCAATAGACAGAGCTAAGCGATCCCATAACCAACGGATCAGATCTAAACTCTGCAGTCCTGCCACATCCAGTTGTGAATGGTGGTAGACAATTAAACAACTAACTGGAGGAGGTGGCTCCACAAATATCCTCATCCTCAATGATGGGGGAGCCCAGCAAATCAGTGCAAAAGATAAGGCAGAAGCATTTGCAACAATCTTCAGCCGGAAGTGCCAAGTTGATGATTCAACTCGGCCTCCTCCTGAAGTCCCCAGCATCACAGATGCCAGTCTTCAGCCAATTCGATTCACTCCGCGTGATATCAAGAAGTGGCTGAAGGCACTGAATACTGCAAAGGCTATGGGCCCTGACAACATTCCGGCAATAGTACTGAAGACCTGTGCTCCAGAACTTGCCGCGCCCCTCGCCAAGCTGTTCCAGTACAGCTATAACACCGGCATCTACCCGACAATGTGGAAAATTGCCCAGGTATGTCCTGTACACAAAAAGTGGGACAAATCCAACCCGGCCAATTACCACCCCATCAGTCGACTCTCGATCATCAGTAAAGTGACGGAAGGTGTCGTCGACAGTGCTATCAAGCGGCACTTGCCGAGCAATAACCTGCTCAGTGATGCTCAGTTTGGGTTCCTCCAGGGCCACTCAACTCCTGACCTCATTCCAGTCTTGGTTCAAACATGGACAAAAGAGCTGAACTCAAGAGGTGAGATGAGAGTGATTGCCCTTGGCATCAAGGCAGCATTTGACCAAGCATGGCATCAAACAGCCGGAGCAAAACTGGTGTCAATGAGAATCAGGAGGAATTTTTCCACTGGTTGGAGTCATACCTAGTGCAAAGGACTAGTGGTTGTTGGAGGTCAATCATCTCAGCTCCAGGACATCACTGCAGGAGTTCCTCAGGGTAGTGTCCTAGGCCCAACCATCTTCAGCTGCTTCATCAATGACCTTCCTTCAATCATAAGGTCAGAAGTGGGGATGTTCGCTGATGATTGCACAATGTTCAGCACCATTCGTGACTCCTCAGATACTGAAGCAGTCTGTGTAGAAATGCAGAAACACCTGGAAAATATCCAGGCTTGGGCTGATAAGTGGCAAGTAACATTCGCGCCACACAAGTGCCAGGCAATGACCATCTCCAACAAGACAGAATCTAACCATCTCCCCTTGAGATTCAATGGCATTACCATGACTGAATCCCCCACTATCAACATCCTGGGGTTACCATTGATAAGAAACTGAACTGGAGTAGCCATATAAATACCGTGGCTGCAAGAGCATATCAGAGGCTAGGAATCCTGCGGTGAGCAACAGCACCTCCTGACTCCCCAAAGCCTGTCCACAATCTACAAGGCACAAGTCAGAAGTGTGATGGAATGCTCTCCACTTGTCTGGATGGGTGCAGCTCCAGCAACACTCAAGAAGCTCGACACCATCCAGGGCAAAGCAGCGCACTTGATTGGCACCCCATCGACAAACATTCACTCCCTCCACCACCGACGCACAGCAGCAGCAGTGTGTACCATCTACAAGACGCACTGCAGCAATGCACCCAGGCTCCTTAGACAGCAACTTCCAAACCCGCATCCTCTACCACCTAGAAGGACAAGGGCAGCAGATGCATGGGATCGAACACCACCACCTGCAGGTTCCCCTCCAAGCCACACACCATCCTGACTTGGAATTATAACACCGTTCCTTCACTGTCGCTGGGTCAAAATCCTGAAACTCCCTTCCTAACAGCACTGTAGGTGTACCTACCCCACATGGACTGCAGCGGTTCAAGAAGGCAGCTCACCACAACCTTCTCATGGGCAATTAGGGATGGGCAATTTCTGCTGGCCTGGCCAGCGACGCCCACACCCCAGGAATGAATAAATATTTTTTTTAATCTTACAACTACCCTAAAAACATTCCAGAATTAAATGTCTTCTTCTGAAACAAAGGAGGTGTGATGTAGCCACATCCTGGGCCATTGTGCAATCACCAAAAGGGAAGAGAGGAGAATATCTCTGGACAGGAAGTGAGATGTAGCTTTTCCTTAAAAAAAGACAGCCAGGGAGGGAGAGAGAGAGAGAGAGAGAGAGAGAGACCCTGAAGGTGAACTACTTGTAACAGCTTGGGCTGGATTTTATAGGGGACTCGACATCAGGATTCGTGGTGGGGGGCATGAAGATTGCCCTCGATGAGGTCCTTGGTGGGCCTTGATGCCAGCAGAGCCCGTCGTAATCTTGCCAGCAGCGGCAAGACCTCGTAGCTGCCCCCCACTGCTCGGCAACGGTAAATACATAAATAAATTAACTTATCTGCATTAATGGCTTTCCCATCGCCTCCTGCACCACCGCGATCTTCATCCTGGTGGCTGGCACTGACGCGCCTTCAGATCTGCGTCCAAGGAAACGAGACATAACACCTGTGGGCAGGGGGGAGGGGGTAAGTTTCTCAGTAAGGCGCGGGGTGGGGGGGGGGGGTGGTGTGGGCACTGGGGTCAAACTCTTCTGATTGGTGGAGGAGATGGTGGGAAGGGGTAAAGGTAACACTTTGTGAACTTTTGACGGCGGGAGGAGGTCAGGTGCACAAGGTAAATATTTTTGGCGAGTGGAGGAGAATGCAAAGAATTAGTGTATTGTTAATGTTTGGGGGGGTGGGAGAGGGGCATGAATCTTTATTAATTTTTTACTTTAATTTTGTCATGCTTTTAACTTTAAAAAATTAAATTAGATGTAAGGGCTAGAAGCCCTTTAAAAATGGCACCTGTGCCTGCGCAGTGGCACCGGATGCCATTGCCGGGGACGGCTTTCCTGCCCCCTCCATGTCATCGGAGGGGGGATGGTCCTCCCCGGCCATGTTAATGAGCTGCCACGTATAATATCGTGGCGGATCCGCGGAGTAAACCCACGCGTGCGGGCCGCCGTCTTTTATGGCCGCCACCATACCCGGCGGTGGCAACATAAAATCCAGCCCCTTGTTTTCTAGCCAAGCCAGGAAGCGCAGTGCCCTGATGAAAGACGATGACATCTCCGCTGTACAGCAGTGAGGGCTCGAAGTAACCCACCATCCTCAATTGAACCTTCAATCAAGAGCGAAACCTACACTCATATTAGGCCTGCATCCATCTAGAACTTGATTTCCAAGAGAATTCAACAGGTTTATCGTAATCTTTCCCCCCCACTAAAAACCACCTTCCTTTTCCCCTTCTGTGTCCGTTTCTTCTTGTGTGTGTGCGTGTGTGCATTTGTGTGCATGTGAGCGAATGCGTGAATGGATGCAATAGCATTGATCAATAAACAACTGATCTGTCATATGAACTCCCCCCACCCCAGAGCAATCCTCCAGTCCAATCAGAGTTTCAGGAGGCAGGATCCCTGTCCTTTAAAGACAGGGATCCCGCCTCCATGAGCTGCCAGCCAACCAGAGGGCCAGCAGCTCAGCAGTATTGGCAGCTCCACTGGGAGCAGTGGCCACTACCTGTACTGCATTGGCTTCGGACCCAAGCCCAGTGCTGGAACCCTGGAGAAGAGCCTTCGGGAAGATTGTTTGGCAACAGGGAGGTGATGGGCCCTCCACCCTTCCGCCACCTGTCGTGACACTCTGTGCCCCCTCACCTCCATTCCCGCCTCATGGGACCAACAAAATTCAGCCCATAATCTCTAGCAAGTAATGCGTACTGAGTAATACTGACTGTTACGACCAGGTAAGAAAGGGGTTTAGGGTTCCCTCTCAGCCTTCACCTGGTCTTACTGTAACAGGGTTTAATTTTAAGCACACTGTTTTTTTAGCTCCCCCTTGGTGAATCCTTGTTCACTAACTTCCAATTATAAGGCAAAGAAACTAGCCAAACAGGTATTTTTAGGTTTAAAGAAAAAAGGTTGAACTTTATTAAACTTAAACCCTAATTCGGTTAATGCCTACAGAAAGGCGATGCGCCTATGCTGGCATGCACACCCGATACACACTTGCAGATAGAGACAGAAAAGAGCAGAAGAAATAAAGTGGAAAGTTTGAGGCAATATCTGAAGATGGTAGTTTGTTACTGTTCATCAAGCTTGCTGCAGAATCATTGATTGTAGGTAGGTCTTGCTTTTCATTGGGGCCCAGTATTCTTAAACTTTGTTTGAGGTAGAAGACTTTTCTCTCATGAAGTTCATGTGTTTGCAATGGATTTGGAGATCCATGAGAAAGAGATGGGAGCTGACAGGAGAGGTCTTCTCACTCCAGGAGCATTCTGCAGTCTCTCTCAGTTCAAAACTCTTTGTACAATTCAGAAAAACCTAGTTTTCTAAGCAGGTTAGTCATGTGACGGACTGGTCTGTTTGTGGATTCTCTTGTTTTAGCCAACCCTGGAATGTCTCTTCTTACACACAATACTTGGTGCTCAAAGTCTATTGTGGATTAAATTGGAGCAGGGAATAGCCCCTTTGTCCCTCCAAGCACTGTCTGTTAGTATGCAAATGTTTGTTCCCGCCATGGCTGATCTGTTTAACAAGTAATTTCCTCGCTCCAGCAAAAGTTTAAAATCAATGTACAGATGACAAAATTAATATGCTTCATTCTTGGCAGATTTGGGGGGGGGGGGGCGGTTGGAATCTGCATGACACTGACAAATATTTCACGATCATTATTAGATTCAGAATGTCTTTCCCCTTTGAAGGTTAAAACCAACACTCACTGTTCCATTTGTCACTTTTGAAATTCTGTTTATTTTGATCTGTATGTTTTATAATTTATCAGCGTTTTATACATATTAAGGGCCAATTCATGGAATTTGTGTTCTCCTTCATACCAGTCAGCATTACAATGATCTCCTTTTACGAAATACTTCACAAGCACTCTTATCAATCTTTGTGGCCTCTTCTGAAGAGAGCGGTAATAGAATCCTTTATTTATTATCTCATTAAAAAGCTGGCACATGATGAGAAAATATATTATGGAACAGATTCAGGGACATTCCTGCTTCCCTGGACATACTGGTTTTGCAAGTTTACAACTCTACATTGTAACATCTGATTAACAAAAACTGGTACATTATAAAGCTACTCCTAGCACAGGATTATCTATGAATATGATATTAATCTAATATATAAGAAATATTTTTTATGATTAAAACATTGTAGCTTGTTTCTTCAATCATTTTATACCTGATAAATATTTTGGAGGTGGGAATCACTTTGAAAATGTTATTATTTGAGCAGTTAAAAACCAGCTCCAAAGGCCAGTTTTCGGAGCTGCGCTGTATCCAATTAAATCTTTTCATTAAATACACAATACTTCACACAATCGGGTAGCAATTACAGTTGATGATATTAGTAACCAAACATCTAAAACATTCAACTGTCAGTCTGCTGTCCTCTATTTGTCTTGCTATAATCCCTTCACTAACTGGGCAGATTGAGGAACTTCATAACTGAAAAAATCATCTGTCCATTAATATTACTAAAATAATTTTTAGCTGACAATTTTAAGGACAGTTGGCTCCAAGACCCTTTTAGCCCTAACAGTGCATCTACACTGCACATCCCGTGAAACAGCATAAACCCCACAGGTGCAGCTCTCTCTATTGGATGTGGAGGTGAAGCAGATAGTTTCAGAATAACTGGAGCACAATCAGATGGTCAAACTGCAGTTTAAAAGTGTAAAGAAAATCAGGCACTAATGGATTGCCTTCGTTTCTGCATTAGGAAAGTGCTGTTTTGCCTGAACTCTTGACTGTTGTGGGTGCATATAGTGCTGTCTTCTTTAAATTGCAACTGCTGTGAAACTTGTCGATGCAGTATAACTGCAAACTGGTATTGACTGTTCTGAAACTAATACAAATAGTCTGCAATTGAAAATTTTGGTCTGGCAAATCAATTAATTAACAGTAGTAATACTCTGGGAACTTGGATGTCATCATGACTTGAGTAAACAGAGCTACACCCCTTTTAAATAGCTTATAAGGAACTGGTTTCTGACTGCAGAAGAGTCATTGCCTGTTGTGGAGCTGGTTAATCCTTAACAAGAGTCCTAGGGCAATACAAAGTTCGAAGATCTGGAGACAAAAGTGTCCTCCAAGTTTTCAATCCCGCCCCTCAATAAACAGAAGAATCATTCATCATTGTCCAAAAATGGAAAAGAAAGAATTAGCTTTACCTGGGTTTGCAAAGAATGATCACCAAATGCACCTTCCAGAGGATACAGTGAGTATTTTATCAAAACGTGACAGTAAACCCAGGTAAAACCCTAAGAGGTGCTGATGATTTGTGGATTTTGGTTGTTGTGAATTGCAGAGGCTCTCAGTGGGGTTCAGGGTGTTTTCAAACTGCAAACTGATTGCAGCTAAATAGAGAACAACAGAGTGATTCCATAGTGGGTGAAAGCTGTACTGTGTACTTGTGTTCTAGTCTAACAAAGTGTAACTTCTGAGTCTGCCATTTCCTCTCTTCAATTTCCCCAGGCTACCAATGAACATGTGGATGAAAGTGACGAGAATGTGGAGCGAGGCAACTGGTCCTCGAAGACTGACTACTTGCTCTCAATGATCGGTTATGCTGTGGGTCTGGGCAATGTCTGGCGATTCCCTTACCTGGCTTACAGAAATGGAGGAGGTACTGTAGTGAATCCAAAATACAGGGCAGAGAAAGGAAGAAATTAAAGGGGACTCATTTATTTATAAAATATATTACATTTGGTGAACCAGGGAACCCTTTATTGTACTGGGTAAATAACATAGGGTTGGACAATGCTGGTATAAGAAATAATGAATTGAATTACAGCTTTAAACTGTGGGCTATTTAGAAATTCTAGTGGGGGGGTTAAAAAGCATCCTCATGATTAAGAAGCAAACAGGAAACTAACAAAGAGATTATTCCACCAGTCCCTTCCAAAGTAAAACCAACAAATCCAAACTAAAATCAATGAGCCCTGGCAGGTTTTTAGAACTGATGTTTTATTACATTCAAATTTCTGTTAAAATATTATTTAAAATGCATGTTTAGTGCACAATATCTGAAATGCTCAGCTATCAGCCTCCCCAGTCAGGCTCTGTGGTCAGTTTTGTAAGTTGGGGTTGTACTTGTTCGTATCAGGTACTCTAACAAACACCACAAAACTGGATTGATGGAAACCGATAACCAAACTGCAAAAATATCAGAATACCATTGCTCAATATCTTTAATTAAAGAGACAGAAAGTATTGCATTCAGGTGGCTAGTGAAGTTTACAAGGTGGGAATTACCCTGGTAACTTCATTCATTTACTGAACTTTCAGAGTTGCCCATATATTAATGTACATTCACATCATAAAATCATACAGGAATCACAATATGGACAATGAAATAAGAGGGAAGTCAAACTGATTATTCTGTGCAGTGAGATAGAAAAATGTTTCTAGATAGATGAATAAATGGATAGAGAAATAAATAGATAAATAGATAGTTTCAAAGAACAATACCTTTGCCCTGCTTTTACAGAGATTTGGAGTACCAACTTTTTATGGGACTCCAAAATAATCCAAAGTGACCTGATCTTCCCGAAATTCCAGTACTTCTGCCGAGAATATCTCCAATATTAAGCATTCAGCACTTAGAAATCAGGGGAAGTACTAATTTCAGTTGGTTTGGTCGAAGTTGGTCAGCTAGTGCACTATCCTTTCTCAGAGACAGTTTAATCAGTTTGGAGATGGTGCACAGAACTTTCAGCTATTTTTTATTCACTGGATCTCTGTAATTGGTTTCAAATGTTCACATTACCTCGTTATGTGCAAGAAATGGTTACTGAGCAGTTCCTCCAACATCAGAACCAGGTCCAAGCCTCACCCTTTGGAAACAGATCACAGGATGTCTGTAAATGCATAATTATTAAAGAAATATTCACTCAACAGACTGCCTTACCTACATTCCTTCAGATCAGATTTCCAATCCAAGTAATTGCTTGTGTTAATTTAGTTAAAGATATGTGCAATGGAAAGGAAGGGTCCTTTAAGTTAATTTGAAAACTATTCTCATAAGCTGCCCTTCCCACACAATACACATACTTCAGGTTACAAGGAAGTCTCCTAGCAACATAAATCACTACATTTTTTAAGTGTCTGACTAATGTTCTACTTCAGATCGAGTTGTACTACCCGAAAGCATGCAGGGGTATATACTCTTCTGTTTGCTGATTTTAGTGAGAGAAGCAGATCGGTATCCAATGTACGTTATACTCATGTCTACTTTGCCACTCAAAGTGTTAGAGTAAAAAGAATCCCTGTTTTACAATGGTAGAATTGCCCTGCAAAAATTCTATTAAAATTGTAGAGGAACAACAAAATGTATAAATTGATTTCATAGAAAGTTTGATTACCTGCCTTGTTAACTCACTTTGAAAGAAGGTGAAAGCTTATTACTTATGCTCACTGACACACATATCAACTGAAGTGTACCTAATAATAATAATGGAGGCCACAGCAAGGTAAATGCATCTTAAATGTCAGTTACAAATCCAAGGAGGTTTGTGCCTGTAGCATTTCAGTCTTTCTTAATAACATCCATCGGATAAAAAGCACCTCATCGAGTAAAGGTTTTAATTTTCCACTAAGCATTGCCAAGGTGTAGTAATATGCTTTCATTTTACAATCTTGCTATTCACACAGCCTGGAGATTTGAATTGCTCAATGGTTTACCCAAAGTAATGGTGTACTTTGATGTTATAATAATATTCTCTTTACCTAATTGCAAATTCTGTAGTTTCAGTAGTAATTACAGATTCTCCATTTCTTGGTGAAAAATCAAGGCAACATGTTTGTGCTGGGAGCACCGATTGTATTTTCAATCCAGCACTGACCCCGCTATGAATTCCCTGTAAACTACTTGACTGTGCTGAAATGGAGCTTTGACTTTGTGCCAGGTGATATTTGAGACTCTCAAGTGAAAGGAACTGGGGTGTTGGGAGTAATGCAATAGGATAAAAGCCTGAATGTTCATTGTGGCTGTTTTTGTTTTGCAGTCTGAAATTACTGTGTTCTGTCAATGACAATAATTAATTCCTGTGTTAAAATGAAATAGGCTGGTTTGTTGTTTAATATTCAGTCTGAAACTACATAGAGTTATAGGGCTGGATTTTCAAATCGAGCTAGAGAGCCCAACACCCAGATAATTTCCAGGTCCCAACCTTTGCCTGCAGAATGCCAGCGGCAAAGGCAGACAGCAGCCATGATGAGGTCTGCTGCTGCCTTACAGAAGAGAGCAGGTAGCACCTCGGAGGACCACCAGCAACACTGAGCACAAAAGTGGCCAAACGGAAAAATTGGAAGGTACGATCCAGCGTAAGATCCTCCAGCTCCTGAAGTTTTCCAGCTTCAAAGAAAATTCGCACACTTTGAACTCGACAGCTGTGCACTAACATGCACCAGACTGTTCAGGGTTGACAATTTCTACCTTCCACCAATTGCCTCTCACCCTCCCCGGCCCATTAACAAGCTCCTCAAGGAGCTTAATGGGTCTTTAATTGGAGGAGAGCAGGTTCCCGGCTCCCCAACCCCCGCCCTACCTTTGAAAATTGCTTCACATTCTGGAGACGGAGGGATCCAGTGCCGACGTCCAGGAACACGATTTTCAAATCATGCCCGTACCCATTCCCAACCCCACCTACAATTGAAAATCCCAGTCTTAGAGTCAATGTGGTGCTAAAGGAAACCATTCGGCCCATTGAGTCCATGCCGGCTCCCTGTCGAGCAACCCAATCATTGCCATTCCCCCGCCCTATCACTGTGGCCCTGCAAGTTAATTTCCCTCAAGTGCACATCCAAGTTCTTTTTGAAATCATTGATCACCTCTACTTCCACCACCCTCAGGCAGACAGTTCCAGGTCATTACCACTTGTTGCATAAAAAAGTTCTTTTCCTTCCTGCATCGCTTACCTAAAAGCTTAAATCTGTATCACCTAATCTTTGTATGATCAGCTAATGGGAATAACAGCTTTTCTTTGTCTACCTTATCCAAATCTGTCATACTCTTGTAAATAAACCTGATCATCCATCTTTTTCAACTTTACTTTAATATATTTTCCAGGTGCATTTCTTATTCCCTACATAGTCATGCTGGTACTCGCTGGGATGCCCCTGTTTTTCTTGGAATGCTCTTTTGGGCAGTTTGCCAGCCTCGGACCTGTTGCAGTGTGGAAAGCCGTGCCAATCTTGCAAGGTTAGTGTTTATTTAGCAACACCAACTTAAGTAATAGCATTTAATTCACATTAATACACTGGTTATATATTCCTAATGAGATGAAGATTTAAGCCAGCCTTGTTGAAGTACTGTTTACAGTCTGATCTTTCATATACTTTACAAAGACAGATGCAAACAGTGAAGAGACAGACACAGCGAGTGAAATGTTTTCCTTCCTTGTTCCAAATTTAGTCAGATATTAGACCCAACACCTGGAGAACTCTGTCATTCAATTATTAACATGGCTCCATGTTTCATTTTGCTAAAACATTTGTTGAGGACATAGAGTACAAAAACAAGTAAGTTATGATAAATCTGTATAAAACTCTGGTTTGGCCTCAACTGGAGTATTGTGTCAGATCTGGCACCACACTTTCAGAAGGATGTTAAGGCATTAGAGAGGGTGCAGAAAAGATTCACAAGAATGGTTCCAGAGGTGCGTAACTTCAGTTATGTTGATATGTTGGAGAAGCCAGGTCTGTTCTCCTTGGAGAAGAGAAGATTAAGAAGAGATTTGATAGAAGTGTTCAAAATCATGAGGGGTCTGGACAGAGTAAATAGGGAGAAACTGTTCCCATTGGCCGACGGATCCAGATGCAGTGGACACTGATTTAAGGTGATTAGCAAAAGAAGCAACAATGACATGAGGAAAACATTTTCACGCAGCAAGTGGTTAGGATCTGGAATGCATTGCCTGAGACTGTGGTGGAGGCAGATTCAATCAAAGCCTTCAGAAGAGAACTGGCTAATAATAAAAAAAATTTGCAGGGCTATGGGGTTAAGACAGGATAATAGGAGTAGCTGAGTTGCTCTTGCAGAGAGCGAGCACAGACTCTCAGGTCAAATGACCTCTTTCTGTGCTGTAACCATTCTATGATTCTATGATTCTATGATTAATTGAGATTGTGTTAGTTTCACTCCTTCCATTTAGATGCAACAACTGGGGGCTGTCACTGATTGCCAACTCCTGCTAAAAAATACAAGTGTGGGTTATGAACATTGGATACAGACAAGACTGGGCTCAGCTGGGATGTTCCTCCCTTCACTGTTTAGGTCTTCAGGAGAAAAATGCCCAATAGGACAAGAGACCAAAGAGCAAGCAAAGCCCAGAATGACTTCGACATTCCAGTGATCGGAGAGGGCTATACACTCAATTTGTGTAATTTACCTAATTTGTTTTTTTTTAAATATAATTTCAGAATTAGAAATGATATGGAAAGCAGTTTCACACTTTAAATATTTAATTATTTTCCCTTGTAATTACTAGCAGATTTCCTGTGTCATTGCTTGCTGTGTCAGATATCGTGGCCTTGCTGGAGACTTGGCTGCTGAGTGCTGAAACCTTCTCCCTTAAGCCTCTTTGTTTGGCTAAACATCCCACCATTGCCCTGCTCAGACCCCTGCATTAGTGGAGTGGCACATATTACCAAATCATACCTTGGTTTGCCTCACTACTCTTCTGGCATCTTCTCCTTTGAGCATCTCACCTTGTTCCAACACTTTTGCCTCTCCTTTAAAATCCTGATTCTTGACCGGTCACCAAGTGTCATGCCAAGTTTCTCACCGACTTATTTTTACTACTTTCCTCTGCCTCTGCACCAGGCAACTTTTCATTCTTCGTGATTTCAATCTCCATCTCAAATCATTCTCACTGTCTTTGGAGTTCACTGCCCTCCAAATCTCCCTTAATCTCTCCGTCCATCTAAACTCACCGACCCATATTCACAGTCAGTCCCTCGACCTGGTTATCTCATGTGGTCGGTCACTCTACTGCCACTGTGCAAATCACAGATAAGGCCATCTCTTAGCATTTCCTCGTGTCGCTAACCATTCACATCTACCTTCCCAACGCTACTTCCTTCTGTGTCTGCCCCATAAGAAAAACTGTTTCCCAATTTACTTATACTGCACTTTCAAATAGCCAACTGTACAGCTATTGGTCCTCAATTCACCAGACATTTCTGTAGCTACTGATCTGCTCATTCACACCCTCAGCTCCACCTTTGATGCTCTTGACCCTATTAAAACCATTAATCTCTCTCACCCTTGTCTTTCCCCCAGTACAATCCCCATTTCTTCTCCCTTAAGTCCATGGGATAAAGACTTGAACGTTTATGGTGGACAACTGATTTAACCATCCACTGCCAGGACGCTCTGGACCACAGAAGTACTATCGGTTCCTGCTCTCCTCTGCCAAAACTGCTCACTATTCCAGGATCATCCTGGAATGCAAAGATAATTCCAGCCACTCTCTGCACAACAAACTGTTTTATTAAACTCCTTCCCTGTCTCCTCCACACTTAGTTCCAACAAAAAATGCAAGGAGCTCATAAACTTCTTTGTCACTAAAATTGAGATCATCTGATTAGCTGCCTCTGCCACTTCCCTCTCTTCTCGGGACCCAGCAAGTAAAACTTCCCCTAAGGTTCCCTTCTGCCCTAGTCCTAATCTCACATCTTTCGCTAGTTTCTCTCCTACCTCCCCTCAAGCCCTCTTCAAGCTCGTCTTGTCCATGATACAAACCTCCTGCTCCCTCAACCCTATTCCCACAAAACTACTGACCACCCAACTTCCATTCCTAGCCTCCATGGTCCCTCTCCCCATTCAAATCTGCTGTCATCAAACACCTCCTAAAAAAACTATTTCACATCTACATGCTGCCCTTCGGCAACATCATCTGAAAGCACAACATCAGGTTCCATCTGTATTAATAATACCCAGCTTTACCTCATCACTATCTCCCTCGATAACTACACTGCCTGATTTGTCATGCTGCATGTGCAACATCCAGTATTGGGCAAGCAGAAATTGACTCCAATTAAATATTGGGAAGAGCAAAACTATTTTCTTCAGTGCGTGCCACAAACTCAGTTCCCTAGGCATCAACTCTAACCCTCTCCCTGGCCCTTTCTGAGGCTTAATCAGACTGTTCGGAACCTTGTCATCCTATTTGACCCTGAGCTGAGCTTCTGACCCTATATCCTCCCCATCACCTATTTCCACTGCCTTAACATCATGTCCCTCCATGCCTGCCTCAGTTTATCTACTGCTAAAACCCTCACCCATGTCTTTGTTACCTCTAGACTCAAATATTGCAAGGCTCTCCTGGCAGGCCTCGCACCTTGAACCCTCCTTAAACTTGAGCTCATCCAAAACTCTGCTGCTCATGCCCTAACAAGCACCAAATGCATGTTCACTGGCCTACATTGCCTCTCAGTCCCTCAATTTTAATGTTCTCATCCTTGTTTTTAAATCTCTCCATCGCCTCACCCCTCATGATTTCTGTAACCTCCTCCAGCCCTATAACCGCCTGAGATCTTTGTGCACTTCCAATTCTGGTCTCTTATGCATCCCCAATTTTAATCCCTCCACAATTGATGGACTTGCCTTCAGCTGCCTAGGGTCCTAAGCTTTGGAATTCCTTCCCTACACCTCTTTGTCTCTCTACCTTTCTCTTCTCCTTTAAGATGCTCCTTAAAAACTACCACTTTGATCTAGCTTTTGTCCTAATATCTCTTTATATGGCTCAGTCCCAAATTTTGTTAATTGTTCCTGTGAAACGTCTTGGGGTATTTTATGACGTTAAGGCACTATATACCTCCAAGTTGTTTATGTTTTATAAGGCAGAGACATTACACTATGCAACATACAATGTATTATTCGGTTGCTACCATCACAATGCCTAAATGCAATAAACAGGTACATGCTGGAGCCCATTAGTGACTCATTCCTCTGAATGACGTCCTCAGATCAACTGCATGATAATTGCTTCTTTTAATATTGGCAACTGCTTGTAAATCTTTGGCTCCTGTTCAAGTTCAGAAAGACAGCAGGAATGATTGTCTTTCTTCCACTTATTTTTAGACATAATATTTGTTTCAATTGCTTGAATTTGTAGAAGTGCAACATCTAAATTGTGAATGACTCAATGGTTATTTATAGAAAAAGAAAGACTTGCATTTATATAGTGCCTTTCACAATCTCAGGATGTCCCAAAGCAATTTACTGCTATCGAAGGGCTTTTGAAGTAGAGTCACTGTTGTAATGTAGGAAATGTGGCAGCCAATCTGCACACAGCAAGCTCCCATAAACAGCGATGTGATAATGGCTAGATTTTTTTTTGTAATTTTGACTGAGGGATAAATATTGGCCAGGATATCAGGACTAACTCCTCTGCTCTTCTTTGAAATAGTACCATGGGATCTTTTATGCCCACCTGAGAGAGCAGACGAGGTCTTGGTTTAACGCTTCATCCGAAACAAGGTACCTCCAATAGTGAAGCACTCCTTCAGTACTGCCAGCCTATATTTCTTTGCTCAAGTCTTAATAGAGTGGGGCTTGAATCCTCAACCTTCTGACTCAGAGGAAAGAGTGCTTCCAACTGAGCCATGCTTAAAATTAAAAGTATTTGCATCAACCTGCTTTGGAATTAAATATAGCTATGAGATAATTCTAGTGAATTATGTAAACACAAAAAACAGCCCAAGTTCTGTACACCATCCAAGCCCCACTCCCAAATTCACAGAGACTCGATAAACCATCCAACTTCCCAATCTTTCACAGAGACACTCTCCTCCAAAGCTCTCAGTTCATCCTGCCACCCTTTCCCATCCTCGATTCAATTTGTCACTCTTTTTTCTTCTCCCTCAGTTCTGGAGAAGTATGTACACACAAATGACAGAAGAAATGGCTGTGCTGAACAACTGCAAGGAAACATAATTGGTTTGTCTGTCCAGCTGAATATGTGAAAAACAAGTATTTGAAATGAATAGCTTCTAATTTAAATTTCTTTCTCAATCCACTTAAAGGTGTGGGTATCACCATGGTCCTGATATCATCATTTGTGACCATTTACTACAACTGCATCATTGGCTACAGCCTGTACTACTTGTTTGCTTCCTTTCAATCCACTTTGCCGTGGGCAGACTGCTTCAGTTGGTGGGGTGCAGACGAAATCTGCAGCAGGACTTCTAAAGGTAATGTGTTGACTTCTATTGGCTAATGTATAGACATCGACTCTTCATTTTGCATTCTGTCTGAATGAGTAAAAAAAGTTGACAATAGTTTAATTAGTTATCTTCATTTTGACAGTGTGAAAGGCATCTCAAATTATGGAAGATGGATAGTTCGATAGAGATAGTGGTATCAGTTATCACAGATTCCTGTTGCTTACTTAATTGCTGCCGTAATGGGTTCTTTTTGGAATTTCCCAGAGTTTTTTTTCTCTGGATTGGCCCATGTTTTTTCCTCTTTCTTTCTCCCAAGAGATTGTTTGGATTTGAAAATGAGAAATGGGGTTTGGGATAGGTGTGTATAGGTTACACCATGTGGGATAGGAGAGGCCTAGCATTGTAAATGTTTGAATAGCATTCGAGGGTAGCAGCCATGTTACTGTGTTTTCAGGACAGTCAGTACATTTTTTTAACAGACAAAATGCTTAAGAAGAAGCTATTTATTCTCCCATGGGCAAAATAAAAAGTAAAATGTGCATCTTTGTTCCTGTAACTGTGAGATAATTCTAACCTGATCCGATCAGTTGGGAACTGATGAGATCAGATGGGCCGTCCATTTTACATCCCGTCCAACTTTACTTTGTATTGAATACAATGGGCAGCCAAGCAGATCCAGTAAGTTTGCCACCAGGCAAGTAAGGATGAAATTGCACCGATCTGTTTGTCATCTATTCTAAGATTTCCCCTCTCTTATTCTCTCTTCCATTCTGTTTGTGTTCCATTCTTTCTCTAGCTTGTTAATATGTCTGGAAACCTTTTGCTCACTCTCATTTCATGTTAGTTTCTCCTTGTCTATCACTTCTTTCCTATATATCTACAACTCACCCTGTATGCCCCACACAAACATACTCCCTTTTCGTCTGTATGTGTTCCTCTACTTTTTGAATATCGAGGGCTCTTTCCTTTTCTTCTCACCTGCCATAGGGACCTGCTGTTTGATTTCAGGTCTAGAAACTGTTAGCTGTAGCAATAGCCTTGCCTCTGGAATTAGTGGGCTAGGACACGTATGAAAAAGGTATCTTTGTTTTCGATTTATCAGCTATTCTTTTAAATTCAGCCACAGTACACAGCAGTTTAACAAAAAAAAAACTGCCATTAAAATGCCAGTACCAAGTTTATTGGAATAAAATTCTGCAATTCAATAAGTTACAGGTTGGAAAGAGAAATAATAAATACGTAAATAATGCCATATGATTGTGACTGGCAGTAACCTTTTGAATTTGGGTGCTGGCCTAGTTAAAACCTGGAAGTCTCAATAAATATTTTCCAAATTCTCAAAGTGGGCTAATCAATTTGAAAATCTCACGTCACTGGTCATTTTGAATTTCTAAGAAACAGCTTATACTAGTTAAGCTACTTAGTGCATGGAATATATATATAAATATATATATAACTATATACACATACACATAGGACGATTACTTATTTACCTGTTATTTCATAAAATAAAATAAAAATATCTTAATTTAATATGAGGTCCGATATGATGCTTTACCATTTTCAGAACAAAGAACAGTACAGCACAGGAACAGGCCATTCGGCCCTCCAAGCCTGCGCCGATCTTGATGCCTGCCTAAACTAACACCTTCTGCACTTCTGGGGCCCATATTCCTCTGTTCCCTTCCTATTCATGTATTTGTCAAGATGTCTCTTAAACGTCGCTATCGTAGCTGCTTCCACCACCTCCCCTGGCAGCAAGTTCCAGGCACTCACCACCCTCTGTGTAAAAAACTTGCCTCGCACATCCCCTCTGAACTTTGCCTCTCGCACCTTAAACCTATGTCTCCTAGTAACTGATTCTTCCACCCTGGGAAAAAGCTTCTGACTATCCACTCTGTCCATGCCGCTCATAACTTTGTAAACCTCTATCATGTCGCCCCTCCACCTCCGTCGTTCCAGTGAAAACAATCCGAGTTTATCCAACCTCTCCTCATAGCTAATATCCTCCAGATCAGGCAACATCCTGGTAAGCCTCCTCTGTACCCTCTCCAAAGCCTCCACGTCCTTCTGGTAGTGTGGCGACCAGAGTTGCACGCAATATTCTAAGTGTGGCCTAACTAAGGTTATGTACAGCTGCAACATGACTTGCCAATTTTTATACTCTATGCCCCGACCGATGAAGGCAAGCATGCCGTATGCCTTCTTGACTACCTTATCCACCTGCGTTGCCACTTTCAGTGACCTGTGGACCTGTACGCCCAGATCTCTCTGCCTGTCAATACTCCTAAGGCTGGATGAGACCTTATGGAAGCATAAGATTTGTGCAGTAGTAAAAAGCCTTTACCAGATAGGGTTTGCTGCTCATTTCACACATGCATTACTGAAAGTTTACCTAGATTTCAAGTTAAGGAAAGACACATGCCAAAATATGGAGAATTGGGTGGCACAGTGGCTAGCACTGCAGCCTCACAGCTCCAGCGACCCAGGTTTGGTTCTGGGCACTGCCTGTGCGAAGTTTGCAAGTTCTCCCTGTGACTGTGTGGGTTTCCTCCAGGTGCCTCCAGTTTCCTCCCAAATGCCAAAGACTTGCAGGTTGATAGGTAAATTGGCCATTGTTAAAAATTGCCCTAGTGTAGGTAGGTGGTGGGGATGTGAGGGAAAAATGGGGTTAATATAGGATTAGTATAAATGGGTGGTTGATGGTCAGCACAGACTTGGTGGGCCGAAGGGCCTGTTTTGGTGTTTTATCACTCTATGACATCAATAAGATATGACAGCCAATATAATCAAAAGTCAGAAGGTTAGAACAGCCCCAAAATTATAACCGTGTAGGTGCCTAGCTTAGAAAGAAACAGGTCACCTGCAGTCTGGACTCATGAGTGGAGGGAGCAGCGAGGCAGGGAATTGATCCCAGAGTGGTCATTGATCTGAGAGTTCAATGATTGGTCACTGCTTACTGTGTGAACAATAATATATTAACAAACATATGGTTAGCACATACCAATCAGATCTGTGGACACTATGGACAACTGTGAGGGAAGATCTTTTTATATAAATACCAAGTCGATAAACTATTGCAGTACTATAAATTACCTAAGTACCCAGTAGACAACCCTTCAACGAGGTTTTCTTCTCACATCACCTTCTCTCTTCACACCTGACAATTGGGTTTTAATGTCTCCAGCTCTCATTTCACCTAGACAATCATCTCCAACATCTTTCTCACCCAGAGCATCTCTATCTCCTCTCCAATCATTAACTGTCTTTCTTCTTTCACATCCCACAGAGATGTTGAAATAATTAGAAACTCTTTCAACCTGATACATATATGAATGGGGTTACATTTACATTCTCCATACCACTCCCTATGAGTCACACCATGGCCTTCATCATCGATAATTACTGTCTGAAAAATACCATGGAATTTTTAACTTGGAGTACAGCAATAACTCGATAAGAACATAAGAAATAGGAGTAGGAGAGGGCCCCTGCTCCACCATTCATTAATATCATGGCTGATCTAATTGTGGTATCAACTCCACCTTCCTGCCTGCCCCCATAACCCTTGACTGTTTTGCAGATCAAAAATCTGTCTAACTGAGCCTTGAATATCCCTTCAAACAGACTGGGAGAGTGGATGATGTCTGACCTTATTATACAGACTGTGACTGTGGGTGATGTCTGACCTTATTATACAGACTGGGACTGTGGGTGATGTCTGACCTTATTATACAGACTGGGACTGTGGGTGACGTCTGACCTTATTATACAGACTGGGACTGTGGGTGATGTCTGACCTTATTATACAGACTGGGACTGTGGGTGACGTCTGACCTTATTATACAGACTGAGACTGTGGGTGATGTCTGACCTTATTATACAGACTGAGACTGTGGGTGATGTCTGACCTTATTATACAGACTGGGACTGTGGGTGATGTCTGACCTTATTATACAGACTGAGACTGTGGGTGATGTCTGACCTTATTATACAGACTGAGACTGTGGGTGATGTCTGACCTTATTATACAGACTGAGACTGTGGGTGATGTCTGACCTTATTATACAGACTGTGACTGTGGGTGATGTCTGACCTTATTATACAGACTGGGACTGTGAGTGATGTCTGACCTTATTATACAGACTGGGAGAGTGGGTGATATCTGACCTTATTATACAGACTGGGACTGTGGGTGATGTCTGACCTTATTATACAGACTGGGAGAGTGGGTGATATCTGACCTTATTATACAGACTGGGACTGTGGGTGATGTCTGACCTTATTATACAGACTGGGACTGTGGGTGATGTCTGACCTTATTATACAGACTGAGACTGTGGGTGATGTCTGACCTTATTATACAGACTGAGACTGTGGGTGATGTCTGACCTTATTATACAGACTGAGACTGTGGGTGATGTCTGACCTTATTATACAGACTGGGAGAGTGGGTGATATCTGACCTTATTATACAGACTGGGACTGTGGGTGATGTCTGACCTTATTATACAGACTGGGACTATGGGTGATGTCTGACCTTATTATACAGACTGGGAGAGTGGGTGATGTCTGTTCAGATAAGTGCTGCCATACTGAAATGGTTTATTAATTATGAAAGTGCATCATTAGATGTATTCTCTGTCATCATCACTGGGGTGTCAGGGATGCCCATTTGTCCTTGGTAAACAGCATTACAATGGGTGGCAGAACAGCCATTTACATTTTTAAAGAACCAAAAAGTTGCCATTGATTGCTGGATAAGCTATTTCATTTACTTCCATGCCCTTTATTAAAATATTCATTCCCCATACCCACCCCACCCCAAGAGTTTAATAAATAGCAGAGGTTATCTGCCATATCTGAAGGGCTGCTGCAGCCAATCTCCAACTTCTCCAGGTCAAATTCAAATAACAATAATAACAACTGGTATTTGTATAGCACCTTAAACATAATAAAATGTCCCAAGCCGCTTAAATTTAATTCAATTTAATTCCCTGCTGAAGACAGTGGAACCTCTCCCTAAAAAATACAAATTAGCTCAGAACACAGAAAGACAGCTGGAGCCAGACGTGCAGAGTAGCAGCTCTGCCAAAGATCCATGTTCGAGAAAAATCCAAGCTGATGTGTTAACGGATCCTGTAAGATGGCTTTGAGTGCATCAGTGTCTACCTCTGCAACCTCTTCCAACACTATATTCCCTCTGATATCTTTCGGTTCTCCAGCTCTGCCCTTCTGTGTTTACTCCTCCCTTGGCCGCATCATGGCTGGTACAGCCTTACCCGTTTTCCTGAATCCCTCAATCTTCCTACTCAGCTCTTCACCACTAAAATGGCCAACTCAGGTGGATTAATTCCATCTGATAGCTCATTTTATTTACGTAGGCTATGAAGACAATTCTTCTACAGATAAAGG
Source organism: Heterodontus francisci (assembly GCF_036365525.1). NCBI lineage: Eukaryota > Metazoa > Chordata > Chondrichthyes > Heterodontiformes > Heterodontidae > Heterodontus > Heterodontus francisci. Next base: position 89,086,923 of record NC_090385.1, on the reverse strand, counting down.
ATGTTCTCTAATTTGTTTTTGGTCCACAGTGTTGACTTTTGGTTAGCTCTAAACTTGGCCTATGGGACACTCTTCCTTAAAGCTACTATCAAAGTGGTACCCGGTATGCAGGAAAGGGAAGGTTTCTGTACGCAGAACCCAGGATTTATGGAGGCCCGGTGAGGTGCATTTTGCTGTTTATGGAGAGGGAAGTTGTTGTAGTCAAGTTTATGGATAAATTGGTGGTTTCTTTGTGACGCTTTGTGATATGCAATGGGAGTTATTTTTTATGGCGATGTCATAGGATGGATGAGCATCTGCATTGGTGAGGGTATATTGGAATTTTTTTGCTCGGATGTGTTTGGGAAGAATTTTTTTCTGGTAGAATGGGATTGGAGAGAAAATTTATATTTGGGGAAACATTTTGTCTAATATGATTGGCAAATAATGAAAGTGGGAAATAACTGAAGTAACTAAATAGAAAGAGAAAAACAGAGTTAACCAGTGAGGGAGGAGAAAAGGCATTTAACCAACAACCAAAAAAAAAAGTGACAAATGGAGGTAAAGTTGGTCTTCACCCAAAGTGTGAAACAAGCGATAGTGAATCAGCATCCTGTTTTACACTATGCACAATTTTCCTTTCAATTGAAGTCACTCATTTTATGCTCTAGGCGAAGATCAATTCTACCCCATCATCTCATCAGTTGTAAGCTTGCTCTTGACCTTGGTATGGACTATAATCATGAAAATGATTACCCATAATCCACATGAATGTGAGAATGCAATAAAAACATCTGTTATATGGTAAGGTTTGCTATGGGGTCATATGTTCCCAAGGGGACATCTTGGGGTCATGTATTCCCATGAAGTCACCATGGGTCATGTGTTACCATGGGATCACCTCAGCACAGGCTTCAGTTGGAGTGAATGAAAGTGCATGAAACCTGAGCTTTCAGTAAAAACATATTAAAGCCCTAAAGTTCTTAAATATTCCTAGAAATCATATAAAGTTTAAGGCACAGAATGAGGGCACTTGGCTCATTGTGTCTGTGCCGGCCAAAAAAATGATCCACCCATTCTAATCCCACCTTTGGTCTGTAGCTCTGCACATCCAGACTCCTTTTGAATGAGTTGAGGGTCTCTGCCTCAACTATCCTTCCAAGCAGTGAGTTCCAGACCATCACCACTCTCTGGGTGAAAACAATTTTCCTCAACTCCCCTCTAATTTTTCTACCAATCACTTTAAATCTATGTCCCCTCATCACTGACCTCTCTGCTAAGGTAAATAGGCCCTTCACCTCCACTCTATCCAGGCCCCTCAAAATGTTGCACATTTCAATCAGACCTTCCCTCCGCCTTTTCTATTCCAAGGAGAACAACCCCAGCCTATTCAATCTCTCCTCATAGCTGCATTTTTCCAGTCCTGGGAGCATCCTCATAAATCTCCTCTGTACCTTCTCTAGTGCAATTACATCCTTTCTGCAATGAGGTGACCAGAACTGCACACAGTACTTAAGTTGTGGCCTAACCAATGAGTTATACAATACAATGGCTTTGTACGATAATGATGACTCACTGAAGGAACAGCTTGTGCTTTAATGCCTTAATCTAGCATTGTGATTAGTAGCTTTACATAATCTATCAAATAAAATTTCCCATTTAAAGCAGTATCCACCATACTAAACACCATATTACATATGCTGCAATGTAATAGATATGACACAACATAATAAAACAGGGATACTGTAATATGCAACGTGCACATTCTAATATGGGTGCACTATAATAGGGCCATGGAATTATTTACAGCACAGAAGGAGGCTATTCAGCCCATCAAGTCCATGCCAGCTCTCCATGGCATTCTGCTGTCAGTCCCACTCCCCAGCTCAATCCCCATATCCCTGCAAGTCTATTTCTCTCCGGTGGCCATCCAACCTCCTCTTGAAGTCATTAATCATCTCCACTTCCAGCACCCTTGTGGGTGGCGAGTTCCAAGTCATTACCACCCACTGCATGAAAACGTGCTTCCTCATATTCCTCCTGCTTCTTGTGCCCAAAACTTTCAATCTATATCCCGAGTCCTTGTACCATTTATTAATGGGAATGGCTTTTCCTTGTCTAATTTACCTAAGCCGGTCATAATCTTATACACTTCTATTAAATCTCCCCTCAATCTCCTTTGCTCTAAGGAGAACATGTGGTGTACTGTAATACATGGGATACACTGCAATACATGGGGTGCTTTGTAATACCATTTGCAATAATTCAAAGCAACAATAGTTTACCTGGAAAAATTAATTTTGCAAAATGCTTCTGAGGATTTCTGCCCACATTTTGGCCAGGATTTTATGTGCCCCCTAAGGCAGGGTTGGAGGTGGGGTTGGGGGGGCATGGAGTATAATGATGGGTAATGGTGGGGTGGAGAGCTCATCGCCAAGCAATCTTCCCGGGGGCAGGATAGGCTGACAATGGCCTTCCTGTCCAGAGGCCAATTACGGGCCTTTTCCTGCCGCCACTGAAATCTTACCAGTGGTGGTGGGAGGGTGGGGGGGGGGCCTCTGCCATGCGAAAGTGTGCCTTGTAAAATGATGCTCACTCGCTGCAGGCTTGGTGGGGAGGGTCCCTCCTCCATGGGCAATCTGTGGCACATGGAGGAACCCTCCCAGGAACCACTTTAACCCCTGGGACCTCCATCCCCCTTGACTTCAAATTCATCCCTCCCATCCCCCTCGCCAGGGCCTTCTGGAATGGCACCAATGATCCCATCTCAATTACCTGAGGTCCAGGGTTCCAGTACTCAGCTTGGATCCCAGGCCTCTGCAGTACTGGCAGGGGCCACCGTTCCCAGTACTGGGATTGGCCGGCAGCTCTTGGATGCAGGATCCACTTCTTTAAAGGACGGTGATACTGGCTCCTGAAAATATGATTTAAAAAGACTGGAGGATCGCTCCGGGGGTGGGTGGGGGGTGTGGCACAAAAAGGCAGAGGCGGGCTTTCCACCACCTTTTTGGCCCAGCACCGGATGCCCTGCCTCCAACACAAAATCCAGTCCTTTGTTTATTCTAACAAAGCTGCTGATTTATGGTTTCACAAAATTCCACTGGAACCAAAATCCTAGTTAAAAAATAATTGAATCCATCATGGCAATATGATATTTGACTTACTTAATCACTGTAAACCAATAGCTAAAATACAAACAGAATCACAGAATCTGAGAACACCAGCAAAAATCCCATGTAATAAAACAGATGGGACTTATTGGCCGGAATTTTACACCGCCACAGCAGGTCGGATGGTGGCGTGGGGGCGGCGTAAAATTGAGCAGCAGGCTCCGGGAGGCCTACCCGACCCAATTCCACCTCCGGACAAGTTTACGAAGGTCAAGCGGAGGAGTGGGGGGGTTGGAAACGGCCTGCCTGCCCGACGCATATCAAGACCCTTAAGTGGCCACTTAACGGCCACTTAAGGGCCCTCGCCCGCCTCCATGGGTATTTTACCCGTGGCAAGCAGGTGTGCTGGGGACGTGAAAGGCTGCCCAGCAATAGCTGCCGGCCTTTCCGCGCTCCGGGGATGGGGGCATGGCAGTCGGGCACAGGGTGCCCAATTGAGGACCGCCCCAGACTTCCAACCCACCCCTGGGACCCAAGACACCACCCCCCCCTCCCCCCAAAGGACCACTCCAGCCTCACCAGGGAAGGACCGATCCCCCTGGTGAGGCATGCCCCTCCTTACTGTCCCTCCTCGATCCATGGCGTTTGCTTGGCTGCAGTCCCAGCAGTGGCCACCGTTCCCGGTGGCGCTGCAGAGCCTAAGATCTGCCAGCCCGCTGATTGGCCGGCAGTTCACTGAGCCGGGACCTCCTCCCTCAAGTGGGTGGAAGTCCCGCCTCGGGACAATTAAAGCCCGAGGACCTGTAAAATACGGGATGGATCCCCAGGCTAGGTGGAAGCAGGTTCGCCTCCAACTTTCACGTCGGAGACCGGCTCCCGTCCATCCACTGTAAAATTACGGCCATTAAGTCAAGCTAAAATACTGGAGCTGATTGTATGATGTCACAGCACCATTATCAATAAAATCTACTTCAAAACACTTCGTTGTTAGCTGTGGCTCAGTACCACTCTCACATTTGAGGCAGAAGGTTGTGGGTTCAAGTCTCACCTAGAGTCATAAGCATATTATCTAGACTGACATTTAAGGGGAGTGCTGCATTTTTGGAGGTGCTACCTTTTGATGAAACATGAAAACGAGGCCACCTCAGGATGTCATTAAAGATCCTTTAATACTATTTCAAAGAAAAGTGAGGAGTGGGGGGGTGGTTTCCCTGGTACTTTAACCAATATTTTCCCTGAAACATCACTAATAAAACTGATTATCTGGTCATTTATGATATTGCTGTTTGTGGAACATTTCTGTGTGCAAATAGGCTGTTGTAATTCCTACATTGCAACAGGGACGACAATTCAAAAGTACTTCATTGGCTGTAGAGCACTTTGGGATATCACCAGATTGTAAATGCCACTATAAAGACTTCCTTTGTTTCAAATTCCACATTTTCTAGATCCACTCTGCAATCTCACTCTGGATGATGGATATTTTGAAATAGTTAATACAACATGGCTGCATGCAAACAATGAAACTTGCCTAAATGGATCAGAAATCAACATTCTTCAACAGAGTCCAAGTGAACAATACTGGGAGTAAGTAAATTATTTTTATTTATTTATTTAGAGATACAGCACTGAAACAGGCCCTTCGACCCACCGAGTCTGTGCCGACCAACAACCACCCATTTATACAAACCCTGCACTAATCCCATATTCCCTACCACCTACCTACACTAGGGGCAATTTACAATGGCCAATTTACCTGTCAACCCGCAAGTCTTTGGCTGTGGGAGGAAACAGGAGCACCCAGCGAAAACCCACGCGGTCACAGGGAGAACTTGCAAACTCCTCACAGGCAGTACCCAGAATTGAACCCGGGTCCCTTGAGCTGTGAGGCTGCGGTGCTAACCACTGCGCCGCCCCTACATTACTACAGACAGCTGCACCTATAACCTGTACAGCTGTACCAGTAGCTTCCTCTTGGGAAGGTTAGTTGGATGAATGTCCTGTTTAATATCATAGGGGATTCGATAATTCAAGGCATAAACAGGCATTTCAGTAATGGCAAACATGATTCCCGAATGATATATTGCATCTCTGGTGCCAGGGTAAAGCGTATCACCAAGTAGATATTCTGTGAGGAGGAGGGAAACAGCCAGAGGTCATGGCCCATATTGGAGCCAATGACACAGGTAGAAAAAAGTGTTTAGGTCCTTCAGGCAGAATATCAGCTGCTAAGAAAAAAATGGAGCTGCACAGGTGTGGGGGTGAGATGACTTGGATATCTTCCACTTTTCACCTCTCAACTGACTGTAGACAGTGTTTTTTATAAAATTATTGACCAGAATTTTACACCACCCTGATGAGTGGGATGATGGCAAACTTTTAAGCAGATATTTCATAACACTCAGCAAACATTTATTCCAGTCAGAAGGAAGAACTCGAAGAGAACGATGAACCACCCATGGATAACAAAGGAAGTATCAAATCAAAAGCAAAGGCAGACAATGCGGCAAAAACAAGTGGTAGGCCAGAGGATTGGGAATTTTTTAGAAACCAGCACTGGATGACTAAAAAACTAATAAAGAGGGAGAAAACTGATTATGAGAGTAAATTGGCAAGAAATATAAAAACAAACAGTAAGAGTTTCTACTGCTATATAAAAAGGAAGAGAGTAGCTAAAGTAAGTGTGGGACCCTTAGAGAATGAGACTGCGGAATTAATAACAGGGAAAAGGCAGATAATTTAAACCAATATTTTGCATCGGTCTTCACAGTGGAGGACACAATAAACATCCCAACAATAATAGATGAGCAAGGTGTAAATGGGAGGGAGGAACTTGTAACAATCTCTATCATGAGGGAAAAGGTGCTGGACAAACTGATGGGACTAAAGGCAAGTTGCCAGGACCTGATGGCCTGTACCCAAGGGTTTTAAAAGAAGTGGCTGCAGAGATAGTGGAGGCATTGGTCATAATATACCAAAACTCACTGGATTCCGATCGGGTACCAACGGATTGGAAAACCGCTAATGTGACATCACTATTCAAGAAAGGAGGGAGACAGAAAGCAGGAATCTATAGACCAGTTAGCTTAGCATCAGTCATTGGGAAAATGCTTGAGTCCATTATTAAGGAAGAAATAGCAGGACATTTAAAAAAACATAATGCAATCAAACAGAGTCAACATGGTTTTATGAAAGGGAAATCATGTTTGACAAATTTGTTAGAGTTCTTTGAGGATATAACAAACAGAGTGGATAAAGGGGAACCAATAGATGTGTATTTGGATTTTCAGAAGGCGTTTGATAAGGTGCCACATAAAAGGTTATTGCACAAAATAGGAGCTCAGGGTATTGGGGGTAATGTGTTGGCATGGATTGAGGATTGGCTAACACACAGAAGGCAGAGAGTCGGGATCAATGGGTCTTTTTCAGGTTGGAAAGCCGTAACTAGTGGGTTGCCACAAGGATTGGTCCTAGGGCCTCAGCTATTTACTATCTACATGAATGACTTAGAGGGAGGGACAGAGTGTAGTGTATCCAAATTTGCTGATGATACAAAAATAGGTGGGAAAGCATGTTGTGATGACGACACAAAGAATCTGCTCAGGGATATAGATAGGTTAAGTGAGTGGGCAAAAACTTGGCAGATGGTGTTCAATGTGGGAAAGTGTGAGGTCATCCACTTTGTTAGGAAGAATAAAAAGGCAGATTATTATTTAGATGGAGAAAGACTACAAAATACTGCAGTACAGAGGGATCTGGGTGTTCTTGTGCATGAAACACAAAAGATTAGCAGCAAGTAATTAGGAAGGCAAATGGAATTTTGGCCTTTATTGCTAGGGGGTTAGAGTTTAAAAATGGGGAAGTCCTGTTACAACTGTACAGGGTGTTGGTGAGGCCACACATGGAGTACTGCGTACAGTTTTGGTCCCCGTATTTAAGGAAGGATATACTAGCATTGGAGGCAGTTCAGAAAAGGTTCACTAAGCTCATTCCTGGGATGAAGGAGTTGTCTTATCAAGAACGGCTAAACAGGTTAGGCCTTTATTCATTGGAGTTTAGAAGAATGAGAGGTGATCTTATTGAAACATATAAGATTTTAAGGGTACTCGATAGGGTAGATGTTGAGGATGTTTCCACTAGTGGGGGAATCTCGAACTAGGGGACATAATTACAGAATAAGGGGTCACAAATTTAAAACTGAGATGCAAAGGAATTTCTTCTCTCAGAGGGTGGTGAATCTCTGGAATTCACTGCCTCAGAGAGTTGTGGAGGCTAGGTCACTAAATGTATTTAAGGAGGAGGTAGATAGATTTTTGAAATCTCAGGGGATCAAGGGTTAGGCAGAGCAGGCCTGAAAGAGAAGTTGAGGACTGGGACAGATCAGCCATGATCTTATTGAATGGCGGGGCAGGCTTGAGGGGCTGAATGGCCTACTCCTGCTCCTATTTCTTATTTAGTGCTGAATGACTAAAGGGTTGCTAATGACATGGCACTACTCAAGAAAGGGGCAAGGAATAAACCAGGAAAATACAGGCAAGTCAACCAAACATCGGTGGTGGGGAAGTTATGGAAAACCATTATCAGGGATAAAATAAGCTTTCATTTGGAAAGGCATAATCAAGGAGGGTCAGTATGGATTTATTAAAGGTAAATCATGTCTGGAAAACTTGATTGAATTATTTGATGAGGAAACAGAGAAGGTTGATCAAGGTAGTGCAATAAGTGTATATATGTCTTCCAGAAAGCATTCTACAAAGTGCCACACAGGAGGTTTATTAAGTTTTTTTTTATTCGTTTATGGGATGTGGGTGTCGCTGGCTAAGCCAGCATTTATTGCCCATCCCTAATTGCCCTTGAGAAGGTGGTGATGAGCTGCCTTCTTGAACCGTTGGTGCGGGTACACCCTCGGTGCTGTTCGGGAGGGAGTTCCAGGATTTTGACCCAACAACAGTGAAGGAACGGCGATATAGTTCCAAGTTAGGCTGGTATGTGGTTTGGAGGAGAACTTTCAGGTGGCTGTGTTCCTATGCATTTGCTGCCCTTGTCCTTCTGGGTGGTAGAGGCCGCAAGTTTGGAAAATGCTGTCAAGGGAGCCTTGCTGAGTTGCTGCAGTGCATCTTGTAGATGTACACACTGCTGCCACTGTGCATCGATGGTGAAGGGAGCGAATGTTGAAGGTAATGGATGGGGCGTCAATCAAATGGCCTGCTTTGTCCTGGATGGTGTCGAGCTTCATGGACGAGGTGAGTGGGGTAGTGGTAATGTCACTAGACTAGGAATCCAGAGGCCTAGGCTAGTGTTCTGGGGATAAAAACAAGAAATGCTGGAAATACTCAGCAAGTCTGGCGGCATCTGTGGACAGAGAACCAGAGTTAACATTTCAGGTCAGTGACCCTTCATTAGAACTGGCAAAGGTTAGAAATGTAATAGCTTTGAGGCAAATAAAGCAGGGGTAGGGCAAGAAATAACAAAAGGGAAGGTGTTGATAGGACAGAGTCACAGAGAATAACTGACCAGAAAGTCATGCAGCAAAGGCAAACGGTATGTTAATGGTGTGTTGAAAGACAAAGCATTAGTGCAGAGAGGGTGTAATGGACAGAAAAATGAACAGCCTTGGCCCAAAGAACAAACATGAAAAAAATGGGTAGGCACATAGTAAAAAAAAATGAATGATGAAACAAACTAAAATAAAAAGAAAAAAGAAATAAGAAAAAAACTGAAAATAAAAAGGGGGGCTCGTCATGCTCTGAAATTATTGAACTCTATGTTCAGTCCAGCAGGCTGTAGTATGCCTAATTAGAAATGAGGTGCTGTTCCTCAAGCTTGCGTTGATGTTCACTGGAACACTGCAGCAAGCCCAGGACAGATATGTGGGCATGAGATCGGGGGGAGTGTTGAAATGGCAAGTGACAGGAAGCTCGGGGTCATGCTTTCAGACTGAGTGGAGGTGTTCCACAAAGCGGTCACCCAATCTGCGTTTGGTCTCCCCAATGTAGAGGAGACCACATTGTGAGCAGTGAATACAGTATACTACATTGAAAGAAGTGCAAGTAAATCGCTGCTTCACCTGAAAGGAGTTTTTGGGGCCTTGGATAGTGAGGAGAGCTCTGGGGGACATGGGTTTGACTCCCAGCATGGTAGATGGTAAAATTTGAGTTCAATTGATAAATCTGGAATTAAAACCTTGTCTAATGGTGACCATGAAACATTGTCGATTGTTGTAAAAACAGATCTGGTTCATTAATGTCCTTTAGGGAAGGAAATCTGCCATCCTTACCTGGTCTGACCTACATGTGGCTCCTGACACACAGCAATATGGTTGACTCTGAAATGGCCTAGCAAGCCACTCAGTTGTATCAAACTGCGACAAAGTGTAAGATAAAACCCCATGTAATTAAGGAGAAAGTGGTGATCTGGATATGGAATTCGTTCAGTGACAGGAAGCAAATGGTGGTGGTGGTGGAGCGATGATTTTTAGACTGGGAGGTAGTTTACAGTAGTGTTCCCCAAGGATCAGTTTTGGATTCATTACTGCTTGTAATAAACAACCAAGACTCAGGTACAGGAGCAGCATTATAAAATTTGCAGGTGATATGAAACTTAGCAAAGTAGCAGATCATGATGAGGATCACCATAAGTTTCAGGGTGACATAGATAGCATGGTGAAATGGGCAGAAGCATGGAAGATGGATTTCACTGCAGAGAAGAGTGAAAAGATGCACTTTAGAAGGACTAATATGGAAAGACGGTGTACAATAAATGGCATGATTTTGAAAAGTGTAGATGAACAGAGACCTTGGTGTCCATGTACACAAATCCTTAAAGATGGCAAGGCAAGTTGGTAAGGTGGTTAAAAAAGCATAGGGGTTTCTTGCGTTTACAAATAGAGGTATAGAATACAAAAGCAAAGAGATCGTGCAAGTGTTGTGGACGACCTTAAGAGGACCACCTTAAAAAGTTGTATGTGAAGGTCACTGGAGGAAGTGATATCATGTCACGCATCACGGGAGTTTTGGGTGTAACCCGACAGAGTGTGATGTGTGTTGTACTGGTTCCTGTGGTAGCTATATAATGTTCTAGATAAGTTATAATAAAAACCCATGTTCTTTGTGGATATTACTTAGAGTCCTGTGAATGTTACAGTAGTTTATATATTAGAGTAACAAGTAATTTTACAGTGAGAACTTTATCAAGTGCTGGTTAGGCCTCAACTAGAGTATTGTGGACAATACTGAGCACCACACTTCAGGAAAGATGTAAAGACATTAGAAAAAGGTACAGAGGAAGTTTACCAGGATGTTACCAGGAATGAGGAACTTCAGTTATGATGAGAGGTTAGAAAAGTTAGGTCTGTTCTCATTGGAACAGGAAAGGTTAAGAGGTGGCTTAAAAGACATTTTCAAGATTGTGATAGGTTTTGATAGAGTAAACAGGGAAAATTTATTTCCTTTAGCGAGTGGACAAATAACTAGAGGATTCAAAATCATTGGGAAAAGATCTAGCGGGGAGATGAGGAGAATTCTTTTTCACTCAGAGAATTGACGGGATCTGGAAAGCGCTACCCGAAAAAGTGATGAAAGCTGATCGCATAAATAATTTTAAAGATGAGTTGAAAAAGTAGAGGATGATGAATTTACAGGATTACAGACGGAAAAGCAGGGATGTGGGGCCAAGCATGACTGCTCTTTCAAAGAGCCAACACAGGTATAATGTGCCTAATGGCCTCCTTCTGTCGTGTAGGTTTCTATGGTTTTCTATGAAAAGCTGTTGAATTTAGGTAGCTGTACTATTTAGATAGGGAGATACAGTTACTAACCCACATAGTTTTCACAGTGCTTTATAAGGGAGCCACTGAAGCACTGCAAAGACATCCTTCAAGTCAGCTCTCCAAGGAATCTCATCAGCACTCACTGTTTAAACAAAGCTATATTTTTGAATATATGACTTAATTATTCAATTTAATTATTACGACCCAGTGATAAAGTATATGAGTAATTTAGGTGACTTTGGACCTGTGGTTCCCAAAGCATTCCAATATTGGAGTTTTCCTCATGTTTGCGACTGTTGTCAACTAATTGATAGAGATTGATTGCAATGATTACTCAAACAACTCCATTATCATTATAGCATGCGACTACCAGGATGGTGGAAGGCAAACTGGATGGGCATTGTCATTTTCTCAAATAAAAACAGAAAATGCTGCAAATACTCAGCATATCAGGCAGCATCTGTGGAGAGAGAGAGTTAACATTTCAGGTCAATGATCTTCTGATGAAATATCCTCTGTTTCTCTCTCAACAGATGCTGCCAGACCTGCTGTGTATTTCCAGCATTTTCTGTTTTCATTTCAAATTTCCAGCATCAGCAATATTTTGCTTTTGCATTAGCCTTTCTTGTTCAGCCATTCCTATGTCCTTATGGGCTCCTTTTTGTCCCCTGCTGGAAGCAGTAAATAAGAGCTGAACATCATTAACAGAAAGAAAAAACAAAATGATATTAAATTTAATCTCAATTCCTGGCAATAAGTCACTTCTAAAAGCAGTACTGATTCTCCATATCTTTCAAATCATATATAATTGACTGAAACCCTAACTGTGTGGCATGAACAGTATCCTGACATGAGATGTTTTCTTTTTTTATTTTATTTAGTAAAGTGGCTTTGCGCCGTACCAGTTCAATAGATGAGACTGGGGAGATCGTCTGGTATTTAGCCCTCTGCCTGCTTCTGGCCTGGATAATAGTTGGGATCGCGCTATCTAAAGGAATCAAGTCTTCAGGAAAGGTAAAACGATTGGTGATGAATAGAGTTAAAACCAGTGACAATGTTACAGATTTCTGTAACAATAAAACTAGAATTTATAAATAATTTGTGAAGTTGGTTGGTTTATCTCACGGATGATGGCAACAATGACCCTTTCGGAATGTGAGATCCATAATTCATGAGCACTGGAGAGCTGAGCGAGATGTGAAAATCTTTAGAGAGAAAGAACAGTAGCTGATTAGACCTTTTTATGCACCCTATAGCTCAAAACTTATTTTGTCGCGTAACTTCTAGAAGTGTGAGCTGATAACAGCATAATGAGGATAATGGGGCTTCTGGGACCTTAGTGAACAATGGGTACAACAGTGTATCTCTTTAACCAACAAGATTTAAGGATTGAGAAAGAAACAGAGGGACTAATAAAATGGAGAATGAATTAGAATAGTAATTTAAAGTCAGATATAGATAAAGAAATAAAGGGAAAGATTAGTTTAAGAGAGAAAGAAAAAGAGACTAAAAGTAAAAGTAAGAAAACAACTAAAAAGTAAACATTTGACATTTTTAAATTTCGAAGAACAATTTACCATCTGAAGGAATGAGACTCCACAGTTTAAATGGTTCAATTTCCGGGCAAGAGAAGTTGATTGGCATTGCATTAACAAGTATCACATTGTTAAAAAGGTACTTATTTATAAGACTAAATTCCTGTCCCGATTCTAATGTGCAATTAATGTGTAAATCCAGTAAGCTCTTAAAAATAGAGGGAGGCTAAGGTCAAAATGGCATTTGTGCAAAACAAACAGCTGAGCTGCATAAATTGACCAAGTTCCAGAGATTCGTAACTCACAGCGTCTTCCTTTATCCCTCAAATTGCTGGCTGATTTGTACATTAATAACAATGTGTGTCATTAACATACTGTTATTTTAACACATGATCCAGCCCACTATCATGCTATTTAAATTCAGTTTCATGTATGTAGTTCTGTGTTAAATATGCCTTTAGTGTAGTTACTACACCTCCAATTATCTTCTGGTTCATTCTGTGCTTTGATTACAATCCTATTAGTTTGTCATTCAATTGAATGCAATACAGTTAATGTTGTACCAGCATTATAGGAAAGTCTAACAAGCTACTCTCCATGGTCAGGTGGTTTATTTCACTGCAACATTCCCTTACCTGGTTCTCATCATACTTCTAGTCCGTGGTGCTACTCTGGATGGAGCCTATAAAGGAATTGAATTCTACATTGGAAGGCAGTCAAACATCACTAAATTGAGGGATGCTGAGGTAAAAATATTAGGATAAGCCATAGAACTTCAACTGTATTCTTCAAACTGTTTCACAATTTACTTTTATTTATTTTCCTGGTTTATGACAAGTTTCAGGTAAATGCTGTGTTGTTTTCGGATTGTTCATCTGTGGGAAAACTAATTTCAGTCATTGCAATTTGGTTAATGGAATGAGAAGGAAGTTGCAACTGAAAACTAGTGATCAAAGTTAATTACTTTAATTTATGCTTTTTAACATCTAGATGTTTGCAGATGGGATGGAATAAGATAGCAGAAATGGGCTAAGATTGGATGAAATAATGATTGGATAGAATGGGATGCAATCGAATTGAATTGGCCAGGGCCAAATAGGATGCAATGCAATGGCTGTCATATTTCCATCTTGTAAATAATTCACGAATAAAATTGCCAGGTACATGTACATTACTCTATGTGCATAAGTCACACAGCAGCGGTAAAGTCTACAGTCAATATTATGACATGGCATTTATTGACATTAAGATCCAATTGTTAATTTTAGTAGAATTCTGATGGACTTTTGATGCTGCTTTCAACAAAGGTGACAGTAATTAAATTAAACCACAAGTCACACACTTGAAAACATAGCCTTACAAAGCATCTGAGTTCCTGGAGGGAATTAGACAAGCAGGTAGAGTGCTGTCCCAACTATTTGAGAAAGACTCTGTTGACCAAAGGGATTTTCATTCAGTCAGCTCACCACTGAACTGTAGTACTAATTCACCCATGTTTCTCATGGTTAATGCAGGGTTATCTGCCACACTTCAAAGAGGTTCACAGCTGCTTAATTCTAACTTCTATTTGCTAGGTCTGGAAAGATGCTGCAACACAGATTTTCTTCTCGTTGTCAGTTGCTTGGGGAGGTTTAACAGCACTGTCATCCTACAACAGATTTCACAACAACTGTTACACAGATGCCATCATTGTCTGTATTATTAATTGTGCTACGAGTGTGTTTGCTGGATTTGCCATCTTCGCCATCCTTGGACACATGGCTCATATACAAGACAAGCCTGTTTCAGAGGTTGCACAGTCAGGTACCTGCAGTCAAACTTATTATCTTCTGTTAACATGTTTCCAAAGTGTAAAATAAAAGTGTCCTAGCTCAACAATCTCACCCTGTTGGCCCAATTTGGATCCATTAGTTTTGAGCTGGAAATTGTTTAATATATCGTGCTTAAAAAAAAGCAACCATAGCACCAACTAAGAAGCTGCTTGTAATTCATCAACAGGAATCACCAGAACTGGCAAAAATATCAACCAGGGTCACACAGATTTAACCATCTTTTGAAATCTCAGTTTCTCTTTGGAGATTGGGTGGTGCAATGGGTTGAGCACTGTTCTTGCTTCTCAGCTCTGGCACTGAGCCCAGCCCAGATTGTTGGGACTAATGTCTCCACTGACTGCTGAGTGTAAGGGTCCTACATGGAAAGAGTTTGGGCAGTCTCCATCCTGGTCCTAATGAGCATGGCTTCATAGCACAAAACTGGCACTGAACTGGCACCATCACTCAAGAGGCCCCAGGACGGTTGATATGAGCAATGAGAAAATGTCACGCTAGTGCAGCCTCTTCTGAGGCATATCATTGGGTAGAGCAGATGGATCTTTACTCTGCACGTACCTGTGATAAAAACTGGGACCTTAAATGTCCAACTCTGCAGCACTGACATCATTCACCCTGAGGGAAAGAAACCATACCATCTCAAAACACAAATAATGAGCAAAATGTGATACTTTTTGACAATCTAGATTCTAAAGGAATTAATCGTCAGATACAGGAGAAATGCCGCGAACAACAGATGTCCCTCTACATTGCTTTCATTGACCCCGTCAGCAGACGTGGTCTCTTCAGACTACGAGAAAAGATTGGATGTCCACCAAAGCTACTAAGTATCATCACCTCATTCCATGACAATATGAAAGGCACAATTCAACATGGTGGCTCCTCATCAGACCCCTTTCCTATCCTGAGTGGCGTGAAACAGGGCTGTGTTCTCGCACCCACACTTTTTGGGATTTTCTTCTCCCTGCTGCTTTCACATGCGTTCAAGTCCTCTGAAGAAGGAATTTTCCTCCACACAAGATCAGGGGGCAGGTTGTTCAACCTTGCCCGTCAAAGAGCGAAGTCCAAAGTACGGAAAGTCCTCATCAGGGAACTCCTCTTTGCTGACGATGCTGCCTTAACATCTCACACTGAAGAGTGCCTGCAGAGTCTCATCGACAGGTTTGCGACTGCCTGCAATGAATTTGGCCTAACCATCAGCCTCAAGAAAACGAACATCATGGGGCAGGAGGTCAGAAATGCTCCATCCATCAATATTGGCGACCACGCTCTGGAAGTGGTTCAAGAGTTCACCTACCTAGGCTCAACTATCACCAGTAACCTGTCTCTAGATGCAGAAATCAACAAGCGCATGGGAAAGGCTTCCACTGCTATGTCCAGACTGGCCAAGAGAGTGTGGGAAAATGGCGCACTGACACGGAACACAAAAGTCCGAGTGTATCAAGCCTGTGTCCTCAGTACCTTGCTCTATGGCAGTGAGGCCTGGACAACGTGTGTCAGCCAAGAGCGACGTCTCAATTCATTCCATCTTCGCTGCCTCCGGAGAATACTTGGCATCAGGTGGCAGGACCGTATCTCCAACACAGAAGTCCTCGAGGCGACCAACATCCCCAGCTTATACACACGACTGAGTCAGCGGCGCTTGAGATGGCTTGACCATGTGAGCCGCATGGAAGATGGCAGGATCCCCAAAGACACATTGTACAGCGAGCTCGCCACTGGTATCAGACCCACCGGCCGTCCATGTCTCCGCTTTAAAGACGTCTGCAAACGCGACATGAAGTCCTGTGACATTGTTCACAAGTCATGGGAGTCAGTTGCCAGCGTTCGCCAGAGCTGGCGGGCAACCATAAAGGCGGGGCTAAAGTGTGGCGAGTCGAAGAAACTTAGCAGTTGGCAGGAAAAAAGACAGAGGCGCAAGGGGAGAGCCAACTGTGTAACAGCCCCGACAAACAAATTTCTCTGCAGCACCTGTGGAAGAGCTTGTCACTCTAGAATTGGCCTTTATAGCCACTCCAGGCGCTGCTCCACACACCACTGACCACCTCCAGGCGCTTACCCATTGTCTCTCGAGACATGGAGGCCAAAGATTTAATAGGTTTTAAATAAATGGCATCAGTTTACAGTATCTTTCTCTTAAGTGCCATTAATTGCACCATTTCAATTGTATCCACTGTTTAGGTTTTGGTTTGGCTTTCATCGCCTACCCAGAGGCTCTTGCACAGTTGCCAGTGGCACCTTTATGGTCCATTTTATTTTTCTTCATGCTGGTCACTCTGGGACTCGACAGTCAATTTGCAAGTATAGGTAAGAATAGCATTACTTCATTTAACATATCTTTTTCTGTACCTGTCCCTGACATTTAATGACCTGT
Organism: Heterodontus francisci; assembly: GCF_036365525.1. Lineage (NCBI taxonomy): Eukaryota > Metazoa > Chordata > Chondrichthyes > Heterodontiformes > Heterodontidae > Heterodontus > Heterodontus francisci. Next base: position 89,070,328 of record NC_090385.1, on the reverse strand, counting down.
ATACATGGATCCCTGAGTCACTTTGGACCTCCTATTGTTTCTAGCTTTTCACCATTAGGAAATACTCTGTTCCACCCCTTTTAAGTCCAATGTGGATTACCTCACACTTGCCTACACTGGAATCCATTTGCTACAACCTTCTCATGGGCACTTGGATATGTGGCTTTCTATCCCATCATCCAGGTCATTAATAAATATGGTAGATATTTGAGACCCCAACATAGATCCCTGTGGGATACCACTAGTCACATCCTGCCAATTAGAGAGCCTGCCCATAATACCTACTCTGTCTCCTGCCACCCAGCCAATTTCCAAAGCAGGTCAATAATTTGATTTTGATTCTATGAGATTGAACTTTAGCTAACAGCTTCTTATGAGGAACTTTATCAAATGCTTTTTTGGAAGTCCAGGTAAATAACAGCCATAGACATTCCCCTGTTCACTACTTTAGTCACATCTTCAAAAAGTGCAATCAGGTTCATCAGGCATGACCTACCCTTTAGAAAACCATGCTGGCTTTCTCTGATCAGCTGAAAATATTCAAGGTATTCAGTCACTCCATCCTTAATTATAGACTCTAGTAATTTCCCAACAACAGATGTTAGGCCGGTTTCCCCCTCTCACCTTTCTTAATAGCAGAGTGACACATACAAGTTTCCAATCTAAAGGAATGGTTCTAGAAACAGGAAAACTTTGAAAGATTACGGTTCGGGTCTCTGAAATATTTTCACATACTTCCTTCATTGCCCTGGGATAGAAACCATCTGGTGCTGGGAATCTATCACTCTTTAGTACCATTATTTTCTTCATTATTGTTATTTTGTTTACGTTAATTGTGGTAAGTCTCCGTCTCTGATTCAATACTAGTTTCCTTGGAATGCCTGGCATGCCATCATCTTTATCTACTATAAATACTGATGCCAGCTAATATTCAACATGTCGGTCATTTATATTCAATCATAATATCACTCTTATCAGTTTTCAAGAAGTCCACACCCTCATTTCCTAATAAAATTGTAGAAAAAAATTGTGTTGATTTTGATATCCCTTCCAAGCTTTTTTTATATTCCCTTTGTAGCTCTTACTATCTGTTTTGTCACCTTTGTTGTCCTTTGCATCTTGCCCATTCTCCAGGATTTGTGCTTATTTTTTCATGCTTTTTCTTTCAGTTTTGTGTTGTCTCTTATTTTTATTTTATTTAGAGATACAGCACTGAAACAGGCCCTTCGGCCCACTGAGTCTGTGCCAACCATCAACCACCCATTTATACTATCCCTACACTAATCCCACATTCCTACCTGTAACTATATTCCCCTACCACCTACCTATACTAGGGGCAATTTATAATGGCCAATTTACCTATCAACCTGCAAGTCTTTTGGTGGTGGGAGGAAACCGGAGTACCCAGCGAAAACCCACACAGACACAGGGAGAACTTACAAACTCCACACAGGCAGTGCCCAGAATTGAACCCTGGTCGCTGGAGCTGTGAGGCTGCGGTGCTAACCACTGCGCCACTGTGCCGCCCATATCTCTTTAATCATCTGACTGTTATTTTGGCAAGTAGAGATCTTGCCCCTTAGGAGTATAAACTGGTTCTGTATCACATTAAATTATTTTTTGAACACCTCACACTGTTCTTCTGTCCATTTACCCATTAACAGATTTGCCTAGTTTACTGCAGACAGTCTCTGTCTCATCCCATTGAAGTCAGTTTTAACTAAATCTAAAATCTTTTCAGCTGTTTCACAGTTCTCCTTGTCAAACACAACATTGAATGAACTAAATCATATTATGATCACTATAAGATAAATGTCCATGTGCAATTAGGTTGTTAACTAAAGCTGGCTCATTACTCATCACTAAATCTAATATGGCATGACCCCTTGTTGGTTCCAGGACAATTATTGCAGAAAACTATTCCGGACACACTCAAGAGATTTGCTATCGTTCTCACGTGAGCTAGTCTGCTTATCCCAATCTATATAAAATCCCCCATTAAAACCACTCTAACTTCGCTCCATGCTTGTCTAATCTATATATTCTGCTACTTCACAGCTTCTATCAGGAAACCTATATACAATTTCCACTACAGTCTTAAATCCTTTTCTACTTCTTAATTCTACCCAGAAAGTCTCCACTGCCTGCTTATCTCCTCTCTTACTAGTGAAGATATTTCATCCTTAATCGCAAAGGCTACTCCTCCCCCATACCAGTTTCCATATCCTTCCTGTAGATCTTCTATATTCAGTTACCAGTTCTTACCATCTTGCAGCCATGTCTCAGTTATGGCTTCCATGCCATACCCTCTAACTTGAAACTTCGCTTGCAATTCGTTCCATTTGTTCCTTATATTCCGTGCATTTGTATAAAGAATGCTTAACTGGGCCACACGCCCTAATCTGTCCTTCTGCTCTACTGTTGTTTTTCTCAAACATTTCTTATTTCTCTCTTCTAATTTAAATACTTTACATCTTTCAGTTTTTCCATTACCTTTAGTGCCTAAAGCCCAATTTCTGACTGTTGCTCTACTCTCTTCCCTTTTATTGTAGAATTATTATTTATGCTACCTTCTCCACCTGAGCCCTCCCCCCACCATTTACTAGTTTAAAGCCCTTGTGACCATTCTGTTCATCTTTCCACTAGGGCCCTATTCCCACTGCAGTTCAGGTGGAGCCTGTTCCACTGATACAGTCCTTCCCGTGCCTGTACTGGTACCCTGTGTCCCATGAAATGGACCCCATTCACAACTATAACAAAGTTGAGAGCACAGCACCATTTCCTCTGCCCTAGCAGCGTCCCCCACCCCCTTCATTTCTCTGGATAGATATTTTCCATTCCGTCCCAGTACCCCATTCCAAGACTAGACATGGAGGTAAGATTGTCCCTCCTATTCCCCTCCTCGTCCTCCTTATTACAGCCCTCAGAAAAGACTGCCAGGTTAATGAAAATGTCCACTAGTCTCACTGACACTCATGTCCTGGAGGGAAGGCTACAATGCCATGCACTGAGGACACTCTTGAATCTTTTGCCTTCTTTCTACGATGGTACAGCAGCATCGACCTCTTAAAGGAGCTCACTGCAAATGGCATGGCATAAGAAAGGAAGCACTGAAGTTACCAACCTACCCAACAGAGTCAGATCATCATATTCATATTCCTGGTACAAACACAACTTTAAACGCAAGCGAGCCCTGTGGTGATATTCTGCTTACAATTTGTAAAGGGCTGACAGCCTGACCCAGTCTCTCCAATGTTTCAGAGAACAGACTCATGCTTAGAGAATGCTGTCCTCATCTGTTCCTCAGCTCCAATAGTGGGTTTCATTGGGACTGTGTAAATTATTAATTAATTACTGATCTCATTTAACATTTGTTTCATCAGAAACAATTATAACAACGCTGCTGGACCAGTTCCCTAAATTTCTACGATCAAAGCGCCTTTATGTGACAACTGGTGTTTGCTTGTTATTTTTTTTCCTTGGCCTTGTATGTATAACACAGGTATGTTGTCTTTTAATAGTATGCAATGTTTCCACATGTAGTGCTGGTTGCAACTCTATGAAATCTGAAATTTCACAGAATTCAATGATAAAAGAAGGACTTTGTTTGTTGGTCTTGTTGCTTTCCATTTATTTAATATTGTGCAGTGATGGTGTGGGACTGACTGACCCTTCCCCATCTGCTGTTACTACATACAGAGCCTGGTTAAAGAGATGAAACTCACCTTCATTGTCACCCTGTGAATCATTGTTTTATTGTGTTCATTTTAAATCAGCAGGATATTGTTTGAAACATTTTTTTTTTCAGTTTAGGTTTACCCACCTTCATAAGAGTCTGTCTGAAGTTTCATTTGGCTCATTTGGAAACACTCTCACCACTGAGTCAGAAGGTGGTGGTTCAAATTGCAATCGAGAATTGAAGCACATATTCTAGGCTGATACTTCAGTGGAGTAGCTGATGTCATATTTCAGAAATCTCATTGTTGAAGGATTATGCTGGAGCCAATCTTTACTCTTGCATTTATTTTACAAAGTAAAAAGATTATAAATATGTAGCTCCTCAGTCAAACTTTCACCCAGTTTCAGTAAGTGTCTCCTTACATATATAAATGTATCTATATATACACACAAGTAAGACTCTAATTAACACCCTCCACCTGCATATTATTAAACACAATTAACAGATTCCCTTCTTTTTCATGAACAAACATTTCAAAACAAATCAAAATAAATTCCATATTCTATACAAAGCACTACACAGCAAGACACCCTGCTCTATAACGCCTAACAATTTCTCTGTACAAGCAATTCCTTTTGTAAAACAATCAGATAATTGATGGCTTGCATGTGCCCATTTAATTTGAGATTTCCTTTCTCTCCAGCATTTGTTTCAATCCAGCGAGGTCAATCCGTAACCTTTTATCGCTCACATTTTTTGTGGAGTGTATATTAATCCACAGGAAATGATTTTCTTTAGTACACTCCTTATGCAGAATCTCACCTAAAGTATTTGCCAAATAGAACTCCTTATCCACTGCCTCCACAAGGGTTTCTACAGCTAAAGTACTTTTAACAACCCTTTTTATTTTCCCAAGCTGTTGGACAACATTTTCCATTTTCACCCATCAAAAATATTATGAAACCAGCTGCACTCGAATACCCATCAGGAAGATTAGCATGTGAAGCATCACTAAAAATGACTAGTTTCATATTCTTTGGGTTACCTAAGGATGGGAACTTCAGTACACATTACTCCAGATTTTTGAATGTTTTATTTGCTCTTAAAACATTCTCAACTTTTGGGTGTTTCGTCATTGTATTTAACTTCAACACATCAAAACTAGCATCAGGTCTAGTCTGAGTGCACAACCAGTTTAATTGACCAGTCAAGCTTCACATTGCTTTGTCTCTTCTTTAGATATATCATCATCTTTCTGTGATGACCTCACACGATTAACCGGAATGGGAGTAACACTCTCTAAATAGGATTGTTGATTAAAGTTATTCCAGACCTACTTTGCTTAATATCTAGACCAATATGTTTAAAAGCCCCACAGGCCTGACTCCCAATTTTAAATTCTACTCTAATCTTATATTGTTCTCAAATTCCACGGTATACCCCATAAAAAATCATCAACATGCATCATGATAATGCCTGAAAGTTTTCCTTTATGATACCAATAAATTATTGCAGGATCTGCTTTTAGTTGAACACAGGCAATTTTCAGCCAAACAAATCTCACTGAGAAATACCACACCCTAGAAGCATCTTTAAGGCCATGGACACATTTGTTTAGTTTGCATCGTTTTCCTCCTGAATTTGCTGTCTCTTTAGGCAGTTTCAGAAATATTTCTCTCTGAAAAGTATCACCCTGCAGAAATGTGGCTTTTATGTCAATAGACCTACACTCCCATGAATATGTGGCCACAACAGCTAAAAGGATTTTCAAAATTACTTTTCCAGCAGTGAGAGACTCCACTCTAACATTTGTATCACCCAGTCACTCTTCAAAACCCCTCGCAAGTAGCTTCACTTTAGTCTAATAAGTCCCATCTGCAAGGACTTGTTCAGTACAAATCCATCTATCTGACAAGGCTGGCTGCCCCTTATCTGATTACTCAGAATAAACACCAAACTCTCTCCAACTCTCTAACTCTTTTGTTTTGCCTCTCATTAGATTATCTTCAAGTTTATTGGCAGCCAACAAACCTTCACAGTCATGAGGACCTCTGCTTCTAGTTTTCTGGCGAGACTGCTCTTCAGCCTCCAATTCATTGTGTATTCTGTTCAAACTGCGGCTTCGACTAGCACTTTGATCTCTTTTGGGACTACTACTGTAAGATCTCCCTCTCGCACTATCAAAGGCTCTTTTTCCAGTATGTGATTGTTTCCTGACACAAGAGTCACTTCCAGACCCACTATTAGAACTTGCACTGCGCTTTCTTACTCTCCAGCATGTCCCACAATTGCTGCATCCCTCCACTCACTAAACCCCTCTGGAGAATGCGTCACCCGGGTACCTACACAAGGCAATTGGCCTCTGGATGTGATAGCTCTGTCCTGCGCATCATGATCACTCAAATTACCACTATCCAGCCTTAATGTACCATAGTCTGTTCTTCAGGACCTTCATCACAAAACACATGAGCATTTGAGGTACAAGGTGCCCCATTTCCTTCTATCAGCTGCTCAGATTCTGAGATTTTGTAATCAATCCCGATTAATGTGAGGAATAGAGTCATAGAGAGATACAGCACTGAAACAAGCCCTTTGACCCAGCAAGTCCACACTGACTATCAACCACCCATTTATACCAATCCTACATTAATCCCATTTTTCCCTCTCACATCCCCACCTTCCCTCAATTCTCCTACCACCTACCTACACTAGGAGCAATTTTTACAATGGCCAATTTACCTATCAACCTGCAAGTCTTTGACATGTGGGAGGAAACTGGAGCATCCCCATGCAGTCAAAGGGAGAACTTGCAAACTCCACACAGGCAGTACCCAGAATTGAACCTGCGTTGCTGGAGCTGTGAGGCTGCGGTGCTAACCACTGTGCCATTGTGCCCCCCTTAACAGTTTGATTTCCATGTTTCATAACTACTGTCCTACCATCATAACCTATTATCTTACTATGGCCTTTCCATTCCATATGACCATCTCTTTTATAATGGCCTTCTACAATGCCTCAGAGCTCTCTGATTTGTCTCCGAGACCTCAGCCTTGATGAAAGCCGTTTCGCTGTATGTAAAGCATTCAAGTGTGCAGAAAAAATAGAATGAATTGAAAGGACTTTCAGTTGCGGTATTCATGACAATAATGTTCATGTTTTCACACATGTCTCTGAACTCGTCATTGGCAAATTCCCCTCCATTATCAGTCAGAAACTTAGCAGATGCCCCAAGTCCGGTCCCGATCTATTTTTCCATGATTTTATCTATATTCACCCTTTTGTCCTTGCTCTATTATTGTAGAAAGACTAAATCTGGTTTCCACATCTATAAAATGTAGAATAAAACATTTATCTCTTTGTCCCATACCTGTAGATCCATGGCAACTTCCTCGTTAAAGTTACATGCCAATGGAAGGTTTACAATAGGAGGTAATGGCGTCCTCCGATCGTTTTTACAGATTTCACACTTTTCAGTAATCTCTTCTGTTAGCCTTGTATCGTCTCCATCAATCACACCTGCATCCTTTAGCAGGGTTTTTAATCTTTGACAAGGGTGAGCAAATTGCCTGTGTAACTTTAAGACAATTTGCTTTATTTCTGAATCATATCACTTGATGCCATTAATTCTTCTTGAATACTCTGACTAAAAACATCAAGTTTTGTTAGGGAAATACAATAGTGCCCTGACTGGGGAAAATGCAAATCCACTGACTCTCCAAAAACAATTACCTTATTATGCTCCATATCAAGTTTCATTTGTGAATTTTTCAAAGAAGGTTTACTCTAAAGATATCTCACTAGAAACTATATCAGTACTGTGGCTTCCTCTAGCTATTTTACATGGAATTACAACTCTCTTTAGTGACTTCAATGTGTTGTCATCACCAAACCTAAAGCAATTAATACTTTTATACTCTTTAAACTTTGTGCAATCCTCACTAGTCAGTGAATCCAGATAATATTTTAACCAATCTGCGGCACATACTGTCGACATGCAAGCACTATCTATTACAGCACAGTTAAATAAATCCGCAAATAACACATTCATCACAGGACTAAAATTCCTTATGACTAGTACAATTCATTCAGATTCATCATTATCATCTTCTTCTGTCTTAGATTTCTGTGTCATGCATCATTTTGAGGACCCTGCCTCTCTGCTTTGGGCAGTTCATTGCATAATGATATTTCAAGTCACACCTGAAGCACCTAATAAAAGTTCCTTGGGCATTCCTGGGATACGTTCACCTATTATTGCTGTTCCAATTCAGTCTTCTGCTGTAATAGCCAAATCTGCTAAAGGTGCTTTCATTCGCATTCCTCCTGTCTTTAACCTTTCCATAGTACTGGTGCCTGTGTCCAATATCTGGACCATTTCGAAATCCGTCAATCATAAGTCCTCCATTCTTTGTGTCATGGCAGAATGTCCCATTTGTTCTACCAAAGCTCGAGGAAATGACTGTTTCCCCAGACTTTTCTTATGTCAACAGATATCTGATCCAACAGGGAGTCTTTTCCGAGAACCAACTGCAAGTTAAAACCAGGAGCCTGTCCATATATGACACCCTAACATAACCTAGCAATTTAAATGCTCGCACTGAAGCAGGGATCTCCAAATTGAATTGCCTCAATTTTCTATACAGACTGTCAAAATCCATGATATATCCTTTCATTGAATAACCATAAGTTTTCCAAAATTTATCAAAGTCTGACCCTGCCTCATAAGCATTTAATAGATGATCTTTCTTGTAAATCTCATCCAAGTATTCTAACAGAAGATCCAAACCTTTATCAGCATCCAACTGACAAGCATCCAGTTCACAAAATACTTTACTTCTGATTTTACTTTTGGTAGGAAGTGACAATGCTAAGGCCAAACCTTGTTTCCCCTTTGGCAGGGATGTAGCCTGTGTCCGCATATCCACTTCATTCTTTCACTGGTCATATGGTTCAGACTCAGAGAACGTTGGAGGGTAATCATATCCTGACAATTTACACTTGCTTTCTGCCATTTTCCACAATAGCCAGTGGGATTTTAGTTTTCTGTGTGAAATAGCAGGATATATCGGATGAATACATGGCTGAAGAGATGGTGAGGGGGAGGGTTATAGATTCCTGGGACATTGGGACTGGTTCCGGGGGAGGTGGGACCAGTACAAACTGGACGGGTTACACCTGGGCAGGACCGGGACTGATGTCCTAGGGGGAGTATTTGCTAGAGTGGTTGGGGAGGGTTTAAACTAAAATGGCAGGGGGATGGGAACCTTTACAAGGAGTCAGAGGAGGAGAGATCAAGGACAAGAACAAAAGACAGTAAGGGGAATAAGAAAAGTGATAGGCAGAGAAATCAAGGGGCAGAATCAAACAGTGCCACAGTCAAAAATAGTGGGAAGGGGACAAGTAATGTCAAAAAAAAAAGCCTTAAGGCTTTGTGCCTTAATATGCAGAGCATTCGCAATAAAATGGATGAATTAATCACACAAATAGATGTAAACGGGTATGATATAGTCGGGATTACAGAGACATCACTGCAAGGTGACCAGGGATGGGAAATGAACATCCAGGGATATTCAGTATTTAGGAAGGACAGACAAAAAGCAAAAGGCGGTGGAGTTGCATTGCTGGTTAAAGAGGCAATTAACGCAATAGTGAGGAAAGATATTAGCTCTGACGATGTGGAACCTGTATGGGTAGAGCTGAGAAACACTAAGGGGCAAAAAATGTTAGTGGGGGTTGTATATAGACTCCCAAACTGTAGTGGTAATGTTGGGAATGGCATTAAACAGGAAATTAGAGCCGCATGTGATAAAGGAACATCTGTAATTATGGGTGATTTTAATCTGCATATAGATAAGGCAAATCAAATTAGTCACAATACCGTGGAGGAGGAATTCTTGGAGTGTATACGGGATGGTTTTCTGGACCAATACATTGAGGAACCAACTAGAGAACAGGCTATCCTAGACTGGGTATTGTGTAATGAGAGAGGAATAATTGACAATCTAGTGGTGCGAGACCCCTTGGGGATGAGTGACCATAATATGATAGAATTCTTCATCAAGATGGAGAGTGATGTAGTTGAATCTGAGACTTGGGTCCTGAATCTTAGTAAAGGAAACTACGAAGGTATGAGGCAAGAGTTGGCTATGACGGATTGGGAAACATTACTTAAAGGGATGACGGTGGATAGGCAATGGCAAACATTTAAAGAGCACATGGATGAACTGCAACAATTGTTTATCCCTGTCCGGTGCAAAAGTAAAACGGGAAAGGTAGCCAAACCATGGCTTACAAGGGAAATTAGAGATAGCATTAGATCCAAGGAAGAGGCATATAAATTTGCCAGAAAAAACAACAGACTTGTGGATTGGGATTAGAATTCAGCAAAGGAGGACCAAGGGATTGACTAAGAAGGGGAAAATAGAGTACAAGAGCAAGCTTGCGGGGAACATAAAAACTGACTGTAAAAGTTTCTATAGGCATATGAAGAGGTAAAGATTGGTGAAGACAAATGTAGGTCACTTACAGTCAGAAACAGGGGAATTTATTATGGGGAACAAAGAAATGGCTGACCAACTAAATGCATACTTTGATTCTGTCTTCACAAAGGAGGACACAAATATCATACCAGAAATGTTGGGGAACACATGGCTTAGTGAGAGAGAGGAACTGAAGGAAATCAATATTAGTAGAAAAATGGTGATGGGGAAATTGATGGGATTGAAGGCCGATAAATCCCCAGGGCCTGATGGTATGCATCCCAGAGTGCTTAAGGAAGTGACCCTAGAAATAGTGGGTGCATTGGTGGTCATCTTCCAAGATTCTATAGACTCTGGAACAGTTCCTACAGAATGGAGGGTAGTTAATGTAACCCCACTATTTAAAAAGGGAGGTAGAGAGAAAGCAGGGAATTATAGACCAGTCAGCCTGACGTCAGTAGTGGGGAAAATTCTAGAGTCCATTATCAAAGATTTTATAGCAGAGCACTTGGAGAACAGTGGCAGAATCGGACAGAGTCAGCATGGATTAACGAAAAGGAAATCATGCTTGACAAATCTACTAGAATTCTTCAAAGATATAACTAGTAGAGTTGATGAGGGGGAGCCAGTGGATGTGGTTTATTTGGACTATCAGAAGGCTTTCAACAAAGTCCCACATAAGAGTGTGTAAAATTAAAGCGAATGGGATTGTGGGTAGTGTATTGCGATGGATAGAAAATTGCTTGGCAGACAGGAAACAAAGGGTAGGGATAAGTGGGTCTTTTTCAAATGGCAAGCAGTGACTAGTGGGGTACCGTAGGGATCGGTGCTAGGACCCCAGCTATTCACAATATACATTAATGATTTAAGCAGGAACAGGCTACTGAGTTGGATGATCAGCCATGACCATAATGAATGGCGGAGCAGGCTCAAAGGGCCAAATGGCCTACTCCTGCTCCTATTTTCTATGTTTCTAAACAAATTTTTCTTAGTTTCCAAACTTTACCTTTAGGCAACCAGCCTTTACTACCATGTTAAACTCCAGAAAGCTTCTTGTTGAAGGATTATGCTGGAGCCAGTCTTTACTCTGTCTTGTATTTATTTTACAAAGTAAAAAGATTACAAGCATACAGCTTCTCACTCAAATCTTCAGTTAGCGTCTCCTTAAGAATACTCAAGTAAGACCTTAATTCACACCTTCACCTGCATTAAATAAAAAATAGGCAACAGCTGAGGGTGTGCTATGTTGTTAGAGGTGCTGTCCTTTGCAGGAAATATCAAATTAGGAAGCATTGTGAGGAGGATAGTGTAGAACTCCAAAAGGACATGGACAAGTTGGTGGAATGGGCAGACAAATGGCAGACGAAATTCAATGCAGAGAAATGTGAAATGATTCATTTTGGTAGGAAGAACATGGAGACACAATATAAAATAAAGAGTAAAATTCTAAATAGGGTGCAGTAGCAGAGGGTCCTGGGTGTATATGTGCATAAGTCATTGAATGTGGCAGGGCAGGTTAAGAGAGTGGTTAATAAAGTATACAGTATCCTGGGCTTTATTAATAGGGGCATAGAGTACAAGAGCAAGGAAGTTATGTTGAACTTGTATAAGTTCAGCCTCAGCTGGAGTATTGTGTCCAGTTCTGGGTGCCGCACTTTAGGAAAGACGTGAGGCCATTGGAGAGAGTGCAGAAAAGATTCACGAGAATGGTTCAAGGGATGAGGAACTTCAGTTATGAAGATAAATTGGGGAAGTTAGGGCTGTTGTCCTTGGAGAAGAGAAGGCAGCGAGGTGATTTGATAGAGTTATTCAAAATCATAAGAGGTCTGGACAGAGTAGATAGAGAGAAACTGTTCCCACTTGTGAAAGGATCGAGAAGGAAAGGTCACAGATTTAAAGTATTTGGTAAGAGAAGCAAAAGTGATGAGGAAAAACATTTTCATGCAGCAATTGGTTAAGGTCTGGAATGCACTGCCTGAGAACATGGTGGAGGTAGATTCAATTGAAGCATTCAAAAGGGAATTAGACTGTTAGATGAAAAGGAAGAATGTGCAGGGTTACGGGGAAGACAGGGGAATGGAGCTGAGTGAATTGCTCTTTCGGAGAGCCAGTGCGGACACGATGGGCCGAATGACTTCCTTCTGCACTGCAACAATTCTGTGATACTGTAAACCAAGGTCTCATTTACCTGCTCAGGGCACGTTGACGATTCCATTAAAGCTTTCAGTTAATTTTCCTGCATCATCAACACGAAAAGGAATAGATTAACAGATCATTTTATTGCTGATTGTGAAATTTTGCTGTATGTAAAGTGGCTGCTATATTTTGTCTCATAACCATGATAACTGAACAAAGTAATTTTTTTTTATTCGTTCGGGGGATGTGGGCATCGCTGGCTAGGCCAGCATTTATTGCCCATCCCTAATTGCCCTTGAGAAGGTGATGGTGAGCTGAGATTAGTGTCCAATTTCAAAGCACTGAATAGATTTATTCAGATGGATCAGAACCATTACATTTTTGGCTATCACAGATGTTAACAGGTGCATTGATATTTCTGAGAACGTCTGAGATTTTTATGCCAACAGTTGTACTGGTGGAGTCAAGGAACAGGAGCTTGGCTGGAAGCTGTTGCAAATAATCTCACTAGGTGATGGTCATGGTGTAGATAGTTAAAGCAGACACATCAAGTGGTTATTTTTGCATTGCATATTTGAAGAGATCAGCAGCAAACACTGTTTAGAACTGTAAGAAACAGGGGGAAGGTAGTGGGTCTGACAGAATGGGCTGAATTTTCGTCCTGGGGTGGGGTCCCTGACGTCGGGTGCATTTCCGTGTCATGACCCCTGACAGCGATGCTTAATAGGTTACCCACTGCTTGCGGGTGGTTCGCCATTACCCCGCCCTCCCGCTGCACCCCGATCCTACCTGAACAAAAATGGCCCAGAGGCAGGACCATGGCAGGAGACTGGCATACCAGCCGTTAGCGGGAAATTGCAGGCCCGCTCACCTCCAGTCCTGCCTCCTCAGGCAGACGAAAATACTGCCCAAAATCTCAGAAGATATAGCAGTGCAATCAATTTTGGACTGGCTGGTTTGTAATTGAGAAAAGTGATGATTTTGCATGTCCCAAAAAAAGCTCTTAGTTTGAATATCAGAATGTTATTTTCTCAAGCAGCACATTTTCAAAGATTTCATTTCTTTTCAGGCTGGGATTTACTGGATTAATTTAATTGATCATTTCTGTGCTGGATGGGGAATTCTTGTCGCTGCGATCGTGGAACTTGTTGGCCTAAGCTGGATCTATAGTAAGTGCAACAGGGAAAGCACTGAAACAAAATGAAATAAATACATTTTAAAATATACTTTTATGGGTACTCATGTCTCTTCAGGAGAATCAAATGAATAGGATACCATGATGTAGATAGTTCTTCATCTTCAATGATGACTGGAAATTCAGTTACTCCCCTTTGTCAAATCTTTCCCCATTTGGATCCAAAGGCCAATAAGAGAATAGAGCCTTCTGCATCCTTCACCGTGAGGCCCCCTTGTTCTTGTTAAGTTACAGCTGGGTGTTGTTGGGATAAATTTTGCTGCAGCCATTTTCCTGTTAATTGCTGGTGGAGATGTTGTCCAAACATCTTCACTCTGAGCTGAACAGCTGTTTACCACTTGACTCAGTCAGTTACCAGGTTCTCCCAACTATCAAGACAAATGGAAGAGGCCAGGTTCTGTTTGAGTGTGTATATGATGTTTCTGGAATCCTTGTTCCATTTTTCAGCTCAGGACAGAGGACTCACTTTGATAGTGCCTCCTCCCCCATTCTAAGGGGACCTGTCCATCCCAGCACAAATCTGAAACATGAGCCTTCCCTAGAGTGAGTTCTTCAGAATTTTATACAAACATTTTACCTTCTCAAGGAGTCAAGTTGGGGACAGGACAAAATTTACTCATCCAGTTTGAAATCACAGATGATCCCTTCTGTGATTTAACCTGTTCATTATTGACGAGATGAAATTCCACAGCAAACAAGCTGCCCTACAGATAGGGCAAACCAAATGATTGTGTCTGTCTGCTTTCTTGTTGTTCACAGAGGGAAACAGATTCATCAAGGACATTGAGATGATGATTGGGGAAAAGAATTGGCTCTTCTGGCTGTGGTGGAGAGCGTGTTGGTTTTTTATCTCTCCACTTCTGCTGACAGTAAGGAGATGTTACATCTTTTACTGATTTAAACTGAAAATAATGAAGCTGCAGATAGTCTCTTATTGTGTTATTGACCTTGTTTTGTACAATCATTTTTCCCAGGCAATCTTAATCTGGTCCTTGGTAACATTTGCTCCACCAACATATGGATCTGTTGAGTACCCTGTCTGGGCAACAGCACTTGGCTGGTGTATGATAATCTTCTGTATTATATGGATCCCCATTGTTGCCATTGTGAAAATTGTTCAATCTGAGGGTTCCAATCTATGTCAGGTAAGAAAACACTTTGATATCTTTTAAAGGCTGTGTGAACTTTACACTCATTGAGGTGCAGGTATCAGTGCCGCATAATGGAAAATTAGATCCATTTCCCTATCTACTCAGCCCCAACATTGTGCTTTAGTTACAATCTCATTCGAGCCTCTTCCAACATTTTCCCACTCATTCAATCATACACACATTACCATCCATCCTTGTGATTTGTTTGTGAAATTTACAATTTAGCACCAATTAGGGTCAATTTTATTGTTGTAGGTCCACATGCAATAGTAATCGGGTTGAAAATCTACCGGATTTCATCCTTGCAACCATCAGACGTAATGTTATATGCATCTTATTAGTCTCAGAACAGTGTGCAAACTAACTCTGACACTCTTTCATTTATATAATGCCTTTCATAACCTCATGATGTCCCAAAGCACTTTCCAGCCAATGAAGTACCATTAAAGTGTAATCATTATTGTAATGTAGGGAAATCTGGCAGCCAGTTTACACACAGCAAGGTCCCACAAACAGCAATGAGATAAATGACCCAATAATCCATTTTTAGTGACACTGGCCAGAACGTTGGAAGGAAAACTGCCATGAGATCTTTTACATCAATCTGAGAGGGGACGCAGGCCCTCAGTTCAATGCCTCATCCAAAAGACAGACAGGATTTCTGAAAATGCAGAAATACCTCAGTATTGCACTGAGATGTCAGCCTAGGTTAGACTGGGGCTTGAACTCATGGCTTTCTGGCTCAGGGCTACCACTGAGTCATGGCTGACACTTAATATTTAGAAAATGGCTCTCCCAGATACGCTGAACTCATATAAACATATCTTGTTGTACAAAGCTGGTTTTGTATGGTATAGCTGCAAAACTGGATATACAATTTCCTCAGATTCTGAAATATGGCTACTATCCTAGGAAATAGGTAAATTCGACCGTATCTTTCTTACCTTTGTAGCATGAAAGGTTTTTCTGTCCATGAATACTTATATTAGAAAACTGAGGAGTGAATAAAGTCAATGCAACGGAATATCAGGTGGAGTGTAAAATAGGCTGCCGATTCACTATTGTCTGCTTTGCATTACTGCCCAAGATTAAATTTACCCCCCCCCACCCCCCACTTCACATCCGCCTGCATTTCCTGCCGACAGAACATTATGTCTGTTGTCACATTTTTGTTAAATGCTTATGTTAACTTTTCTCTTTCATAAATTCCTATTTCTACAGTTATAATGGAAACATCCTATTTAACCATGTTCCACTGTAACTGCTTCTTCCCAACAGTGGTGGTGCTTTAGTGTCACGTTTTTGCATCTTCTGGCTCTTTGATCTGTGTTGCAGAGAAACCCCTACACTCCAACCTTATTTTCTTCCCAAGTTGCTTGTTAGTTTTGCTATTTAACAACAACGAACTGTATTTATATTGTGCCTTTAATGTAATAAAATGTCCCAAGGCGCTTTACAAGGGTTACCAAACAAAATTTGATACTGTGCCAGATAAAGAGATATTAGGCCAGTTGACTGAAAGTTTGGTCAAAAAGATAGGTTTACAGGGCATCTTAAACGAGGAAAGAGAGGTGAAGAGATTTAGGGAGGGGATTCCAGAGCTTAGGGCCTTGGCAGCTGAAGGCATATCCACAATGGTGGAGCGATTAAAATTAGGAATGCTCACGAGAATTGGTGGAGTGCAGAGATCTCGGGGCACTGTGAGGCTGGGGGAAATCACAGGGTCAGGGAGGGATGAGGCCATAGAGGGATTTGAAAACAAGGATGAGACTTTCAAAATCAGGGCATAGCTTAACTGGGAGCCAATGTATATCAGCGAGTACAGCGGATGAGTGAGCAGGATTTGGTGCAAGTTAGGAGTCAGATATAATACCAGAGGTCCGAGTAGTCTGGCTCAGCCTCAGACAGTTGCCAGGGAAAGGGGTGGAGTTAGTGGCAAGAGAATGGAGTTTGTGACAGGGACTGAAGACAATGGCTTCCCAATATTTAGCTGCAGGGAAATGTTTTCTCATTTAGTACTGGATGTCAGACGAGCAGTCTGGCAATTCTGAGACAGTGGAGAGATTAAATGAGTTGAAGGTAGGTACCGAAAGGTATCATCAGCATGTATATGGGGCTGGATTTTCATTCTAAAGTCAGAAACCCGACCCGACAATTCAGCAGCATTGCTCTCGCGACGCAATCTCAGAAAACTAATACTCTAATTGGGCAGGAAGCGAGCTCGATACTGAGCACTTCTAGAAGGCGGGAGCTGGCTGCCTGGAGCCAGCGGCAAAGGCAGGTGACAGCCATGTTGGCAGCTTCCACTGCCTTGCCGTGGTGTGCAGGCAGCTCATGAAAGTGTCAGGACAGAGACAAGGCGAGAAAGTTGCCATTGGAGGCCAAGTGACGGTACAGTGCTCGACCCGGCACTAGTTGGCCCCACAGATTTATTTCCATTACACTTTCCAATAAAGTTTATTTGGCCGTGCGGTGACCCTAACAGCTGTGCACTAAGGTGCACCAGACTGGTCGGGATTGCCGAAATCAGTACTGAAAATTGCCTTTCCGAATGCCCCTGCCCTTAACAAGCTCCTAAAGGAGCATAATGGACCCTTCATTGGAGGCGAGCGGCTTCCCCATTCCCTCTTCCCCATCATCACACTGAAAAACGCAGACTGTCCCTCAACTCATTTAAAAAGGTACCTGGACCTGCACCTGAAGGGCTGTAACCTGCAAGACTACAGACCAGGTGCTGGAAGGTGGGATTAGACTGGGCGGCTAGTTTTTTCAGCCAGTGCAGACATGATGTGCTGAATGGCCTCTTTCTGTGCCATACCTTTTCTGTGGTTCTATGGTTCCACACCCACATTACTTCCAGAATGTCTATCACAGCCCCTCCACTGCTCAAAACCTTGTACATGTGCCAGAATCGATTATTCCAGTGCTGCCCTTTTTGGGTTCCTTTCTTCTGCCATCCAGAAACTCCATTCATCAAAAACTCTGCTACCCATATTCTATCCTACAACAATTCCGGCTCATTCATCACCCCTTGCCTTCCGATCCCCGAGTGTCTCAATATTAAAATTCTCATGTTTAGGTTTAAATCTGTCCTTGGTCTCTCCCCTCCATATCACTGTAATCTGCAACCCTACAACAGTCACCAACTTTCCATTCCTGACTCCCCTCTCTTATTTGCCACACCATTGTCAGCACAACATTTGGCCACTTGGATACTGTTGTCTGGCATTCCCTCTCTAAACATCTCTTTTTTTAAAATAACTCTTCAGACCAAGCTTTCGACCAGCTCTCCAAATCTCTCCCTTCCTGGCTCAGCGCCCATCTTCTATGTGCAGTCTGTGGAACATTTTGAAGCTTTTTTCCAAATTAAAGGTACATTGTAAACGGAAGTTGTTGTGATGAATGGGCAAGACAGAGGGGGCTGTACGGAGAGAAGCAACAGCATGTCCACAGTAAGGTCTTTTATTAATGCGCTGAAATAAATTGCAGTCTAATCTAAGAACAGTGGAACATAGAAACGGGCATAGCACATTCAGCCCCTCAAGCCAGTTCTGACATTCAATTAGATCATAATTGCTCTGTATTTCAGCTCAGTTTACTTACTTTGGTTCCATATACCTTAATATCTTTACCTAATTAAAATCTATGAATCTCAGTTTTGAAATTTTCAATTGGCACAGCCTCAACAGATTTTTGGGGGAAAGAGTTACTGATTCCCACTACCTTATGTGTGAAGAAGTGCTTCTTGATATCACTCCTGACTGGCCTAGCTCTAATTTTTAGGTTATGTCAAGTTGTTCTGGACTCCCAAACCGGAGGAAATAGTTGTTCTCCATCTACCATACCAAATCCTTTAATCATCTTAAACACTTCAACTAGATCACCCCTTAATCTTCTATACTCGGGGGAATGTAAGCCTAGTCTATGCAACCTGTCCTCATAATTTAACCTTGTTAGATCTGTTACCAGTCTGATTAGGATCAAGTTTTTTTCCCTCTACTTTGGTGTTAATGGTGGCTAAAAATAGAAATTATAAATAATGTAATTTTTCTTTTCACAGAAAATTGTTGCAGCCTCCAAGCCAACACCAGACTGGGGTCCATACTTGAAACAACACAGAGGGAAAAGATACAACAATAATCATGATTCTACACATGCTATCCCTGAGATGGCAAGTCTATAGGGGACATTTTCAGTTCAATTTAGAAACATTAACTTCAGAGTCAAAGTGTTGCTTTTAAAATAACTGGAAATGTTTATCCTAGCAAAACTTTCAAAACATAGGGATAATTTTTTAAAATACATAACTCCTCTGGAGTTTTTCTGGGGCATTTATCAGGAATTCAATCATATGCTCCTATGGCAAATCATATAGAGCACATGGCTAAATTCCCAAAGTGCATTCCCAATGAGTGAGGCTCACTGCTGGGAGCATACATTCATAACATTACCCCTTTCAGTTTTTACTCAAAAGACATCACATCTATAAAAATGCTTAAGGGGAATCAGGTAAATTTAAAAATGACAATGACCTTGGCATTACCTCCAAGGCATGTTCTGTGCAGGTTTGGGAGGCATTGTGGGGGTGAAGTTAGGAACAAAATCCCACAAATACGGGTTTCCTGAATGTCATGGTGATTTTAACTGCAGGATGTATTTAAATATTTTTCTGTAGGTTTCTTGCTCATACCCAGCCTGATGTCCAAGCTGACTGCCTGTCAGGCCAGAAAGCCTGTGGCACAAGGCCCCAGCCAAACTGAGAGCATGTGGAACTAATGCAGGGGTTGAGAGAGGTCATGGAGGGTTCTGATCATGGGGGAGTAATTGGTGGTCGGGGGAGAGGAGTCCAATTGCAGTGAGTGGGGGGAGGGGTGTCAGAGGGACATTGAGGTCAGGCAGATTACAGGGTGGTTTACTGATAAGCTTGTTGACCCTGAAGGAAATGCTTCTGCTCCTCCTGGCCGACAAGGAGGCACTTGCCGAGGCTAGAGAAACCCTTCAAACTGTGGTTAAAAATGGAATCACTGTTAAAATGGAGGCACATAGCCTCATTAAAATAATTCAGTAGTCAACTCACCTCACGAGCAAATTGGTCACTAGTCCTTGTTCTACCTGCATTAAAAGCAGAAGTGGGCAGGCTCGAGGTGGGTTCGGTTCCTATTTCAAATTTATAGCTTTTGAACCTCCCAGCTAAACCAAACCCACCTGTTTTGGGGGGTTAAAATTACCCCCTATAATTTTCAGCACTATTTAAGGGTTTCGAATTCTGTGATCTTCGCTAATGTTTATGGCTCAAATATTCACATTTTAAGTTACAGTAATATCATCTCAAAAAATGTTCACATAACACACTGATAATTTTTGGGGGATAAAAGTACAATATCCCAAACTGTAAATGTAAAAGGATCCACACCATTGTGATAAAATAAAGTAATGCTCCTGGTATCTCTAATGGAGCTGACTAAGTGCCTGCCTGTTTGGTTGAACAATAACTGTAATCTCCTTCAACGTTTACCTTGCTTGCAATTCAGTGAGGACATTGCTCCAATATCACAATACACTCTCTAATCCTTTGGGGGTGCAACAAAGTCAATAAATTAGATGCATTCTCCTAGTCCTGGGAGTGACAGTAACTCAGTGAGGGAGCAATATCCTTCCAATTCTGGGAGTTACAGTAATTCAGTGAGGGAGCAACATCCTTCCTTTTGGAGTGACCTGCGAGTTTATATTTGCTATTTGTGCAAGCAAATTCAGGTCATTGGGAGGGACCAGAAGCACAAAGACAAGTCCCCCCAGGCACGTTCTATATGCATTTCCTCCTTTCTTACAAATTGATTATGAGTGGGTCGTTAAATTCAGCCCTAATATATAATGAGGTTGATTTTTCAAATGAATACTCCTAAGGCAGAGCTTCATGGGATGCGAGTGTATGCTGGGAATTCAGATGCAGAGGTCAGCATAATTTTCCACCTATTAATATGGGCACTGACCTCTGAGCCCAAGTTCTTGGTGTGAGATATTTCCTGATTCTATGAATTCTATGGACTGGATTTTGTGTATGGGGCGGGGCTATGGGCTGAAAGGCGGGGGAAACCCCGCCTCTGCATTTTCAGTGGGGATCCTTACTGAGCTGAAGTCTCACCCTAGTAACTTCTTTGGTTGTCTGCTTGTTGTTCCCACAATTTCCCTTTTTATTCAAAAATTATATGAAGGTCCCTTGCACACCCTTGCTCTCTTCCAAGCTAATTTCCCAAGTACTGGGCAGTGTGTTAACAAGTAATGGGACAGTTAGTGTGGGAGTAGTGCAGTACATGTTTGAACTGTTCAGTCAGTGGACTGATATAGATCATATCGCCATGATTATGTGAGTGATCTTAACCTGCTCCCCCCCGACAGGAAATTGACACAATTGGATGGGCCTCACATTTTACACCCCTGCAGCTTCTACTTTCCAGTGACGGGTGCCCGATCGGATCATGTTGGTATCCTGACAGGCTAGTTAGGTTAAAATTATCTCTGTATGAATCAGAAAATGTATTTGAAATGCTTTCTATTTATTTATGTTTGCTCATAAAGTGTTCCGTCTCCTTCTTTCAAGACTGGATCCTTGTAGAAAGCAGCTAGTGTTATATCTTTTTGAACTCCAAATGACACCATTTGTATTTGTGTATTCATCAGCGTGAATTATCTCACATTACTAGACTGAATTGTTCATTAGTAGCCTGTAAATGTCAAAGGCCACTGATTCACAATTTCAGGAAAAACTGAACAGGAGCGAAGCATACCCTGAGAGCATGGAGACTGGCAACGGGTGGCTAGGGGGCAGCGGGACAGAGGACCCATCACCTCCCCCTCGCCCAGCAATCTTCCTGGGGACGGGATAGGCTGACAATGGCCTTCCTGCCCAGAGGCCAATTGAGGCCCTTAAATGGCCTATTAACAGCAAATTAGGGGCCTCTTCCCGCCACCACTGGGATCTTACATACCTCGCGTCTGGGGTTCCACTGCTGGGCCTAAATCTGAGGCCTCTGCAGTACCGGCAGTGGCCATCGCTCAAGGTGGTGCTGCCAATACTGCTGAGCTGCCTGCCCACTGACTGGCCAGCAGCTCATGGAGGCGGGATCCCCGTCCCTATAAAGGGATGGATATCCCACCTCCTAAAACTTACATTTAAAAACACTGGAGGATCACTCCAGGGACCGCGAAAATGCAGAGGCGGGGTTTCCCTGCCTCTCCGACCCAGCGTCAGGACCCCCGCTTCCTGCACAAAATTCAGCCCATAGAATTCACAGAACCAGGAAATATCCCAGAATCCCTTGCAGTAGCAGGCTTGGTGGAATGCTATCCCAATAAAGCAAGCAAATCCCTTGTAATAAAACACGCTTTGACTTCTTCCATCACCGTAAAACAATGCAGTGGTGCTTGCTGTGTGATAATATATCTAAACCACAGTTACAATTCAACTTAAGTGAATTATGCAAAGGTCAAAGTTAGTAAATATACAATGACAGATTGCGTACATTCATGTATGCTACTCTGGGCAACTACAATAATCCTGCAAAATTATTTGACAACACAAGACAAAAAAAACACATTCATATAGGGCTGTGGAGAGAGACCAGGGAAGTGGGATTAGTTAGATTTCTCAAGCACAGAGCTAGCTAGTACTGACATAATGGGCCAAATATTCATCAATTGAGCTGTAAACCTCCATGGAGATGAGAGCTGGTAAGGCAACATTACTTATAGTGACTCTTTAAGATATGTTGATAGGGTGCGGCTTAAGTACAGCATAAGCACTGGCATGGACCTGTTAAGCCGAATGGCCTGTTTACAATTAATGCAATCAACTTAAAAAAAATTCAAGTCAGTTACTGTAGGGTTTGTTTTGCTGGGCTTTTTCTTCTTTGAATTAAAGGGTAAGATTTGGGGTCGGAGGCAAGCAGGCATGAAAATTCACACCACCAAACAGCGTGCTGGTTTGCTGGCACCGTTCCACCCCCAGGCCATTTTCTCAGAGACAGGATCCACAGCTGAAGGACTATATGCCGTAAGGCTGCAGTGAGTGCTGCTTGTGTGTACAGAGTGTGATAGAGGGAGTTTGGTGAGTGAAGGAGTTTGGTGAAGATTAATTAATTAAGGAAAATAAATTTAATTTAATTAACACAATAAAGATGGCAGGACAGGTGATGTGTCATGGCTGCAGCATGTGGGAGCTCCTGGTTGCCATGGCAATCCATGGCAACCATGTCTGTAGTAAGTGTCTGCAATTTGAGGAGCTTCGACTCACAGTAGATGAGCTCCAGGCTAAGCTCCAGACATTGCAATGCATCAGGAAGGGAAAAAGTTACTGGGACACGTTCCAGAAGGCAGTCACACCCCTTCAGATAGAGTCATCTGGTTTGGTCAGTGGAGGGCGTGACTGCGAGTCAGGCAGGTAAGGGGATCGAGAAGGTGGGAGTGGAGCAGCCTCAATCCTTGCAGTCGAACAATAATTTCAACTTATATGGACAAGAGCGAGGGCTGTAGTGTGGATGAGCAGACTGACCATGGCACCATAATACAGGAAGCCATTCAAGTGGGGGGAGTTGAAAGGAATGTAGTGGTAGTAGGGTACAGTATAGTCAGGGGGATAGACACTGTTCTCTGCAGCTGAGAGTGAAAATCCAGAAGGCTGTGTTGCCTGCCTGATGCCAGCATTCGGGACATCTGCTCAAGGCTGCAGAGGAACTTGCAGTGGGAGGGGGAGGATCAAGTGGTCATGGCCCACACAGGTACCAACAACATAGGTAGGATTAGGAAAGAGGTTCTGCATAGGGAGCATGAGGAGCAAGGCACTAAATTAAAAAGCAGAACCTCAAAGGTGATAATCTCTGGGAGAAGTAGGTTCCGGTTAATGGGGCACTGGCACCAGTGCTGGGGAAAGCTGAACGGTTGGGACGGACATCACCTGAAATGTGCTGGGAGCAGTGTTCTGGACAGTCATATAACTAGGGAAGAAGAGAGGGCTTTAAACTAAATAGAGGGGGAAAGGATCATGTAGGGGAAGATTGAGTAAATTAAAGGTAAATGACAAGGCAGTAGATCAAGGTAGCAACAAAGGTAATAACAATCAGAGTATGGCAGGAAGGGACAGTGACTGCAATCTTAAGAGACTGCCAGCAGATAGGGCCAAAGTTTATAAAAACAGTAAAAAAAAAATTACTCTGTACCTAAATGCCAGCAGCATTTGGAATAAAACAGATGAATTGTCAGCTCAAATAGAAATTCATATGTATGACCTGATAACCATTACAGAGATGTGACTACAAGGAAACCAAAGTTGAGACCTATATATCCAGGGGTACATTACATTCAGGAAGGACAGCAAGCTGGGAAAAGGTTGTGGGGTAGCTCTCTTAATTAAAGAGGGCATTAGTACTGTAGGGAGAGATAACCTTAGTTCTAAAGGTCAAGATGTAGAATCAGTTTGGGTGGAACTAAAAAACAGCAAGGGGCAGAAAACATTGGTTCTTTATAGGCCACCAAACGGTATTGGTAATGTATATCATACTATAAATCAAGAAATTAGAGGTGCATGTAACAAGGCTAATGCAGCAATCATGAGGGATTTAATCTACATATAGACTGGGTAAATGTTATTAGTACTAATGTAATGGAGGACAAATTATTGGAATGTATGCAGGATGGTTTTCTGGAGCAGTCGTTGAGGAATCAATTAGGGAACAAGTTACTTTAGATCATGTATTGTGCAATGAAAAAGGCCTAATTAATAATCTTGTTGTAAAGGAGCCTTTAGGAAAGAGTGACCATGATATGATAACATTTTACATTAAGTTTGAAAGTGGTGTAGTTCAATCAGAAACTAGAGTCTTAAATCTAAGCAAAGGAAATTATGAAGGTATGAGGGGCAAACTGGTTATGGTGGATTTGGAAACTATGTGAAAAGGTCTGATGGTAAACAAGCAATGGCATAAGAGCATAAGAACATAGGAGCAGGAGTAGACCATTCAGCCCTTCGAGCCTGCCCTGTCATTCAATACAATCATGGCTGATCTTCTACTTCAGTGCCTTTTTCCCACACTATCCTCATATCCCCTTATGTCATTTGTATTTAGAAATTTGTCAATCTCTGCTTTAAACATACTCAGTGACTGAGCTTCCACAGCCCTCTGGGGTCGAGAATTCCAAAGATTCACAACCCTCTGAGTAAAGAAATTTCTCCTCATCTCTGCCCTAATTGGCTTCTGCCTTATTTTGAAATTGTGTCCCCTGTTCTAGACTCCCAACCAGGGGAAACATCTTAGCTGCATCTACCCTCTCTATCCCTTTAAGTATTTTGTAGGTTTCAATGGGATCACCTCTCATTCTTCGAAACTCTAGAGAATACAGGTCCAGTTTCCCCAATCTCTCTTCATAGGACAGTCCCGTCATCCTGGGAACAAGTCTGGTGAACTTTCATTGCACTCCCTCTATTGCAATAATAAGGGGACCAAATCTGCACACAGTACTCCAGGTGCGGTCTGACCAAGGTTCTATAAAATTGAAGCAAGACTTCACTACTCCAGTGCTCAAATCTGCTTGCGATAAAAGCTAACATACCATTAGCCTTCCTAATTGCTTGCTGCAACTGCATGTTAGCTTTTAGTGACTTATTGACAAGGACACCCAGCTCCCTTTGTACATCTACACTATCTAATCGCTTACCATTTAAGAAATACTCTGCACATCTATTCCTCCTACTACATTATATTCCATCTGCCACTTTCTTGCCCACTCACTAAGTCTGTCCAAATCCCTTGAAGCCGCTTTGCATCTTCCTCACAACACACATTCCCACCCAGTTTTGTGTCATCCGCAAATTTGGAAATATTACATTTGGTCCCCATAGCCAAATCATTGATATATATTGTGAACAACTGGGGCCCAAGCACTGATCCCTGCAGTACCCCACTAGTCACAGCCTGCCAACACGAGAATGAACCGTTTATTCCGACTCTCTGCTTTCTGCCTGTTAACCAATCCTTAATCCATGCCAGTCTATTACCTCCTATCCCATGTGCTTTAATTTTGCTAACCAATCTCCTGTGGAGGACTTTATCAAAAGCCTTCTGAAAATCCTAGTATACCATGTCTACCAACTCCCCTTTATCAATTCTGCTAGTAACATCCTCAAAAATCTCTAACAGAGGGTGG
The DNA here is from genome assembly GCF_036365525.1 of Heterodontus francisci. Classification (NCBI taxonomy): domain Eukaryota; kingdom Metazoa; phylum Chordata; class Chondrichthyes; order Heterodontiformes; family Heterodontidae; genus Heterodontus; species Heterodontus francisci. The sequence continues at coordinate 89,044,492 of NC_090385.1, read as the reverse complement.
GGGTGTGGAATATACTGGCATGAATTGAGAACCTGCTAACGGACAGCAAACAGAGAGTAGGAATAAATGGGTCATTTTCGGATTGGCAGGCTGTGACTAGTGGGGTACCGTAAGGATCAGTGATTGGGCCCCAGCTATTCACAATCTATATCAATGATTTGGATGTGGGGGTTAAATGTAATATTTCCAAGTTTTCAGACGACACAAAATTTGGTGGAAGTGAGAGTTGTGGGGAGGATGCAAAGATGCTTCAAGGGGATTTGGAGAGGCTAAGCGAGTGGGCAAAAATTTGGCAGATGGAATACAATGTGGAGAAATGTGAGGTTATCCACTTTGGTAGGAAAAACTGAAATACACAGTATTTCTTAAATGGGGAGAGGCTGGGAAGTGTTAAATTTCAAAGGGACTTGGGTGTCCTTGTTTATGAGTCTGAAAGTTAAAATGCAGGAACAGCTATCAATTAAGAAAGCAAATGGTACAGTGGCCTTCATTACAAGAGGATTTCAGTTTAGGAGCAAAGATGACTTACTGCAATTATATAGAGCCTTGGTGAGACTGCACCAAGAGTATTGTGTGCAGTTTTGCTCTCCTTACCTAAAGAAAGGTGTACTTGCCACAGAGGGAGTGCAACAAAGGTTCACCAAATTAATTCCTGGGATGGAGCAATTGTCCTATGAGGAAAGATTAAATAGACTGGGAGGTTGCCAAATATTGATGATGTTTGTGCATGGATACCTGATACCTTCTCAACTTTACCCTACTAGCTTTTTCAGCTCAAGCAGGAAGCAATGCTGACAATGTGAACAAGAGCCACTCTTGGATCTACTGTAACTCTCACTTACCTGCTCTCACAAGAACTGCAAACACATTAACAGCCAGGCTAACAACACAAAACTGCTAACTCATCATTGCGAAGCATTTTGAATGATTAAGGACCAGCAATATAAGGAGCAAGCAATTCCACTTGGGCAGGGGCAGGGTGGGGTGGGGGGAGAGGGGGAATGGTGGTAGGAATGGGATTAGGGAGACAAATTAAGTACCTCAGCAAGCATTAAGAAATAGCTTCACCTGACCATAACTACCCCTACCCCACTCCACTAATTTTGTTAGGATGGGGATTAAATTTTTATATTCACAAGTTCAAATATTATTTCAAGCTAAAATAACTTCCAAATACTTCATCCCTCTGACTGAATATCTAAAAGAAACTCAATCAAATCTGAGAGGTGGCCATGTTTAGATAATGGCAAAGTCGTCTGACTTTATAGCCAGAGGAAACCAAACTCTCATTCAATGCTGCAACATGGAGGGATTGGCATTCTCAGAATTGACATGAATTTCATACAGTTCTGTCAGTTGTACTTTATAAATGGAGTTAAACAGGTTACAACTGACTGGAGGTAAGAGTGGATATTCATATGATCTACAACAGTAACGTCCACTTCCAGTTGGGCAGATGTTGGGCACAGGAAGATCCCCTCCAAAATTTACATGACTTACATTGTAATAAGTAGTATGCCTGTGCCATCATTTGGATATCAACACAACTATTTTTGGGCCCAGAAAATGCCCTCTTTGTCATTTTTGCCCGTAATAAACAGGTATCCATGATTACCAAGTTGTGTGCTGGAAGCACGTCTTTTAAAGGTACAGATGTTAAGGAGAATTAATGGACCAGACTTTCAGAGCTTAGGAGCTAGGCAGCTGAAGGCACAGCCCTCAATGGTGGAGCGATTAAAATTAGGGATGGGCAAGATGCCAGAATTGGAGGAGTGAAGAGATTTCAGAGTGTTGTAGGGCTGGAGGAAATTATAGAGACAGTGAAGGATGATGCCTTGGAGGGATTTGATAAGAAGGAACAGAATTTTAAAATTGAGGCTGTGCCAGACTGGAAGCCAGTGTTGGGCAATGAACACAGGAGTGATGGGTGAACAGGTCTTGATGTGGGGTGTTAGGATGCAGACAGCAGAATTTTGGTTGAGCTCAAGATTGTGGAAGGTGGAAGGCCAGCCAGGAAAGTGTTCGAATAGTCAAGTCCACCGAATAATGGGTCCACTCTTTGGACAAAGGGAACAGAAAACAGAATATTCTTGCATTTATATAGTGCCTTTCATGAACTCGGGATGTCCCAAAGTAGTTTAAAGCCAATTAAATACTCTTGATGTGTAGTCACTGTTGTAATGCAGAAACACATTATTGTGATATACAAGACACCCATGTATTAAAAGTCTATATTGAACTGCCCCCACCTGTCAAGAATGAGGCACACATTATTTCGCCACATGAACATTGAAACTTAAAATTGCTGCTGGGAAGAAAAGAGGGCCTATCACAAGAAATTGCTGGGCCCCTCGTTGGAAAGACCTTTTTTGTATACTAGCAGTCAGTGTCGGAACAAAAGACCCAGTCCCTGCTTCGCCAATACACGGAAGACCTGGTCAGACCAGTTTAGTCACATGGCTAACTGGCGGTTGGAGTTTTTTGAATTTGAACTTGCCACAGAGTTTTAATACTCAGAAAGCTGTTTGCTCCTGGACTGAGAACATCTCTCTCCTGTCTGCTCTCATCTCTTTCTCACGGAACTGAAGACCCATTGAGGATACATGAACCCCATGTGAGAAAAGTCTCCTACCGTGAACAATGTTTAAGAAGAATACTGGGCCCCAATGAAAAGCAAGACTACCTACAAAAGGACTACAGTGAGCTCGAAGCACAGTAACAAGAAACTCCTCTGATATTGCCTCAAACCTTTCTCCTTTATTTTTTCTTCTGTTCTTTTCTGTCTCTATTTTTATATGTATGCATGCTAGCATGGGTCGTGGTGTGTATCCGTAGGTGTTAACCGAATTAGAGTTTAAGTTTAAGTTTTAATAAATTTCACTTTTCTTCTTTAAACCTAAGAAAGCCTGGTTATGCTCATTTATTTGCCTTATAATAGGAAATTGGTGAACAAGGATTCACCAAGGGGGAGCTCAAAACACAGTGTGTTTAAAACATAAACCCTGTTACTATAGGACCAGGTGAAGGTGAAAAGGAACCCCTAGACACCTTTCTCACCTGGCCGTAACAATATTATTAACCAAATAGATATCTGCAACCCAGGTAGTTTCTCTCTTGATTTAAGTAGCCACACTAAACATGCAAAACATGCAAACAAATGTACTTGAGTCAGTTTGCTCAAGGGTCTATTAAACAGAATATTTTTGGGGAGATGTATACCAGAACAAAGAGAAAGTATAGACTTAGACTTTGAGAAAATCATTCCATTACGCCCCAGCACTACAGACAGCACAAGACAATGAAGTTATTCAGTATTCAAATAGTTACTTTGGCAGCCTCAATGGAAATACCAACACCCAGGTAAGAAGGGGCTTTTCAGTGTTTTGTGTTTGTTGGGAGTTCATCAACCTGCATAGTTGCAGATAATAAAGTGACGCATATACAGAGTTCAAGGTGAAACAGGCTGTACAAGCGCCAATGTAAGAATACATGAGCTTGTTGAGTGTGACAAAACAGTATTAAACTCTTGTGTAACTTCGGTATTTTTCAGATAGTGGAAAGATTCAGAAAGTGTTAATGCTGACCCATGAGAGAAGCATAATTGAAAAGCAACATAAAGAGGGGAATCTTAACATGTTGGAACGTTGAGTTTGGGTGCGGATGGGGGTGTTAAATCCAGGGAATATTACAGGGTGTTGAGTGTGACGATTCCAATGTGCCAGCTTCGGCATTTCACTCAAGTGCGTTAGGCTGTGTGCACACAACCCCCTCAGGAGAGGCATGTTGTCAATTAGCCAAGCAATTAGAGCAATATTTACACACACCTTTGAGGTTAACATCGAGTCCATGGGTTTCCCAGGCTTTCTGATCTCACCAGTGAAAGCAAGGCGAGAGCAGGGGGGCAATTGAGGTGTTTGATCAATTTCATGGAAATACAGCAATAAACACTCAGTACTCTCAACTGTTTTCTTGCCTACTAGCGCGAAAGAGTCACACTACCTTTGCTGGGAGGTTACTTTTTGCACTTTGGAAGTTTGATCAATCACATCAGATGGGTAACATTTGCCGGTCTTAGACTGGACCTCAGATGTGGAGCAACATGACCAGCTGTAGCAGCAGCTTGCTGGTCACAGACCTGAAGTTGCAGAGGAGAGAGGGGAGCAGCGGAGAATGAAGCAGCAGAGAGGTGCAGCTCGCAGGATGCACTATCCCCGAAACAGGGTGTACAGGCAGAAGCTAATTTTCTTTATATGCCTGAACAGTAGTGTATTAGGAGGGTCAGATTATCACATTGGGTGGAGGCAGACATCTGCAGCCTCCAAGAAGACCTGCTTCTTGCTGGCCATGTTTTACCAGTGGCTGTCAAAGTCATCACTGCCCTCAACTTCTTTGCCTCCATATCCATCTAGGGCTCTGCCAAAGACATACCCAGGATCTCCCAGTCAGTGACCCATAAATGCATAAAACAAGTGACTGATGGTTTGTTTGCCAGCGCCAGCAATTACACCAACTTCGCCTACGATGATGCCAGTCAGAATGAGTGGACACTTGCGTTTGCAGCACTGGCTGGTTTCTCACAGGCTCAGGCTGTCATCTAGTGTACAAAATCAGGGTACATCCAGATCACCCAGTAAAATCATCAACTGCAAGGGGTTCCACTCCATCAACGTGTTGCTAGTGTGAAACAACAGAAAGATATACACCAGTATCCCGAGGAGCTCTCATTATATTTTTATCTGAGAGAGTCCAAGCTCCCTTGAATTCTTTAGACCTGCAGGCAGACTTAAGGGATGGTTGTTAGGTGATGAGGGATACCCCCTCCAAACTTAGCTGATGACACCCATGAACAATGAAGCACAACAGCACTACAATGAATGACATATAACCTCCTGATGTGTGATCAAATAAGGTATTGGCATATCGAAGATACCCTTCAGGTGCCTGGACAGCTCTGGAAGCTCCCTGCAGTACTCAACAGCCAGTGTGTCCAGAATGTTCATGGTGTGAGACTTGGATCTACAAGAGAAATGAGGCAAAGACCTCAGATTCTCCTCAGACAATTTGGAGGGGGAGGAGGAGGAGAAGCAGGACAAGGAGGAGGGAAGAGCTGAGGGCAATGCACCCCCTGTGATGGAAATAATTAGTGTATTATGCCTTTTAAAGTTAGGGATTGAATGGATGGTTATGTCTTAGAACTCACTGACATTTGCCTTTAAGAAGATAGAGTTAGCAAATTTCAAGGTCCCTGTTATAAACCAGAAGCAAGTTGGGAAATCCATTTGTGTCTCTGTTGTCAGGGGCTTGGAAGATAAACACACACATTGAAATATCCTGTCAGTAAGAGATTGGTTTGTGGAGACAGATTGGCTCCAGAGGTTGCTTTAGGGTGCCATGGAAAGGGCAATTATAGACAATAAAACAATAAATGGAATGGACTAACAGGAACAAGAGAGATTAAGTAAACACAATTATAAACATTTTAACCAGATAAATGCTCACAACTTCAAAAGCAAAGGAAGTTCAGTAAAACATTAAGTGGAAATGGTAATTAAAGATATGGATTTTAAACACACACAGGAAGGTCACATCTAAATGCTGGAAGTCAGATGACACTTCAGAAACAGCATAAACCTGAGAAGTTTTTGAAGCAAAGTTTAGAAGCGTTGAATCCTCAAACAATGCTTCTCAACTAAGGGGAATTTAAGGTGAAAAGTTTACTTTAAATTTTGATGGATATTCTGGATATTCTAAGATTTTTGCTCTAACATTAGTAAGGTTAAACTTTTGGATTCTATGTTAGAAATAAGATTATGTGCTACATCTTTTAGTAATATTTTATATTGTGGTATACTTATCCACTTAGAAGCGTATTGCATGTTAAATACTTTAATAAATCTATAAAAGTTAATAAATCGTCTCATGTAGCATTCTGTATACAACTACAAAGAACCTCCTCTCGTGTCTCTTTAAGTGGAGAGATATGTATTGAAGAGAATTCCCAGATCCTTATAATATCTGGGATATTTATGACTTAGCCATTATTATTAAAATAGGCTCTCCAAAAGATGGTAATATTCTCTGTTGGTTTTCTTTCTTTGAGGGAAAACTAATACAATTCTTTGGACCCAAATAAGTGTCTATGAGAATTTGTCTGTTTTGAACTTGATTAAAGGAGATTCATTGGGATATACTCCTGATTTGGTTTAGTCCCTATAAGGGGATAAAGTCATAAATCACTTCACCCCAGCTGCTCACATTGCTGCCTGGACATCAGGGGTGCCCTTATCAATGCAACTTTAACTTAGGTTGCACCAGTGGACCTATATCACAACCACATGCAACAGCCACTGTTCCCAGTCCATTCCCCAATGTCACTAACACAAAGCAGTCCTGCAAACAACCAACCACTCTTTCAACATCCCTCCATTGCTCTCCATCAATCCAGATCTTCCCATTCATGATCAAAGAGTTATAAAGTGACTTGCCACCTAGCAATCAAAAATGGACAATATGGGAACATGGTACAAAATAACATCTATTAACTAAAGAACAGAAACGGAGGGCTGAAGTTTACTGGCCCCTTGGCACAATATCTGCAGGAAGAGGCCCGCCTCGACCCGCCACGTCGAGAAGGGCCTGTCACATATTGCCGGCAGCAGGGGGACCTTGGTGCGGTCCCCCAGCCGCAGGGCATCAGGCCCTTCATCTAAATATGTAAATAAAGAATAATTATATGTAAATGTACATACCTGCAGGCCATCCTGTGCCGATTTTACGGCTGCCATTTGTGCTCCGCATGCCTTCGGAACTCTGTGTAGAGTTCCAAGGCGAGAGCCTGGTAGGGAAGGGGGAGGAATAAAATTTTCAGAGTGGGCGGGGTGGAGGAGCGGGGAAATCAATTTTTATTGGATGTGGGGATGGTGAGAAGGGGTTATAGACCAACTGTTAGAGGTTTGGGGGTAAAGTTCGGGAAGGGAATAAAGTTTTTTCGGACATTAAGTGCCACTTAAATGACTATTGGGGGGGTTGGGGAAGGGCTATCTACATCTGTATTATTTTTAATAAAAATTTAACAATGCTGCACCTTTAAAAATGAAAAGTAATACTAAGGGCTTAAAGCCCGGCACCTGCTTGGTGGCGCCCGACACCGTTGCTGGGGATGCGGCAGCCGCCCCCTACACATCGTCAGGGGTGGCTGCTCCACCCCCGTCCATTTAAATGAGCCCCTGTGTGTAATATCACGGGGCTCCTCAGCGGAACTTCTGTGTCAGAAGGCCGCCGAGTTGAAAGCGCGCCGCCAAGGAGCACGGTGCGCGATTAAAATTCAGCCCACAGCCTGGGATTTCATGAGTCCCGCGGCATTCCGATGGTGGAACAGGAAGTTGGCATAACGTCTGCTTCTGCCAGGTTTTCCGTTTTACATACGCAATTACATATGTAAATGAAGCATGCGGCAACAGGCACGCGGGACACGTTGCATTCGGCGGTGGGGACGGCCTTTCATTGGTGGAACCTGTCGTCACTGGGCCAAGCACTATGATCGCCATGGATATAAAGCATTCTGTGCTTGCAGCCTCAAGGATCAGAAGCCTTTGTCGTGTAAGTCTTTGAATAGGAGCCTGAAATCAAGCTTTAAATCAATTCTAAATGCTTTTGCCTCCCTTAATTTTTGTAATGCAGCACCAACTTCAGATCATATACTTTATTTCTGCAGCCACACAGAAGAATATGTCAGCCAGCTTCAGTGATACCTCCTTTGCAGGTTCTCCTCCAGACCATCAGGGAAAGGCAGGAGGTCCTCTTCCCTGCAGATGGAGTGTGAAAACCCTCCCGCCTGACCAAGGCGACCTAAATAGAGGTAGCAGAGGAGATCTTGAACCGTGGGGTGACACATAGAACCTGGGTACAGTGTTGCAAACGCATCAATGACTTGCTCAGATCATCGAGGGTAAGTGGTCTTGGCAAAGCTGCTCTATTGTTTGTCACCCTGGTTCCATTTCTTTCGGAAAGAGGGGAAACAAGGCAGGTATGGGACTGCATGAGCAGCCTTGTTGCTGTACACTAAATGATTTTGTGCAAATTTGACAACTGGCATTGTTGAAAGGCTTGGATGTGTCATGCGGAAGCCAGTCCTGAATGAATGATGTTGATGCATGTTTACAACGATTGTGATTCTTTAAAAAGTTCTCATTCCATCTGTACTGTCGCCTGCAGGACAAATGCACACAGAATGAGTGCGAGTGAGCCAAGACAGGAGGAGGTGTAGCAGACATTGGTGTTGACACCAGCTGAAGGGGAGGGTGCACAAATAGAGAGAGAGGAGGAAGGCAGGGCAATATCAGACGGCGAGGTGGGCTCCTCAAGGCATAAGGATGAAGTGTTATCTTCAGTCTTGTAGACATGTGTGCACATTCCTGTTATGATCAGGTAACGAGGGGCCACAAGGCTCCCCTCTTGTGCTTCTCCTTGTTTGACTGCATCAGGGTTTATTCCTTTTTAAATAGTGCATGTGCTTATCAATTCAATGAGTGTTTAATTCTTTACCTTTGTTGTGATCATAAAAGAACCAATCAAACAGGTTTTTCTGAGTTTAAACAAGAAAGAGATTAGTTTATTGTACTTAGAAATCTAAACCTGATCTAAGTAAAATCATAACATTACACTCCAACTTACGCACACGCGCACACACACACACACACACACACACACACACACACACACACACACACACACACACACACACACACACACACACACACACACACACACATACATACACACGAGAATCACACACACACAAATAGGTTACAGAGCACTGAGGAATAGTTTGGGGTGGATTAGAGTCCAGAACAAGTAAAAATAATATACAGTCTGTGGGGTCTGATAGGTCAGTCATCTTCCAGCTGAAGTTGTGGTTCCGAAGGCTCTGGCTGATAGAAGTACTTTGCAGCTGGCCCACCTGGTTCAGGTTTTTCTTGGAGACAGTGATGTAGGTGCTTCCTTCCCCATGGTCTCTGTTTGTGGCAATGGTCGACTTGGATGTTGTGCAGTTGCAGACAGATTTCACACTTGCAATGTATTCTGGAGAAAGAGAAAGAGACACAGCCCCACTGGGGTCCTGTCTGGTTAGCACTCAAAGCTTGTCTCCTATGTGTAACAAAACTCCAAGTTTTACACAGCCGAGGGAGACTGTCACACGGTTCTCTCAATACCCTTTGTTTTGAAAGCGACAAGGCTTTGTTTTCTAATAAAAACTTAGAATTGTGTTTTTTTAAACTGAAATAGGATTTTTCAGTGGACATTAAGACACCTGCAAATTGTTGAATTTGTAAACAAGGACAAGAAAGGCTCTCATTTCAAGGAAACCAACAAGGGGCTTGACTCTCAGGGGTGGCACAGTGGTGCAGTGGTTAGCACCGCAGCCTCCACAGCTCCAGGGACCTGGGTTCGATTCTGGGTACTGCCTGTGCGGAGTTTGCAAGTTCTCCCTGTGATCGCATGGGTTTTCGCCAGGTGCTCCGGTTTCCTCCCGCAGCCAAAGACTTGTAGGTTGATAGGTAAATTGGCCATTGTAAATTGCTGCTAGTGTAGGTAGGTGGTAGGGAATATGGGATTACTGTAGGGTTAGTATAAATGGGTGGTTGCTGGTCAGCACAGACTTGGTGGGCCAAAGGGTCTGTTTCAGTGCTGTATCTCTAAATAAATAAATACAGTATGGGACACCTCATCAAACTGAAGAACTTCCTACCAGAATGTGACAAACTAATTATTTTATTATTCCTCATATTTCTATGAAACAGCTGGAAACCAAAATCCTTTTTTGTCCGGTTAACTGGTTTTTGGATGTATGTGGATGTGTGCAGAGAGCTAGGGAGAATAAGCAGTTTTAAAATCTTTTTGTATATAGATTTACTTCATTATTAGTTAAGACTTAGTGTTATAATAAATAGTTAATTTTGTTGTTGATTAAAGAAACCTGGTTGGTGTGATTTATTCTGGGGACAAATGAATATTTAATTGGCCGTTCTTTGGTAAGTGTGAAAATTTATTGATATGCTGTGACCCGTGGAGAAGTGGGATTCAATTAACAGTGCACTCCTCCCACCTCAGTCATAACATTAATGAGGTCCAAAGTTTAAAATACAAATCTCTGTCAGGTTGTATTGTCAGTGTTTACCCTCTGGAGGTATGTCTCCACTCATTAATGCTTCAACACGGATTTGAATGTCATGCTAATGATGATAATACTAGATAATTTATTTTTTTTATTCATTCATGGGATGTGGGCTTTGCTGTCCAGGCCAGCAATTATTGCCCATCCCTAATTACCCTTGAGAAGATGGTGGTGAGCTGCCTTCTTGAACCGCTGCAGTCCATGTGGGGTAGGTATACCCACAGTGCTGTTAGGAAGAGAGTTCCAGGATTTTGACCCAGCGACAGTGAAGGAACAGGGATATAGTTTCAAGTCAGGATGGTGTGTGACCTCAGCTATCCAAACCATTATCTGGATGGGAGCATTGTTGGACATGCATCTCCAATTCAATGTCCTGGAATGTGGGGTATTTCAATGCAAATTATGCTAGCCTTCTTGACTGCCAGATTTTTAACGTTAAATGTAGGATCACAGCTTTCCTTTTTAAAAGTTGAATGTAGGTTTCCAGCCAATGAATTAAAAAGTCCTTATTCAGCATAGCATGCTTTTTTGACAACATCCAATGAAAGTGTGTGAACTCATACGAAGCTGATGTTTAATGTACCTTTGTTTGTGTCTTCATTGCAGGTGCCCACACTCGAGTGTTTGGAAGTGCAAGGCCCAACACTCCGCCTCTAGGGAGGAAAAAGAAGACAATGCTCTAGAGGGTGCACTGTCACCTGCCTCTTCTTCTACCTCTACCAGCGCAGATACATCCACAATGTCCACGGGGTGGGTATGGGGGGAGAGAGGTGCGGTGGGTGGGTGGGGGGGTGGTTTAAGATTAGCACCTTGGTTACAATATGGTGTGCATGACACAAACACGTCCCAGCAGCTGAGGGAGCATGTGCCAGCCGGAGGACAGCTGGGGACCGGGCCCCTACTCAGCCCCATGCTCGTGATGATCCTTTGTTTGTTGCCATGAGAAGTCTGCTGGATGTGCAGCAAAGCCATGTGGAAAATAAGTCGGAGATGCCTGAGGTGGCTTTGTCCATGTCATGGAGGAGTCCGTGCAAGTCATGACGTGTACCAAGTCCCAGACATTTGAGCATATGGCTTCCTCAATTGAGAGTCTGGTGAGCTCCATGGCAATGGAGTTCTGATGAGTTCAGATGAAAGGTCACTGACCTGAAACGTTAACTCTGCTTCTCTCTCCACAGATGCTGCCAGACCTGCTGAGTATTTCCAGCATTTCTTGTTTGAGCTCCATGGCAAGTCTGGTTGAGCACTCAAGCCATATGTGATCTGACCATCACTGTTGCCATTGGCTCCATGCAGCAGAGTTTAAGCGAGAGGTGGTTCAGGAACCTGGACCTCCCTCCAGGTGCTCCTTCCACTCAAGGAGACAGGCAGGTGCCATTTGTGCATACGATAGAGGAGGAGCACATGCCAGCTGCCCCGGGGCCTTCCTCTCAGGACACCCCTAGGGTAAGCAGTGGCTTATCCTCCTCCCCGACATTGATCCCCTTACTTCCAGCAGGTGAGTACACGAGGGATACTACGAGGTGCTGCAGACCCCCAGTCGGATGGAGCCATCAAGGTCCCATTCGTCCAGAGGACGCCCACCCCGGTCATCCACAGCAACAGGGCAGCGCACTGAATAGACTGGTTCCACCTCAGCTGCTCATGTTAAGGTAGCACCTAGACGTAGTGGCAGAAAGTGAAAAACGAAACAGCTTTGAGCACAAAGGTGGCACAGGTGCTGTAGTGTGCAACTGGTCAATAATTTTCAATACATCCTTATTTAGTTTGACATTTGATGCACAATCGTAAATCTTTTGCTTGGTTTTAGTTGAAAACAAAGATGTTCATTGGAAGCCTATGACAGGAAAACATTAATACTTGCAAAACATCTCAGAAAATGTCCAGTGTCCATTTCTCATTGCTATTTGAGCCTTCAGTCTTCAATGATGGCTGTTTTCCGATTGAAGATTATTCACTTGTTCAACTACTGTCCTACCTTATATTTGTGTTTCTGCAGTCATAATTTAACATTGCTTGCAGTGGTCTGTAGTCACATCCATTGTAACCCATATAAGATTTCAACTGCCAATCACGTGAAAGTGCAGCAGCGATTCATTAAGATTGCAGCAATCAATAAGACTTCAGGTATCTGTGAGGAATTTTTATGTTTCTCTTCCCAACGTTTCTTAATGATGTGGCTTATTGTTGGCTGAAACGTGCATACTTGAGGTTCTCGTTGATGTCCCTTGCATGTCTCTCCATCGCCTTCATATCGATGACGGCGTCGTTGGCATTGTTGTCCTCCTCCTCACCCTCTTCATATTCTTCCTCACCTGAGGAGGCCTGCTGTTCCTCCGCCTGCGGAATGTCGCTGTGTCTAATTGCAAGGTTATGCAAGGCACAGCAGACACCGATTATTCGAGACACCCTCTATCGGCCATACTGAAGAGCCCCAGCACATCAGTCAAGGCAGCAGAATCACATTTTCAGCATTCCAATGGTGTGTTCAATGATGGCTCTGGTGGTAGCAGTATTGTACCTCTCTTCAGCAGCGCTTTGGGGATGTCGCACTGGTGTCATCAACCGTGCACAAACGGGGTAACCATTATCACCCAGGATCCAGCTGTCAATTTTGGCTGGTTTGTCAAAAACTGCTGGCAGCTGGGAAGCCTTTGCGATTAACAAATAGAACAAGCTGGTGCCGTGGAGCTCTAATGGCTACGAGTACAGTTGATCACCCCTTTCGTTCTAGGGAACCCAGTGCTGGCGCCAAAGATCACAGACCTTGCTACCTGGCTGTCCTCATCTACAAGTAAGTAAATTAAATCATTGGCACGTCTAAAAAGGGCATTGGTTACCTCTTTGATGCACCTATGGGTCGCAGACTGCGAGATGCCACATACATCACCTGTGGATCCCTGGAAGGACCTGTTAGCAAAACATTGAGTGCAGCAGTCACCTTGAGGGCAACTGGCATAGGATTCTCACCAAAGCCATGCATTGCAAGTCATGCCGCAGGATCCTACAAATTTCTGTGACCATTTCACATGACATCCTTAGGCATCTCTGGCATTGGTTATCTGAGATTTTTAGATAATTTCTCCTTGTCCTGAGGATGTGATGACTTGCCAGTCTTCGATAAGGCCATTCCTGGATGTTATCATTCGGACCATCCTCACCATCCTGTTCTGTCTATTGCTGGCACTCAGGCATCGTGAGTTAAGGGAAAAGAGCCCTCCTTAGTCTCCCCCTTTGCTCTTCTTCCTGTGGTACTAGACAAATTGAGTGCATGAAACCCATGTCGCTGTGGCTTTTCTGAACAATAAATAAGCAGAGTGTGGCAAATCAACCCTCTGTTGCCAGTGAGCTAGAACATCGAGGCAATGAGCAGTTCCCTTATATCTGCCTTCAAATTGCAGCTAGGTAGAAGACACACCCACTGTCGTTTGTCTCCTGCCACGCTCCTTGCTATCCTTGCGTGGTCATGTTGTTTCCATTATTGTTGGAGAAAATGGTGCATGTGGAATTCAGGGCAAGTGTCCCCACCTTCCAACCTCCTCCAGCAAGCTTCTAACCTGAACCCATCACCCTTGACCCACCCAATGTGACCGTTACCCTTCCCTCCATTACCATTGAACCTCCCACCATTTCTGTGCAGAGCAAAATCATCAATTTATCCATGCCATCCCTCCCCCTTTCCAACTCATATTAGTATTGACATGGTGACTCTGACTCTTGATCTTCTTCATAATGGCCTGACCATTGTTGCTGAGTCCCGTTCCCCTCCACATGAAATTGTTGAATACCCACCCGTTAGTCTTGACCTTCCCTCCCACAGTATCCATTTGCCACTATTGACTGTGACCATTCCCTCTGCTAGCCAGTACCATCAATTTGCCCCACAGATCCCCAACGTTGACAGCACTCAAACCCAAGACAGAAAAGTCTCCTACAGCGAACAAGGTTTAAGAAGAATACTGGGCCCCAGTGAAAAGCAAGATCTACCTACAATCAAGAACTGTAACAACAACTCTTCAGATATTGCCTCAAACTTTTTCACTTTATTTTTCTTCTGCTCTTTTCTGTCTCTATTTGCACATGTGTATCGCGTATGCATGCTAGCGTGGGCGCATCGCGTATCCATAGGCATTAACCAAATTAGAGTTTAACTTCAAGTTTAATAAATTTCAACTTTTCTTCTTTAAACCTAAGAAAGCCTGTTTGTGCTGTTTTCTTTGCCTTATAATTGGAAAGTGATGAACAAGGATTCACCAAATGGGGAGCTAGAAACACGATGTGTTTAAAATTAAACCCTGTTACAGTAAGGCCAGGTGAAGGCTGAGAGGGACCCCTAGACAACTTTCTCACCTGGTCATAACAGAAATTTAGGGGCTCGTCCAGGATTGACCCACTGACAAACATGAGAAATTGGAAGTGGGAAGCCAAATTGTTCCCAAGCAAAAAAAGAGCAAGATCTCAATACAGGTTTTCTTGTGGTTGTGTGTGATTGGATAATAACATGTCTGCAACTGAAGTTAGTAGCTCTCCAAGACAGAGTGAAGTAACTTGGGATAAGTTAAAAGCACTGTCTATGGAGGAGTTGAGGGAAATGGCTGAGCGGTGTGGGATCGCTGTACATGACAAGGCTAGGAAGTCTGAATTCCTAAGGCTAGTGGGCAACCATTTTTCCCTTGAATCTGAAGCAACAGAAGCAGTGTTAGAAGTAGACTCAGACGGGGTACTGCTAGCAACGATACAATTGGAACAAAGGAAACTTGAATTAGAAAACAGGGAAAGAGAAAGGGAGAAACAGGAAAAAGAGAGAGAGAGGCAGGAGAGGGAGAAAGAAAGAACCTTCCAGAAGGAACATGAAGAAAAAGAAAGACAGGAGAAGGAATGAGAGAGGAAGAATATTCTGGAAGGAATGCAAAGAAAGAGAGCTGAAGCGGCTTGAGTTAATTAGGAGGTGACAGAGTAACTCCAGTGAAAGCATGGCCAAATTGGAGGGTCGTAATTCAGGGCTGGGTACAGAATTGTTAAAACTAGCTCAATTAATTCCAAAATTCAATGAGGAAGATGTAGAAGGATTTTTGTGTCCTTTGAGAAACTGGCAAGGCAGCTAAAATGGCCAGCTGAGACTTGGCCTCATTTACTACAAAGTAAGCTAACTGGAAACGACCATAAGGATTATTTCTTGTTACCATATGAGAGTTTATCAGATTATGAACTGACAAAAAGTGCTATCCTCGGGGCATATGAATTTGTACCCGAAGCCTATCGCCAAAAGTATAGAACCCTCAAGAAGCAAGCTAATCAAACTTAACTGGTGTTTGAAAGAAGTAAGCAGCTGGCTTTAGACCGGTGGCTGAGGACTCTTAAAATACAGCTATGAAAATCTCAGAGAAGTAATTCTGTTAGAGGAATTTAGACACTGTCTTCCACTCTCTATAAAGACCCATGTAGAGGAGCAGTGGGTTCAGAGATCCCGGCAAGCGGCTGTTCTGGCCGATGATTTTGCTTTAATTTAGAAGTCGGTTTCCCAGGGGAGAACCTTTCCTAGTCACCCCCACAAATCTGGAAAGGACAAAGAGTGGGAAGGTGAGAGAATCCCAAGCAGTCCTGGGAGAGAAAAGAAAAGCAGGAGACACAGGGGGCCCTCATCTAGCCAAAAAGGAAGATGCTGTGAGCGAGAGTGAGACCCGGAGACCTGTGTGCTTCCAAAGTAATAAAGCAGGGCATTTAAAAGCTGACTGCTGGAAACTAAAGGGAAAACCTTTAGGGTTGATCAGGGCACATCCGCTCAGTGAAGGCGGTGACCCTATGGAAAGCACAGCAGAGCAAGCTGTGGCTTTAAGTGCAGTAAGAATGAGACCCAGGATGCTTATGGCTACAAGTGCAGGAAAATTTAACAGGATTCCTGAAGGTTATCAGGGTTTTGTGTCTGAAGGGAAAGTAACCCCATACCCCTCGAGTGGGGCAAGCAAGTCTATAGTAATTCTCAGGGACACAGGGCCACTAGATCCCTTTTACTGGGAAAAGGCCTGACCTGTACACCGGGTGCACCTGGAGTGCGACCTAGTTTCGGGAATGGTGACCGTAGGGATTGTCCCTAATTTGCCTGTGGACGGGGTTGACTTGCTCCTAGGAATGATCTGGCGGGGGTGAAGGTGGTAGTCCCCATCCCCCCAGTAGTGAAAGAAAGACCGCAGGAGAGAGACAGGGCAGTGACAGGAGACAGACCACTGCAGTTTCTCTGAATGTGTAATGATCAGACCAGCTCCCTCAGAGGAGACGGCATTGGCACTGCAGGCAGATGACCATGAGGTCTGTCTGTCTGTGACTTTCTTTGGAAAGTGAGGAGACCCACGGAATGAATTAAATGGATTTTCCCTAGCTGAGACTCAGCGAGCCGACCCAGTATTGCGAGAGTTAGCACAGGCTGCCCAGTCTGAAATTGAAGCAGAGAGCCCCTGATTGCTACTCTTTAAAGAATGAGGTACTGATGAGGAAATGGAGTTCTCCTCACAGACCTAAAAGCAAGGAGTGGCCCGCAGTTCACCAGTTAGTGGTGCCACAGAAGTACCTGGGGGCGGCACAGTGGCGCAGTGGTTAGCACCGCAGCCTCACAGCTCCAGCGACCCGGGTTCAATTCTGAGTACTGCCTGTGTGGAGTTTGCAAGTTCTCCCTGTGTCTGCGTGGGTTTCCTCCGGGTGCTCCGGTTTCCTCCCACATGCCAAAGACTTGCAGGTTGATAGGTTAATTGGCCATTATAAATTGCCCCCAGTATAGGTAGGTGGTAGTGAAATATAGGGACAGGTGGGGATGTGGTAGGAATATGGGATTAGTGTAGGATTAGTATAAATGGGTGGTTGATGGTCGGCACAGACTCGGTGGGCCGAAGGGCCTATTTCAGTGCTGTATCTCTAAAACTAAAACTAAAAAACTAAATATTAAGAAGGTCCCATGAGACTACAGTAGCTGTACATGTCGGTATACGAAAGACCAAAGCCCGCATAAGACAGTAGTTTGACTGGTCAAAACTCCATAAAGATGTGGTGGAGTACTGCGGGAGTTGCCACATGTGCCAGGTTTAGGGGGAAACCCCAACCTACAGTGAAACCTACACCTCTAAATCCTGTACCAGTGTTAGAAGGACCCTCCAGCAGAGGGCTGGTGAACTGTAAGGGAGTCCCGCCAAGAACAAAAAGGGGACAGGCAGGCACAAGGCTGGCAAAAGGTTGGACACAGAAAAGGAAAAGGTGACCAAGAGGGCAGGTTAAAGGAAGTAAGGAAGTCCGGGAGGAAGCACGGATGAAAACTCCTACTGTCCAGTCAGCCAACCCCGAAAAATGTGAAAAGTTAGACCCCTATCCTCCTGTGTAAATGCAGACACTAGAATCACCCCACCAGAGTTGTTAACAGCATTTACAGGAACCTGCAGAGTTAAGAAAGACCTCTAGGGGCAGATAAACTGTGAGGGTGATGCCTCACCTAGTCGAAGTGGCACAGGGGAGTGCAGTTAGGTCTGCACAGATACCTGCAGGCAGGAGTATCCTCTTGGACAAACGGGAGAGGAGCAATGAATCCTCCACTACCGGCAGTAAAAAAGCGAACCACCCATCCCCTGAAGTCAAAAGCCTTTGCATTACTCAGCAAAGCACTGAAAGAGAGTTCAGGATAGACCCACCCACTACTGACTCTTCTTTAAAAAAGTTACCTCAGCAGGAACAAAGACCCTAGGCAACCATGGAAATGGGCAAACAGAAGAGAAACTTCCCCCAAAAAATGGACCACATGTTTATTGAGATGCCAAAAAGGGGGCAATTAAAGCAGCACTGGCACCAAGAGAAGACAGACTGCAATAAGTTTTAGGATTTATGAATGAATGGGAATGAATGGGAGAAATGCATGTTTTTTTCAATATCTTACATTTTTCTCGACCCTTTTAATGAAATGCTTCTTTTCTCAAGTCGCTTTTCATTTCACTGGGTGTGGAGGTGTCATGCTAGGTCCCCATCTGCCTAGGCACATTAATTTTGTGATGAACATTAACTTTAAACTGTTACTGGAGTGAGGGGGGGACTTGTTGAACAGATCAGCGGTGGCTGGAAAAGACATTTGCAAATTAATAGATGTTGTTTGGAAGGTCAAAGCTGCCATTCCCTGACATTCACCCGACAATGGACTTTTGATCATCAGACGTTGAAGGTGGGGGAGCTCGCATTCCAGGTTGACTGCTAAGATAGCCAAATACGCAAACAGACATGGTCACACCCCCTAGTCACATGACTAACCTGCTGGCAATCTGAGCTTTTTGAATTTGTACAAACAGTTTGGGCAGAACCTCTGAATCCACTGAAGATACATGAACCCCAAGACAGAAGGATCTTCTACAGCAAACAAGGTTTAAGAAGAATGCCTGGCCCCAACAAAAAGCAAGATCTACCTAGAACCATGGACTCGACAGTGAGCTTGAAGAACCGTACCAACCCTTCAGGTATTGCCTCAAACCTTTCCGCTTTATTTTTCTTCTGCTCTTTTCTGTCTCTATTTTCATGTGTGTATCGCATACACATTCTAGCTTGGGCACGTCGTGTATTCACAGGCGTTAACCGAATTAGAGTTTAAGTTTGATAAATTTCAACTTTTCTTCTTTAAACTTAAGAAAGCCTGTTTGTGCTGGTCCTTTGCCTTATAATTGGAAAGCAGTGAATAAGGATTCACTAAGGGAGAGCTAAAAAACACGATGTGTTTAAAATTAAGCCCTGTTACAGTAACACCAGGTGAAAGCTGAAAGGGAACTCAAGACCTCTTTCTCACCTGATCGTAACAATAGTTTTCATATGAATTATAATTCGTACTTTTTAACTGAAAACTTTGTATTTTAAAACGATAATCACGAAGGAATCATGGAAAAAACAGTAAATGAAGATATTAATGTTTAAAGCTTCATTTAGTGAAATGCTATGTTAAAATGTGAAGCACATGCTTTAATTTGTGTCACACTTGTTTCTTGTTGGCTTCTCAATTCTCTGTAAATGGCAATATGCTCAAAACTCAGCCACCCACAACCTGTCTCACTGCAAGTCCTGTTCATCCGTTATCCCTGTTGTCACTGATCTCCTTACGTCCAGTCAGGAGTGAAATCAGGAAGTATTTTTCACACAAAAGCCCCAAAAGCCTCAACCTTAATAGGGGTGTTCAAAATTATGAGCGGTTTGATAGAGTAAATAAGGAGAAACAGTTTCCACTGGCAACAGGGTTGGTAACAAAAGGACACATATTTAAGGTAAATGGTAAAAGACCAGGGCAGGGACAAGAATTCGCTTTTGCGCAGTGTGTTGTTATGGTCTGGAATGCACTGTCTAAAAGGGTAGTGGAACCAGATTCAATAGTAGCTTTCAAAAGGGAAATAGATATATATATTTTAAAGTGCAATTATTTGCAGGGCTATGGGGAAAGAGCAGGCGGGTGAGACAAAATGGATAGGTTTTCCAGGGAGTTGGCACAGTTATGATGGGCTGAATGGCCTCCTGGGTTCTATGATTCTCACCACTCTTTGTACCAAAGCTTTCTGTGCTTTCAACAACCCATTGCATGAGGAAATTTTTCCAAATCTCTCTCCCCACTCTCAATCTTAAATTGATGATCCGTTCTCATTGACTCTCCAATCAGTAGAAATAGCCCTTTCCTATTCACTTCAACCAAGAGATTTTTCTGAGTTAATCTCACTCCATCAATGGAGTTTCCATCACACTTCTAGTGAAATTATGCTTCACAGAGCAAAACAGCAGCAGCAGAGAGAGAGAGAGAGTGGGACCAGCAGGCAGTTTAAAACTGCGATCCAGTGCAGGCCTCCAGAGCAGACCAACCTCGTTCCGAGGAGAGAGGAAAAAGCCGAAGTGTGATGTCACAGGAAAACAGGTAGTTGATTGGTTGGTGAGGTTTTTTATCATTTATCTTTCAAAATTCGTGTAATTTTACGAATTGTAAGGTTGTATTTACGAATACTAGTTCAGTTTAATAGATTAGGAAACAGCGAGAGAGGATCAGGGCTAGTTTCTGCTGCTGTCACCAGTCTGCCAGCGTTCGAAAAGAAAAATCGAGATGCCACATCACAGGGAAGCAGGTAGGTGATTGGCTGGGTGAGACTTCGGAGCTACAAATAGCGGGAGAGGGGAGAGAGAGTGGTGAGGCACGGGGAGCTAGTCGGTGAGTATCTGGTGGGTTTATTCTTACTTTCGTATTTTCTTTTTCTGCTGATTTATTATTCTCACATTTAAATCTTTCTACTAAGTAGAAGCTAAAATACCAGTAGCCGGTAGGTAGTTACTCGTTTGTTTGTTCTATTTATAACAAATTTATTGTGTTTTTTAGCTTCTATATTTTTAGTGCAGTAAATAAATATTTCGAGACATGGTAGGGCTGCTCACACCCGTCGAATGCACAATCTGTGCCATGTGGGGACTCGAGGACCCTAGCCATGTCCTGGACAGCTACATGTGCAGAAAGTGCCACCAAATGCAAAAACATGAGAACCGAATCTTGGAACTTGAAGAGCAGCTGGTGACACTGAGGTGCATTCACGAGGATGAGAGATACATGGATAGCACGTTTCAGGAGGTGGTCACCCTGCAGGTTAAGAGAGCACAGGCAG
Organism: Heterodontus francisci; assembly: GCF_036365525.1. NCBI lineage: Eukaryota > Metazoa > Chordata > Chondrichthyes > Heterodontiformes > Heterodontidae > Heterodontus > Heterodontus francisci. The sequence goes on along the minus strand of NC_090385.1, from coordinate 89,023,678 downwards.
CGAGGGACTGGGTGGCTGCCAAACAGATATGAAGGACAGGGCAGGTAGTGCAGGAGTCCCCGGAGGACATCTCACTTTTTTTTATTTGTTCATGGGATGTGGGCGTCGCTGGCCAGGCCAGCATTTATTGCCTATCCCTGATTGCCCTTGAGAAGGTGGTGGTGAGCAGCCTTCTTGAACCGCTGCAGTCCATGTGGGGTAGGTATACCCACAGTGCTGGTAGGAGGGGAGTTCCAGGAATTTTACCCAGCGACAGTGAAGGAATGGTGATATAGTTCCAAGTCAGGATGGTGTGCAGCTTGGAGGGGAACTTGCAGGTGGTGATGTTCCCATGCATTTGCTGCCCTTGTCCTTCTAGGTGGTAGAGGTCGCGAGTTTGGAAGGTGCTGTCAAAGGAGCCTTGGTGCGTTGCTGCAGTGCATCTTGTAGATGGTACACACTGCTCCCACTGTGCGTTGATGGTGGAGGGAGTGAATGTTTGTGGATGGTGTGCAATTCAAGTGGGCTGCTTTGTCCTGGATGATGTCGAGCTTCTTGACTGTTGTTGGAGCTGCACCCATCCAGGCAAGTGGAGAGTATTCCATCACACTCCTGACTTGTGCCTTGTAGATGGTGGACAGGCTTTGGGGAGTCAGGAGGTGAGTTACTCACTGCAGGATTCCTAGCCTCTGACCTGCTCTTGTAGCCACGCTATTTATATGGCTACTCCAGTTCAGTTTCTGGTCAATGGTGACCCTCCAGGATGTTGATAGTGTGGGATTCAGCTGATGCCATCTTTAAAGGGCTTTGACCCCCCTACTGGGAAATTTAAATATTTAAAGGTAAACGAAATGAAAATAAATTAAGACATTTCTTCTGCCCCTCTCCCCCCCAATAGCAATAAAATTAATTCTTTGCCTTTTACCCCCCAAACCCTTACCTTGTCCATTTGACCTTCCCCTCCCATAAACTGCATAAACCTTAACCTCCAACCCTTCCCACCATCCCCCAACATCGCTGCACTCATAACATTACTTTGACCCCATTCTCCCTTTTCTGCACTGATAAACGTACCTCCTCCCCTCTCCCCATCAGTGTGGTACCTCATTTCCCCGGACAGGAATCCATAGGTGAAGGAGTGCCAGCCACCAGCCCAAAGATCTCAGTGGGACATCAGGCAGTAAGTATCAATAATTCATGCATTTTAATTTATTTAAACATTCAAATAGGGGTCCCATCGCCAAGTGGTGGGGCAGCTGCCAGGAGGCCTCTCCACTTTCGATAATATTGGGCCAGGCCCTCCCAGCACGGGGTGCGTGGAGACCCTCGCTCGGATGCATCTTCAGGCGCATCCCCCCCCCCACCCCCACGGACCCTGATGCATGGGGGAGAACAAATTCCAGCCCCTGGTAGTGTGGCTGCCCCTGTTTTTATTTCTGAGCTCAACCCATACGGACTCATTTGATGATTCATGTAGCATATCATCCCTCCTCACAGCTGTAATTGATTATTTAACCTAAAATGCCACACCCACTCCTTTTTTATCCCTTTCTCTGTCCTGCCTGAAAACTCTATATCCAGGGATGTTGAACTGCCATTTTTGCCCCTCTTTAAGCCAAGTTTCTATTATAGCAACTTTTAATGTCAAGGCAAGATGGTTACATTCTCTCTTGCCGGAGATGGTCTTTGCCTGTCACATGTGTGGCATGAATGTCACTTACCACTTATCAGCCCAAGCCTGGATATTGTCCAGGTCTTGCTGCATTTCTACATGGATGGCTTCAGAATCTGAGGGGTCGCGAATGATGCTGAACATTGTGCAATCATCAGTGAACATCCCCACTTCTGACCTTATAATCGAAGGAAGATCATTGATGAAGCAGCTGAAGATGTTTGGGCCTAGGACACTGTCCTGCAGCTCAGATGATTGACCTCCAACACCCCACAATTTAGTGGAGAGTTTTCCCCCTGTACATAGGCAGCTGGACAGCCAGACCTCTCCATGTGATCGGGGGGGAACGTGACGAGTTGGATCCAAAATTGGCTCAGTGACAGGAAACAAAGGGAAATGGTCGACGAATGTTTTTGTGAATGGAAAATGGTTTCCAGTGGCGTTCCACAGGGCTCAGTGTTGGGTCCCTTGCTGTTTGTGGTCTATATTAATGATTTGGACTAAAATGTGGGAGGCATGATTGGGAAATTTGCAGTAGACACACAAAATTGGCTGTGTAGTTGATAGTGAAGAGGATAGCCGTACACTCCAGAATGATATCAATGGTTTGGTTGAGTGGGCGGAGAAGTGGCAAATGGAATTCAATCTGGAGAAGTGTGAGATAATGCATTTGGATAGCACAAACAAAGTGAGGGAATACACAATAAATGGGAGGATATTGAGAAGGGGTACAGGAAGTGAGAGACCTTGGAATGCATGTCCACAGGTCCCTGAAGGTGGCAGGACAGGTGGATAGAGTGGTGAAGAAGGCATATGGAATGCTTTCCTTTATTGGCCGAGGTATAGAATTCAAAAGCAGGGATGTAATGCTGGAACTGTATAAAACGCTGGTTAGGCCACAGCTGGAGTATTGCGTACAGTTCTGGTCGCCACATTACAGGAGGGACATAATTGCTCTGGAGAGAGTACAGAGGAGATTTACAAGAATGTTGCCAGGGCTTGAAAGTTGCAGCTATGAGGAAAGATTGGATAGGCTAGGGTTGCTTTCCTTAGAACAGAGGAGGCTAAAGAGTGACTTAATTGAGGTGTACAAAATTATGAGGGGCCTAGATAGAGTAGACAGGAAGACCTGTTTCCCCTAGCAAAGAGGTCAATTACCAGGGGGCACAGATTTAAGGTGATTGATAGAAGGATTAGAGGGGACATGAGGAAAATCTTTTTCACCCAGAGGAAGGTGGGTGTCTGGAATTCACTTCCAGGAATGGTGGTGGAGGCAAAAACCCTCAACTCATTTAAAATGTACGTGGACATGCACCTGAAGTGCTGTAACCTGCAAGGCTATGGACCAGGTGCTGGAAGGTGGGATTAGATTGGGCAGCTAGTTTTTTCAGCTGGCGCAGACACGATGGGCTGAATGGCCTCTTTCTGTGCTGTAACTTTTCTATGGTTTCTATGGTTCTACCCCTGAGGTATTTCTTGGCTCCCATCAAAAACTGCCATAATTTTTTAAAAAGCTATTAAATATTAAATAAAAATAGAAAATGCTAGAAATACTCAGCAGGTCTGGCAGCATCTGTGGAGAGAGCAAGAGTTAATGTTTCAGGTTGATAACCTTTCATCAGAACCTATTAAATCCTCTGAGCCTTCTCTGCTCTATTCGAGATATTCCAAGTATCTCAAGTCTCCTCAGAACTACAGTTCCCCATCCCTGGCATCATCCTGGCCAATCTATGCTGTACATTCTCTGCCTTTAATGTCCTTTTTGTAATGTGGCACCAAAAATGGCCCACAGTACTTTAACTGTGGCCTAGCCATTGTCTTGCACCAATTTATCATTAACTCTTTACTTTTGTACTCCAAGCTCTTAGCCAGCGATGCCCATATCCCAAGAACAAACAAATAAAAAAGAAATTTATAAAATCCCAAATACTAAACCTTTCCTCATTAATGGCTTTGTCTACCTGAATTTGCACTATCAAAGGTTTATACATGTGAACCCCAAGTCTCTGTTCATCTACACCCTCAGTCGGCTGGATTTCGTGTAGGAGGTGGGACTTCCGGTGCCAGGCCGTAAAGGTAGAGGGAACCCCCTCTGCCATTTCCTGCTACCCCCGCCCCCCCCCTCCCACCTCTCATTGACTCTCCAATCAGTGAGCACTGAGGATGGGGTTAGAGAAGCCTGAAGAGGGATACTCTGATCCAGTAAGATCAAGGAAGAAGTTTTTGGAGACTTGTAGGGGCCCAGAGTTTTCTTTTATTTGTTCGTGGGATATGGGCACCACTGGCTACACCAGCATTTATTGCCCATCCCTACTTGCCCTTGAGAAGGTGGTGGTGAACTGCCTTCGTGAACCACTGAAGTCCTTGGGATGTAGGTACACCAAAGTGCTGTTAAGAAGGAAATTCCAGGATTTTAATCCAGTGACAGTGAAGGAATGGCGATATATTTCCAGGTCAGAATGGTGTGCGGCTTGGAGGGGAAATTGCATGTGGTGGTGTTCCCACACATCTGCTGCCCTTGTCCTTCTAGGTGGTAGGGGTCGTGGGTTTGAAAGGTGCTATCAGAGAAGCCTTGGCGAGTTGCTGCAGTGCATCATGGTACACACTGCTGCCACTGTGCATCGTTGGTGATGAAGGGAGTGAATGTTGAAGGTTGTGCATGGGGTGCTGATCAAGTGGACTGTTTTGTCCTGGATAGTGTTGAGTTTCTTGAGTGTTGTTGGAGCTGCACTCATTCAGGCAAGTGGAAAATATTCCATCTCACTCCTGACTTGTGTCTTGTAGATGGTGGACAGGCATTGGGGAGTCAGGAGGTGAGTTACTTGCTGCAGAATTCCCAGCCTCTGACTTTCTCTTGTAGACAAAGTATTTATATAGCTGGTCCAGATCAGTTTCTGGTCAATGGTAACCTCCAGGATGTTGATAGTGGGAGATTCAATGATGGTAATGTCATTGAACATTAAGGGGAGATGGTTAGATTCTCTCTTGTTTAAGATGGTCATTACCTGGCACTTGTGTGGTGCGAATGTTACTTGCCACTTATCAGCCCAAGCCTGGACATTGTCCAGGTCTTGCTGCATCTGGACATGGATTGCTTCATTATCTGAGGAGTCGCAAATGGTGCTGAACATTGTGCAATCAGCAGCAAACATCCCCTTTTCTGACCTTATGATCGAAATTTCATTGATGAAACAGCTGAAGATGGTTGGGCCTAGGACACTACCCTGAGAAACTCCTGCAGTGATGTCCTGGAGCTGAGATGATTGACCTCCAACAACAACCATCTTCCTTTGTGCTAGGTATAACTCTAGCCAGTGGAGAGTTTTCCCCCTGATTCCCATTGACTCCAGTTTTGCTAGGACTCCTTGATGCCATACTCGGTCAAATGCTGCCTTGATGTCAAGGGCAGTCACTCTCACCTCATGTCTGGAGTTCAGCTCTTTTTGTCCATGTTTGGACAAAGCTGAGTGGTCCTGGAGAAACCCAAAATGAGTGCCAGTGAGCAGGTTATTGCTGAGCAAGTGCCACTTGATATCACTGACAACAACCCCTTCCATCACTTTGTTGATGACTGAGAGTAGACTGATGGGGCGGTAATTGGCCCGGTTGGATTTGTCCTGCTTTTAGTGTACAGGACACACCTGGGCAATTTTTCACATTGTTGGGTAGATGCCAGTGTTGTAGCTGTACTGGAACAGCTTGTCTAGGGGTGCGGCTAGTTCTGGAGCACAAGTTTTCAGTACTATTGCCAGAATGTTGTCAGGGCCCATAGCATTTGCAGTATCCAGTGCCTTCAGCCATTTCTTAATATCACGTGGAGTAAATCAGAATGGCTGAAGACTGGCATCTGTGATGCGGGGGACCTCAGGAGGAGACCCAGATGTATCATCCACTCAGCATTTCTGGCTAAAGATCATCACAAATGCTTCAGCCTTGTCTTTTGCACTGATGTGCTGGGCTCCCCCATCATTGAGGATGGGGATATTTATGGAGCATCCTCCTCCTGTTAGTTTTTTAATTGTCCACCACCGTTCACGACTGGATGTGGCAGAATTGCAGAGCTTAGATCTGATCCGTTGGTTGTGGGAATGCTTAGCTCTATCTATCACATGCTGCTTACGCAGTTTAGCACGCAAGTAGTCCTGTGTTATAGCTTCACCAGGCTGACACCTCATTTTTAGGTATGCCTGGTACTGCTATTGGCATGCCCTCCTGCACTCTTCATTGAACCAGGATTGATTCCCCCAGCTTGATGGTAATGGTAGAGTGGAGGATATACCGGGCCATGAAGTTACAGATTGTGGTTGAGTACAATTCTGCTGCTGCTGATGGCCCACAGCGCCTCATGGATGCCCAGTTTTGAGTTGCTAGATCTGTTCGAAATCTATCCCATTTAACATGGTGGTAGTGCCACACAGCCCGATGGTGTGTATCATCAATGTAAAGACGGGACTTCATCTCCACAAGGATTGTGCGGTGGTCACTCCTACCAATACTGTAATAGACATATGCATCTGCAACAGGTAGATTGGCGAGGTCATGGTCAAGTAGTTTTTCCCTCTTGTTGGTTCCTTCACCACCTGCCGCAGACCCAGACTAGCTGCTATGACTCCGCCAGTAGTAGTGCTACCGAGCCGCTCTTGGAATTCTCTCACCCAGAGTACATTCTGCGCCCTTACCACCCTCAGTGCTTCTTCCAGTAGGTGTTCAAAATGGATAAGCATTGATTCATCAGCCGAGGGAGGGCGTTAGGTGGTAATTAGCAGGAGGTTTCCTTGCCCATGTTTGACCTGATGCCATAAGACTTCATGGGGTCTGGAGTCAATGTTGAGGATTCACAGGGCAACTCCCTCCTGACTGTATACCAGGGTGCCATGACCTCTGCTGGGTCTGTCCTGCCGGTGGGACAGGACATACATAGAGATGGTAATGGTGGTGTCAGGGACATTGTCTGTAAGATATGATTCCTTGACAAGTCTGTGGGACAGCTCTCCTATTTTTGGCACAAACTCCCAGATGTTAGTAAGGAGAACTTTGCAGGGTCAACAGGGCTTTGTTGCCGTTGTTGCTTCCAGGGCCTAGGTCGATGCCGGGTGGTCCGTCTGGTTTATTCCTTTTCGTAGACTTCGTAGCGGTTTAATACAACTGAGTGGCTTGCTCGGCCATTTCAGTGGGCATTTTAAGGATCAACCACATTGCTGTGGGTCTGGAGTCACATGTAGGCCAGACCAAGTAAGGACAGCAGAGTTCCTTCCCTAAAGGACATTAGTGAACCTGATGGGTTTTTACAACAATTGATAATGTTTTCATGGTGACCATTAGACTAGCTTTTAATTCCAGATTTATTAATTGAATTCAAATTTCACCCTATGACATGGTGGGATTCAAACCCATGTCCCCAGAGCATTAGCCTAGGCATCTGGATTACTAGTCCAGTGACATTACCACTCCATCACCACCTCCCCTACTGATTTAGTAAGTGAAGCCTAAACCTGCAGCTAGCACATACCCTCCTACCTCACTGCCTCAGTCTCCCTCTATGATGTAAATAGTTTGCTCCTCATACTAGGAAGATGTTGGAGGAGAGGCTCCATCACCTGTCACCAATCTCTTTCTTCTGTTATGTATTGTCCTCTTCTTGAAAAAGTGATCCATTAAGTCTTTGTTTGCAATGAGATGCAGTAAAACCCAAGTGTCGATATGCAGATTATAAGAAAGGCAGTCACAGGCACATCCAGCACACAATTTAACTTCACGGGAGGATTTTAGTGAAGTGAATGCACATAAATTAGTTCATGAATGAATCTTTCAGGTGAAGACTGGAAGTGTAAGGAGAACTGCACAGCCTCCTGGCCATTAATAAGAATATAAGAAATAGGGGCAGGAAAAGGCCATTCGATCCTTTGAGCCTGCTCTGCCGTTCACTAAGAGCATGATCTTCTACCTCAGCTCCACCTTCCTGCATATATCTGCATATATATTCCTGAGGATATCACAGCTGTGCTGAAGGAGGGCACTATGGAGGACTCGAGCAGTGAGGCAATATGGACAGAACTCAGAAATAGGAAGGGTGCGGTAACAATGTTGGGGCTGTACTACAGGCCTCCCAACAGCGAGCGTGAGATAGAGGTACAAATATGTAAACAGATTATGGAAAGATGTAGGAGCAACAGGGTGGTGGTGATAGGAGATTTTAATTTTCCCAACATTGACTGGGATTCGCTTAGTGTTAGAGGTCCAGATGGAGCAGAATTTGTAAGGAGCATCCAGGAGGGTTTTCTAGAGCAGTATGTAAATAGTCCAACTCGGGAAGGGGCCATACTGGACCTGGTGTTGGGGAATGAGCCCGGCCAGGTGGTTGAAGTTTCAGTAGGGGACTACTTTGGGAATAGTGATCACAATTCCGTAAGCTTTAAAATACTCATGGACAAAGACGAGAGTGGTCCAAAAGGGAGAGTGCTAAATTGGGGGAAGGCCAACTACACCAAAATTCGGCAGGAGCTGGGAAATGTAGATTGGGAGCAGCTGTTTGAAGGTAAATCCACATGTGATATGTGGGAGGCTTTTAAAGAGAGGTTGATTAGCGTGCAGGAGAGACATGTTCCTGTGAAAATGAGGGATAGAAATGGCAAGATTAGGGAACCATGGATGACAGGTGAAATTGTGAGACTAGCTAAGAGGAAAAAGGAAGCATATATAAGGTCTAGGCGGCTGATGAAAGACGAAGCTTTGAAAGAATATCGGGAATGTAGGACCAATCTGAAACGAGGAATTAAGAGGGCTAAAAGGGGTCATGAAATATCTTTAGCAAACAGGGTTAAGGAAAATCCCAAAGCCTTTTATTCATATATAAGGAGAAAGAGGGTAACTAGAGAAAGGATTGGCCCACTAAAGGACAAAGGAGGAATGTTATGCTTGGACTCAGAGAAAATGGGTGAGATTCTAAACGAGTACTTTGCATCGGTATTCACCGAGGAGAGGGACATGACGGATGTTGAGGTTAGGAACAGATGTTTGATTACTCTAGGTCAAGTCGGCATAAGGAGGGAGGAAGTGTTGGGTATTCTAAAGGGCATTAAGGTGGACAAGTCCCCAGGTCCGGATGGGATCTATCCCAGGTTACTGAGGGAAGCGAGAGAGGAAATAGCTGGGGCCTTAACAGATATCTTTGCAGCATCCTTAAACACGGGTGAGGTCCCGGAGGACTGGAGAATTGCTAATGTTGTCCCCTTGTTTAAGAAGGGTAGCAGGGATAATCCAGGTAATTATAGACCGGTGAGCCTGACGTCAGTGGTAGGGAAGCTGCTGGAGAAGATACTGAGGGATAGGATCTATTCCCATTTGGAAGAAAATGGGCTCATCAGTGATAGGCAACATGGTTTTGTGCAGGGAAGGTCATGTCTTACCAACTTAATAGAATTCTTTGAGGAAGTGACAAAGTGGATTGATGAGGGAAGGGCTGTCGATGTCATATACATGGACTTCAGTAAGGCGTTTGATAAGGTTCCCCATGGCAGGCTGATGGAGAAAGTGAAGGCGCTTGGGGTCCAAGGTGTACTAGCTAGATGGATAAAGAACTGGCTGGGCAACAGGAGACAGAGAGTAGCAGTAGAAGGGAGTTTCTCAAAATGGAGACGTGTGACCAGTGGTGTTCCACAGGGATCCGTGCTGGGACCACTGTTGTTTGTGATATACATTAATGATTTGGAGGAAAGTATAGGTGGACTGATTAGCAAATTTGCAGACGACACTAAGATTGGTGGAGTAGCAGATAGTGAAGGGGACTGTCAGAGAATACAGCAGAATATAGATAGATTGGAGAGTTGGGCAGAGAAATGGCAGATGGAGTTCAATCAGGGCAAATGCGAGGTGATGCATTTTGGAAGATCCAATTCAAGAGTGAACTATACAGTAAATGGAAAAGTCCTGGGGAAAATTGATGTCCAGAGAGATTTGGGTGTTCAGGTCCACTGTTCCCTGAAGGTGGCAACGCAGGTAAATAGAGTGGTCAAGAAGGCATACGGCATGCTTTCCTTCATCGGACGGGGCATTGAGTACAAGAGTTGGCAGGTCATGTTACAGTTGTATAGGACTTTGGTTCGGCCACATTTGGAATACTGCGTACAGTTCTGGTCGCCACATTATCAAAAGGATGTGGATGCTTTGGAGAGGGTGCAGAGGAGGTTCACCAGGATGTTGCCTGGTATGGAGGGCGCTAGCTATGAAGAGAGGTTGAGCAGATTAGGATTATTTTCATTAGAAAGACGGAGGTTGAGGGGGGACCTGATTGAGGTGTACAAAATCATGAGAGGTATAGACAGGGTGGATAGCAAGAGGCTTTTTCCCAGAGTGGGGGTTTCAATTACTAGAGGACACGAGTTCAAAGTGAAAGGGGAAAAGTTTAGGGGGGATATGCGTGGAAAGTTCTTTACGCAGAGGGTGGTGGGCACCTGGAACGCATTGCCAGCGGAGGTGGTAGATGCGGGCACGATGGAGTCTTTTAAGATGTATCTAGACAGATACATGAATGGGCAGGAAGAAAAGAGATACAGAACCTTAGAAAATAGGCGACATGTTTAGAGAGAGGATCTGGATCGGCGCAGGCTTGGAGGGCCGAAGGGCCTGTTCCTGTGCTGTAATTATCTTTGTATTATCCCCATATCCTTTGATTCCCGGAGTTCCAAAAATCTATCGATCTCTGCCTTGAATAAAATCAACAACTGAGCATCCGCAGCTCTCTGGCATAGAGAATTCCAAAGAATCACAATCCTTTTAGTGAAGAAAATTCTCCTCATCTCAGTCCTAAATGGCCATCCCCTTATACTGAGACTGCAACCCCTCCCCACCTCGTCCTAGACTGTCCAGCCAGGTGAAACACCCTCCTAGCATCTAACTTGTCAAGCCACTTAAGAATTTTATATGTTTCAATGTGATCACCTCTCATTCTTCTAAACTCTAGGGAATATAGGCCTAGTCTACTCAAACTCTCCTCATAGGACTTTGGTGTCCTAATGGTGATCTATTAAAACAATTTTGAATATAAAGGACAGTTGCTATTTGGCTGGCATTCTTAAAAGGTGTGACTGGCTCCATTAACTCTGCCTGAGCTGATTAAATAATTAAATGTCTCCTGGTAGTGAGCTGCAGCTACATTGCATTACAGTTGGTACCAACTGAGCTGGCCATCTTTGTCCACTGCTGCTGTTGATGAGGGCCTCTGTCACTCTGTGCCAAGTGGTGCCACCATCCTCTGCCTGACCTCATGACAACAGTCACATGACTTCTTCTGTGAAGCTGAGGACCCCAGTCCCTTACCGGCCTCACAAACCATTCTTTGAACACTTTTGATTATGCATCCATAACTAATTTGTATGTTGTAGCCCCTTTAAACTTCTGCCAGATTTTCAGTACTGCAGGCACCACCGCCAAACAGCAAGCTCCTAATCGTGAACATTCATAATGCCAGCAGCTTTTTTAGTAAATTAAATATTTACTAGTGTGAAAAAACTTTGAAAATGTGCCTACTGGTGCACATGCAGCTAAGAAAATGAATGCAAGTTGAACAGCCTTACCTAACCAGTGCAATTGGTGGAATCTTAAAATTCCACCTGTGGGCGTGGTCAGTTTTGTGGGCAGGGTCTGATCCGAGCAAATCGAATCTGGAACCAACGTAAAAGATTGCGGACAATATAAATGTTTGTGGTTTTGGTCATAACTCACTCAAGTTTAAAATTCCCCAATCATAGGCCGGAATTTTACCCTCCCCACAACTCTCCCCCCCGTCCCCAACCCTGGACGAGCAGGTTGGAGGCAGCAGGGGGGAGGGGGGGTCATAAAATTGATTGGGACATGATGGGGGGGGGGTCATTCCTGACGACATCCCGCCCCCACTGCAATTTTATGAGGGGCAGTGGAGGCAAGAAACAACCTACCCACCCCAGGCCAATCAAGGCCCTTAAGTGGCCAATTAACTGCCACTTAAGGGCCTCCTCCCACCGCTGCTGGATTTTACCAGTGGCTGGCGGAGAGCTGTGGTTGCCCAGGAGGCTGCCAAGCAAAACCTGGCAATCTTCTTACAGGCTGGGGGGCCCTCCTGATCAGGCACCCTGTACCCTACAGAGGGCCCCCCAAAGGCCTAACCACCCCCACTAGACAACTAGCACCCCCCACCAACTGAGCCCCGTTGCCTCGCCGGGGCCCAGCCGATTGTTCCCAGCGAGGCCCCAGGCACTTACCTTTTTCCGGACTAGCGTCCCTCTTGCTGCTGTGGCTGGGCGCAATCCCAGCAGTGGCAACCGTTCACAGTGGTGCTGCTGGGACTGAGAGCTGCTGGCCTGCTGATGGCCGGCAGCTCTTGGAGGCAGGGCTTCCTGCCTCAGAGGGGTGGAAATCCTGCCCAATGCCAATTAAAGGCCTGGGACAGGTAAAATCCTGCCGTGGCTCCCAGGCCCAGAGGAAATGGGCTCGCCTCCGACTTTTTGGCCCATCGTGTCTATGTCGGCTGACAAGTAGCCATCCAACTTACTCCCACTTTCCAGCTGTTGGTCCATAACTTTGTAGGTTGCTGCATTTCAAGTGCATATTCAAGAACGTCTTAAACCTTTTGCACTGGTTTGGCCAATTCTGCCTGGAATGCATGAAATTAATGTGGAAATTCTATCCCACTGTATTTTAATATAGTTTCTCATGGACAAGTAACATTTATAGGCCATTAGCTCTATTCTCAATGCCAGTGACACGGAAGCAAGTGCTGAAAAACCTACATTCCAATCCCAATCATTCTCTACTGGCAGCCCCACTCCACTCCCTTTTTGATAACCTTATACACAGTTCCTCCAATTGTGCCATTTGTGCAGCAGCTCTGCCTTTGCCCAATGTTTCTTTTGAGGCTCAGCCAAGTTTATGCTGTACTGTGTCCTGTCTCCATCAGTCTATCGAACTTCAGGACTTCCATCCACCAAAGGCATCCACTGTAACCAGTCCTTCAGTAAAAACTTAAAGGGAGCCAACATTTAAAGTTCAAGCTACGGTACTGCAAAAAGGCTGTATGTAGTGGGCAATTGTCGCAAATTGGCCATGTTTCACATCCCATGAGACTTTGTAACACAACTTTTGAAATAAAAACAAACTGGGAATTGAAATGAAACACAGACAATGGAGTCACTTCATTTCAAGAGATAGTTGATGCAATCAGACGACACAATGGTATGCGCCTATCCAGATTTAAGTGTGTTACGACCAGATGTGAAAGGGGCTAGGGTTCTCTCTCAGCCTTCACCTTGTCTGACCATAACAGGGTTTAATTTTAAACACACCATTTTTCTTTAGCTCCAACTTGCTGAATCCTTGTTCACTGCTTTCCAATTATAAGGCAAAGAAACTAGCCAGACATGGTTTTCTTAGGTTTAAAGAAAAAAGGTTGAACTTTATTACACTTAAACTCTAATTCGGTTAACATCTATGAATACGCGACACGCCCACACTAGCATGCATACGCGATACACACATGCAGATAGAGACAGAAAAGACCAGAAGAAATAAAGTGGAAAAGTTTGAGGCAATATCTGAAGATGGTTTTGGTTACTGTCCTTCGAGCTCACTGTAAAGTCCTTGATTGTAGGTAGGTCTTGCTTTATGTTGGGGCCCAGTATTCTTCTTAAACCTTGTTCGAGGTAGGAGACTTTTCTCTCTTGAAGTTCATGTGTCCTCAGTGGGTCCAGAGGCTTGTGAGAAAGAGATAGGAGCAGACAGGAGAGGTCTTCTCACTCCAGGAGCAAACAGTCTTTTCTGAGTTCAAACTCCTTGTACAATTCAGAAAACCCAGGTTGCCAAGCAGGTTAGTCATGTGACTAGCTGGTCTGACCACATCTGTTTGTGGATTCTCTTGTCTTAGCTGACCCTGGAATGTCTCTTCTTACACACAGTACCTGCTGCTCAAAGTCCATTGTGGGTTAAATTGGAGCAGGTAATAGCCCCTTTGTCCCTCCAAGCAGTGTCAGTTAGTATGCAAATGTTTTTTCCAGCCACATTTTTGTCATAAGTCCTTTCTTCACTCCAGTAACAATTTAAAATCTATGTTCATATGACAAAATTGATATGCCTCATTCTTGGCAGGTGGAGGCCTGCATGACAAATGACTTATCACGACCATTGAACTCCAATAACCAAACTATAAGTAGCATTTACAAGCTGCCGGCCAGGAGCATACTCTCGTATACTTCCAGCAGGTTCGGGCCGACCCAGTCCCACAGGGCCGAATACAACTCAACCAGTAAGCTATTGCTTCCAGGAGTCTTACTCGTCTCAAAGGACTCGACAGCCTTTGTCAGCTTGTCCAGTTAGCGGCTTGTCCAGTCTCTCCCTCGTGCTGTCATCTAAGACCTCTGTGATAGATCACAGGAAGGACTGGGAGGTTCTGCTGTCTGTGGACCTCCAGGGCTGAAATTTATGAGCCACTCTGGTGTCGGGGGTCATGGCGGGTGACCTGGGAGAGGTCCATCATGACCCCCGATACTGAGAAGGCCCCGCCACATTTTAGTGGCGGCGGTGAGGCCTCAGTGCAGCACTGTGGTGGGGACTTCATCTCTTTATTGAAATCAATGCAAATAAATTCAAATAACCTTACCTGGGCCCGACAGCCGTCCGACACCAATATTCTGGCCCCCGGTCGGAACTCACGCACCTATGGATCTCCGAAGGCGTGACACTGGTGGGGAAGGGAGAGAAGTGAAATTCTCAGGGCGGGAGGGTTGGGAGCGGTAAAAACTGCTTCAATTGGCTGAGGGGATGGTGGGAAGGGGTTGAAGGGCAAAGATTACGAAGTTTGGGGGTGAAAGGTCAGGACCGGCAAAAATCATTTTTCTGAGGGGAGGGGGGAAAAATATATTGTTTGATCATGGGGGTGGAGGGGCTTTGATGTTTAATTAATTGTTTTTATTGACATATTGACATCCTTCAAAATTTGAAAACATCTGTCAGGGCTTGAAGCCCTTTAAAAATGGTGCTGACGTCTGCATAGTGGCGCCGGATGCCATTGCCGAGGACCCGGCGGCCGCCCTCTCTACATGATCGGGGCGGCCACCCCAGTCCCTCCATTTAAATGAGCCCCCCACGCGGGGGTTCAGTGCCGGCGCATTGTGCCTGAAGACTGAGGACAGCAGACAGCGCCACCTCGATTTGCGGCAAGCTCATATATTTCAGCCCCCAATCTGACATCCTTGGCTGAAATTTATGAGCGCACCACAAATCTCAGCGACGCCCTCAGCTGTCAGTGGTCTTCAGGCGCAGAAGTGCCATCACTGAGCCCTCGCGATATTTCACGCGGGGGTTTATTTAAATAGAGGGGGCAGAGTGGTCGCCCCGATGATGTAAAGGTGACGGCCACACCATCCCCAGCAACGGCGTCCGACGCCATTTTTAAAAGGCTTCAAGCCCTGAGGAGAAATTTTAAATTAACATGATGGTTAATTATATTAAAAACATTAAATGAAAGCTGGAGGCCCTTTCCCACCAACCCCTCCCCCCACCCCACAATGGTTGCTCTTGGGCCTACATTGCCAAAAGTAACTTTCTTCCCAAATCGAACTTTCCCCTCCAACCTCGTAACATTTGTCCTTCAACCACTTCCCACCATCCCCACAGCCAATAAAACTGTTTTCCCCTCTCCCCGCCCACTCCCCCCCCCACCCCCCCACCCCAGCGCTGATAACTTCACTCCTCCCCCCTCCCCACCAGTGCCACGCCTGGGAACTCCGATCAGAGTTCTGAAGGCACGGAAGTTGCGGCTGACGGCCATAATATCAGCATGGGACAGCTGCCAAAACAAGGTAGATCAATTTGAATGATTTTACCTTAATTATAATATTAAAATGAAGGCCCTGCCACCGAGTGGTAGGTTGGCCACACCGAGGTCACGCCAGTAAAACGCAGCGGGGCCTTCTCGGCGTCAGGGGTCGTGGTGGGCCTCACCTGTAAGAATTTTCTGGGCCCCCCTGCCATGACGCCCAACACCAGAGACCTCATAAAATTCAGTTCCCTAAGTTAGGAGACATGATAAGTTGTATAGATAGGAGCAAGAAGTTAGAGCGGGTTAAATTTTAAGGACATGTTGGCAAACTTGGCTTGTATTCCCTTTGGTTCAGAATGAAAGGTGATCTAATTGAGGTGTTTAAAATGATAAAAGGGACTCGATAGGGTATATACAAAGAAACTATTGCCTATGATGGGGAAATTCTTTACAAGGTGGCAAAATATTAAAATTAGAGTTAGGCCATTCAGGAGTGAAATCAGGAAGCACTTTCTCACACAAAGTAGTGGAAATTTGGAAATCTTTCCCCCAAAACGTTGTGGATTCTGGGGATCAATTGGATCTTTTGAGACTGAGATTGATAATTTATGTTAGATAAGTGTATCAAGGGATATGCAGCAATGGCAGGTGAATAGAGTTGAGGTACAGATCATCCAAGATTTAATTAAATGACAGACTCGAGGGGCTGAAGGTCCTACCTCTGTTCTTGTGTTGCCGCACACCCTATTTTGTGCTCCCACCTCTCCCAAGAACTGTCCCTTTTGATTTTAGCTTTCCCAGGCCTATGTGAGTGCTACCAGAGTCTACCACTCCTAAAATCCTCTCGAGCCCCAGACACAATCCCACAAATGGTTCCCAAACCACCAACGTTAATGTAGCTCCAGCT
Organism: Heterodontus francisci; assembly: GCF_036365525.1. Lineage (NCBI taxonomy): Eukaryota > Metazoa > Chordata > Chondrichthyes > Heterodontiformes > Heterodontidae > Heterodontus > Heterodontus francisci. The sequence continues at coordinate 89,007,334 of NC_090385.1, read as the reverse complement.
GTCCTCCTTCCAGACTTTGGTCCCCACTGCCTCCAGCCATCTATCCCCAACACAAATCCCCCAACCCCACCTTCTCAGTCAACTGGCTGTCTGGCAGCACCTCATTACAGTTATGAAAGTGCTTCCATTTTTTAATATTTTGAGGACTCGTGCTTAGAAATTGATTCATTTGAAAAACTGAAGACATTCCATAGGTTCTGGACTTTTTTTTGAAAAAAAGGTCACTGGAAGGGCTTGGGAATTTGCGTAAAAACAAACCCTTACCGGAAGTGATATGTCTTAAGCTAAGTAAACAGCAAGAACCTGATGACCATGGGAGCTGTTTACAGAGAAGTAACATGTCAAGATTTATGGTGGTCAAGAGCTAGTTTCATTTTTAGATATTGTTTTGGGTCAGTTAGGGTAAGCCTGGTAAGAGAGAAGCCACCAGCTCATCCTTTCCACTTCTGAGAAACCCAGAGAATCCAGTGTGACAGCTGAAACCCCTGATGTAGCGATTTCCTGGAGATCCTGCCAGACTAATCCTCAATGTTGCCTGAATAGATCTGCTCCAAAAACATCCCAGTGACAGGCGCCATGTATTTAGACGCCAGAATAAAGGACACCTCGGAACATCCAGATCTTATCCTTTTCCATCAAGGATTAACAAGTATTTGGCCAAAGTACTTTTTGTTCTTTTTGTAAAGAAATCTCTGCACAGAAAACTTTATTTTTTCCCTTAACTGATGTGTGCGTGCACGTGTGTGTTGCGTTAATTTAGAAGGTAACTTTTATATTTCAACCTGCGTGTTAATAAGCTTTGCATCTTTATTGAATAAATCTTGTTTTATAATGAATTAATAATTTTGTTGCTTATTAAAGAAACCTGATTGGTGGATTTTATTCTTAAACTAAAATAAAGTATATAATTGACCGTATCAGTAACTGGGTAAAATATTTAAATATATATTGTGACCAGTGGGACGAAGTCCTCGAGGCGGCCAACATCCCCAGCATATATACTCTACTAAGCCAGTGGCACCTGAGATGGCTTGGCCATGTGAGCCGCATGGAAGATGGCAGGATCCCCAAGGAAAACATTGTACAGCAAGCTCATCACTGGTACCAGACCCACCGGCCATCCATGGCTCTGTTTTAAAGACGTCTGCAAACGCGATATGAAGTCCTGTGACATTGATCACAAGTCGTGGGAGTCAGTTGCCAGCGATCGTTAGAGCTGGCGGGCAACCATAAAGGCGGGGCTAAAGCGTGGCGAGTCGAAGAGACTTAGCAGTTGGCAGGAAAAAAGACAGAAGCGCAAGGAGAGAGCCAACTGTGTAACAGCCCCGACAACCAATTTTATCTGCAGCACCTGTGGAAGTGTCTGTCACTCTAGAACTGGCCTTTATAGCCACTCCAGGCGCTGCTGCACAAACCACTGACCACCTCCAGGCGCTTACCCATTGTCTCTCAAGACAAGAAGGCCAAAGAAGACCAGTCGGGAAGTGGAACTAGAGAAAAACAGTGTACCCCTCCAGCCTCAGTCGTAATACTATCACTACCCACTATATGTTACCTCTCATCCACTTTCATACCTAAAGTTTCACAATATCTTCCATAGTCTAACCATTAGCAAAGGCAAGAGATAGAGTACAAGAATGTCAGAGTCATGAGAATTATCAGGGTTGTAGGGAAAGAGCAGAGACACCTATAAAAAGAGTGAGACACACAAATATCTCTCTCTTTCAACCATTAATATGCCTCTATAAATGCTACGATCACCAAAATGCTACAAGTCATAAATCACCACAGAAAGCAGAGGCCTCAGCTTTTAAGAGCTGATATGATTTTTTAAGAAAGGCATTTATATACTGTGTAAAATTACACAATAAATAGCTATATTGTTCCTCAATTTCTTGAAGGTATTTCCTGGTTTAAATGTTACTTTCTTCTTTCTATTGCTTTGGCTATAGTTCTCATTACCCAACAGTTGGTGCAGATTTTTTTTTTTTTACATGTAATTAGATTCATAAATGCTGAAAACAATTAAATCACAACACAATAAAGTATTTTGCTGAATCCAAAGTACGAGTTCTTGCTTTGCTGCTACTTTATTCCCCTTCTGTACAGGTTAGCACAACTACAATTATGTGGCATTTTGTAGCATCAAATGGATAGACTGTTTAACAGGAAGCAGGTGTTTTATTCCCATGTTTGGAGATCAAAATCTTCTCTAGTTCTGTCAGTTTAATCTCCAGAGTGATTAGTTTCTTTAACATCTCATCTTGAATCGCAATCTTCTTCTTCATAGATTCCAAGTTGTCACCACTATAAGTTGAATGCACAGAAACAAAATATTCACTTTGTGACTCAGACTTCTTGGGAATTGTTCCAGATTCTTCCACCTGATAGGTTTCCTGTGATGAAATACAATCACAACATTAATGAAAGCATTAAAAAGGATAATCACTGCTTGCAATAAGGTCTTGAGAGCTCTCACAATAATAGATTGAATAAGGTGCTGGTGTATGTAGATAAGATGTTCTGCACGCACATTACCCTGCTAATTGATGCAATTGATCTTGAGCTGTACAATAAAAGAATAATTTTTCTAACACACAGTAATTGAGTTGGCTGAGGTCCACTATGTCCCAACGAGTCATCAAAATGCTGCTGCGTAATATAGTGCAGGACGCCGAGCAGTCGTACTCTGGCAAATACCCTTTCCTGTTCTTTCTTACTCATGCATATGTTTGTAGGATAATGAGACACACAGCAGAACTATCCCACAGAGATAAGGTCAAAAAAAAAGATTCACCACTCTCCCAAGATGACTTCAGCCCCACCTGTAGTGAGGTGAGATACCTGTTGCCTGGTGTTCAAACAGGAATCACATGAAGTGATAGATGTTGCAGCACAGGCCCACATTTACTACAATCCACCTCGTACCAGCACACAACATGCTTCTGGCTGAATTCATCACCAATCCATCATCTCCCCACTTCACACACGCACAACACTTTTATGCAAGAGCCCAGGCTGAACAACTAACATTTTGACAGCACTTATCTAAGGCAAGAAGACATCAGGTCAAATCAGCCTCCTGCAGGCTTACAGGTGAATGCACAGGCCAGAGAAGTAAAGCCCATACCCTCATGACAATAGTCACTTACAACACCCTGTCCTTGTCTCTTCCCATTATCTAGAAATGGGAATCCTGATCCAGTGATAACATGCAGTCAGGTGTCCAGAGGAACATTTACCTGTTTCAAACAGAAAGCCAGGCAAGCTAACCTTCCCTGAAGAGCAAACATCCTCAGAAATGTCCCGCCTAAGATCATATGTGCATTTATGCTTGGATCTGCACTGCTCCGAGGTTTGTGAGACCTCTTCCACTTCCTTGGGAGAGTATGAGAGGAGCATGGCTGCTTGAACATCTCCACACCACCCAAGAGTGAGCCAGATCAGTGATACCCCAAGCCAGCAATGACTTTGGGCAGTATGCACAGCCACAGATTCCAATGGAGCATTTGCTTTTGTTTAGTTCACATCACTGGCACCAATACATTAAAATTTACAACCCATTACACAGGAAATGGATTATTTCTGCTTATTTAATCCTCTATGACACTGGGTTAAATTATGAGGACAGGTTGCATAAACTTGGCTTGTATTCCCGAGTTTAGATAGTTGAGGGGGTGGTGGGGGGGGGGGGGGGGGGGGGATCTAATTGTGTTTAAAATGTTAAAAAGGACATGATAAAGGTAGATACAGAAAAACTATTTCCTCTGGTGGGATAATCCAGAACAAAGGGGCACAATATTAAATTTTAAGCCTGGCCATTTCAGAGTGAAATTAGATGCACTTTTTCCATTAAAAAAAGTGAAGGTCTGGAAAACCCACCCGTGAAAAGGTTGTCTACTCCAGGACAATTGGTATTTTCAATGGTTAAATCGATATTTTTATAAAATTTAAACTGTCAAGCGATATGAAACAAAAGTGGGTAAAAGGAGTTAAGATATGACCTAACTAAAATGGAAGAAATGGCTCAAGTGAGTGAATGTTTCCTGTTATGTAATGGGCAGCAATAGTGTGTCTCAGGCATTTGTATCAAATTGACATACCTGGGCCACAGATGGACCACTGCCTCCTTTTTTATGGGCAGACCTTGGTGCATAGCTACCCTAGTCATCTGTGGAAATGGGTTCCCCTGTTCGTTACAAGATTCCCAACAGCAAGCAGACATGATCAATTATCACAAAAGGACAAACCACCACTTGTTACAATGCAGAAAACTACAGATGTTTATCACTGCTCCACCAATGACTCTTCTTGGCTGCGTGGCCAGAGCTGGCGGGCAGCCATAAAGGCAGGGCTAAAGTGTGGCGAGTCGAAGAGACTTAGCAGTTGGCAGGAAAAAAGACAGAAGCGCAAGGGGAGAGCCAACTGCATAACAGCCCTGACAACCAATTTTTTCTGCAGCACCTGTGGAAGAGTCTGTCACTCTAGTACTGGCCTTTATAGCCACTCCAGGCGCTGCTCCACAAACCACTGACCACCTCCAGGCACTTACCCATTGTCTCCCGAGACAAGGAGGCCAAAGAAGAGGTCGAGGAAGACAATGCTTTGTAATCAGCACAACTAAGTGATGTCACTGTACTTGGAATACACAACTAGATTCAGAACACACCCAGCAGCTCAAAACTGAGGTGCTGCGGGCCATCAACAGCAGAATTGTATTCAACCACAACGTTTAACCTCATGGTCTGGCATATCCTTCACTCTACCATTACCATCAAGTCAGGGGATCAACCCTGGTTCAATTAGGAGTGTAGGAAAGCTGCCAGGAGCAGCACCAGGTATACCTAAAAATAATAAAGAGGTGCCAACCTGGTGAAGCTACATCACAGGACTACATGCATGCAAAACAACAGAAGCAGCATGCCACAGACATAGCTAAGTGATCCCACAACCAACAGATCAGATCAAAGCTCTGCAGTCCTGCCACATCCAGTCGTGAATGGTGGAGGACAATTAAAAAAAACTAACTGGACGAGGAGGCTCCAAAAAACATCCCCATCCTCATTGATGGCAGAGCCCAGCATGTTAGCGCAAAAGACAAGGCTGAAACATTCTCAAACATCTGCGGCAGAAGTGCCTAGTGGATGATCCATCTCAACCTCCTCCTGAGGTTCCCAGCATCACAGGTGCCAGCCTTCAGCCAATTCAATTCACTCCATCTGATATCAAGGAATTGCTGAAGGCACTGGATACTGCAAAGGCTATAACCCGGACAACATTCTGGTTCTAGTACTGAAAACTTGTGCTCCAGAACTAGCCAAAGCCCTAGCCAAGCTGTTTCAGTACAGTTACAACTCTGGCATCTACCCGACAATTTGGAAAATTGCCCAGGTATGTCCTGTACACAAAAAGTAGGACAAATACAATCTGACCAATTACTGCCCTATCAGTCTACTCTCACTCATCAGCAAAAAGATGGAAGGCGTCATCGACACTGCTATCAGCTGCACTTACTCAGCAATAACCTGCTCAGTGACGCTCAGTATGGGATCCTCCAAGGCCACTCATCTCCAGACCTCATTACAGCCTTCCTCCAAACATGGACAAAAGAGGTGAGGTGAAAGTGACTGCTATTGACAACAAGGCACCATTTGACCGAGTATGGCATCAAGGAGTCCTAGCAAAACTGAAGCCAATGGGAATCAGGGGGAAACCTCCCCACTGGTTGGAGTCATACCTAGTACAAAGGAAGATGGTTGTGGTTGTTTGTAGTTGTTGGAGGACAATCACCTCAGCGTCAAGACATTGCTGCAGGAGTTCTTCAGGGTAGTGTCCAAGGCCCAACCATCTTCAGCTGCTTCATCAATGACCTTCCTTCAAACATAAGGTCAGAAGTGGGGATGTTTGCTAATGATTGCACAGTGCTCAGTACCATTCGCAATTCCTCAGATACTTAAGCAGTCCATGTCCGCATACAGCAAAACCTGGACAACATTTGGGCTTGGGTTGATAATTGGCAAGTAACAAGGGCAGTTACGGATGGGCAATAAATGCTGGCCTGGCCAGTGATGCCCACATCCCATGAATGAATGAATTAAAGAAAACACAAATGCCAGGCAATGACCATCTTCAACAAAAGAGAATCTAACCATCTCCTCTTGACATTCAACAGCATTACCATCACTGAATCTCCCACTATCAACATCCTGGGGGTTACCATTGACCAGCAACTTAACTGGACCTGCCATAGAAATACTGTGGTGATGATAGCAGGTCAGAGGCTGTGAATTCTGTCGCCAGTAACTCACCTTCTGACTCCTCAAAGCTTGTCCACCACCTACAAGGCACAATTAGGAAATGTGATGTGATATTCTCCACTTGCCTGGATGGGTGTAGCTCCAACAACAGTCAAGAAGCTCAACACCTTCCAGCTGGCTTGATCAGCACTTTCTCTACAACCTTAAACATTTCGCTCCCACCACCACCGACGCACATTGGCAGCATTGTGTACCATATACAAGATTCTCTGTACCAACTCACCAAGCCTGTCTTTGACAGCACCTTCCAAACCCGTGATCTCTTCCACCTAGAAGAACAAGGGCAGCAGATGCATGGGAACACCACCACCTGCAAGTTCCCCTCCAAGTCACACACCATCCTGACTTGGAATTATATCACCGCTCCTTCGCTGTCATTGGGTCAAAATCCTGGAACTCCCCCCACAACAGCACTGTGGATGTACCTACACCACATGGACTGTAGCACTTCACAAAAATCCCGGCGTGACAGCCCAGGCCCGGCGGGGGTTGCCTGGCCCCCGATTTTTTGGCCAGTGGGCGGGGCCTCAGGGCCAATGTTTTTAACATTCTTACATGCTGTGTGGGATGGGGGAGAAATCGCCTGGAGGAAGTACAAGGCCCAACTGATGACTGGAGCAGCTACCACAAAATAGAACTGGAAAGGCAGAGAGGGAGCGGAGTACGGCGCGAAAGAGGTACACACAGACTGACATCTGCTTTTGAATGTAAAGACTGAGCAGTGCTCATTTGTAATTCATTACTAGAAATTTTCAGTGCTCGATTTGCCTTCCAACGAGCTGTTCTGCACTGTAATACTGCTGCCAATATTAGATTGCTAGGATGACTGTCTTTCAGGTTCAGTGAACACATGTCTTGGCAAACAAACGCCTTGAATACCATGGAGCACAATGAAAGGAGGTTTTCATGATGCTAACAATGAAACTCACACAATCCATGCTCCTTAGACAGGCTTCACTTGATGAAACAGCTCGACAGAACTTCTACAAAAGAGCACACGTCACTTTTATCAGTGCCAGTACTCACAAATGGCATCAACACACTGAGACCATGCCATGATTGAGTGCAATGTCCAGTATTCAGCAAAAACATCTTATACCTTGGTTACAACTACATTTTGATTGAGATGGTGCCACACTAAGATCATAGGCTGTGATTCTAGGAGCATTACCAACGAAAAATATCAAAGTGATAGGCTCTTAAAATTAGTGAGTTACTGCAAGGATTGGGAACTGTATATATGCCTGCTCACCACACCCTTCAGTTAGACAATACATTGACAGCAAGCTAATCTTCTGAACTCAGGCCAGAAACGCAAGTCAGGGTGTGTTAATTGGCACCCCCACTGAATACGTGCTTGAAAACATATTCCATTGCATAGGTAAGAGCTGACACAAAATTCAAAAGGCTACTGGAAGCAAAGTGAATAGATTGTGTGTGTTCATGGTATTGGTAACAGAAGCAAACAATCACAATCACATGCAATCAAGCACAACACTGTGATAGACTACTTTTCCTATGAAGACCATCACAGATGATCAACATTATTGCGCTTTCTCCTATATTTGTTCTCGCGATGTGGGAAAAGATGGCAAAGCCACATTTATTGTCCAGCCCTGAGGACATTGAGTGAACCATGTTGTGTGGGACTGGAATCACATGGAAGTCAGTCCATGTAAGAGTGGCACTTTCCTTCCTACCCTGAGGGACATTAGTTGTTCTTTCCATGATCATTTATATCAGCTGACTTAACGCCAGGTCAGAGTTGGAGCTCAAGACATACTTTGTTTCTACTACAATACACACAACATATACACAAGTTTATTTCCATTAAAAAGGCTTCAATAGTCTTAAGTAAGGCATTTTTTTCCCGTAGATTGCCTTTATAAAAAAAACTTTTCACAGTAAAAAGCCACTGATCAATAACAGTAGAAAAAAAGGTTTTGATCATGATGTTTCCAACTGACTTCCTGTTCTCTTTTCTCTCGTTACTTTAAACACAGACATCAGTTTTAACAACCGCAGAATCAGATATTTGTCTTTAACAAGCTCAGGAGAGAAGAGAATGGCAGCTAACATAATAGGGAATCCAAAAGCCTTCTATAAACATATAAATAGTAAAAGGGTGGTAAAAGGAGGAGTGGGGGCGATTAGGGGCCAAAAAGGGGATTTATACATGGAGGCAGAGGGCATGGCAGAAATACTAAATGAGTACTTTGCATCTGTCTTTACTAAGAAAGCAGATGCTGCACAAGTCATAGTGAAAGAGGAGATAGTTGAGACACTGGATGGGCTAAAAACCTTTATAAAACACTGGTTCCACTTCAACTGGAGCATTGTGTCCAATTCTGGGCACTGCACTTTAGGAAAGATGTGAAGACATTAGAAAGAGTGCAGAAAAGGCTTACAAGAATGGTTCCAGGGTGAGGAACTTCAGTTACATGGATAGACTGGAGAAGATGGCACTGCACTCCTTAGAGAAAAGAGAAGATTAGGAAGATATTTGACAGAGGTGTTAAAAATCATGATGGATCTCGACAGAGTGGATAGGGAGAAACTGTTCCCATTGGCAGAAGGGTTGAGGACCAGATTTAAAGCTGGTTGGCAAAAGAATCAGAGGTAACATGAGGAAAACTTTAGGCAGTGAGTGGTTAGGATCTGGAATGCACTGTCTGAAACTGTAGTGGAAGCAGGTTCAAATCAAGGCTTTCAGAGGAGAATTGGATAACCATCTGAAGAGAAATAAATTGCAGGACTAAAGGGAAAGGGTGGGAGAGTAGGACTTGGTGAGTTGCTCTTACTGAGAGCTGGTACAGACAAGACCAGCCGAATGGCCTCCTTCAGTGCTGTAATCATTCTATGATTCTATGTCCTAAGGCCTTGAAGACAGGGATGAGTGACCTTCCCATTCCTTCAGCCCCTCAATCTTGGCTTAGGCCTGCTTCACAAAGCTTGTTCGACAGAACTGAAAACTGTTCCGACAAACTACCCAAGATATTGACATACATGGGTAGTGTGAACTCACATTCCCACACGATATCCTGGTGTGTACTCCCAGTAGATGAGGCTCCACTCTGGGACTGCCATTTGTCAAATTTTGCCCAATGGGCAATGTTACCAGTACTTTCTATGTAGTTATGACAATTACACTAACAAATAGCACAAAGGAAGATAGTTGTGGTTTTGTGCCGTACAGTGCTGGACAATTACCATCTGCAACAAGAGAGAAAGTCTAACAACCTCCCCTTGACATTCAATGGCCTCACAAGTAGAAAATTCATAAATCAAAACACTGAGAACCATTAGTATTTGCCGTTTGAAATATATGCAAATTAACAGGAACACTTAAAATGTTATGGACAAAGTTTTCAATTTCAGTAGGGATGTCAATCAAGGGATTGAGGAATGTAATGCAAAGGAAAAAATCAGGCTAGATGCATTAACGACAATATAAAGGAGATTGAGCAGGGAGTATAATAGACAGCTGATCCAATAACACCTTATTGAGGCCTCTACCAAAGTTGAAAGTTCCACCCTATATGTGATTCAAAGGACTCTATGGTATGTACCTCTACACCTGACAAAGACTAAATAACATACCATTCAGTTCACTCAGCACATCCTACTATTTGGATCTATATTTAGGATCCACTCTGAGTTTATCTGTGTCCTGTTTTGCTAATATGGCATTCTACCAAATGAGTCCATCTCTTTGTTCGAATTATGGAACAGAGTCTCCATTGAGTACATTTGGGTGTAACCTGTTCCATGACTTAACAGCTATGGGTGTTGCAGTTACTCAAAGTTATATTTCGATTCGTCAGTTCTGAAGAAGGTTCACTGACCTGAAACGTTAACTCTGCTTCTCTCTCCACAGATGCTGCCAAACCTGCTGAGTGCTTCCAGCATTTCTTGTTTTTATTTCCGATTTCCAGCATCCGCAGTATTTTGCTTTTAATTTAGTTATATTTCAATTGTTGTTTTAACTTATACCTGCCCTGACTCACTTTCAGTTCCACATGAATATGTCAGATTGGGTCACTTGGTAGAACCACAACACCATTCAGATCACAGTTGACTGCTTGGTTGGCACCCCATCCACCACCTTAAACATTCACTCCCACCACCACTGGAGCACCATGACTGCAGTGTGTACCATCTACAAGATGCACTGCAGCAAGTCACTAAGGCTCCTTCGACAGCACCTTCCAAACAGGTGACCTCTACTACCCAGAAGGACCAGGGCAGCAGACCCATGGGAACACCACCACTAAGTTCCCTCCAAGTCACACTACATCCTTTGAATCACCATTCCTTCACTGTCGCTGGGTCAAAATCCTGGAACTCCCTCCCTAACAGCACTGTGGGAATACCTGTACAACACTATCTGCAATAGTTCAAGAAGGTGGTTCACCATCACCTTCTCAAGGGTAAATTAGGAATGGACTGTACATGCTGACCTAGCCAGTGACGTGCCATGAATGAATAAATTAAAATATATAGGTGACAGCTTAATGACATTTACATAACAAATCAATCAGACATCTTTTGTTTGTGTAGCTGCTGGAGCTTGCGTACACTGCCTATATTAGTCAAGTTTCGTACTTCCTCAGTACTGCACAAAAATGTCACCCTAGATTACATGCTCGATTAAACCAACACCCTTCTAACCCAAAGACAAGAACGCTACCAGTGAACCAAGGCTGGCATTAGCCTTTGGAGCATCTCAAAGTACATCTAAACCCATTAAGAGATCTTGCAAAGATCGAAAGGGTAAGTCACTAAGGAATGATAGGTAGAAATTAATGGCAAGGAAACAAGATGCAGACAAATAACAGGGCACTCCAGTATGGCACCCTCAGTTGGATGAAGTAGAGATGGTGCAGGAAAAAAATGTTTGTGTTGCCTGCTGTACCACCAAATGGTACCTGTCCCCATAGGTCAGCATTACAGCAGGCCTACAAGGAAGTGGAACCAAGTTTCAGGCTACAGATGACCATTATGCTCACTGGTTATGCCAGTCCTCTACTGCACAGCAGCTGCAGTTCTTCCTGCAGAATATTATGGCACAACGCTTCATCTGACTTTCTGATGACACAGATTCTGAAGACAGTTTCAGGAGTCATTGCCAGTTAGGGGTGCTTTATCCTTCAGATATGATTGCTGGAATTGAGGGAAGCATCTAAGCAGCCAATCAGGTACACTGACTGTTGATCACGGTGGCATCCAGTGCCACTGAAAGCATTAACTGTCTGTGATTTAGGTGCTTCCTCTCATTAGCCAGTCATTCACATATCTTAGTAATGTCATTTGGTTTATCATCCCGGCATTCCTTAGGAATGGGAGCATTCATGAGACTGATTGTGTGCCAAGGCAAGGTATTTTCACTTCAGCATGAAGATGCAGGTGGGTAGGTATTGGCAGGTGGGTATGAGCACCTGTTGCGCAATCTGGCCCACCTGGAATCCTTCTGGGTATAGTCGCTGGCAGCAGTAATCTTTGAAAGAGCTATCCATTAAGTCCCACTTCTCTGCCATTTCACCAGAACTCTGCAAATTTCTCCCTTTCAAGTATTTATCCAAATCTCTTGAAAACTACTACTGAATCGGCTTCCACCATCCTCCCAAGCAGTGCATTCCAAATCATAACTTGCTGCGTAAAAAAATAAAATTCCCATTTGCCCTCTGGTACTTTTGCCAATCATCTGTGTCCTCTGGTTACTAACTCCTCCTGCCAGCGGAAACAGTTTCTCCCTACGTACTTTGTCAAAACCCTCAATTTTGAACACTTCTACAAATTCTCCCCTTCACCTTCTCTGCTCTAAGGAGCATAATCCCAGCTTCTGAATTTCGATATACTTATTACAACATTGGACACCCCTTCCACGTGATCGTCAGATGAGTAGTTAGCAGAGCAGTAGAGAAGTAGCACACAAGACATCCTAATTCCCTAAAGTATACTTAAATTGCATTTCTCACAGTTAAGGCAGGCACTTCCATTGGCTATCAGGTGCGATGAAGGAAAATGGCATAGATCCTAAAGTGGGTAGAGATCCAACGTAACAAATACCTGTTCCAAAGATCAGGTGGTGGCTAGCAGAAAATACAGGCTGATACCCTGAGGGAGCTTTACTTCTGTTATATGTTTGGTTAATCTGTTACTGTTTGTATATTTGGTTAATCTAGCTAGGAGAGATTACTGGGTCTTGAGTAATTTTAACATTAACTCATTTATTACATTTTAACTATATACAGCTTTACACAAGTCTCTGTGACTCCTCTGAAGCCATGCTGCTTCTCCCTCCAATCTCTCACATTTGATCTCTTACATCATCATGGTGGGGGGTATTCCTCACACTGTCTTCAACATTAACACTTTCAAACCCTGATACTGCAATTCCCACCTCACAGATAAGTGTAGCTTAGGAACACTCGGCAAGTATTTTAGAAGTAATTCCGGACTCCCTGCTTCACCCAGATCAGGTAGGTTTGCAGCGGATAATGTACAGAAAGTGCTTACTATTTTGAATGAAGTTAAATCTGATACTTCAGCAATTACCTTTCCATTGGATATACAGAAGGCTTTCAACCACACTAACTATCTGGATCTGTCCCTTAAGTTTATAGAGCATTGCCCACTTTATTATCAGAAAGGTGACAAAATGAGGATAAAACTAACAAGCAAATTAGAATGATGGCCACTTCAACATAGTGTATACACCTTGCCTTCAAACGAAGAGCCAACAATAGAGAAATCATATGGGAAATACACAAGATTGGCTTGAAGTAGAGCAGGTACTCATACCCCTTCATTACAGATTACTTTGCATGTTCTCTCCTCCAATTCTCCAACCCGTTCCCCTCCTTGTGACTTTATCGAACACCTTCATCGTCACAGGATTCAGGCAGTAGGATTTACTTGCTAGAGATAAGTGCAGGTTCCTAAATGGGACAATCTCAATTTCAAATAGAGACAATGCTGGCTCCTATGCGGACAAACAATGTTAGATCTCTTTGGAGATAGTGTTTGAAATGTGTGTGCCCTTAGATTGCAGCAACTTGTATTAATTTAGTGCCTTTGATATGAGGGGTAGAAAGCTTTAGGGAGGGAATTCCAGAGCTTAGGACCCAGGCACCAATGGTTGAGCGATTAAAATCAGCAGTGTTCACGATGCCAGAATTTGTAGGCATACTCCCTAGCAGCTCATTAGTAATTGGGGGTGCATTTATACTGCAACTATCGGGTTGCTGTGAAGTAGTACACATGTTAAAGTTGCAGTACAATATATCCCAGCTCCTGCACCTGCCCGCCATCCAATCTTACACACATCCTTCCTGTTTTAGGTCTTCTCATTCATGAAACCCACCACCTATCATCCTTAAGCCTTGATCCTCCTCCTATTGCAGCTCCTGAAAAGAAAAAAAATCAACTTTATCTTTTATTTTTACCGTCAACCATTTTCTCTCATCCACACCTTTTCTACCTCCTCAAAACTGCAGTATCACTCCCCTCCTCAAAAAATCTTTGCTAAAGCTCTTTCTCCAACCATCACCCCACCCCATACATTCCATCTTCTCTAAAATCCTGGAACACATTTTTACTTTGCAATAGGATCCTACATATCCCATCATTCCTTATTTGAGTCTCTCCATTCTGGCTTCAGCCCTTCCTAATGGGCAAAGATCACAATGGTCAAAATCACAGATAACATCCTGTGCGACTGTGACTACCACTTCCAGGTTTCTTCCTCTCAGCATACACGGTCAACTGCAATATATACCAGAACTCCATCCTTGGTACCCCCCCAACTCTATATTACCCCTTGGGTGATATTACTCCGAAGCATGGAGTCAAAAGGATCAAATACTAATTGGATGCCGGTGATACACAGCACTACCTCCTATACTGACCCAAGTTTTGCTACCCACACTCAAAATTTTGCACAGTTCCAGATTTCCACTGTCCTATGTGTGATAAAGTGCTTCATTTCACATTTGAATAGCCTGGCTCTAATTTGAAGATTGTATCTCCTTGTCCTGCATTCCCCGCCATAGGCAATAGAGTCTCTGTGTCTACCCTATCGAATCCCCTTATCATTTTAAACACCTCGATTCAATCACCCCTCGTAAATTACGAGGAACACTAAATTAATGCAAGCCGCTGCATTAGACGCTTTGGTGCAGAAAGTGGAGTCACCAGGACAGAAAGATGACAAAGATACCAGTTCTACAGGTGGGAAGGTAGGATTGAATTTAAAAACAAATAGTTCTGGGAAAAAGTGAGACAGCTGGCAAGGAAACTGGTTATTAAGTTTTCGAAAAGGTCAAGGTAAACTTTGTACAACAGGGAGGGATTGTACAGAATTTAAATGTTCTATAGCATGCATTTAGAATAAGGATGTCCTGGTTTAGTTTGGCTTGTGGATTTGGCAGAATGAGAGTGTTGTGCTTCTTACACATAAACAAGCTTTCTTGTGTGTTGAACAATTCCTAAGTCTCAAGTTAATCACGGTTATGTTTAAAAAGAGTGACTTCACTTATGTGGAGTGTTTTGGGATTGCTCTCTGCAGCACAGAAGGTTAAGGGAAATTTTAACAGAGACAATCAAAATTATGATCAGTTTTAATAGGTTAAATAATCAATATAATGCAGTTTCTCCTTAAGTTCGAGGCAGTGTTTAACCAGGAACCAATGCAGGTCAGTGAGCACAGGGGAGATGGGTGAACAGGATTTGGTGCAAATAAGGACATGGAGGGGGGATTTTTGGATGACCTCAAGTTTACAGGAGGATAGAATGTGGGAGGCCAACCAGGAGAGCATTGAATTAGTCAAGTCTCGAGTTAACAATAGCATGGAAGAGAGTTTGTGCAGCAGATGAGCTGAATCAGCGGCAGAGTCAGGTGATGTTATGGAAATGGAAATAGGCGGTCTTTGTAGTGGTGTGGATATGTGGTCGTAAGTTCATCTTGGGGTCAAATATGGCACCGAGGTTGCGAACAGCCTCAGACAGTTGCCAGGGACAGGAATGGAGTCAGTGCCTAGGGAACGGAGTTTGTACCAGGGACCAAAAGCATTTGTCTTCTAATATTTCATATGAGAAAATTTCTGCTTATCCAGTACTGGATGTTGGACAAGCAGTTAGATAACTTAGAGACAGTGGAGGATGTGGTGGTGAGGTAGAACTGGGTGTCGTCAGTACACACATGCAAACTGATGCTCTGTTTTCAGATGATGTTGCTGAGGGGCAGCATGTAGATAAGAAATATGATGGGACTAAGGATAGACCCATGGGGAACACCAGAGTTAATTGTGTAGCAGCAGGATGAGAAGCCATTGCAGGTTTGAAATAATTGTTAAAAGAACCAGAAGGGGAGATGAGGAGCAGCGATTTTTTATGATTTGGAATGCACTGGCTAAGCGGGTAGTGTAAGCAGATTCAATAGTAACTTTCAAAGGAAACTGGATATATATTGGAAAAGGAAAATTTTACAGGACTATGGGGAAAGAGTAAGGGCATGAGACGAACAGGATAGCTCTTTCAAAGAGCTGGCACAGGCACAATAGGCTGAATGGCCTCTTTCTGTGCTTTATGATTCTGTGTTTTCAAAGAGGTGGCACAATGTAAGTGAAACAGTACTGGTAAATATAATGGATGAACTTTAAAAGAACCTCAAACATGGACTGTACAACCTAAAGGCTGAAAGTCCTGACATTATACTTCATGAAACAGAAAAATGAGTTATATTTGATCTGCTATTTCAAACGCATTGACCTGGCCTGTTTGCACTTCATGGGTCTGGAAGTTTAGAAAGGGCCTCACCAGTGGAAAATTCATAAAGCAGAACACTGAGAACCATTAACAATTGCAGTATGAAATAAATGCAAATTAACTGGAACACTTAAAGGTTATGGGCAAAGCTTTCAACTTTGGTAGGGATGTAAATCAGGGGATTGAGGTCTGTAATGCACCTGCCCCATATTCTTTGCATTAATGACAATACAAAGGAGATTGGGCACAGAATATAATAGAGAGCTGATCTAATACTGCCTGTATTGAGGCCCCTGCCAAAGTTGAAAGGACCCCCTACATGTGGTCCAAAGGACTCTATGGTATGTACCTTTGCCCCTGACAAAGACTAAATAATGTCATTCAGTTCACTCAGCACATCCCTACTGTTTGGATCTATATTTAGGACCCGCTCTGATTTTATCTGCTTCCTGCCTTGGCACCAATACGGCATTCTACTGAGTCAGTCCATCTCTTTGTTTGAATTCTTAAACAGAGTCTCCATTCAGTACATTAAGGGATATTCCGTTCCATGACTTAACAACTAAGTATGTAGTAGTTACTCATCAAGTTATATTTAGATTATTGTTTTAACTTATACCTGCTCTGTTTCACTTTCAGGTCCACACTTATGTCAGTGCAGATTGAGTGCTGCACTGTCGGAGGTCTCACCCATTAGAGGAGATACTCAGGTGGTTGTAAATGACCTAATGGCATGTTTTGAGAGAGTAGGGAGCTATTCTGGTGCCTTGGCTAAAACCTCTCACACAATTAACAACATCAAAAAAAAGAATGAGGTCATTTATCTACTTTTGTATCTGAGCGACCTCACTGTGCACAATTTGACTACCATTATTTTCCTCTGATTATAGGTTAGAAGTAATTCATTGCATGAAGTGCTTTTGGATATCTTCAGGATGGAAGGCGGCGATATATAAATGAAAGTTAATTTTTGAGACATCTTCTAGATAATTCCTAATAAAAATTAGAATATAAGAGTATAAGAACATGAGAAATAAGAGCAGGACTAGACCATACAGCACCTCAAGCCTGCTCCGCCATTCAATACAATCATGGCTGACCTTCTGCCTCAACTCCACCTTCTTGCCTGTTCCCCATATCCAGTGATACCCTGAAAGACCAGAAATCTGTCTATCCCAGCCTGAAATGTATTCAATGATGGAGCATCCACAAACTTATCGGGTAGAGAATTCCAAAGATTCACAACCCTTTGAGTGAAGTTTCTCCTGGTCTCAGTCCTTATCCTGAGCCGATGCTCCTGTGTTCCAGATTCCCTAGCCAGGGGAAACAACCTTCAGAATCTTGTATGTTTCAATGAGATCACTTCTCATTCTTCCAAACTACAGAGTATAGGCCCAATTTACTCAGCATTTCATCATAGGACAACCCTCTCATCCCAGGAACCAATCAACTGAACCTTTGCTGTACCACCACCAATGCAAGTATACCCTTTCTTAAATATTGAGACCAAAACTGCACATAGCACTCCCGGTGTGATCTCACTTCTTTATTCTTGTACTCCAATCCCCTTGAAATAAAAGCTAATCTGCCATGTCTTCCTAATTGCTTGCTCTACCTGCCATACTAACTGTCTGTGCTCCTTGTACAAGCGCACTCAAGTCGCTCTGATCATCAACATTTAGAAGTTTCACACCTTCGAGCCTGCTCTGCCATTCAACAAGATCATGGCTGATCTTTTAATTCAACTCCACCTTCCCGCATTATCTCTATATCCCTTAATTCTCTTCGTACCCAAAAATCTAATCGACCTCTGTCTTGAATATACTCAATGCTTGAACATCCGCAGCTAACTGGGTAGAGAATTCCAAAGATTCACAACGTTTGAGTGAAGAAATGTCTTATCTCAGTCCTGAATGGCTGATCCCTTATTCTGAGACTGTGATCGCCTGTTCTAGATTCCCCAACCAGGGGAAACATTTTCTCAGCATCTATCCTGTCAATCCCTTTAATAATTTTATATGTTCCAATTAGATCCCCTCTCATTCTTCTAAACTCCAGGGACTATAGTCCGAGACTACTCAATTGCTCCTCATAGGACAATCTCCTCATCCCAGAAACCAGTCTGGTGAATCTTCATTGCAATTCCTCTAGGGCAAATATATCTTTCCTGAGGTAAGGAGACCAAAACTGCATACAGTCCTCCAGGTGTGGCCTGATCAATGCCCTGTATATTTGTAGTTATACTTCTTTACTCTTATACTCCAATCCCTTTGTAACAAAAGCCTTCCCAATTGCTTGCTGAATCTGTATGTTAAATTTCATGTACAAGGACTCAGCGCAGACTAACTGCTCTTAAGGTGTCCCTTTCCTCTTGTTTTCTATATTCTACACACTAAAGGCATTTAACTTGCAGGAGAACATGGAAAAGTATTGTATGCAACTGAAGGAGACCAAAGTGCAGCCAGAGGATCTCTGGAAAAAGATGGTGCGTACCTGTGGCACCACCACCTGCAAGTTTCCCCCCAAGCAACACATCACCCCGATTGTTATGAATACTGGACTTTGTAGCATGATTAGGTTTTTAAAAACTGTGATTTTTAATGTAGTTTAAGATGGAGTCAGGTGGCATCACATCAACTCTGCTTAAAGTCAAGACAGGGATCTTGGTTACCAGGACAACCAAGAACCCCGATCAAAGACCTTTTTGAAAAGCAGAAACTGCAGGGATATAACATCTGAAGAACAATGGGTTTCACCCACCCAAACTTTCAGATTGTAAACAAGAAATCAGTGGTTCTGAAAATGTAAATACGAATGGCAGTTGCTAACGCTGGAATCAATGGAAAGCCTGGGTGGCTCTGCTGTAGCCAAACTTGTAGACTTTGCATATTGGAAAAGGAGAATTGGCTATTGACATTTGATTCAAGGTAAATTCAACAGATTTTCAGAAGGCAAGCAGGTTGTAAGGAAGATCAGTCGTGACAGCGTCAGAGAGGAAAGAGAGAGGGCACACCAGCTCTCAGAAGACAGATACAGCAAAAGACTGCAAAGACTTAAATCTGTTTTGAAAGTTGAGGTTTGTGGAGAAGGAAAAGACCAACAGGTTCACCAGAGACCACTTTATTCACAGATGTCTAGGTCGAAAGTGCTCAGAAGAAGTGAGCAAAGAGGACACTGACTTTGAGAAAGCTATGGGAGATACAACCCATTGCAACTAGGAGGAGTTTGGGACTTTTAGCTGCAAAGATTTTGATTTCAAGGAGGACTGTGTAACATATAAGTATGGTGTGAGGTTTTCAAATGTTTTAATAAGTGAAGAAAATACCTTTCTTTGTAATTTGGGGTATTAGCTACTTACAAAGTACTATTTAGTTAATGGGGATTTCTTTTAGTTTAGTTGTTATAATAAAAATCTTAAAATGTGAAATGGTGTTGTTTAATTCTTTAAATTGGTCCAGGAGTTCATCTCTCATATTTTAACATTAACTGTCTCACAGAGGTCGTAATACTCACTTGGAACTATATCGCCCTTCCTTTACGGTCACTGGGTCAAAAACCTGGAATTCCTTTCCTAACTGTGGGTGTACCTACACCAGATGAACTGCAGCAGTTCAAGAAGGTGACTCAACACCACCTTCGAGAGCAATTAGGAATGGGCAACAAATGCCGGTCTTTTTAGCGAACAAAAAAAAAAATCCTTTTTCTGCACTGTCAAAAATCAGAAGGCCATTAAGGACCATATGGGGCCACTGAGTGTTACTGTAGGGCAGATTCAAACTGATTCTCAGGTTTCAGCAACTTCTAAATTGACTATTTTGCCGTAGTCTGTACTCCTGTAGATGATGCTTGTGTTTTAGGAGGACATCGTGTATTGAATAACATTATAAATATCAAAATAGATAGTAATGTCATCTCAGATACATTAGGAAGTCTCAGAATTGATAGCGCTCGAGGTCTGAATAATATCTATCCATGTGTGATTAAAGACAGCCCCTTGCCAACATCTTCAATAGCTCAATCGAGTCAGGTATAGTTCCCTTAGATTAGAAACTGGCTCATGTAGTTCCTGCTTTCATAAAATGGGGAAAATGAAGCCAGGGAAATACAGGCTGCTCAGCTTGACATCCATTATAGGGATGATGATAAAAGGGATCGTAAGAGATGCGTTCTATGGTCATTGGGAAAGGGAAGGAGTCATCAGAAATTCACAACACAGCTTCCAAAAAAAAATAGGTTATGCTGGACAAATTTCATAGAATTTTTTTTTTTTGTTAAAAGGATGAGGGAAATCCAGTAGACATTGTCTGCCTCACACTAGGTTACTTCACAAAATGGCATCTTGTTATCAATAGAAATTTGAAACACTGGATTTGGAATTGGCTCCTATTCCACAGCCAAACAGTTGTAGTTAATGGATATGATTCAGTTTGGAGACATGTTACATGTGGTGTCCCCCAGGGTTCAGTCCTAGCCCTGCTGCTCTTCGCTGTCTTTATTAATCTTGGACAGTTGGCAGATTGGCAAAGTAAGTTTGCAGATGACACCAAAATCTGTGCAAGGGTTAAAACAGCAGAGGAGTGCATTCAAATGGAAAAGGATTTAGATGTGCTAGGGAGTGGGCCACACGTTGTCAAATGATATTTAATTTAGATAAATGTAGTGTCATGTATGTTCGTAGGGCCAACACATAACGCATGTATTATTTGCAATGACCAATACTGAAAGAGGTCAAGTGAGACAAAGATCTCGGTGTTATTGTGCACAGAGCACTGATGGATCATCATCAACGTAGGAAATAGCTAAAGATAACAGGATATTGGGTTGTATTAATAAAACTCTTCAATATAAATCAAAGGACACCATTTTGATACTACACAGATCACTGGTCAGACCACGTCTAGAATACTGTTCCCAGTTTTGGTGGGCGATAGAGTGGCCTTGGAATAGGTCCAAAGGTGATCTACAAGAATGATTCCGAGCTTCAAGAACCTCAGCTATTGAGATTGGCTCAATGATCTTGGAGTCGATTTACTTTAGAACAATGTAGCCTTAAAGGTGACCTGATCGAGATCTATATAATAGATAGCATTCCTATTGATAGATTATTCCAGTGTAACAGATTGGGCAGGACCAGGGACACGAGTTTAAACTACGCAAGTATAGCAGGTCTTTTCCCAGAAAGTGGTGAGGCTTTGGAATACATTGCCAGCTGGTGTGGTGGGTGCTGACTCTCTGCACACCTTCCAAAGGAAGTTGGACCATTTCTTGACTGGGGCAAAGTTTGCATTATATGGAAAGTAAGCGTCTTTATCGATAGCACATGGTCAACGTCATCTCCTGGATTGGCTTTGATCATCTGATGGGGTGGGAGAAGAACTTTCTCTTATTGGCCTTGGGTTTTTTCCCCTCTTTTGTTTTGCCTTTCCCAGGAGATTACTAGGCATGAGGGAGAGAATAGTGTTTGGTCATGATGCTCCAACCATCATGTTTAGTTTTTTTTAGTTTAGAGATACAGCACTGAAACAGGCCCTTTGGCCCACCGAGTCTGTGCCGACCATAAACCACCCATTTATACTAATCCTACACTAATCCCATATTCCTACCACATCCCCACTTGTCCCTACATTTCCCTACCACCTACCTATACTAGTGGCAATTTATAATGGCCAATTTACCTACCAACCTGCAAGTCTTTGGCATGTGGGAGGAAACCGGAGCATCCGGAGAAAACCCACGCAGACACAGGGAGAACTTGCAAACTCCACACAGGCAGTACCCAGAATTGAACCCGGGTCGCTGGAGCTGTGAGGCTGCGGTGTTAACCACTGCGCCTGGAGCAGGGTAGGCTTGATAGACCAGCTGACCTTTTATTGCCCATCAATTCCGTAAGTTTTTGTTAGTAATAAAAGACCGGAGTAAAATAATGTGGGTCCCTTTTGAGCATGATCACTCCAATTAGTCTACATTTGATTGACAGGGCTCTGGACCAATGTTACTGATGGCAGACTATTGTTGGCCATGGAATTAGCAGGTTTTCTGTTACAATAATAATTTGCAGTTACATAGCATCTTTAATGTCAAAACACATTCCATGGTGCTTTACAGAGGCTAAAGAGGAAATATTAGGAGGCAAAGCCAAAATGTTGGTCAAAGAGGTTGGCTGTAAGGAGGATCTTGAAAGAAGAGAGGGAGGTGGAGGGATTTAAGGATTGAATTTCAGACCATAGGGCACAAGCCCCAACATTGGAGCAAAGGACTGGGGAATGCACATGGAACCATTTCTACAGTAACTACTGCTCCCTATTTTTTTTTTTTTGAGAGAGACTGCAAGGACATTGAGGATGAAACATCTTAATGGTCATGAGTAGCTTTGTGACCATAACAACAAATATCACAATGACAAAGTGACATCACAGAGCAATTTCACGTAATATTTATTGCTATAAATATTTAAATAAAAAAAACTTCCAAGATATGTTACCAGGGTGAGAAATAGACGATAAATAATTTGGGGAGAATTCAATATTTTATAATAAATCAGTATGTAAGGTTTTATGGCCACTGGTAAAACAATGGGTCTGTGTTTGCATGCTAAGTGCTGCTTAATGTCTTTTTGAGTACCATTCGACTGTGGAAACAATGTCGCTTAAAACTGTTCTGTAATTGTGAAAAAAATAACTTACACAAATTTGTTTCTCCATTCATAATTTAAATTTAGGAGGGAAGATTTCAACTTCCATTATAAAGTTAACAGGGATGATGTAGAACAGGATAGTAAACAATATCAAACAGTAAAACTCGACTAGATTTTCTACTAATTATAGATGGGTAGAAAATCTAGCACATTTTATTCTACTCTGTGGGATTTTAAAAATAAGAGTCAAAAGTTTTAGAACTGAATGCCTAGATCTGAATTATCCCAATAAAAAAAAAGCATTCTACCAACTCTCATGGAGAGCACCATCCAAACATTGTAAACGATCAAAAATATGATCTGCTTTAAAATAATGGCTTTAACTAAAATGGCCGTCACTCCGAATTTGAGAGACCAGTGATTCCACCAGGAACACTGTAAACACTGGAGTATGGACACATGTTGGTTGATTGGGAGTGCTATATTTTCCTACATACAAGTCAGATACTAATTTGTTCCTGACTGTAGAACCTTTCACTTCAGCAAAGGAGCACAGCTCACTCCATTTTAGACAGGTATTTTCATTTTTCTTTTTGCTTTTTATTAACTCCGGTATCATATTTCTTTCTCATATTTTCACTCTGGCTAGGTTCACTTAATTCGCTCAACTCTGTCATTGTACTACAATTCACAAAGAAGGCTTGCATCCCCACAACACTGAGATTCCAACACCCAAGCCAATATTCTCACTGACTCACACAAGAGATCAGGAATACAAAAGGAGCAAATATCTTTTGAGGCAATCAGCAAACTAGGAAGGGAGGGTCCAGAAAGATAAATTGCTGAGGTAAGATTTAATTTCTCCCAAACAGGGAGATACTTTTGTGGTAAGAACACTTACATAAGAGGCTTTTTAATGAGTTTCTGTTTTCACAGTAGGCGAGATATTCTGTCATCCCAATATCACTGCTTATTAAATTACAAGTAGGAGGCAACCATCCAACAACGGTAAACATAAATTCACTATTCCCTTCAGAGCAAGACACTTTTCAGTAAAGGCTTGCTCAGGTCTGCAAATGAGAGCCGAGCCGAGCCCCACAGAACCCCATCCGACCCAAAGCCTGACCCGGCCCGAGTCCTTCCATTTTTTCCCAACCCGACCATCAGTTAACTCACCTTCTGTTTTTCACTTTGTTCCTTACCTGCGCAAGCTTTAAAATAACTGTAATAACACCACCTTTAAAGTCCAAAAAGTAAATTAACATTAGAGCCCGCTTACCTGAGCTAGTGATAGAGCGTGTACGATCCAACCCGGCCTGACCCGAGCCCGAATGCCCGACCCGGAAGTGCAAACTCGACACACACCATCGGGTCCCGTCGGGTTCGGGTCGGGGAGCAGGCCTTTACTTTTCAGCCTGTTCAAAAACATTTTGGGTTTAACACTGACAAACGGCTCGGGCTGCTTAACAAAGAGGAAAGACTGCAGGTTCTGTAAATTTAAAATGAAAGCAGAAAATGTTGGAAACAAAGAGCAAGCCCATTACCATCCCTGAAGAGGAAAGCACATTATAGCACCCCAGGTATGGACCCTTCATGCAGATGTGACAAAAGAACTTGCAAGACTTGAAGCATCTAATGTGGGGACATAACTGAATTACCACAAGGTGCCTTTTCTCTTGCTGGATACTGACTTGAGGCTATTGAGACCTTAGTGCCCAATTACATACGAATTAGGAGGAGTAGGCCACTCGGCCCTTCGAGCCTGTTCCGCCATTCAATAAATTCATGGCAGAACTGAATACTCCACATTTCCTTCTACTCCCTTGTTTATCAAGAATCTCTGCCTTTAAAATATTCAAAGACTCTGCTTCCACATAAGATTCAATCGTGATTTGGGCCCTGTTACGGTTTTGGTGATTGGATTTCCAGTGCTATAAAAGAACGAGTGAGGAGTTCCACCCCCTTCCTTGGAAACACTCACCTCCACCGTCTTCACCTGCCTTCGAATCAGGAAGAGGAAAAAAACTAAGAGACCCATCCCAGTTAACAGCATAACTCGGCCAGGCAAGAATTCGGAAGAACGATGGTTTTCGATCGTTGAGTTTTGTTCGAAGACACTTGGCGAACAGTATGGAGACTTAACCAACTCATTGCTTATATTGAAAGTGAGATCCATCTCCACACTGAGCAAAGTGTAACGGTAAAGCCTGTATCGCTGGGGCAAATAGCTAACCCCCGGGGCTATTAAACGGGACTTCAGGCACATGTAACGTCACAAGTGTTGAAACTGCACAATAATAATGTCATTAAAATAATGTCATTGAAGTCATGTCATTTTCATGTGCTGGCTATAAAGCCTTGGTTGAACGGGGATAAAACCAGACTCGGGCTTACATGCGTTGTTTGTTTCATTTGGTTATTTCCATTGCTGCAATCTAATTCTAAACAGCCACCTCCCTTCCAAACGAAATTGATACTTCTCTAACCCAATGAGTCAGATTTTTGAAAGTAACAAGTTATACGGAGGCAGTTGGGGAAACAAAAACCACTTTCTAAGAGCTAATTTGCCGTCTGTTGCATGACGGAATGTGGAAGGTCTGGTTTCATCTCGGGTATTGTGAAATTAAAAGCGAGACTAACCTGGTTTAATTGTTATGTTAATTAAGCTGGAGCAAGAGTTGTCGTTCCGAAGAAGGGTCACTGACCCGAAACGTTAACTCTGCTTCTCTTTCCACAGATGCTGCCAGACCTGCTGAGTGATTCCAGCATTTCTTGTTTTTGTTTAAGAGTTGTAGGTGCCTGGTCTCTTTCACCTGTCTGTACGTGTGATTCAACAGTCAATAAAAGAAAACAAGTTGCATTTATATACCACCTTTCATATCCTCAGGATGTCCTAAAATGCTTCACACCCACTTACTGAAACACTTTTCAAGGGTAGTCACTGTTGTAGTGAAATGAATCAGGTCAGCCAACCTGTGCACAGCATGATTTCATTAACAACTCAGAGAAAAGTTACCAGGTATTTTTTAGTGATGTTGTTTCAGGAATAAATATTGGTCGGGACCCTGGGGAGCACTCCTTGCTTTTCAAAATCAAAACACTACAGTCAGATCTTTTCTGTCCATCTAAGAGGGCAGATGTTTAACATTTTGTCCAAAAGATGGCACCTCTGATAGTGCTGCACTCCCTCAGTACTGTATTGGGAGAATTAACCTAGCTTTTGCACTCAAATCTCTGGAGTCAGCCTTGAACCCACAACCTTCTGTCTTAAACACGAGAGTGTCACCAACTGAACCACAGCTGCTATCTAGGTAGTGAGCATCTAAAGAATACAAATGGAGAAAGACCCCCATGGGATCCCTAGTCACTGCTGAGTTAGCTATTCAGGGAAGAGATAGAATTCTTACTTTTGGATTAAGGAGTGCCGTAATCATTGAATTAAAAAATGGTATAGCACAGAATGAGGCCATTTGGCCCATCATGCCTGTGCCAGATCTTTAGTGGAGGTATCAAGTTAGTGCTACTGCCTTACTCCTTCTTCATAGCCATGTGAATTCACCTTTTCAAGTATTTGTCCAATTCCATTTTGAAACTTATTATTGAATCTCCTTTCACACCATTGCCCACTTTTCAGGCTGTGCATTCCAGATCATAATAACTCGCTGTGTAAAAAAATCTTATCTCATCTCACCTCCTGATTCTTTTGCCAATCACCTTAAACCTACATCCTCTGGTTACCAAGCCGGTCTGCCACTGGAAACAGTTTTTCCTTATTTACTTTATCAAAACTATTCTTGATTTTGAACACCTCTATCAAATTTCCCCTAAGCCTTCTCTGCTCTAAGGAGATCAACCCCAGCTTCTCCAATCTTTCCACTTAACAGAAGTCCCTCATCACTGTTATCATTCCAGTAAATCTCTTCTGCATCACCTTTAAGCATTTGACAACCATCCTAAATTGTGGTGCCCAGCATTGAACACAACACTCCAGCTGAGGCCTAACCAGTATTTCATAAAGGTTAAGCATAATTTCCTTGCTTTTGTACACTATGCCTCTATTAATAAAACCAAGGATTTCATATGCCTTTTTAACAGACTTCTCAACTTGTCCTGCCACCTTCAAAGGAGGGGTTAAGGGCTTCCCTCTTTTCTCTCTCTTTGTTAGATCATAACAGGTTTAATTCTTTCTTAAAGTGGTTGTAGTGGCCAATTCAGGAAGTGTTTGGTTCTTGTTATGATCATAACAAGTAAATAATCAGACAGGTTTTCTTGAGTTAACAAAGAAAGAGGTTAACTTTATTGTATCTAAACCGAAAAAGACAAATAATAAACCACGTGCCAACTTCACATTCTCACACACACTAGAGGTTTACACACACACAAATAGGTTACATAGAGGGGAAAGGTAGAATTGGTTGAGTTAGAGTCCATAAAAAAGGTATACAGTTTGTGGAGTTGGTGATTCAGGCTGGCTTCTAGCTGAATTCAGTGGTACTGAGGCTTTTAGTTTGAAGAGGTAGATGACTGGTTTGGTAAGTCACTTGGAGGTAGAATGCAAATGATTTCCTCCAACAGGGTTTCTGATTGTGGCCAGAGTATGCAAAGGTCAACAAGCAGGATTTGAAAGTTTTCAAACTGGAATGGAGAGACTTACCTTGGACCAGAGCGGCGGCAGCAGTCAGCAGGCGGACCTGGGAGGAGGCAGATCCAGAGTGAGACCTGTGAAATAAAGAGCGGGGCTCGAGGCCAACACTTACCTTAG
Organism: Heterodontus francisci; assembly: GCF_036365525.1. Classification (NCBI taxonomy): domain Eukaryota; kingdom Metazoa; phylum Chordata; class Chondrichthyes; order Heterodontiformes; family Heterodontidae; genus Heterodontus; species Heterodontus francisci. Next base: position 88,979,853 of record NC_090385.1, on the reverse strand, counting down.
ACCAGAGAGGCAACAGCAGTTGGCAGGCTCTCTCTCTCCCTGTTCTGGTGCGCGCCGAGTTTCAAAGGAGGAGGAAAAAAAGACTTACAGTGAGATCACAGAAAATCTGCAAACTGATTGGTTCGGTAAGTAACAGCTGTTAGTGCCTGTAAATAGCTTTAAAAAATCAGGGGAGAGAAAGTTCTTTTTTTTAAAAAAAAACTCAAAACCTACCTTATAAGTGATAAGGTTAGTACTACTGAAGTGTGTTTTTGTTTTTAACTAGTGTAATTTATTTATAATTACGAGTAATTATTACAATTTTTTTTTATATAGTGAGTAGTTTTGAGGGAATCAGGGTCCCTAGTGTAAATAATCTCAAATTGTTTTGAGTAAATTAAGGGTAAGTCATAGCAGGGCAGCTTGGCAGTGTGGAGTACTCCTTCCGTGCAATATGGGAAGTCATGGACACTTCCAGTGTCCTGGGCGAACACGTGTGCAGGAAGTGTCTCCAGCTGCAGCTACTCGAAATCTGTGTTTCAGATCTAGAGTAGTGGCTGGGGACACTATGGAGCATCCGCGAGGCTGAGATTATCATGGATAGCACATACAGGGAGGTGGTCACACCGCAGGTAAAGACTGCTCAGGCAGAAGGGGAATGGGTTACCGCCAGGCAGAGTAAAAGAACGAGGCAGCTAGTGCAGGAGTCCCCTGGGTCCATCTCCCTCTCTAACAGATATTCCATTTTGAGTACTGTTGGGAGAGATAGCTTCTCAGGGGAATGCAGCAAGAACCAAGTCTGTGGTACCATGGGTGGCTCAGCTGCACAGGAGGGGATGAAAAAGAGTTGGAGAGCTATAGTGATAGGGGATTCTATCGTAAGGGCTATAGATAGGTGTTTCTGTGGCCACAAATGTGACTCCAGGATGGTATGTTGCCTCCCTGGTGCTTGGGTCAAGGATGTCATGGAGCAGCTGCAGGACATTCTGAAGGTGAAGGGTGAACAGTCAGAGGTCGTGGTCACATTGGTACCAATGACATAAGCAGAAAAGCAGGGCCTCAAAGGTTGTAATCTTTGGATTACTCCCGACACCACATGCTAGTGAGTATAGGAATAGGAGGATAGAACAGATGAATGCATGGCTGAAGACATGGTGCAGGAGGGAGGGCTTTAGATTCCTGGATCACTGGGTCTGTTTCTGGCAAAGGTGGGACCTGTACAAGTTGGATGGGTTGCACCTGAACCGGAACGGGACCAACATCCTTGCTGGGAGGTTTGCTAGTGCTGTTGGCAGGGGGGGTGGGGGTTGGGTTTAAACTAATTTGGCAGGGGGATGGGATACAGAGTGGAGGCACAGTAGGCGGTGATGCACAGCCAAATATTGAAGAGAAATTAAGTCAGTCTGGAAGGCAGAGCAAATATAGATCTGTTCGGGCACAAGCGAATAATGCAAGGCTGGTTTTCATCTATTTTAATGCAAGTAAGGCAGATGAATTGAGGGCGTTAATTAACACATGGGAATATGGGAATATGATATTATTGCTATCACTGAGATATAGCTGAGGGAGGGACAGGACTGACAGCTCAATATCCCAGGGTATAGAATCTTCAGGCGTGACGGGTTGTGGGGGGGGGGGGGCTGTAAAAGAGGAGGTGGCATTGCATGATTGATCAAGAAGTCAATTACTGCAGTAAGGAAGAATGATATCTTAGATGATTCCTCAAATGAGGTCATATTGGTAGAACTTAACAATAAAAAGGGGGCAATTTCTTGGCTGGGAGTGTACTACAGGCCTCCAAACAATCAGGGAGAGATAGAGGAGCAGATATGTAGGCAAATCTCAGAGAGGGGTAAAAATAATAGGGTAATAATTGTAGGGGATTTCAACTTCCCCAATATTAACTGGGATAGTCTTAGTGCAAAAGGCTTAAAGGAAGCGAAATTCTTAAAATGCATACAGGAGAGCTTTTTGAGCCAGCACGTAGAAAGTCCTACAAGAGAAGGGGCGGTACTGAACCTAATTCTAGGGAATGAAGCCGGACAAGTGGTAGAAGTGTCCGTGGGGAAGCATTTCGGGGATAGTGACAATAACTCTGCAAGATTTAAGGTAGTTATGGAAAAGGACAAAGATGGACCGGAAATAAAGGTACTGAATAGGGGGAAGGCTGATTTCAATATGATAAAATAGGATCTGGCCAAAGTGGACTGGGAACAGCTACTTGTAGGAAAGTCTACAACAGACCAGTGGGAGTCATTCAAAAAGGAAATAGTGAGAGTTCAGGGCCAACACGTTCCCATAAAGGTGAAGGGTAGGACCAACAAGTCCAGGGAACCCTGGATGTCAAGGGCTATAGAGGATTGGATAAGGAAAAAAAAGGAGTCTTTTGTCAGATTCGGAGCGCTGAAAACAGCGGAGGCACTAGAGGAGTATAGAAAGTATAGGGGGGTACTTAAAAAAGTAATTAGGAGACCAAAGAGGGGGCATGAAAAAACACTGGCGGATGAGATAAAGGAAAATCCCAAGGCGTTTTATAAATATATTGAAGGCAAGAGGATAACCAGGGAAAGAGTAGGGCCCATTGGGGACCAAAGTGGCAATCTGTGTAAGGAGCCGGAGTAAAGGCCTGAGACCTGACCCAAATCTAACGGGACCCGACGACATGTTTCGGGTTCGGGTTGGGTCAGGTCGGGCTCCTCTTCCGGGTCCGGCTTTCAGTCTAGGGTCGGGTCAGGCCGGGGCCAGGTCCGGGTCGGGCTGGACACACACGGTAAGTGCTCTGCTGGTAAGTATTAAAATTTACAAATTTACCTGAGCTGGGAGTCTGTGACATCAAACAGGGAAACTGAGTCTGCGCAGTGAGTGAATGGCGTCTCTATGAAGTCATCACACACACACTGCAGCTTCCTGGAGGATCCGAGTCGGAAGGTAAGTAAAGGGATGGTCGGGTCGGGCTCGGGTCGAGTCGGGTTGGGGTTGAACTCGGGTCGGGTTTGGGCACGGGGCAAAATTGGAGGGACTCGGGCCTGGTCGGGCTCGGGCCCACTGTGGTTCAGTCGGGTTCAAGTCAGGTTCTTTTTCCCGACATGAGCAGGCCTTTAAGCTGGAGGATGTAGGTGAGGTTTTAAATGATTACTTTTCATCTGTGTTCACTATGGAGATGGACGATGTAGGTGTAGAGATCAGGGAGGGGGATTGTGATATACTTGAACAAATTAGCATTGAAAGGGAGGAAGTATTAGCGGTTTTAGCAGGCTTAAAAGTGGATAAATCCCCAGGCCCAGATGTGATGTATCCCAGGCTGTTATGTGAGGTAAGGGAGGATACATCAGGGGCTCTGACACAAATTTTCAAATCCTCTCTGGCCACAGGAGAGGTGCCAGAGGACTGGGGAACATGAATGTGGTAGCATTATTCAAGAAGGATAGCAGGGATAAACCAGGTAATTATAGGCCAGTGAGTCTAACATCAGTGGTAGGGAAACTATTGGAACAAATTCTGAGGGATAGGATTAATCTCCACTTGGAGAGGCAGGGATTAATCAAGGATAGTCAGCATGGCTTTGTCAGGGGTGATCAATTTGATTGAATTTTTCGAGGAAGTGACAAGGTGTGTAGATGAGGGTAAAGCAGTTGATGTAGTCTACATGGACTTCAGTAAGGCTTTTGATAAGGTCCCGCATGGGAGATTGGTTAAGAAGGTAAGAGCCCATGGGATCCAGGGCAATTTGGCAAATTGGATCCATAATTGACTTATTAGTAGGAGGCAGAGGGTAATGGTCGAGCGTTGTTTTTGCGATTGGAAGCCTGTGACCAGTGGTGTACTGCAGGGATCGGTGCTGGGACCCTTGCTGTTTGTAGTGTACATTATTGATTCAGGTGTGAATATAGGAGATATGATCAGTAAGTTCGCAGATGACACGAAAGTTGGTGGTGTCATAAATAGTGAGGAGGAAAGCTTTAGATTACAGGATGATATAGCTGCGCAGAGCAGTGGCAAATGGAATTTAATCCTGGGAAGTGTGAGGTGATGCATTTTGGGAGGACTAACAAGGAAAGGGAATATACAATGGATGGTAGGACCATAGGAAGTACAGAGGGACCTTGGTGTACTTGTCCATAGATCAATGAAGGAAGCAGCACAGGTAGATAAGGTGGTTAGGAAGGCATATGGGATACTTGACTTTATTCGCCGAGGCATAGAATATAAGAGCAGTGAGGTTGTGATGGAAATGTATAAAATGCTAGATAGGCCACAGCTGGACACGATGTGAACAGTTATGGTCACCACACTATAGGAAGGATGTGATTACACGGGAGAGGGTGCATAGGAGAGTCACCAGGATGTTGCCGAGGCTGGAGCTTTTAGTATGAAGAGAGACTGGATAGGCTAGGGTTGTTTTTCTTAGAGCCGAGAAGGCTGAGGGGAGACCTGATAGAAGTATACAAAAGTATGAGGGGCATAGATAGGGTAGATAGGAAGAAACTTTTTCCCTTAGCGGAGGTGGCAATAACTGGGGACATAGATTTAAGTTAAGGGGCAGGAGGCTTGGAGGGGATTTGAGGAAACAAAATTTCACCCAGAGGGTGGTTGGAATCTGGAACACACTGCCTGAAAGGGTGGTAGAGGCAGGAACCATCACAACATTTAAGAAGTATTTAGATGAGCACTTGAAACGCCATAGCATAGAAGGATACGGGCCAAGTACTGGAAAATGGGATTAGAATAGATAGGTGCTTAATGGCCAGCATGGGCATGATGGGCCAAAGGGCCTGTTTCTGTGTTGTATAACTCTGTGTGAGAGAGAGAGAGAGAGAGAGAGAGAGTCTCTCAGAATCTAGTTGGTTCCCTTCTGCTGCAGGGAAAACACCAGCTGAAAACCACAGATGGGGAGGGGCTTGTCACATGACAGTCACTCAGTGATGCAAACATAGCGGTTAGCAGTATTTCTCTGTTTGCTGAAAGAACAGGTAATTCCTTTAAACTTCCTGGGTCTTGGTTCTTTCTGGGAAATGCAGCCATTTTGTCTCCCTCCTCACAGTCCTTTACAATGTAGGATACAGTGTAGCAAACTAGGTGATCATCTTAAGCTGCCATCAGTCATCGTGTTTTAAATGTTCTTTTTAAATTTCTTCAAAAAAATATGAATTCAGATCACCAGTCAATGGACCAAAGAAAATTATCATTCAACAAAACACTTGGCTTGTATTCCATTGAGTAAAGAAGATTGAGCAGTGATCTATCAAGCTGTTTAATCAACCAGGAATTTCTGATTGCTATTCAATTCGCTAGAAATATGTTTGTATGACCTTCAAGTGGGGATAGAATGAAGCTGGATTCTTGGTTCTTAAATGTGTTGTTTCCTGCCAAATTTGCACCTATCTTTCCTGTACTAATATGTTCAATTAGGTTTCCTCCCCCATGCCGCAGTGCTAAAACAGCCCTAATCAAAGTCACAGATCTCATCCTCTGTAATTGTGACCATGGTGCACTACCCTTCCTCATCATTCTCGATCTATCTTTAGCTTTATGCATGGTTGACTACACCTCTCCATTGGCCAGCTGTGTGGGACTGCTCTCACCTAGTTCCTGTTTTACCTATCCAACTGTTCAGTTGGAAGGATATATTGATCTTTGAGGGGATCAGGCGTGGTTTCACCAGAAATACACTCCGGTTTAAGGACAGGTTTCATAAACTTAAATATAGAAGATTGACATGTGATCCGAACAAGATGTTTAAAATCATAAAAGGATTTGATAAGGTAGATGTGGAGAAATTATTTCCTTTGATGGGGCATCAGGTATGGCAGGAGGAAATCATCTTACAACCAGAGCTAGGCCATTCAGGAGTGGAATCAGGAAGCAGTTTTTCACACAAAGGTTAATATAGAAACATAGAAAATAGGAGCAGGAGTAGGCCGTTTGGCCCTTTGGGCCTGCTCCGCCATTCAAAAAAGATCATGGTTGATTGTCTAATTCAGCACCCTGTTCCCACTTGTTCCCCATATCCCTTGATCCTTTTGGCATTAAGAAATATATCTATCTCCTTCTTGCATATATTTAATGATTTGGCCTCCACAGCCAAATAGAAATTTGGATCTCTCGCCTCCAACAGGCTGTGGATGCTGGGGCAATTGGAGCTTTCATGATTGATATCACTAGATGTTTGTTCGGTAAAGATATCAAGATATGGAGCAAAGGCAGGACAACAGTGTTGAGGTGCTGGTCAGCCATGCTGTTACTGAATGGCAGAGCAGGCACGAATGATTGAATGGCCCACTGCTGTTCCTAATGTTCCTATGTAGCCAGAACTTCTCCTGCAATGGCTGTGGTTTCCATGCCTACAGCATTGCCTGTGGAATTCCTTAAGGATCTATCCTTTGCCCCCCATTCTTCAGGCTGGATATTGTTGCCCCACCGCAGGGAACGGCGGCAGGTGCAGAAAATGGCGGCCGCCCCGCACGGACCCATGCATCACGCTGCTGCGATTATGTGGCGGTCGGCCTCTTAACATACTGGCGGCAACGGCCCCACCCAATCACGAAGTGGGGGCAGCAATGGCGATGCCATTCATGCCGTCACCTGATGCAACAGCAGGTGCAGATGCCATTTTTAAAGGCTGCCAGCCCTGCAGACAATTCAACATAATGCAGAATTGACCCCCTCCCCGCTTCCCCATACAAATCATGCAGAGCTCACCCTCCCCCTTTCCCCATACAAATCATGCAGAGCTGACCCTCCCCCTTTCCCCATACAAATCATCCAGAGCTAACCCTCCCACTTTCCCTGTACAATCAGGGGGGACCTGATTGAGGTGTACAAAATCATGAGAGGTATAGACAGGGTTTCACACCACTCCTATCCTGAGTGGTGTGAAACAGGGCTGTGTTCTCGCACCCACACTTTTTTTGGGATTTTCTTCTCCCTGCTGCTTTCACATGCGTTCAAATCCTCTGAAGAAGGAATTTTCCTCCACACAAGATCAGGGGGCAGGTTGTTCAACCTTGCCCGTCTAAGAGCGAAGTCCAAAGTACGGAAAGTCCTCATCAGAGAACTCCTCTTTGCTGACGATGCTGCTTTAACATCTCACACTGAAGAATGCCTGCAGAGTCTCATCGACAGGTTTGCGTCTGCCTGCAATGAATTTGGCCTAACCATCAGCCTCAAGAAAACGAACATCATGGGGCAGGATGTCAGAAATGCTCCATCCATCAATATTGGCGACCACGCTCTGGAAGTGGTTCAAGAGTTCACCTACCTAGGCTCAACTATCACCAGTAACCTGTCTCTAGATGCAGAAATCAACAAGCGCATGGGTAAGGCTTCCACTGCTATGTTCAGACTGGCCAAGAGAGTGTGGGAAAATGGCGCACTGACACGGAACACAAAAGTCCGAGTGTATCAGGCCTGTGTCCTCAGTACCTTGCTCTACGGCAGCGAGGCCTGGACAACGTATGCCAGCCAAGAGCGACGTCTCAATTCATTCCATCTTCGCTGCCTTCGGAGAATACTTGGCATCAGGTGGCAGGACTATATCTCCAACACAGAAGTCCTTGAAGCGGCCAACATCCCCAGCTTATACACACTACTGAGTCAGCGGCGCTTGAGATGGCTTGGCCATGTGAGCCGCATGGAAGATGGCAGGATCCCCAAAGACACATTGTACAGCGAGCTCGCCACTGGTATCAGACCCACCGGCCGTCCATGTCTCCGTTATAAAGACGTCTGCAAACGCGACATGAAATCGTGTGACATTGATCACAAGTCGTGGGAGTCAGTTGCCAGCATTCGCCAGAGCTGGCGGGCAGCCATAAAGACAGGGCTAAATTGTGGCGAGTCGAAGAGACTTAGTAGTTGGCAGGAAAAAAGACAGAGGCGCAAGGGGAGAGCCAACTGTGCAACAGCCCCAACAAACAAATTTCTCTGCAGCACCTGTGGAAGAGCCTGTCACTCCAGAATTGGCCTTTATAGCCACTCCAGGCGCTGCTTCACAAACCACTGACCACCTCCAGGCGCGTATCCATTGTCTCTCGAGATAAGGAGGCCCAAAAGAATAGACAGGGTGGATAGCAAGAGGCTTTTTCCCAGAGTGGGGGATTCAATTACTAGAGGACACGAGTTCAAAGTGAAAGGGGAAAAGTTTAGGGGGGATATGCGTGGAAAGTTCTTTACGCAGAGGGCGGTGGGTGCCTGGAACGCGTTGCCAGCGGAGGTGGTAGATGCGGGCACGATGGCGTCTTTTAAGATGTATCTAGACAGATACATGAATGGGCAGGAAGAAAAGAGATACAGAACCTTAGAAAATAGGCGAACATGTTTAGAGAGAGGATCTGGATCGGCGCAGGCTTGGAGGGCCAAAGGGCCTGTTCCTGTGCTGTAATTATCTTTGTTCTTTGTTCTTTGTTCAAATCATGCAGAGCTAACCCTCCCCCTTTCCCCGTACAAATCATGCAGAGCTGACCCCTCCCCCTTTCCTCATACAAATCATGCAGAGCTGACCCCTCCCCGCTTCCCCATGCAAATCATGTAGAGCTGACCCCTCCCCCTTTCCCGATACAAATCATGCAGAGCTGACCCTCCCCCTTTCCCCATACAAATCATGCAGAGCTGACCCCTCCCCCTTTCCCGATACAAATCATGCAGAGCTGACCCTCCCCCTTTCCCCATACAAATCATGTAGAGCTGACCCCTCCCCCTTTCCCCATACAAATCATGCAGAGCTGACCCACCCACCTTCCCCATACAAATCATGCAGAGCTGACCCTTCCCTCCTTTCCCCATCCAAATCATCTTAAATTCAGAGCTGGTCAGGATTAGAGGAATGACTCATCAGAAAAGTGCTATTTAACATATTGACAGTGGCAGTGTGGCATATTTATTGTTTTTTGTTACACAGAGATATACTGGATTAAATCAATACAGTGAGATTACTATCAGTGTTATTCTGCTCATTAACTTAATTGTAAAATAAACCAGACTGTTTATTTGTATTTGGCATCACTTCACTAAAGTGCAAGATTGGAGTATCTGGTTCTTTTAACAAGGTGTTTCACAGTTCTGATACCTCTGATATTATTGCATGACTACATTTTGGGAGTCAGGGTAAAGTCCTGATCGTAAAGGGGGCAGGCTCCACATGAAGTGGTCGTCAATGCTGAACCTGAGAGAATATTTAATACAGACTTCAAACTTGTAACTTCTAGTTTCCACTATACATATGGACATAGGAATTTATAACGGCAAAAGTTGACATAAGTGTCTGAGAAAAACCAACAAGAAGTAAGGTTTTGTCAACAGGAAGTTCACACAGACTTACCATTTTAAAAATATTATAGATGGATCATGGAACTGTGAAGTCTGTTTTGGTCCATTTATTGCTAGCAGGCATCATAACAAAAAGTCAGGGATCTCTGTGTACTAAAATAAAAGCAAAATATTGCAGATGCTAGAAATCTGAAATAAAAACCAGAAGTGCTGGACATACTCATCTGTGGAAATGCTGCCAAACCTGCTGAGTATTTCCAGCACTTTCTATTTTAATCTCTGTGTACTTTTGACATCCAGATTAGAGGATTGCTAATTTTGCATATTTAATGGGCAATAATCCATAACTGATTATCAGGAAACAGTCACAATATAGTCTCCACTCTCCATAAACACCAACTTTCCCAAAACTCTGACATTTGCGTCCATTCCCCCATTAAGCCCCAATTGCCAATCAACCTTTCGTCATTGACCTCGATTAGCTCCATATCTCCCAGTGCATTGAATCTAAAATTCTTGTCCTCTACAAACCCCTCCATAGTCTCACTCCATCCTATCTCAGCAATCTCCACCAGCCCGATATCCTATTGGAACTCTTTTTTCCTCTGCTGCTGGCCTTCTGTTTATTCCTCCCCCACTCAATTTAACCCACTTTGGTAGCAGAGCATTCAGCTGCCTTGGGCCTGTCTCTCTGGAACTCTCTCCCTGAAACCCTCTGCCTCCACAAAACCTATCAAGATTTCTGTCACCCCTCTGAATCTCCCTTTTCCAGCTTCACATCGATTTGCCTCTATTTCTGAAGTGCCTTGGGAGTTTTTTGTATGTTAAGATGCTGTATAAATAGTAGCTAGTTGTTACTGTAACAGTCATCCAGGCCAGAGCCTGAAGCCTCTATTGCTACCATTTTTGAATTAAGTGTTGGACACAGATTGTTAGAAACATAAACAGTTTATTCGGATGGAAAGAAAGCAGGTTATTACTCTACAGGGCAGAGTCACAGGACAAAAAAGATCTCACCAATATAAAAGCTATTTATAAAAGCAATCTCACTACTAAGCTGCAAGTCATAGTTTTTTTAAACTTCACTCCCTGTACCTGAGAACAGTGTTTTCCAATTCATTAGCCACTAGCCACATATGGCAAATTGAGAATCCAGATGTGGATAATCGCATTTCTGATTTGTAAATAACAAATGAGTAACAGATATGGGGTACGTGATCCCAATATTCTTTTTCACATGACGTATTCATTTGAACTTCAACCTTTTGAGCATTTGTTGGTAAAATGGGAAGACGGAACACTGCCCATGTGAGGCATTTCTGTGGTTTCAGTCAGTAATGCTGTCACCTCTGAGCTGGAAGGTTGAGAGTTCAAGTTCTACTCCAGGACTCTCACACAAAAATCAAGGCTGATGCTTCCGTGCAGTACTGAGGGAGTGCTGTGCTGTTACAGGTGCCATCTTTGGGATGAGTCGTTAAACCGTGGTCCCATCTGTTCTCTCAGGTGGATGTAAAAGATCCCATGGCGCTATTTCGAAGAAGAGCTGGGGAGTCATCCCTGGTGTTCTGGCCAAAATTTATACCTCAATCAACATCACAAAAACAGATTAACTGATCATTATTACATTGCTGTTTGTGGGAGCTTGCTGTGCACAAATTGGCTGCTGCGTTTCCTACATTACAATAATGACTACACTTTAAAAGTGTTTCATTGGCTGTAAAGCACTTGAAGACATCCTGTGGTCATGAAAGGCATTATATAAATGCAAGTCTTCAGTTGTAAGTTCGCTAATGGTTGTTCAGTAAATACTGTATACAAAAGTGAAGTATAATTACCTGTATGTTCTGAGTGTATGTAAGGCATTTTCTACTAAAATTAGTACATATGGCTCAAACAATGTTACCATAGCCATACTTGTGGCTAGTGAGGTGATTTCAATTGGACAACACTGCCCAAGAGGGCAGATCCTTGAGATCTACTGAATTTTGAATGTTGCTGTATTTGTTGGCTTGCATGCATGTTATTTCTGCTACTGTATAGCAATAAAATCACATTTTGTTATGAAAGCATTGTTTTCCTTTGGATAATTGATGCCATCATTCAGAAGTGGGGTATGGCACCACAGTGGTTCTGTTACTGGACTAGCAACTCCAATGCCTCAGCTCATGATCCAGTAACAGGAGTTCAAATCTCACCACAGCAGCTGGAAATTTTAAACTCACTTTTTTCAATAAAGTTTGGAATAAGGAAGTAAATGCGTTGGAGACAGCACAGAGGATGTTTACTAGACTAATACCTGGAATGGGCAAGGCGTCTTACGAGGGAAGATTGGACAGGCTAGGCTTGTATCTGCTGGAGTTTAGAAGAGTAAGAGGCGACTTGATTGAAGCATATAAGATCCTGAGGGGTCTTGGCAGGGTGGATGTAGAAAGGATGTTTCCCCTTGTGGGAGAATCTAGAACTAGGGGTCACTGTTGGGAAGTGAGACATTGCCCATTTAAGACAGAGATAAGAAGAAATTTTTTCTCTCTGAGGGTTGTGAGTCTTTGGAATTCTCTTCCTCAAAAGGCGGTGGAAGCAGAGTCTTTGAATATTTTTAAGGCAGAGGTAGATAGATTCGTGATAAGCAAGGGGTTAGAAGGTTATCGGGGGTAGGTGGAAATCTGGAGTAATCAGTTCAACCATGAACATATTGAATGGCGGAGCTGGCTCGAAGGGCCAAGTGGCCTACTCCTGCTCCTAATTTGTATGTTCGTATGTAATAAAAAGCTTGTTTCAATTACCTGATTGTCATAAAGACCCATCTGTTTCACTAATGTCCTTTACATAAGGAAACCTGCCATCCTTGCCTGGTCTGGCCCATTGTGATTCCAGACCCACAAGCTACTCAGTTATCTCAAGGGCAATTAAGAATGGGCAATAAATGCTTTCCCAGTGTCGCCCACATCCCATGAATGAATAAAAAATAGTTTGAACCCAGCATGTATTGATATTCATCAGGGTTCCCCAAACAGAAAGATTTGAAAAACAATTGTATAATCAGATGTGTTTCAATAACCTTCAAAAATAAATAACTCCCAGCCATTCCACCTAGATACATGTGCCATCTTCAAAAATCTTTCCAATTGCTTATACACTACAGATACCCACTTAATACTATAAACTGGTTCTGATCCTTTGGTGATACCCTGCAATAAAAGGAAACTTGATTGGTTTCTCTTTGTTTAGTGAACAGTAGGATTGTGGTAACAAGTCCCCATTACCAATACTTTATGATATTTGTATTCTGAGTGTTACATGGTGGAGCTGGATTCCTATAACACAGTGAGTTGATCTTCCTGGTATTGCTCACAGGTATTCTTGTATCTGGAACTGGACATGCGCCTGGAATTTCCACATGGGATTCTCCTGATCTCCCACCATAACTGTGGTGGAACCCGCAGAGAAATGGAACAAAAGGTTGAAAATGGAAGTTTCATAATGGCGGGATATCCCATGGAAATTCTCCCTCATGATGCTTCACTGTTGAGACAGAGCTATGTCAACCCCAGCCTGACTGTTAAAAGGCTATGAATCCCTGTGGGGAAGAAGTCATTCTGAGGCTAAGTGCTGAGGAAAGCTTCTATAGATGTAACACTGCTGATAATTCCACAGTTTCTGCTCTTGAGGAGGCAAGGTTACTACAGTCGGGATAAAAGCAGCAAGAAATGACTGGCTTTCTTCCTATTTCTTAGAAGTGTGATGAGAAGAGTGACCAGCATAAGCTAGAAAGATAGGCATAGAGAGACAGACTGAGAGATTGAAAAAGAGATAGCGATAGATTGAGAGACAGATTGTGATAGAGATGGAGCGAGGTAGAGAGATTGAAATAGATATAAAGAGACAGAATTAGAGAAAGATATACAGATGAAGAGCGTTACAGAGCGAGCCCACGATGCATGAACCCACTTTAAAACAATAAGCAGATGTTTCAACTTCGGCAGCGATGGAAAATGGGCGAAATTGGATCGTCGGCCACAATACATCTGGCCTGATGTTCCTTTGCATTGAAAGGAAATGGGGTGAGGTATCTAATGGACAGCTGATCCGATATCGCCTGCTCTACATCTTCACTGAAGTTGAAAACATTGGGTATTATTTCTACGAATCATTTGTTGCAATGTAAGACATATAGGTCAAAATAAACAGTATATTAAATACTTTAAATCAACATCATGTAAACCATAATTTCAGGTCACGATCACTTACAATCAGATTTTTGGCCCTCAATCCTGTGTCCCATTCACTTGCCAAGTCATTGTGATCGTAGTTTTTTCAGGCAAACCAAGCTGAAGCTGTCATTACTTGAGGTTTAGGTGAAGGTGTTTGGCTACACTGTTTTATTTTTTATAGTTTTATTGAAAAATTGCTGCCATCTGCTGCTGCCACCCTTTGAACAGCCCCTGCAGTGACATTCCCTGATTGTATTATTAGCCCCATCTAGTGGAAACTTCTGTTTTTACATTTTATTTTTTCTATGAAGGTCAAATCTGGTTTAGGGTGAGATTTTAGCACATAAAGTGGGAGCAGGTCTGAGAAGATTCCCACCACTATCACTGACAGTCACTCTTTAATCCACAGAGCTGCTAAATAAGAAAGAAAGACTTGCATTTATATAGCACCTTTCATGACCTCAGAACGTCCCAAAGCCCTTTACAGCCAAGGAATGTAGGAATTGAACAGAAGTGTCACTGCAACCCAGACCCTTGCCAAAGCTGCCCTTTGTAACGTAACTGAATGCTCAGGTAATTTTCACCTGCAATCCAGCAGAGCGGATTGCCTGCCTGTTGTAGCATCCACCTGATTTTCATGCCAATGAAACCGAACAGGTGAAAATAGGATGGGTTCTAAAATGGGCGGCTGCTCTGCTCTGCCAGGTTGCTGGCTAGCTTCTGAAGTTCATATTTTCTGCCTCATGTCTCAGCAGTTTGTCCCAGAGGGCAGAGAGCCTGTGAAAAGAAATAATTCCTGGCATCCAATCTAACTCTCTGCCTATGGAATTAAAATCCTGGCCTCTAGTCCTGCTGTTCCAATCTATTTCAAACACCAATCTAACCGAACCATGACCATCATTTTAAAACCTCAGTCATAACCCCTGTAATCCTCTGTTTCTGCAAAGTAATTGCCCCTAATTCTTGGGGCCTATCCTCATAACTAAGAGCTCCAAAGTGTGGTGTCTTCCTCGTCGCCCTCCTCCCCAGAGCCCTCCTCAATTGGGTGCTGGGGTTAAAACTCAACGCAATACTCCGAGTGTGGTCATACACAATATATGGCCCAAACATAGTTCTCTCCCATTTTTATTCAACATATTTACACCAAGGCAACCTAAAAACCAATTTGCTTCCCTTTGCTACTGCAACAAGTGATTGACTACTAGCCCAGGTCTCTTTCCTCATCTGCATGGTACCGACAGTCTTGGAATTTCCTAACTCCCATGTGCATGACACTTCATGTGTTCACAGTGAATGACATTTGCCATTGGGTTAGCTAAATTGGCCTGCAGCCAATGAATTACTAACAGTGTATCTCCTGACAATGCAGAGCATGCACAGAGCAAACGCAGATGTCATTAGTGTGTCCGACCATTTGCCAGCTTGCCAGTATGGATGCGTGCATGTGTGCTTTCATGTCACCACATGGCCGCAATCACTCCCTCCATTCCCCCCAACCGTACCCTGCTCCATCTCCCCATCTCTGCCTCAATCACCGCTTTCACTTTCCTGCTCCCAACTACTCTCCACTCACTCCCCGCCGCGCCACTTCCCCCCATCGACTGCTGTGCCACCTAGTGGTTGCAGTGTCAGCAAATGCAGCCTAAATATTAACATGGGATGATTGACCTTATTTAATCCTACAGCATTAGCCAAAAGTTAAAATGCTGCATTAGATGGTGAACACCAAGCAAAAGAGCAATGAAATTTAACCAGAGGAAGTGAAAAGTTTTATATCAATCTATCTTCCTTCCTTGCGTGGATAGCTATTAAACTCTGATTGCCCTCATTCTCATTCTCTGTTTACTTATCAATGATTAAACTTTATGACTATGAGGGAACACCTTAGCAACAGAATAATACTCTGTACATTACATGTCAGAACATACATTTTTAGCATGTTGATAATGTCCAGTACAGAGAAAACGAAAACATCATACAGAGGTATATCTTACAGAAATATTTGTAATCAGTAAAAAAAAAATAAAGTTCAACATGTTATAGACCACGTAAAGGCCATGATACTGGTGTATGAACCTAGCCTGAAAATCCCCAGTTATCATCTAAAGCATTACAATTATTCCATCGAAAAGCTGATAATTTTAAGTAACCTTTAAAGACATGTATATAATCATCACAATGCTGTATTTCCAATACATTTAGAAACCATAGATTTTAACATTAGCTGTGCACTTTCTTGGTAGCTTTACATCGATGGCAAATAAAGATTAAAATGCTTTGGCTGTCAACAGAAATTTAGCTAGGGAACTATAATGTTTCACTGAATCTATTAACGTCTCATAAATTCTTAAGATCAATACGCTCTGTGTCATTGCTCTTGTGAGAAGGGAAGCTGATCCTGGTCAATGTGCTCCTCTGGTTGTATTGACTGGAGGATGCTCTCTGAGCTATGTCGGTAAGCTGTACATGAAAGTGATCTCCCAGAAAGCAGTAAATAAAAGGGTTAATGGAGCTATTTGCAAAACTGAGGCAAACAGTGATTGGCATTGCAGTTTTGATCACAGTCATAGTTCGACAATCGGTGATGAACTTCATCCTTGACAATGCATCCATAAAAGTTAATACATGGAATGGCAACCAGCAGATGAAAAAAGCCAACACAAATGCAGCCACCATCCACAATGCCTTGTCTCGTTTATACTTGTTTTTTTCTAGTACTTCCAATTTCATCAGATGATAGGCAACAAAACCATAGCACGAGCCTATTACTGTGAAGGGAATGAAGAAGCCCAAAGTATTGTGCATCAAAGATATGGCTGCAGACCAATGATTGGCATTACTGGGGGGGTAGATCATTGCACACACCGTGTTTCCTATTTTCTCGGCGTATTGGGCACCTTGAAAGTAGATCGTTGGAAAGGTTGCAACCAAAGCCAAAATCCATACAAGGATTGTGATGCAGCGAGTTTGGCAAAGGGTTATCTTAGACTGGGATCCGAAAGGTTGGAGAATTACCATGTAACGGTCAATGCTCATGCATGTAATGAAATATATACTGGCGTACAAATTCAGAGACACAAGAGAGCTGCAAACTTTACACATTACTGACCCAAAAAGCCAACTGTACCCAGTAGCAAAATAGACTGCCCAAATTGGAAGAGTGGATAAGAAGATCAGGCTAGCAATTGATAAGTTGATGATGTAAATGTTAGCAACAGTTTTCAAATGAACGCGATGACAAAGGATGGCAATTACCACACTGTTCCCAATGAAGCCCAAGATAAAGATAATACTGTAGACAACTGGGATAAAATTGGAAATATATTGGGTTGGCACAACAAAGTGGCATGGTTGGTCAGACATGTTATGTAGGGGGGCTGTAGTAAACTGCGAATAAGATGTATCATCAGCAATTTCTGTACTATAGACAGTAGAGAGACTAGAAAGCATTGGGTCCATCTCTGTTGAGGCAAGGTCTTGGCTGATAATGTTTTCCATTGGTTGTTCAACCTGTGAAATATTTCAATCCACACTCTTAATGCAAGGAGTAAAGATTTTTAAAAACTCAGCTCAGTACTCTTGTTTGCATTTACAAAAGAACTTCTAGATGATAAGAGCAAAATACTGCAGATGCTGGAACTCTGAAATGAAAACAGAAAGTCCTGCAAATACTCAGCAGGTCTGGCAAAGTTCTGATGAAGGATCACAGACCGAAAACATTCATTCTGTTTTTCTCGACACAGATGCTGCCAGACCTGCTGAGTATTTCCGGCACTTTCTGTTCTCACTTCTAGATGATGTCTGGATTTGCAAAGAACTAGGTCTTTAAGCAATGCTTCAAATATTGTGTGACTCTAGTAAACTTTTTGTGACAGTCAATTCAGAATGAAATTTTAGCAGGAAGGTAGACATAAGTACAAATATGCTGTTCCAGTTTATGTTCACATCTACTTTTTCGCTGAAATTTATGAGAACAGTAATTTTACTCCCGAGCTGCTAACAAGCAGCAGCAACCATCCATATTGATAGATGGATGGATAATAGATTGATTTTCAGTTTAGTGAAAATATTATTGTGGGCCTTCCTGCAAATGTAATTATGTTGACTGAGATGCAATTTTTTTTAACATAAATTAGTTTATCAGAAACAAACCCCCGGGGCTTTCTATGGATTTGGCCGGGGCTGTTGTACTACATCTGCTGTTCTCAGTGCAGTGTGATGTGCAGCGAGCATGTCAAGGTTTCCAGCTCTGTATCACACTGAGATCAGCAATGGAGGAGCTCTGCTCTGTGAACAGGTAACATTTAATGGCATGAGAATATCCACACTACTAAATTTGGAAAGCACAACCTGCCTTTAACAGATCCACGCTGGCTGTCCTTGATTATCCCTTGTTTTTCTAAAAACTCACTAACTTTATCTTGAATTGTGAATTCAAAGAGTTTGCCCACAGCTAACATTAGACTAACTGATCTACAGTGATCTGTTTTATCCCTCACTCCTTTCTTAAACAGAGGTGTTATATTGGCCATTCATCAGTCCCACAGCACAGTAAGTATCTTTAAGAGGATTGAAAGTTGTGGTCTGAGCCGTTATCCTGTCTCTGACTCCTTTCAGTAGCTGAAGGGGCAGCCATCATGACTTATCCACTTTGAGTTCTGATAATATTACCAAATCCCAATTCCTTTGCTACACTTAGTGCTCTCGGTTGTTCTATGAACTCCTCCAGTACACTTATGCTCTCATTCCCACCATTACTTTGTAAAAACTGGTGCAAAATATTAATTAAATATCTCCCACCTTATCTTAATCTGACCAGTTAGACTCCCTCCATCATCTCTATTCTTTTACTTTTTATTTGCTGATAAAAGCCCTTATTATTTCCTTTGATATTATTGACTGACTTTTGTTCACACTCTCTTTAGCTCTTCGAATTTCTGTTTCTTCTCCTCACAACACTTTTTATATTTCTCAACATTGGTATTATATATTTCTTAAATCTGTCTTTGAATTGGAACTTAAATAAACTCGCACCACTTTGATCTAGAATCACATTTAAAAAGGAATTACAAACTGCAAGGGTCGACATCTTTAACAGGAAAAGGAGGACAGGTAAAAAAAAAATTGATCCTGAAAACTCCAAATATAAATCCCAGAAGATCCTGAAATCCCATGTAATGGAAACGAGATATCATTTAACACAATCTAAAGTGTTTAATTATAGAATGGATGGACTAATGGAATGAGATCCCAAAGCATCTGTTAAAATCAGGCTATTCCATGTAACAGAAAGGGAATTCGAGACACCATAAAACATGAGTTCAGCTCAACATTCAATTGCTTTAAGGACCCAACTCAGCTTCATGCTGCTCTTGACTCTTGTCCATGCAGATGCTGCCTCTTTTTATAAATGCTGTTCAAATGAAGCCAGAGCTTCTTCAGATTCCCTCCGAAAATACTGTGTCTCATTTTTTGTTTGTCTGTTAAATATTTCGGTAAAGGTATTTACCTACACCATGACCGGGAATATGAGTTTAACGGCTGATCTGAAATTTGAAATTCCCAAATATTCATTCCTTTTCTATTTGACCCAAATTTGCCGGATAACTTGATGCTAAATGGCCGAACAAGATCGCTTCCAAAATCAAAGCGGGTTAAAGAATCTAAACATTTTACTTTAGCTTACCTGTAACTGGGAGATTGGATGAGTCGAATTTAAGCTTTATTCTGGATTTGGTTGCAGATCGTGAGTACGGCGTTCTTGTGTGATCCTTTATATTCCCGCAACAGAAATCACATGGTGTTCTTTGCATCCAGATGGAATTTTACAAAACATGGGACAGAAACTTTGGCAGCACTTGTTTTTGATAGCAAAATTAACTTCGTCATTATGTTCCTGCCGGACCTTTCCCCTGTGACAAGAGAAGAGTTTCGAAGTTCCAAAAAAAAAGCTTGATTATACAGCGTGTAAACACGTTTAAAATAAATCCTGGCACATTGACAACCTTTCCATTTCAAAAGTTCTCATGGTATGTAACTCATAGCAACTGTTCATGTTTCAGTGTACCACGCAAAATTTCACCATCACAAGTAAAGATATAACAGGTTGTGGTTACCAGTGAACAATTTAGGCAGGTTACATTTGATTATCACTGCATTGGAAGAAAGCACAGTTCCTGCTGCGTTGTTTCCTGATTACCTCTCACTACCCAGTTAGTTATCAATAGTGCCCTGGTTCAATGAGGATCTGTCTGGTTCGGGCACCAGGTTACTACATCTGTCCCAGGGAGTTCAATTGATTGTAAACTTTTATTGGCAGATGTCATCTTGGAGACCCTGAAGAGACACGACTTACTTCCTCTCTGTCCCAAGGATAAAAGTCTTTAGACTTGGTGGTCTTTAGTCAACTGACAATTGTAGGTTTGGGGCTTTCAAAGAAAAGTATTTTAAAAATGTAAAGCAATTTTCCAGGTTACTGGAACCAGAATTCCTCAAGGAACACAGGAATATAGGGATTGTTCAACAAAAAAACAAGTTCCATCTAATCATGGTAATAAGGGGAGATGGTAGCACAGCATAATGTCACTAGATTAGTAATCCAATGACCCAGGCTAATATTCTGGGGACACGGGTTCAACTCCCACCATGGCAGCTGGTGGAATTTAAATTCTATTAATTAATAAATAAAAACCTAGAATTGAAGCTAGTATTAGCAATGATGACAATGAAACTACAATCGATTGTCGTAAAAACCCATCTTTTATTTTTATTTAGAGATACAGCACTGAAACAGGCCCTTCAGCCCACCGAGTCTGTGCCGACCATCAACCACCCATTTATACTAATCCTACATTAATCCCATATTCCTATCACATCCTCACCTTCCCTCAATTCCCCTACCTATACTAGGGACAATTTATAATGGCCAATTTACCTATCAACCTGCACGTCTTTGGCCGTGGGAGGAAACCGGAGCACCCGGCAGAAACCCACATGGTCACAGGGAGAATTTGCAAACTCCACACAGGCAGTACCCAGAATCAAACCCGGGTCACTGGAGCTGTGAGGCTGTGGTGCTAACCACTGCGCCACTGTGCCGCCCATCTGGTTCACTCATGTCCCTTAAGTGAAGAAAATCTGCTGCCCTTACCTGGTCTGGCCTACATGTGACTCCAGATCCACAGCAATGTGGTTGACTCTTAACTACCCTCTGAAATGACCTAGCAAGGTATTCAGTTGTACAAAAGTTGAAAATCAATAAAAAACAAACAGAACAGCTGGCATCGACCTAGGCCCCAGAAATGACAATGGCAAACCCAGCCCTGTCGACCCTTACTGGGGGCTTGTGCCTAAATTGGGAAAGCTGTCCCACAGACTAGTCAAGCAACAGCCCGACATAGTTGTACTCACAGAAGCATACCTTCCATCCAATGTGCCAGCCACCACCATAACCATTTCTAGGTGTGGCCTTTCCTGCCGGCAGGACAGACTCACAAGAGACAGCGGCACAGTGATATACAGTCAGGAGGGAGCTGCCCTAGGAGACCTCAACATTGACTCCAGACCACATGAAGTCTCATAGCATCAGGTCAAACATGGGCAAGGAAACGTCCTGCTGATTATCTTCTAATGCCCTCCCTCAGCTGATGAATCAGTACTGCTCCATGTTGAACAGCAATGGGAAGCACTGAGGGTAGCAAGGGCACAGAATGTTCTCTGATTGGGGGACGTCAATGTCCATCACCAAGCGTGGCTCAGTAGCAACACTGTTGGCTGAGTCTTGAAGGACATAGCTGCTAGACAGGGGCTAAGGGAAAAACCTAATAGACCTTGTCCTCACCAATCTACCTGTCGCAGCTGCATCTGTCTATGACAGTGTTAGTAGGAGTAACCACGCCACAATGCTTGTGAAAAAAAAGTCCTGTCTTCACACTGAGGATACCCTCTATCATGTTGTGTGGCACTACCACTTGCCAAATGGGATAGATTCAGAACAGGCCAAGCAGCTCAAAACTGGGCATCCATGAAGCACTGTGGACCATCAGCAACAGAATTGTATTCAACCACAAGCTGTAACCTGATGACCCAGCAGATCCCTCACTCTACCATTACCATCAAACCAAGGGATTAACCCTGGTTCAATAAAGAGTGCAGTACAGCATGCCAGGAGCAGCACCAAGCATACCTAAAAATGAGATGTCAGCCTGGTTAAGCTATAACACAGGACTGCTTGCATGTCAAACAGCGGAAGCGGCTTGTGATAGACAGAGCTAAGTGATCCCATAACCAACGGATCAGATCTAAGCTCTGCAGCCCTGCCACATCCAGTCGTGAATGGTGGTGGACAACTAAACGACTAACTGGAGGAGGTGACTCCACAAACATTCCCAATCTCAATGATGGGGGATTCCAGCACATCAGTGCAAAACACAAGGCTGAAGCATTTGAACCATCTTCAGCCAGAACTGGATTATCCGTCTCAGCCTCCTCCTGAGTTCCCCAGCATCACAGATGCCTGTGTTACAGAGAGGTGGGAAATGGTATGGGTTTCTCCCACTTTTCACCTCTCAACTGACTGCAGATAACTTTTTTTTTTGAAATAGTGTTTTAGTCCCTGAGTGTTTCAAGGGTCAAATAAACAGACAAATGACAGGTTTTCTCATAGGTTTAAAAAGAAAGATAACTACGTATTAAGCATTATCCGAAAATATTCGCAACCTCACTCATTCACTCAAGCATATGCATGCACACACAAGAAAAGATAGAGATTAGAGGAAAGCATGCATTTAAGTCTGATTATTGTAAATATAGTTCACTTCAAAACCTTGGTTTTCCAGGAGGAATTTTAACAGCATTACAGGCTTGATGTTCCTTTCCTTAGTTCTCTGAAGTATTGCAGATTCTTTTGCTTGAGACTCAGTCAAAGTCAGGGGACAATCTTGATAAAATTTCTCAGATGAGGAGTTTTCAAGGTCACCTTTGGAGTCTCTGCGGTGGTTTAAAGGTGTGTCATGCTAGGCCCCCACCTGTCAAGAATGAGGCACATTAATTTTGTCATGAACATTGATTTTAAACTGTTACTGGAGTGAAGAAGACATGTTAAACAGATCAGCCAATGGATGGAAATACATTTGCATATTAACAGACTGTGTTTGGAAGGACAAAGCAGTCATTCCCTGACATTCAATCCACAATGGACTTTTGATCACCAGACATTGAAGGTGGGGGAGCTCGCATTCCAGATTGACTGCTAAATTGGCTGAATACACAAACGGACATGGTCAAACCAGCTAATCACATGACTAACCTGCTGGGCAAAACTTGTGTTTTTTGAATTTGTAGAAACAGTTTGGGCAGAAAGTCTGTTTGCTTCTGAACTGGGAAGACCTGTCTCCTGTCTGCTCCCATCTCTTTCTCACAAGCCTATGAATCCACTGAAGACACATGAACCCCAAGAGAGAAAAGTTTCCTACAGCGAACAAGATTTAAGAAGAATCCTGGGCCCCAACAAAAAGCAAGATCTACCTACAATCAAGGACCCTACAGTGAGCTTGAAGAACCATAACAAAAACTCTTCAGATATTGCCTCAAACATTTCCGCTTTATTTTTCTTCTGCTCGTTTCTGTCTTTATCTGCATGTGTGTATCACATATGCATGCTAGCGTGGGCACGTCGTGTACCCATTGGCATCAACCGAATTAGAGTTTAAGTTTAAGTTTAATAAAATTTGGCCTTTCTTCTTTAAAGCTAAGAAAGCCTGTTTGTGCTGGTTTCTATGCCTTATAATTGGAAAGCGGTGAACAAGGATTCACCAAGGGGGAGCTAAAAACATGGTGTGTTTAAAATTAAATCCTGTTACAGTAAGACCAGGTGAAGACTGAAAGGGAACCCTAGACACCTTTCTCACCTGGTTGTAACAGGTGTTACAGGCAGGGTCTTAGTCTTGGCTGGAATGGATGTCTCAGTTTCCTCGCTGGCTGGCTTTCTCTCTCTTTCTCTCAAATTAATCTCTTTTTTTTAGAAAAACCCTTATCAGGCTGGGTTTCGCTCAGGTGACCATGGATGGTCTTCCCTGGTGTGTCCATTCAATATCTTTGAATGTGGGGCCATTATCACACAATGGGGTTGGAATGTGGCTTATCTTTGATAAAGTGGTGTTATTTCCCGCCTATTATTTTGGCTTTGCATCCATAGTGGCCCTGTCTATCAAGGTCTTTGTCAACCCATTTCTTGAAGATAGGAGCCATTTAGCATTGAATAGCCTGTTTAGCATTTTCATGTGCCTTCCCCACAACTAGTCCATACATGATGATGAGTTTAGTCTGCAACAGTCACAATGTGCATTTTGCAGTACAGGATGGGGCCACCTGACCTCTCACTCCATCTTGTCTGCATCAAAAATGTGTCCATTTTTTGGAGTTTAATTCACCAGTTAATTTTTCCAGTTCATAATTGTTCCAGTTCACTTTAGTCATAACTCTTCCTTTTGTAAACATAACACCAGTCTTCAGCCAATTCAATTCACTCCACATGATATCAACAAACGTCTGAAGGCATTGGATAACGCAAAGGCTATAGGTCCTGACAAAATGCTGGTTGCAGTACTGAAGACTTGTGCTGCAGAACTAGCCCCTAGCCAAGCTGTTCCAGTACAGCAGCAACACTGGCATTTATCCAACAATGTGGAAAATAGCCCAGGTATGTCCTGTCCACAAAAAGCAGGACAAATCCAATCAGGTCAATTACCGCCCCATCAGTCTCCTCGCGGTCATCAGCAAAGTGCTGGAAGGTGTCTTTGACAGTGTTATTAACCACCATTTAAACAGCAACAACCTGCTCACTGATGCTCAGTTTGGGTTCTGCCAGGGCCACTCAGCTCCTGATCTCATTACAGCCTTCATCCAAACATGGACAAAAGAGCTGAACTCAAGAGATGAGGTGACAGCCCTTGACATCAAGGCAGCATTCGACCGAGTGTAGCATCATGGATCCCTAACAAAATTGAAGTCAATGGAAATCAGGGGGAAAACTCTCCATTTTAAGTCATATCTAACACAAAGGAAGGCTGTTGTGGTTGTTGGAAGTCAATCATCTCAGCCCCAGAACATCACTCCAGGAGTTCCTCAGGGTAGTGTCCTAGGCCCAACCATCTTCAGCTGCTTCACCAAAGACCTTCCTTCAATCATAAGGTCAGAAGTGGGGATGTTCACTGATGATTGTATGATGTTCAGTACCATTTGCAATTCCTCAGATACTGAAGCAGTCCGTGTCCATATGCAGCAAGACCTGGACAACATTCAGGCTTGGGCTGACAATTGGCAAGTAACATTCATGCCACACAAGTGCCAGGCAATGACCATCTCCAACAAGAGAGATTTAACCATCGTCCCTTGACATTCAATGGCATTATCATCACTGAATCCCCACCATTAACATCCTGGGGGTTACCATTGACCAGAAACTGAACTAGATCAGTCACATAAATACTATGGCAACAAGAGCAGGTCAAAAGCTCGAAATTCTGCGGCGAGTAACCCACCTCCCCAAAGCCTGTCCACCATCTACTAGGCACAAGCCACAAGTGTGATGGAATACTCTCCACTTGCCTGGGTGGGGCAGCTCCAACAACACTCAGGATGCTCGACACCATCCAAGACAAAGCAGCCTGCTTTATTAGCATACTATCCACCACCTTAACTATTTGCTCCCTCCACCACCGATGCATATTGACAGCAGTGTGTACCAACTACAAGATGCGCTGCAGCAAATCACCATGCCTCCTTCGTCAGAACATTCCAAACTCGCAATCTCTTCCACCTAGAAGGTCAAGGGCAGCAGATGCATGTGAACACCGCCACCTGCAAGTTCCCCTCCAAGCCACACACCATCCTCACTTGGAAATATATCACCGTTCCTTCACTGTCGCTGGTCAATATCCTGGAACTCCTCCCTAATAGCACTGTGGGTGTACCTGCACCAGATGGACTGCAGCGGTTGAAGAAGGCAGCTCACTACCACCTTCTCAAGGGAAATTAGGGATGGGCAACAAATGCTGGCCTGGCCACCGATGCCCACATCCCATGAAACAAATAATTTTTAAAATCTATCGCTGTCAATTAATCCACAACAGATCTAGACATGATGCTCCACTGTCACCTCCAAGTATCCCAGCAACACGTACAGCATCCTGATTTGGACCTACATCTCCATTCCTTCATCATCAAACAACAACAACTTGTATTTATATAGTGGCTTACTCCTGCTCCTAATTCATGTGGTCGTATGGTAGTATAGCAGCTTTAACGTAATAAAACGTCCTAAGTTGATTCACAGAGATGTTATAAAGCAAAATTTGACACTGAACCACATAAGGCGATATTACGGCAGATGGCCGAAAGCTTGGCTAAAGAAGTAGGTTTTAAGAAATATCTTAAAGGAGGTAAGAGAGGTGGAGAGGCAGAGAGGTTTGAGGAGGGAATTCCAAAGTTTCGGGTCCAGGCAGCTGAAGGCACAGCCACCAATGGTGGAGCGATTAAAATCAAAATTTTCAAGATACAAAAATTAGAGAAGTGCTGAGATCTCGGAGGGTTGTGGTGCTACAGGGCTAGGAACCTCTCACCCTTACCTGGTCTGGTCCACACATTGTAGTTGACTGTAAATGCCCAAAGGGAAACTAGGGAGGAACAATAAATATTGCCTTGATCATGTCACTTCAATACCAATTACAATTTAAAAAAAAAAAATTAGCAGCCTAATCTCCACAAACACCCCATGTACATTTGTGGGTCTTCACATATAGTCTCCGTCAACATGGGCCTGGGCTGTCTGGACAGGTGAGGTGGTGGGGGGGGGGTGTCAAAATGGGGAGAGAATGCGCGCTCCGGGTTGAATTTAGTGGCGCCGGTGGGGCTCCTAGCACCAGGCCAATAAGGTGTGGGGAATCCTACCTCAGCCATTGGGAGACCCCCGGCGCAATTCTACGGCACCAAGTCTTTAAAGACGGAGATCCTGCCTCCAAGAGCTGCCGGTCAATTACGGGGCTGGCATCTCGGTATTATTGGCAGTGCCACTGGGAATGGTGGCCACTGCCAGTAGTACAAGAGGCCTTGGGCCCAGGCCCAGTGCTGGAAATCCAAATCTGAAGTAACTGAGGTGGGGTTGCCGGGGCCAAGGGGTGGGGGAGGGTGGGCACTGAGTATAGGGGAGGGGGGGGGTCCAGGAAGTGGGTTGTTTGCTGGCAGAGGCCCTCCGTGGGATGCAGATTGCCCACAGAGCAGGGGTCCCCCACCAAGCCAACAGGGAGGTCACCTCGTTTCACTGGGCGACCTCCCCACATAGCAGAGGCCACTCCCGCGCACCCACCCCCTCCACCCCCAACCCTCCTAGCGCTGGCTTAATGCCAGCAGCAGCAGGAAGAGGCCCTTAAGTGGCTGGTAATAGGCCACAAGGGCTTTAACTGGCCTCTGAGTGGGAAGGCCTTAGTCGGCCTAGTCTGCCCACAACTAAATTGCAGTGCGAAGGAAAGGCAACGGGCCCTCTAACCCCCGACTCCCATCGCAATTCTATGGGCTTCCCCCACCTCCTAGCCATTAAAATTCAGTCCGCCATGTGGAGCAAACAGAAATTCTAACTTTTGTGGATAGGAGATAGGAAGGGATGAGGGCATGGAGGAATTTGAAAACAAGGATGAGAATTTTAAAATCAAGACATTGCTTGACCAGGAGCCAATGTAGGTCAGTGAGCACAGAGTGAACAGGATTTGTTTCACATAAGGACACAGTTAATAGAGTTTTGGATGACCTCAAGTTTATGGAGGATAGAATGTGGGAGACCGGCCAGGAGTGCATTGGAATAGTCAAGTCTAGAGGTAACAAAGGCAAGAATGAGTGTTTCAGCAGCAGATAAGCTGGAACAGATGAAGGGTCAGGCAATGTTACAGAGATGGATATAGGCCGTCTTAGTGATGGCATGAATATGTGGTTGGAAGCTCATCTTGGGATCAGGAATGACAAGTTGCAAACAGTCTGGTTCAGCCTCAGACAGTTGCCAGGGAGAGGGAGGGAGTCAGTAGCTAGAGAGCAGAGTTTGTAGCAGGGACCAAAAACAATGGTTTCAGTCTTCCCAATATTTAATTGGAGGAAATTTTTGCTCATCCAGTACTGGATGTCGAACAAGTAGTCGGATAATTTAGCGACAGTGGAGGAGTTGAGAGGTGGTGGTGAGGTAGAGTTGGGTTTTGTCAGTGTACATGTGAAAACTAATGCTGTGTTTTCAGATGATAACACCAAGGGGCAGCATGTAGATGAGAAATGGGAGGGGGTCAGAATAGATCCTTGGGGGACACCAGAGATAACGGTGCAGGAATGGGAAGAGAAGCCATTGGAAGTGATACTCTGGCTACGATTAGATAAGAACAGAACCAGGGAAGTGCAGCCCCACCCAGCTGAGCGATAGAGGAGAGGCAATGGAGGAGGATGGTGTGGTCAACTGTTTCCAAGACTGCAGAAGGTAGAGAAGGATGAGAAGGGAAAGTTTACCTATGTCAAAGTCACATAGGATGTAATTTGTCACTTTAATAAGAGCTGTTTTGCTACTGTTGCAGGGGCAGAAACCTGAGTGGAGGAACTCAAACAGAGAGTTCTGGGAAAGATGGGCACGGTTTTGGAAGGCAATGACAAGTTCAAGGTCTTTGGAGAGGAAAGGGAGATTGGAGATGGCAGAGTAGTTTGCAAGGACGGTGTGGTCAAGGGTTGATTTTTTTGAAGAGAGGTTGATGACCACAGATTTAAATGTGAGTAGAACAATATCTGAAGCGAGAGAACCATTAACGATATCAGGTAACATTGGAACCAGGAAGGGAAGTTTGGTGAACAGCAGTTTTGTGGGAATAGGGTGGAGGGAGCAGGAGGTGGGTCTCGTGGACAAGATGAGCTCGAAGAGGGCATAGGATCACAGGACCACCGGAAATAGGAGCAGGAGTAGGCCATTCAAACAGATCATGGCTGGTCATCTACCTCTATGCCATTTTTCCCCACTATCCCCGTATCCCTTGATGTCATTATTATCCAGAACTCTATCGACTTTTGTCTTGAACATACTCAATGATTGAGCTTCCACAGCCCTTTGGGGTAGAGAATTCCAAAGATTCACAACCCTCTGAGTGATGAAATTCCTCCTCATCTCAGTCTTAAATGGCCTGCCCCTTTTTCCAAGACTGTCTACCCTGGTTCTAGACTCACCAGCCAGAGGAAAAATCCTATCCATGAGGGGAGATAGGAGAGAATCAAGGAAAGATGTGAGTTCAGGGCTAGAGCAGTAGGAAACATCAGAGGAAGTTTGGCCTAGTGGGTTCGGTTAAGGGAGGGATGCAGTAGAGGCAGCTAATCAGATGGCCCCGATCTTAGAAACAAAGAAGTCCATGAGCTCTTTGCACTTATTGTTGAAGGTGAGCTTGGAGGGGACAGAGGAGAAGGGTTTAAGAAGATGGTTTTCAGTAGAGAAAAGAAGCCTGGGTTATCTATGCTTTCCAGGATGATCCTTGAATAGTGAGTAGTTTATCAAATGTGAGCAGGACCCGATAGTGTTTTATGTGGTCCAACCAGATCTGGTAGTGGACAACTAAACCAATTGTCTGCCATATCCATTCAAGTCTGCATCCCTTGGGCTTAAGTACCAGGGGAACGGCCAGGGTGAGAGAGAGTAATGGTTTTAGTGCAGACTGCAGCATCAGAAGGGAAGGTGAGGGTGCAACTGAGCAAATTAATAGCTGCAGAAATATTGTGGTGAACGGAGGATCAAAGGGTAGAGAGTTGGGATTTTGAAAGTGCCGTTGTCACTGGGTAAATATTCTGGAATTCCAGTATGGGAGAACAATCACGACACGGACTAAAGTAGTTCAAGGAGAAGACCTGTACATGACTTTGCTCCAGAATCAGATCTGACCCCCAACCTCAGGGCTATATGGCAACCTTAACAACACTGCAGAGTATGAGTCGTTATGCACTTCTACTAAAATTGTGGTATAGACACATCTTGCATGAATATACAGGACTCCATTTTATTAGAAATAAGCTTCCAAACTTTATTTCATGCAGTCAACAAATCAAATATCTCTCTAATATAAAGGTGCTGCACACAGCGGGCCGGATCTTGTGCAGCAAGCAGGATTCCCAGCGCCAGGCCGAAAAGTCGGGGGTGCCCCGATTCTGCACTTTTTCAACCCCCAGGAGTGATCCTCTGGTCTTCGGCTGTCAAAGTTGAAAGAGGTGGGATCTATGTCCCTTTAAACACTTTATAGGAACGGAGATCCCACCCCAAGAGCTACTGGTCAATCACAGGGCAGGCAGCTCAGCAGTATCAGCAGCACCACCGGGAGCGGTGGCCACTGCTTGCTCTGCAGAGGCCTTGGCCCCAGGCCCAGTGTTGGAACCCCGGACCAGAGGTAGGTGAGATGGGGTCGCTGGGGCCGGTCTGGAAGGCCCTGGCGAAGGGGCGTGGGGAGGGGGGTTGGTGTTGTGGGAGAGGGTTCCTGGAGGTAAAGTAGTTCCCGGGGGGGGTGCTCTGTGGGCTGCCAATTGCCCACAAAGGAGCTCTCCCAGCATGGCAGTGCCCCACCACCCTCCTCCCCACCACCATTGTTGGTAAGATCCCAGCAGCAGGGGGAAAAGGCTCTTAATTGGCCTCATTTGGGGCCTTAAGGGCCTCATTTGGCCTCTGGGCAGGAAGGCAGACATCGGCTTATCCCAACCCTGGAAAGATCAGGTCCAGCAATCCCAGCGTTGGTTTCCATAGTGGTCACTGCCACTCTGATTCACTGCTCCCCCAATCCCTGCCACAGAACCTGCTGTCGGGACAAGATCTGGCCCAGTGCAAATTTCCTGCAAGCATCAGACTTACTTCCTGTCAGACTTCAGGCATTATATGTTAACATGTTTTTCAACTCACACAAAGCAATGTGATGGTTGATCTTTTGGCTTCTTCACATATCTTTCAAGACACATCTGCCACACTTCAGGAGTCACATACTGTCACACATGTAATATCAGTATCAATATATAAAAGGACAGAAAGAAAAATGATTATTTCCTGCTTGTTTCTTCTGATTTTGGGGAGGGTCCAGACATAGAAACATAGAAAATAGGAGCAGGAGTAGGCCATTCGGCCCTTCGAGCCTGTTCCGCCATTCATTATGATCATGGCTGATCATCCAACTCAGTAGCCTGCTCCGGCTTTCGCCCCATACCCTTTGGTCAGACAATTGCAAGGTCCGAAGAAACTTCTCAAGCAACAGAAAATACCCTCTATTTATCCTCAAGATTTGCCGAAGAGCAGTTGGGGTCTATTTAACATCACATTGCACCTATTTCGAGCAATTAGATTTCGCAGCTTTAAAGGGACAGGTTAATCACACATCCACCTTAGCAGCATTGCACTATATTACACATTACATGGGAGAACGCCATGAGAGATCACCTCGTGCATTACAAATATGTTTGAGTTGGTCTACAGCTCAGTGTTTACTTAAGTCAAGTATGAAGATATGGGAACCAGTTCCAATTTAGAAGGAGGTGGGCAGCCAAAAAACTTTGTGTGGGGTTCATACAAGGTCTTAGGTTCAGCCAATAGGCTTCCATTCATATGATGCATGGGAAAAGCTTAATTCAGGCAAAATTCCAGAAAGTGCAGTATTCTGCCTTCATATCCAGTAGCTGACTATTTTTATATTGAGTATAAATATATTTATTTTGCTTGAGAATGCTCACATTATACATCACTGCCAAAACCTACTGCTGGCACTGGCATAGTCAAAACCAAAATTGATCAAACGTATGCTGAAATAATGATGGTTTTACCTCATGAGCGCAACACACTTAGAGTCTTCACTTTTTTAAATTTGGTACAATGAAGTAAGTATCTTTTGGATCAGCAAGTTTCCCACAGTTTCCAGTCGTAGTTGATTGGTGTTTACACCATCTCCGCTGGCAGATCCAATAAACTACTTATCCAATGTATACATGGTGTTATAGCCTTAAAGCTATGTGTTATATTTTTGGGGATTTGTTGAACATTCTGCTGTATTCAGTGTCAAGAAGCAATTCAAAGTGAATCCTTGCCCCCTACGTGACTTTCTACCCACAATACCTAGAGATATAGCATTGCCTTGTTACTGCCATTAGTTCACTGGAATTAGCATGAGCTCCCTCATGCTCTCATAATATTTAGATAATAGAAGAATAACCATTATATCTCTTCAGGAGCTGTCCCTCTCTCCTTTAGATCTGCCGTCATCACCCCTTGCCTCTAAAAAAATGACCCTTGACCCCACCATCCTTGCAAACTACCGTCCCACCTCCAGCCTCCCTTTCCTCTCCAAAGTCCTTGAATGTGTTGTCGTCTCCCAAATCCATTCCCATCTTTCTCTGAACTTGATGTTTAAATCCCTGCAATCAGGTTTCTGCCCCCTGCCACAGTACTGAAACAGCTCTTATAAAAGTCACAAATGACACCATACGTGTCTGTGACAAAGGTAAACTTTCCCTCCTTGTCCTTCTCGACCTGTCTGAAGCCTTTGACGTGGTTGACCACATCATCCTTCTTCAAGAACTCTCCACTGTCATCCAACTTGGTGGGACTGCTCTCACGTGGTTCCATTCTTATCTATCCAATCATTGTCAGAGAATCACTTGCAATGGCTTCTCTAATGCCTCACCATTACCTCTGGTGCCCCTTTAGGATCTATCCTTTGCCCCCTCCTATTTCTCATCTACATGCTGACTCTTGGTGACATCATCCGAAAGCACAGCATTGGTATTCAAATGCACGCTGACGACACCCAGCTCTAACTCACCATCACCTTTCTTGACTCCTCCACTGTTGCTAAATTATCAGACTGATTATCTGTCATCCAGTACTGGATGAACAGAAATTTCCTCCCATTAAATTTTGGGAGCACTGAAGCCATCATTTTTGGTCCCCACTCCAAATTCCTTTCCCTAGCTACTGACTACATCCCTCTCCCTGGCAACAGTCTAGATTAAGCTAGTCACATTTGACTATTTGGTGTCACATTTGACCCCAAGATGAGCTTCCGACCTCATATTCACTCTATCACTAAAAGTGCCTATTTCCACATCCGTGATATCGCCCGACTTCACCCCGTCTCAGCTCATCTGCTGCCAAAATGCTCATTCATGTTGTTATGTGGGTTTCCATTTTTTGTTAAAACCTGAGAATCTATATTTTAAAAACTGAAAAGGATTTCATGGATGCTGGAATCTTGAAGAAGCTAAACTTTGGGTGTTTTTCTTAAAAGGAAGGTCAACAGAAGGTTGACCAGTAAGCAAATCTTACTAGAAAGCATGTGATTTTAAGTAAACACATCAGGGGGTTGTGCTATAACCTGAAGGGAGAGATATTTACAAGGAAATGACAGACCACGATTTATAGCTGTCACAGCATTGCTGCTGAACATTTAGTTTCATTTAGAACTGGTAAAAGAAAAAGCCAGTTTGTTTGGCTACAAACAGTTGGAGTTTGCTTATTGACCTGTCAGGAGAACAGAAGAAAATCCAGACAGCTGGTATCTTTCACTATTTGAAGAATCCCTGCTCTTGAAAAGCAAATCCTGCATTAAATTGTACTGTTGCCTCCTGTATTTGAAGAAATCCTGAATGTTTGCCGAAACCTTGCATCTTTAAAAGAACTTGGCATCAAATGTGTGAGAATTGAAACCTTTGTTGCTGCACACCTGATGTAGGATCTTTGTGAAGCCTTCTGTAGCTGCATCTCTTGAAAGCCTACCCCAGACCGTTCATCAACATTGCCTTGAAAGAGGTGTTCTAGGAAGATTCCTAGGGGCAGCCACCTATTCGCCTTTGGGACACCTCGCCAAAACAAAGGACTTCCATATCTGCTCTTCAGTCTAGGTTTTTTTTATTCCTTCTATTTCTTTGTATCAACTGTAAACAAAAATCCTTTTATTTCCCTGGTTAACCGGTTATGTATGTGAGTGTGTGTGAGGGCTAGGATAAAAATAAGGGGCTTTATTATTTCCATTTGTGCATATGTTTTATTTCCTCATTGGTTAAGACTTGATTTACAATAAACAGATAATTTTGTTGTTTATTAAAGAAACCTGATTGGTGTGCTTTATTCTGGGGAAACTTAGAGTATCTGATTGATTGTTTCAGTAAGTGGAAAAATGTTGTACCTCTGTCTCAGGTATACATATAGTCGATGGGTAGTACAGAACTTGAGTATTGCTGAAGGTCGACAAAATGTCTCTGTTTTCAGCAATACTCAAGTTCTGTGCTATTAAGTAGGAAAATGTGAATATATGTTGTAGCCTGTGCAGAAGTGGGACTGAATTAACATTGCACCTCTCCCACCTCAGTCACAACAATGTCTTTGTTATAAAAACAAGAAATGCTGGAACCACTCAGCAGGTCTGGCAGTATCTGTGGAAAGAGAAGCAGAGTTAATGTTTCGGATCAGTGACCCTTCTTCGGAACCCGAAGTCACGAAGTTCTGCTTTGTCTGCTTATCCTGATGACCAGGCGAGGTGGGATCATGTTGAATGCATTATCTGCTCAAACCATGCCTTGCTGGGTCTACCCCATACTAAGCCCGTGGTCCACGCAGATCCTAAGGTTAAAAGTAATGCAGACAATGTCTCTGCTTCACACAGACATGGACAGGATAGGACCCGGGCTCCTTATCATTCCAGTCGCCTGCTGACTCGTTCCTTTGGGATCCCGGCAGGACGCTCTGGTTGGCCTGTACCGCAATCTCACCAGGAGCGTGAGCGGCATACCCCCCCGGAATGGTGGGAACGATCTGGCACCACACATGGTAGAGGTAGCAGGGTCAGCTGGGATCCCTATGGGGATTAACTTTACACTGGCCATTCCTATCACAGGGTAATGGGAGGATACAGGGCTGACAGGGGCAGAGATCAGAAAGACTCCCGACAGGATCGGCATCCACCCCAAGGGGGTGATAGTCGTGACTGTAAGCCTTCTGATAGACCACCTAAGGGATTGGGAAAGCATGAGACTCCTAAGAGAGAGGGGAAAACTTCAGTTAAAGTCATCAGAAATCAAGACAGGGCTAATAGTCAGGACTCAGAAGCATCTAGCTCTCCACAGTGAAGGGCTGACACTCAGCCAGGGTCTCTCGAATTCCCCTATGCCCATGGCAACACTGCCCACTGCTGAACAGAAACAGTCACTCTTTGATGCAGGTGCTGATTACTCAGTCATGGATCCTGTAATTATAAAACCTCAGTGGTCAGATTCGGGGAGCCCAATTTATCAATTATCAGTAGGGGGAATTTGCACAGTGTAAGTCACAGCTGATTGACTTTTATGCAATTCCTGTTACTATTTAAGGTATTACAGCCACCCTGAAGGTAGGTTTAGTACCTGATTAGGTTTTCCCTCTTATTATAGGACAGCCTGATATTAAATACTTCCTTAGGATCACGTCCAGGCCTGTGGACGCATCCACGGACCAGGATGACCGACAGAGATAAATTCAGGCACAGCTAGACCACACCTGTCTAGAGATTTGGTGGGAGGGAATAAGGGTCTCTTGGAACAGTTTCTAAACAAGTACTACCCTTATCTACAGCGTCATCTGAATCAATGTGGCAAGGTAGGTATAAAACCTCATTCTCTTGGTGCAGGCTGGCACAAGCCCAGGAAACAGTGGCCTATTCAAGATCATAAAGGGAAATTAGATCTACTAAATTAGAGGAACAAGGTGTCCTAATAAAAATGCCCTCTACAACTAATTCGCCATTGTTTGGTGTCCCTAAACCTGATGGCAGGTGGAGATTAGTGGTTGATTACACATCCCTTAATAAATTTTCAGTGCTGAACGCTGCTCAACAGCAAAATTCCACTGCCCTTCTTTCCGGCATAAAAAGAGAAAATGTAAATCTTGTATTGATTTGGCTAACGGTTTTTGGTCACATCCACTTAAAGAATCTGATTGGCAAAAGACTGCGATGACAGCCCCTGATGGCTTTCAATACTGTTGGACTAGATTACCTCAGGGATTTCAAAACTGTCCCGTTCTTTATTCTGCACTTGTTATTAATCTTTTAAAAGACCTGCCCAATGTTAACTCTACGTGGATGACATTTATGTTTCACATTATGATATCCAGGAACATTTGCAGGCTGTTGATACAGTTTTATCCTGGCTCACTACTGCTGGATACCCGATCAACATTAAAAAGAGTCTGTTTATTCGGGAGGAAATAGATTTCTCAGGCCTCCGTATAACTGGGAATGGTTGGGGATTAACTCAGTCCTATAAAGAGAAACTAGACACAATTCAATATCCCCAGACTCTGAAAAATCTGCAGGCAAGTTTAGGACTCCTGAACTTTGCTCGATCATTTACACCGACCTTTGCTGAGCTCTCAGCACCTCTGTATGCTCGAGTAGGCGAGACAGTAAAAGGCCCATTCATTTTTACCACAGATGATTACTTGAAATTGCAACAACTGTGCCGTGATGTACAGAAGGCTATAGATCTGGAGTAAAGGGACTTGCAGGTCCCACTTAATCTTCATGTTAAAACATCTCCGAAAGTAGCAGTTGCAGTTTTTTACAATGAAAATCGAATTGTGCCGGTTCAGTTTCATTCCTATAATTTTTCCAACGTTGAAAGACGGTACAATAATAAGGAAAAGGTTATGACAATGATAGTTCAGTGTCTCATTAAAGCATGACCCCTTCAAGAGATACATCCCATTACAAGTTATCCTGAAATACCAGATTTGAGATCAGTTTAGCGAATGGTCTCTGATGAGAGAAGAGTCATTCATATCCGATACGACAAATGGGCCTCCTTGTTGAATGATCCTACACTCATTTTTAAATTTCTATCCTCAGACATGGATTTAGAACATCTCCCTGTTATGGAAGATGATGATACCGAGGAGGGAGTTAAACAAGTACCTCTGAAACCACTTACAGATTATCATCAGGTTATTTACTGTGATGGGTCATCAATGATGATTAAAAAAGGGATATCCCAACAATCCTCAGCTGGGATGGGGATAGTAATAGGTACCTTTCGGAATTCTTATTCTTTCTATCCAGGAGGAGTACTGTCCATACCCCTTGGCCAACGGACAGCACAGTATGCTGAAGCTGCAGCATTACGGTATGCTTGAGAAAAGGCAGACCCTATTAAGCCTGCATTAATTTGTAGAGATAGTGACTATTGTAAATGGGCTTACTACCAAGACCTAGTGTTCCGGGAGCAAACAGGCTTTACCAATCATAAAAGTAAACCCATAAAACACAAGTTGTTGTGGGAAGATATTCTCCATTTGCGAAAGGAGAAACATAATTGTCAGGTAATTCATGTACCCAGGCATACCACTGGTTCAATACATTCAAAGGGCAACAGTCTTACAGATGGACAGGCAAAACATTCAGTCTGCATGACACCCCCTCGAGAGGGGCCAGCCATAGTTAATGTAATCATTAGAGCAGAATGGGCAGCTAATCAGGATGAGGAACTGATTCAGCTATTAGACCCGACAAAAGAGAGTCCAAAAGAGAG
Organism: Heterodontus francisci; assembly: GCF_036365525.1. NCBI lineage: Eukaryota > Metazoa > Chordata > Chondrichthyes > Heterodontiformes > Heterodontidae > Heterodontus > Heterodontus francisci. The sequence continues at coordinate 88,942,816 of NC_090385.1, read as the reverse complement.
TCCAAAAGAGAGTCCAAAAGAATATCCATCAAAGTGCTTCTATTCAGAGACCCCGACTGGTATTGTACTGTCTGGGTTGCCTAAGGGTGTCCAGGAAGTACCCCCGAATCACAAACGAGAACAGCTTGTAAAAGAAGCTCACGAGGGTATAAGTCAGGCACATAGTGGTGCCCGAACAATATTCTGTAAATTGACTCCTTTATATTGGTAGCCAGGCATGCTTAAAGCCTGTAAAACATACATAGCAAATTGTGAGCCATTTTATTTAATGAACAGAAGCCTAATAAATCAATGGAGAAATTTTTTATTGATTTCATTGGACCTCTTCCCCCATCAATGGGGTATGAACATGCTCTCATTTGTGTTGATGGCTGCACTTCTTTCTGCTGGCTGGTCCCCTCAAAATCTGTTTTGGAAACCGCACTTGTCAATGCTATTACTGACATCATTCCTGTAGCTGGTGCACCCAAATCCTACACTCTGATCAAGATGGAGCCTTTGTTTCCAAGGTGGCGCAGTGGTTAGCACCGCAGCCTCACAGCTCCAGCGACCCGGGTTCAGTTCTGGGTACTGCCTGTGGGGAGTTTGCAAGTTCTCCCTGTGTCTGCATGGGTTTCCGCCGGGTGCTCCGGTTTCCTCCCACCTCCAAAAGACTTGCAGGTTGATAGGTAAATTGGCCATTGTAAATTGCCCCGAGTGTAGGTAAGTGGTAGGAGAATGGTGGGGATGTGGTAGAGAATATGGGATTAATGTAGGATTAGTATAAATGGGTGGTTGTTGGTCGGCACAGACTCGGTGGGCCGAAGGGCCTGTTTCAGTGCTGTATCTCTAAATAAATAAATTATTGTGTGCAAAGGGGGATTGGGTTAGAGCACAGCACACCACGTCATCTGCAGTCAGCGGGACTGGTGGAACATAAAAACCAGGAAGTAAAAAAGCTATTGACCAAACTGTTGAGGATCAGAGGGAATAAGTGGACCGCCATCATTCTAGAAGTACAGTTATCACTAAATAATGTGCCCATGTGTGCATCAGGGACAGTGTTCCCTTGGACACCGTATTATTTAATGTATGGTGTTGAAATGCATACATCACTTACTCACAGTTCTTTTATTGCCTCTATGCTTTCTGACTCCTTGACCCAACAGCAACAATTAGATTTGAAACAAGAAATAACAGATCAAATTCATGAAACTGGACCGAAGATCAGAGAGAAGACTAGACAAAAACGGGTAACTAATAAATAAAAACAAGAAATGCTGGAACCACTCAGCAGGTCTGGCAGCATCTGTGGAAAGAGAAGCAGAGTTAACGTTTCGGGTCAGTGACCCTTCTTCAGAACTGGCAAATATTAGAAATATCAAAGGTTATAAGCAAGTGAGGCGGGGGTGGGGCAAGAGATAACAAAGGAGAAGGTGTAGATTGGACAAGGCCACATAGCTGACCAAAAGGTCATGGAGCAAAGGCAAACAATATGTTAATGGTGTGTTGAAAGTCAAAGCATTAGTCCAGATAGGGTGTTAACAGACTGAAGATTGAACAGCAGCAAGTACAAACATGAAAAAAAACAGTGGGTAAGCAAACTGAACAAACTAAGATGAAATGAAACAAACATTTTTTAAAAATTGTAAAAAAAATGTAAAAAAGAAAAAAAGAAAAAATAACTAAAAATAAAAGTAAAATGGGGGGCCCGTCATGCTCTGAAATTATTGAACTCAATGTTCAGTCCAGCAGGCTGTAGTGTGCCTAATCAGTAAATGAGATGCTGTTCCTCGAGCTTGCGTTGATGTTCACTGGAACACTGCAGCAAGTCCAGGATAGAGATGTGAGCATGAGAGCAGGGGGGCGTGTTGAAATGGCAAGCAACCGGAAGCTCAGGCTCCTGCGTGCGGACTGAGTGGAGGTGTTCCGCAAAGCGGTCACCCAGTCTGCGTTTGGTCTCCCCAATGTAGAGGAGACCACATTGTGAGCAGCGAATACAGTATACTACATTGAAAGAAGTACAAGTAAATCGCTGCTTCACCTGAAAGAAATGTTTGGGACCTGGGATAGTGAGGAGAGAGGAGGTAAATGGACAGATATTACACCTCCTGCGATTGCAGGGGAAGGTGCCATGGGACGGGGATGAGGTGGTGGGGTTAATGGAGGAGTGGACCAATGTGTTGCGGAGGGAACGATCCCTTCGGAATGCTGACAGGGGAAGGGAGGGGAAGATGCGTTTGGCAGTGGCATCATGCTGGAGGTGGCGGAAATGGCGGAGGATGATCCTTTGCATCTGGAGGCTGATGGGGTGGAAAGTGAAGACAAGGGGAACCCTATCACGGTTCTGGGAGGGGGGGGAAGGGGTGAGGGTAGAGGTGCAGGAAATGGGCCGGGCACGGTTGAGGGCCCTGTCAACAACAGTGGGGGGGAATCCTCAGTTGAGGAAAAAGGAGGTCATATCAGAAGCACCGCAATGGAAGGTAGCATCATCAGAGCAGATGCGTCGGAGACGGAGAAACTGGGAGAATGGAATGGAGTCCTTACAGGAGGTAGGGTGTGAAGAAGTGTAGTCCAGGTAGCTGTGGGAGTTGGTGGGCTTATAATGGATATTAGTAGACAACCTATCCCCAGAGATGGAGACAGAGAAGTCGAGGAAGGGTAACTAACAAAGCTTGGCAACTTGTAACCGGGGAATAAGTTCAGGAAAAAGAGTTTGAATAGAAACCTGGTTTGAGACCTAAGTGGACGAAACCTGTTCAAATACATTCTGTTATTAAAGAAAGAACTGTCAAAATATTTGCTAACCAGCCGAATGGCAAGGAATCTCTTAAAATTGTCTCTGTAGACAACCTGAAGAGGTGTCCTGAAGGGTACAGGAATGGAGGAACAGTACAAGGTGCAGTCATACACTGTCTTTCAGGATCCAGCCTGGAGGACGACATTGGAAACAACGCTAATTGAACTACAACCAACGATGTCAATAACTGTTCCTCACCCACGCAGGACCTCGTAGCGCCTCGAAGGTTGGTTTCACCGGAAACCACACCCGACACAACGAGCAATTCTTCTTCTTCTTCTTCTTTGGCCTCCTTGTCTCGGGAGACAATGGGTAAGCACCTGGAGGTGGTCAGTGGCTTGTGGAGCAGCGGCTGGAGTGACAACGAGCAATAGTCAAGCCATAACAACAGAAGACGGAGAACTTGCGGGAAAAGAACAAAACACCAAAGTCTCTCAGTGATGGGGCTTGCTCTCGAGTAAAGTACTGTTGTTTTACTTCAGCCTTGATTATTCTTCTGTTTATCGCTTTAGTTACTATTTTATGGACTATTATTAAATATGGTGCTTATACTGAGACTCAAATTACAGAAGATTTGTTTCCAGACCTTCCTATCAACCATAGCAGTAAAAAATCCTACTGTGGCTTCCACGCTCGTTTCTCGAAGACGTCATTCTTTCAATTTCGAATAACAGATCCATGATCTCGAAGGTACTGCTTCCTTTTGGTATTATTTCTATACCTCAGCCTCAACCACTTGTGTTATCACATGGCTCTATATATCAGCCTACACAAGTTGAATTCGATACCACAATTTTGGCTAAGACTGTTGAAATTCAGTCGATTCGAAAAGAAAATGAACGGGTTAACCGACTTAATGTTACCATACGTAACCTTAGGGATGAAAATCCAACTTTTCAAATGTCAGCTGGTGACCTAGCTGAAAAAACACGCAATGAGCAATGCTTTGAACAGGTGGGACATTGCTACTTTATTAAATGGGGTAAACAGAAAACTTATCCTCACACTGATGAGGTTGGACAACATCCTACATCAAATTTCTCACCCACTGGCTTTCCTCTCAACCCGATATTTTCAATTGCAAAAAACATATCCTCATAAGGGCATGATGTGTAATCATTGTGAGTCACTTCGAGAATCAGGTGTATTTGGCTCCACTTCTCCAATTCGTCAGTATGTTCCTAAAATGAACTCATCAGTTAATCGCTGGCACCATAATGAACCTATGGTTTTACTCCCTGTGGATGGTGGCTTTCCTTATAATTCGACTATTTTTTGCTCCTCAAAATGCTACTCAATCTTTTAAGAATTCATGGACTTATGGCGGGATGGCTGAAATTGATCAAATGCTCGCTGATGATTGCAGCTCGTTAGACAACAAGTATTGCCTAGCATCATCTTGCCTGCCTCGAGATTGGCATCTGAAAGCTACTGGTAAATTCTTTGTTAAAGGTCTTCTGGATGCAAGTAATGCACGTGACATGCCAGAAATGTCTTGCTACTTGAAGGTACCATTCTAAAGTTCCTTCTGTTTGTGGGTGGTTTGCTGAAGAGTTTAACTGTGTTATAGCCAAATTACCCACAACTTCCTAAAAATTTTCAGACATAAAATTGGAGCCTTGATCCAACTGAATCTCAATCATTATTCCATACCTAATAGGTTAACTTCTCTACCATTACCTTAGCAGAAATTGTTCTCAAGGGAATGGCCTCTGGGAACTGAGTAGCTATATCCATGATAGCGAGTATATATTGGTGTCCCGCATTTGTTTTCGGTAAAGATCCTACACAGTCTATCAACACTCGACTAAATGGTTCCCCAAAAACTAGTATGGTATGGGAATTAGAGGTGCTGATTTTCTGGCAGGTTGCGGTTTTCCCACAATCTGGCACATATGGCACATTTTACAAAACTGCACCACGTCCTTGGAAAGACCTGGGCAGTAAAACAGTCGACCTATACGTGATTGGGTCTTCTGGATCCCCACATGTCCGGCTACAGGAATTTCATTGCATTATCCTTAATATTTCCCGACAAGACTTGGGCAGTACCACTATCTGGTGAATAACTGTCCATTCCTCATCTACAGGTCTATGAGGAGGTCTCCATTTCTTCATCAGAATCCCATTTTTAATATAGTAGCCTTCTGGAACTCCCTTTGCCTCAGCTTCTGTTAGAGTTGATTGTGCCACTTTATGTAACTCTGGATCGGCTTGCTGATCCTTGATCAGATAAGACTGATTAAACATTTCCTGTGGGTTATCCAAATACCCAAAGAAAGTTTCTGATATTCGGCCATCTGTCTGTGGCGCCAATTTTACCTCTGACAATGGAAATTGTTTAGCCATTGCTCGGGTTACTACACGTGAAGGAAAAAATCCTGGAACCTTTTCCTGCAACTGTTCTGTCTCTTTAACTTCACTTGGTTTTTCCGTGACTACTGGAGAAGCTACCACCTTCACTCCTGTCAAATCATTCCCCAGGAGTAGGTTAGCTCTGTCTACTATGGACAACTCCTACAGTTACTGTTCCAGACATTAGATCACACTCCAGGTGCACCCGTTATAAAGGTACAGGTATATATCCCTGCCGATATCATTCACTAAAACCTTTGCATTCAGTGCACTCTCTGGTGTATCCCGAAGTGTAACTATAGGTTTACCTCCTCAGAAAGCATGGCGTAAACTTCATGAGCTCTGCCCATCAATCTGCTTTGTATAAGCAGTGTCCAGCTTTCCTTTGGCCACTTCATCTGTCTGGCTATCTTTTCAAAAGAAATGTTTTAAATGACTCGATGTCCCTTTCCTGAAACTTAGGAAGGGCTTGCAAAATTTAAACAGCTGTCCACTGGGTCCTAGGCTGGAGTCAGATCCTTCCTCACCAAAACTTTCCTTGGAGTCAAGGCCACCCTGTCCTCTGAGGTCCAGCATTTTTATTTTGAATTCCCTTCCTTCTCTTTCTCTTTGAAATGCTCCCTCTTTTTCCCTTTCCTCTCTTTCAAGTTCAAGTTTTTTTTTATTTCCAATTCTCTTTCTTCCTTTTTCTGTTCAGGCTCAAGTTTCATCTGTAACTGAATTTTAGCTAATTCAACTGAACTACCTTCTGGTCCGCCTTTTTCTTCTTCCAATTGCAGATGCTGTGCTATTACTTCACTTCACTATTTCTGCTGTCACCTCGTTCTAAACATCTTTCCCCAGGTCAAAAAAGTCCCCGCTGTGTACTTAACTGAAAACAGGTGCCTTCCAGTAACTGTCATTTACAAACCAAGTCCAAAAGACCTTCCGATGACCTCTTTTTTTAAAAAAAAACATAAAGTCCAGCATCTATGGAATCCTTTTTTCAGTTTTAAAACACAAGTCCTCAAAATTTAACAAACAAAATCATAACAAAGAATGATATGTCTCCACCATTGTCTGGTGAGGCAGGCAAGCCTATTGTTATAAAAGCAAAATACTGCGGATGCTGGAAATCTGAAATAAAAACAAGAAATGCTGGAACCACTCAGCAGGTCTGGCAGCATCTGTGGAAAGAGAAGCAGAGTTAACGTTTCGGGTCAGTGACCCTTCTTCGGAACTTAGCCTATTGTTATCCTGAGATATACAGGTGTGGCACATTCGCTGACGTTTGCAGGTGACATGAACCTCTTCCCTGGTAGTTCGCTGAATGGAAAGTTGTTAACTCAAGTGATTGATAGTACCCATTTATCCGTTCCCTTATATAGGGTTGATTTAAAATGTGACTTGGTCACTGGTGCTGTTATCATTGGCATCGTTCCTAGTTTGCTTAGTGCAGATTTTCTGCTAAGAAATTATTTGTCTGGGGTAAGGTATTGGTCTCTCCAGTAGTTTTGGGAAAGCCAGTTGAGGTTGTGGAAACTGAGGTTTTGCAGAAAGAATTTCACAGAATATTCCCGGATTGTGTTGTGACTAGGTCCCAGGCTCATAGGGAACATGATAAGGACTCAGTTGTTGTGGAGAACAATTCGTGTGTTTGATTGGCTGAAATGTTTTTTAAGGAGTTGGATGGGGATAGACGCTGCAAAGCTAACAATGGTGAATTTAACAGATCCTCTTTGACTGACAGGAAGACCCTGACTTAAGAAACCTGTCTCAAACGGCATGTTCTGAGGCAGAAGGTGAAAAGGTCCCTGAGTGTTATTATGTCAAGAATAACATTTTGATGAGGAAGTGGAGACCTCCTCAGAGGGCCGCTGATGAGGATTGGGCTGTCGTCCATCAAATTGTTGTCCCTCCTTGCTATCGCAGTGAAATTTTGTGAATTGTCCATGAGATTCCAGTTGCAGGGCGTTTGGGCATTCGGAAGACATGGGCTAGGGTAATGATGAATTTTTGCTGGCCTAAGCTGCACAGGGATGTGGTCGACTTCTGTAAGACATGTCACACATGTCAGATGGTTGGGAAGACACAGCCTTTGAGAAAGCCAGCCTCATTAATATTGATTCCTGCCTTTGACGAGCCATTTAGTAGGATTCTGTGGATTGTGTTGGACCCTTACCTGCGACTAAGTCGGGTCATGAATATCCCCTGATCATCATAGATTAGTCCACTTGATTTCCAGGGGTAATACCCTTGACAAAGATCACAGCAAAAGTTGTGATTAAGGGGTTGGTCCAGCTTTTCATTCGGTATGTGTTTCCAAAAGAAATTCAGTCTGACCAGGGGTCAAATTTCATATCAGGTATATTTCAGGAGGTCATGTGTAGTTTGGGAGCGAAGCAGCTCAAATCATCTGCTTATCACCCACAGTCACAAGGTGCTTTGGAAATATATTACCAAACCCCAAACAGCATGGTAAAGGCCTATTGTTTTGATTATTCGCCATGATTGGGATAAAGAGATATAATTGTTATTATTCGCAACCAGGGACACGCCGAATGAGTCTACTGGTTTCAGTCCCTTCAAATTGGTCTATGAGCATGAGGTCAGGGGTATCCTTAAAGTCATCAAAGATAGATTTTTGGCACAGGAGGAATAAACTATCCTCCTAGACTATGCATCAGTGTTCTGAGGAAGGCTCTCAAAAGCTTGTGAGATGGCCAGAGAACATCTCAAGGTTTCTCAGCAGGTGATGACAGCCCAAGCGGATAGAACAGCTATGGCACGTAGTTTTCAACCTAGAGATAAAGTGCTAGTTTTGTTTCCTTTACCTGGTGAACCTTTGAAAGTTAGGTTTAGTGGACCACACTGTATCAGAAGGAAACTCAGTGAGATGAACTATTTGGTTAATACCCCAGACAGATGAAAAAGTCAAAGGATTTGTCATGTGAATATGCTGAAAAGGTACTATGACCATGAGCATAGTCAGCCAGTAGGTGTAGCACAGGTGGTAGAGAATGTAGATGGTGATATTGGTGCATGTAATGAAACAGATGATGAGTCTGAAACTGAGTGTTCCCAGATTGAACCTCCTGCGGTGAAGCTGGCGAACACAGAGGTGTCAGAGAGTTTGAATGAGCACCAGACGAAAGACATAGCTGACCTATTGAGGGAGTATAAGCCGGTATGTGAAGATAAACCAGGTTGTACCTCTCTAGCTATTCATGAGATTTATGTGGGGGAAGTCAAACGAATTAAACAAACCCCCTACAGGATCAATCCCAAAGTCAGGGAGGAGGCTCAGTACATGTTGAATAATGATATAACTTTACCCAGTTGGAGTTCTCCTGTTGTTTTAGTACCAAAACCAGACAGTTCTCAAATGTTCTGCATAGATTACTGAATGGTTAATCCAGTAACTAAAACAGACTCCCATACAATCCCAAAGCTTGAGGATTGTATTGGTAGGGTGGGGAACCCGGCCTTTGCTAGTAAGATTGATTTACTTAAAGAATACTGGGAGGTCCCCTTATCAGACCAAGCTAAAGAAATATCTGCTTTTGGGACATTGTATGTTCTGTTCCAGTATAAAGTCATGCCATTTGGTATGAAAAATGCACTGGCCACATATCAATAGTTGACCAATCAGGTAATTGCCAATTTGAGTAATTGTGCTGTGTACGTCGATGAACTTTTGGCGTATGGCGGCACATGGAGTGATCATGTCTGACATTAAAGAGCACTATTTGACAGGCTGGCCAAGGATAACCCCGTCATATTCCTGGCAAAGAGCAAACTTGCCAAGGCCAAAGTCATTATTTAGGACATATCGTGGGTCAAGATCAAATGTTACCACAAGAGGTTGAAATTCAGGCGATAATAGATTTTCTTGAACCCAAGACTATGGTTTCTGGGTAAGTGTGGTTTCTACAGGACATTTGTCGCTAATTTCAGCACAGTAGTCTCCCCATTGATTAATCTGTTAAAGAAGAACGTGATGTTCAAATGGCCAGAGTCAAGCCATACAGCATTTGAGAAGTTAAAGGCCATTTTAATAACAGAACCAGTTCTTGCAGTCCCAGATTTTAATAAACCATTCAAAGTAGCTGTTGATGCCAATGACATAGGGGTAGAAACGGTGCTCTTCCAAGACATAGGGCGGCACAGTGGTGCAGTGGTTAGCACCGCAGCCTCACAGCTCCAGGGACCCGGGTTCAATTCTGGGTACTGCCTGTGTGGAGTTTGCAAGTTCTCCCTGTGTCTGCGTGGGTTTCCTCCGGGTGCTCCGGTTTCCTCCCACATGCCAAAGACTTGCAGGTTGATAGGTAAATTGGCCATTAGCAATTGCCCCTAGTGTAGGTAGGTGGTAGGGAAATATAGGGACAGGTGGGGATGTGGTAGGAATATGAAATTAGTGTAGGATTAGTATAAATGGGTGGTTGATGGTCGGCACAGACTCGGTGGGCCGAAGGGCCTGTTTCAGTGCTGTATCTCTAAACTAAACAATGATACTTGTAGGGAACTGCCTCTTAGCTTCTTCTCTAGGAAGCTCAATAAAGTACTACACCATTGAGAAAGAAGCTTTATGTCTTGTCCTGGCTTTACAACAGTTTGAAGTACATGTAACCAATTGTCAGTAGGAAATATTGGTTTATATTGATCACAACCCACTCGTTTTTCTGGAAAAGTTCAGTACAAAGAAACTCATGTTGTGCCACTGGATCGTAATGTTACATCCATTTACACTGAAAATTATACATTTTGCAGGGAAAAACAATGTAATAGCTGCTGTTCTGTCCAGAGCTTAAAGAGAAGGGGTAAGAGTGAAGGAAAGCTTTGAAATATGAAAATTTTAGTTTAGAGATACAGCACTGAAACAGGCCCTTCGGCCCACCGAGTCTGTGCTGACCATCAACCACCCATTTATACTAATCCTACACTAATTCCATATTCCTACTACATCCCCACCTGTCCCTATATTTCCCTACCACCTACCTATACTAGGTGCAGTTGCTAATGGCCAATTTACCTATCAACCTGCAAGTCTTTGGCATGTGGGAGGAAACCGGAGCACCCGGAGGAAACCCACGCAGACACAGGGAGAACTTGCAAACTCCACACAGACAGTACCCAGAATTGAACCCGGGTCGCTGGAGCTGTGAGGCTGCGGTGCTAACCACTGCGCCACTGTGCCGCCCCTGTGTAGGAATCCTATTAATCTTAATTTTCTTATGGTCAAGCCTTATAATACTGTAAATATGATACCTGTCATTGTAACATAGAAACATTTTACCAGTACAGTATATATAAAGATATTTAATGAACATGTTTATGGTATTAAGAACTTATTCCATTTTTTGAACTTTCTGAAAGAAAACCAGACGATGGGAAGGCATTCCTTTTCCCTAAGTGGGGAAGTGTGATGGAGTCCTTGTGTGCCAACTGCGTTCTGTACAGTTGACCTGTTGGGTGCTGTGACTTTGGATTCAAAGTGTAGTTTTTGTGAGACAGACCCTGATTTGAAAATGGAACTAAAAACTTCACTGTTCTGGGAGGTCAGAACCAGGTTAACAGAACAAACAATTTTTTTTCCAAAGATATGTGATTGGAGCTTAGGTTTCTGGTTTTCACGAGAAGACTCTAGTAGGTGGAAGCCAGCTGAAAAGCTGGGTGTTGTTGGTTTTAACAAAAAAAGACAAGGTCTTTTAATTGGAGCCTGTTTTCTGAGAGCGGACCCTTGGAAAGTACAAGTTACCACCGTTGTTTTCAGTGCCTTAAAGAGTTAAATAAGGCGAGACCAGTGAAGCTACACCACCAGGACTGTTGTGAGCAAAACCATGGAAGATCCAGAAGAGTGTGCAGTTTTATTGGAGATGGTATCGCTGGAGTTCAGATTGCAGAAAAACTGCCATCAAGTGAAAAAACATTGTTTGCAACTTGGGAGATGGGAATCTGGAGATCTACTTGAAAAGTTCAAAAACCTGAAGGACTTTTTGATGGTTTGGCGTCATCAGCTGATAGGACTGCCAAAGGATTTGTGAGAGACATCCTTGTTGCATCTGATAGTTAACATGTAACCTTTAAGATATACATGCATTGATCATAGTTTAACTGCTAGTTAATGGTTAATTTATGTTGATTTTGCTTTGAGTGTTAAAGTAAAATTTATAAAAATGAAATCTTGTCCATTTGGTTTTTGTTTCCTAAATTGGGTCAGTCGTGAATTTAATTCCTTTGGTTTGTTGGTGGTCCTCATGGGGATCACAAGACTACATATCAGCCGTTCTCCCCTCAGAAATATGTCTTAAGTCCTCTATGCCTTTTTCACTTTGGAGTTTAGCCTAATTTAATGGAATCAGTGATGTATTTTACACAAATGGAAATTGTCAGGTTTAAGTGTCAGCCATGGTTCAGAGGGTAGCACTCTCGCCTGAGTCAGAAGGTTGTGGGTTATTCCAGAAAGGCAAGCACAAAATCTAGGCTGACACTTGTGTACAACACTAAGGGAGTGCTTGATGTTGAAGGTGCCATCTTTCGGGTGAGGCATTAAACCGAGAGCTGGTCTACCCCACAGGTAGATGGAAAAGGTTCCATAGCACTATTCAAAGAATAGCAGAGGAGTTCTCCCCAGTGTCCGAGTCAATATTTATCCCTCAATTAACATCACTAAATATATCACTGTGTCGTTATCTCATTGCAGCTTGTGGGAGCTTGCTGTGTGCAAATTAGCTGCAGCATTATCTACATTACTACAGTGACTACACTTCAAAAGTATTTAATTGGCTGTAAAGCGTTGTTGTTAAAGGGGCTATATAAATGCAAGTTTTTCTTTGTAACTGAGAACTCACCAGCTCTTTTTCTAATTGCGCTACAGGTTCTATTACGTCCAGCTGAGAGGGTATCAGTTTACAGTCTCATCCAAAAAATGGCACATCTGACAGTGCAGCAGTCCCCCAGCACTACACCAAAGTGTCAAACCTAGATTGTGTGCTCAAACCTCTGGAGTTGGACTTGAACGCATGCCCTCCTGACTCAGAGCTAATGTTCGAAAACTGAAGCAAATAATTTTTTTAAAATTCATTCAGGGATGTGGGCGTCACTGGCGAGGCCAGCATTTATTGCCCATCCCTAATTGCCCTTGAGAAGGTGGTGGTGAGCTGCCTTCTTGAACTGCTGCAGTCCATTTGGGGTAGGTACATCTACAGTGCTGTTAGGAAGGGAGTTCCAGGATTTTGACCCAGCGACAGTGAAGGAACGGCAATATAGTTCCAAGTCAGGATGGTGTGTGACTTGGAGGGGAACTTGCAGGTGGTGGTGTTTCCATGCATTTGCTGCCCTTGTCCTTCTAATTGGTAGAGGTCGCGGGTTTAGAAGGTGCTGTCTAAGGAGCCTTGGTGCATTGCTGCAGTGCATCTTGTAGATGGTACACACTGCTGCCGCTGTGCGTCGGTGGTGGAGGAAGTGAATGTTTGTAGATGGAGTGCAAATCAAGCGGGCTGCTTTGTCCTGGATATTGTCAAGCTTCTTGAGTGTTGTTGGAGCTGCACCCATCCAGGCAAGTGGAGAGTATTCCATCACACTCTTGACTTGTGCCTTGTAGATGGTGGACAGGTTTTGGGAGTCAGGAGGTGAGTTACTCGCCTCAGGATTCCCAGCCTCTGACCTGCTCTTGTAGCCACAGTATTTATATGGCTATTCCAGTTCAGTTTCTGGTCAATGGTGGCCCCTAGGATGTTGATAGTGGGGAATTCAGTGATGATAATGCCGTTGAATGTCAAGGGGAGATGGTTAGATTCTGTCTTGTTGGAGATGGTCATTGCCTGGCACTTGTGTGGCGCAAATGTTACTTACCACTTATCAGCCCAAGCCTGGATATTGTCCAGGTCTTGCTGCATTTCTACATGGACTGGTTAAGTATCTGAGGAGTTGCGAATGGTGCTGAACATTGTGCAATCATCAGCGAACATCCCCACTTCTGACCTTATGATTGAAGGTAGGTCATTGATGAAGCAGCTGAAGATGGTTGGGCCGAGGACACTACCCTGAGGAACTCCTGCAGTGATGTCCTGGAGCTCAGATGATTGACCTCCAACAACCACAACCATCTTCCTTTGCGCTAGGTATGACTCTAACCAGCAGAGAGTTTTCCCCCTGATTCCCATTGACCTCAGTTTTGCTAGGGCTCCTTGATGCCATACTTGGTCAAATGCTGCCTTGATGTCAAGGGCAGTCACTCTCACCTCACCTCTTGAGTTCAGCTCTTTTGTCCATGTTTGAACCAAGGCTATAATGAGGTCAGGCCCTGGCGGAACCCAAACTGAGCGTCACACAGCAGGTTATTGCTAAGCAAGTGCCGCTTGATGGCACTGTTGATGACACCTTCCATCACTTTACTGATGATTGAGAGTAGGCTGATGGGGCGGTGATTGGACTTGTCCTGCTTTTTGTGTACAGGACATAACTGGGCAATTTTCCACATTGCAGGGTAGATGCCAGTGTTGTAGCTGTACTGGAACAGCTTGGCTGGGGGGCGGCAAGTTCTGGAGCACAGGTCTTCAGTACTCTTGCCTGAATATTGTCAGGGCCCATAGCATTTGCAGTATCCAGTGCCTTCAGTCATTTCTTGATATCACGCAGAGTGAATCGAATTGGCTGAAGTCTGGTATCTGTGATGCTGGGGACTTCAGGAGGAGGCCGAGATGGGTCATCAACTCGGCACTTCTGGCTGAAGATTGTTGCAAATGCTTCAGCCTTATCTTTCGCACTGATGTGCTGGGCTCCCCCATCATTGAGGATGGGGATATTTGTGGAGCCACCTCCTCCAGTTAGTTGTTTAATTGTCCACCACCATTCATGGCTGGATGTGGCAGGACTGCAGAGCTTAGATCTGATCCGTTGGTTATGGGATCGCTTAGCTCTGTCTATCGCATGCTGCTTACGCAGTTTGGCACGCAGATAGTACTGTGTTGTAGCTTCACCAGGTTGACACCTCATTTTGAGGTATGCCTGGTGCTGCTCCTGGCATGCCCTCCTGCACTCTTCATTGAACCACGGTTGGTCTCCTGGCTTGATGGTAATGGTAGACTGGGGGATATGCCGGCCCATGAGGTTACAGATAGTGGTTGAGTACAATTCTGCTGCTGCTGATGGCCCACAGCACCTCATGGATGCCCAGTTTTGCATTGCTAGATCTGTTCGAAATCTATCCCATTTAGCACGGTGATAGTGCCACACAACATGATGGACGGTATCCTCAATGTGAAGGCGGGACTTCGTCTCCACAAGGACTGTGCGGTGGTCACTCCTACCAATACTGTCATGGACAGAAGCATCTGCGGCAGGCAGATTGGTGAGGACGAGGTCAAGTATGTTTTTCCCTCGTGTTGGTTCCCTCACCACCTGCTGCAGACCCAGCCTAGCAGCTATGTCCTTTAGGACTCGGCCAGCTTGGTCAGTAGTGGTGATACCAAGCCACTCTTGGTGATGAACATTGAAGTCCCCCACCCAGAGTACATTTTGTGCCCTTGCCACCCTCAGTGCTTCCTCCAAGTGGTGTTCAACATGGAGTCATCAGCTGAGGGAGGACGGTAGGTGATAATCAGTAGGAGGTTGCCTTGCCCATGTTTGACCTGATGCCATGAGACTTCATGGGGTCCAGAGTCAATGTTGAGGACTCCCAGGGCAACTCCCTCCCTACTGTATACCACTGTGCCACCACCTCTGGTGGGTCTGTCCTGCCGGTGGGACAGGACGTACCCGGGAATGGTGATGGCAGTGTCTGGGACATTGTCTGTAAGGTATGATTCCGTGAGTATGACTATGTCAGGCTGTTGCTTGACTAGTCTGTGGGACAGCTTTCCCAACTTTGGCACAAGCCCCCAGATGTTAGTAAGGAGGACTTTGCAGGGTCGACAGGGCTGGGTTTGCCATTGTCGTTTCCGGTGCCTAGGTCAATGCTGGGTGGTCCGTCCGGTTTCATTCCTTTTTATTGACTTCGTAGCGGTTAGGTACAACTGAGTGGTTTGCTAGGCCATTTCAGAGGGCATGTAAGAGTTAACCACATTGCTGTGGGTCTGGAGTCACATGCAGGCCAGGCCAGGAAAGGACAGCAGATTTCCTTCCCTAAAGGACATTCATGAACCAGATGGGTTATGGGTTTTTACAACAATCGACAATGGTTTCATGGCCGTCACTAGACTAGCTTTTAATTCCAGATTTATTAATTAAATTCAAATTCCACCTTCTGCTGTGGTGGGATTTGAACCCATGTCCCCAGAGAAATACCCTGGGTCTCTGGGTTACTAGTCCAGTGATAATACCACTACACCACCGACTACCCTATAATTCAATTGATATGATGCACAAAAACTCTGTATTTATCATTCACATATAAAAAAGGTACAGTAGTCTCTCAAGATTTTGGTACTATCCTATTATGGAAGCAAATTGGCTGCTGCATTTACCTGCATAACTACATGGCTGCACTTTAATGTAATTCATTGGCTGTAAAGTACTTTGGGACATCCAGAGGACCTGAAAGACGCCATTAGCAAACATTTTCCTTTCCTCTTTATCTTCTTCTTTCTTCTTTGGCCTCCTTGTCTCGAGAGACAATGGGTAAGCGCCTGGAGGTGGTCAGTGGTTTGTGGAGCAGCGCCTGGAGTGGCAGACTCATCCACAGGTGCTACAGATAAAATTGGTTGTCGGGGCTGTTACACAGTTGGCTCTCCCCTTGCGCTTCTGCCTTTTTTCCTGCCAACTGCTAAGTCTCTTCGACTCGCCACTCTTTAGTCCCGCCTTTATGTCTGTCCGCCAGCTCTGGTGATCACTGGCAACTGACTCCCACGAATTGTGATCAACGTCACAGGACTTCATGTCGCGTTTGCAGACGTCTTTAAAGCGGAGACATGGACGGCCGGTGGCTTCGATACCAGTGACGAGCTTGCTGTACAATGCGCCTTGGGGATCCTGCCATCTTCCATGCGGCTCACATGGCCAAGCCATCTCAAGCGCCGCTGGCTCAGTAGGGTGTATATGCTGGGGAAGTTGGCCGCCTCGAGGACTTCTGCATTGGGGATACAGTCCTGCCACCTGATGCCAAGGATTCTCCGGAGGCAGCGAAGATTGAATGAGTTGAGACGTCACTCTTGGCTGACATACATTGTCCAGGTCTCGCTGCCGTAGAGCTAGGTACTGAGGACACAGGCTTGATACACTCGGACTTTTGTGTTCCGTGTCAGTGCGCCATTTTCCCACACTCTCTTGGCCAGTCTGGACATAGCAGTGGAAGCCTTACCCATGCGCTTGTTGATTTCTGCATCGAGAGACAGGTTACTGGTGATAGTTGAGCCTAGGTAGGTGAACTCTTGAACCACTTCCAGAGCGTGGTCGCCGATATTGATGGATGGAGCAGTTCTGACATCCTGCCCCATGATATTCGTTTTCTTGAGGCTGATGGTTAGGCCAAATTCATTGCAGGCAGCCGCAATCCTGGCGATGAGTCTCTGCAGACACTCTTCTGTGTGGGATGTTAATGCAGCATCGTCAGCAAAGAGGAGTTCCCTGATGAGGATCTTCTGTACTTTGGTCTTTGCTCTAAGATGGGCAAGGTTGAACAACCTGCCCCCTGATCTTGTGTGGAGGAAAATTCCTTCTTCTGAAGACTTGATCGCATCTGAGAGCAGCAGTGAGAAGAAGATCCCAAACAGTGTAGGTGCGAGAACACAGCCCTGCTTCACGCCACTCAGGATAGGAAAGGGGTCTGATGAGGCACCGCCATGCTGAATTGTGCCTTTCATATTGTCATGGAATGAGGTGATGATACTTAGTAGCTTTGGTGGACATCTGATCTTTGCTAGTAGTCTGAAGAGACCACGTCTGCTGACGAGGTCAAAGGCTTTGGTGAGATCAATGAAAGCAACGTATAGGGGCATCTGTTGTTCGCGGCATTTCTCCTGTAGCTGGCGAAGGGAGAACAGCATGTCAATGGTGGATCTCTCTGCTCAGAAGCCACACTGTGCCTCAGGGTAGACACACTCAGCCAGCTTCTGGAGTCTGTTTAAAATGACTTGAGCGAAGACTTTCCCCACTATGCTGAGCAGGGAGAATCCACGGTAGTTGTTGCAGTCACCGCGGTCACCCTTGTTCTTATAGAGGGTGATGATATTGGCATCGCGCGTGTCCTGTGGTACTGCTCCCTCGTCCCAGCACAGGCAAAGCAGTTCACGGAATGCTGAGAGTATAGCAGGCTTGGCACTCTTGATTATTTCAAGGGATGGCATTACCCCGAAATAATCAAGAGTGCCAAGCCTGCTATACCCTCTTTATCGACATTGCAGTCTCTCTCTTTGGCCTCCTTGTCTCGAGAGACAATGGGTAAGTGCCTGGAGGTGGTCAGTGGTTTGTGAAGCAGCGCCTGGAGTGGCTATAAAGGTCAATTCTAGAGTGACGGACTCTTCCACAGGTGCTGCAGATAGAATTCGTTGCCGGGGCTGTTACACAGTTGGTTCTCCCCTTGCACTTCTGTCTTTTTTCCTGCCAACAGCTAAGTCTCTTCAACTCGCCACTCTGTAGCCCCGCCTTTATGGCTGTCCGCCAGCTCTGGCAATCACTGGCAACTGACTCCCTCGACTTCTGATCAAAGTCACAGGACTTCATGCAACGTTTGCAGACGTCTTTAAAGCGGAGACATTGACGGCCGGTGGGTCTGATACCAGTGACGAGCACGCTGTACAATGTGTCCTTGGGGATCCTGCCATCTTCCATGCGGCTCACATGGCCAAGCCATCTCAAGCGCCGCTGGCTCAGTAGGGTGTATATGCTGGGGATGTCGGCCGCCTCATTGCAATATATACATGCAAAATCCTTGTTTTTCCTACCACACTAGATACTGTGCCATGGAACTAGAACTAACAAGGTCACTGTAAACACTATAGTGAGTAAAATAAATATTTATATTTTAATCCTGGGAAAGTTTGTGGAAAACCTTTTAAAAATATTGCATAAAGAGCCACAATTTACTGGTATATAAATAAAAATACTGAATGAGAAACTTTGTGGTATAATGAGAGCCCTGAGACGTCTGTAGCAACAACGGCCAAAAAGTGCAAAGACCTGATCCAGATTCTGCAGCTTGAGCCCACAGATTCTGCAGCGTCTGTCAAGGCTTAGGGGATATCTCAATACAGTATTCTTTTAAAATACTGTATAATACAGGGCTATACTGGAGACCTTTGTTTGGAAAAGAAATATGAATTTTAAGCAGTTTAAATGCAGGTTAGCCAGAGTCTCCACTCAGCTGTTTTCTTTATTCTTTTATGGGATGTGAGCATCATTGGCAAGGCCAGCATATGTTGCCCATCCCTTGTTGGCTGTAATAACTATATTGACTGCATTCAGCAGATAACTGCCTCACCTGGTTCTTCATCTATCCAGTTGGAGGTTAAATAGGGGAGTCCTTGGTGATCTGGCCAACATTTATCCCTCAATCAAGATCCTAAAAAGGTCTGGTCATTATCTCATTGTTGATGTTGTGCACAAGGTCACGTGACACCTAGTTGTGTACAAGTTGCCTTCCATATTTCCAACGTATAACACTGACTGCACTTTAAAAGTACAATGGCTGCAAAACACTTTGGAGCATCCAGAGGTTGTGAAAGGCAATATATTATTGCAAGTTATTTCTTTCTAAGTTTTACGTAACTGGTATGTGGTATACCAATACGTGGCATTCTCAAAAAGAATGGTGTCACTTGCTATCAACCCTCTATTTGCATTCCACTTGTTACAATCCCATTAGAGACCAGCAACATTTTAAATTCAAATTCCCAGTTATTACTGAATTATGCCACAAGATTTCACATTTTAAACAAAAATCTTAACTGTACAAGAGTTAAACAAAGTAAGCACAACTAACAACATTACAATTTGAAATCACATACTTTAAACTTAAAACTTTAACAGAACATGAAGACATATACATTAAACTCTTAATTGCAACACAAAATCCCTGTTTGACTTTTACACTCTACCCAAGTGTTCCCCTATACTTTACTGGTTCTTGGAGGTTCATTCACTTCTCTGGGACCAATCCAAAGTGTATCACAGCTCTTAGGAAGTCACTTCAACTTTCCTTATTTTCTCAGCTTTCTTCCAAGGTGGGTGATTTCCTAGGGTCTCCCTCTACCATTTGGCTGGGCAACCCTCCAGCTCTCCTTCAGCACCTCACGAATCTGGATTTCCTAGCTTGAGCATCGGCCTCACTCAAGTCAGAAGGGGAGGGATTCAGATTCCTGGGACATTGGGACTGGTTCTGGGGAAGAGGGACCAGTACAAGCTGGACCGGTTGCATCTGGGCAGGTCAGGGACCAATTTCCTCAGGGGTGGGGTGGGGTGGGGGGTGTTTGCTAGTCCTGTCAGGGATGGTTTAAACTAGAATGGCAGGGGGATGGGAAGCTGAGCAGGGAGACAGAGGAGGGGGAAACAAGGATATAAATGAAAGACAGAAAGGTAAGAAGCAAAAGTGGAAGGCAGAGAAAACAAGGGCGAGAAACAAATGGGGCCAAAGAGCAAAATAAAGCTAAGATGATTAATAATGTTAAAAAGACAAACATAAAGGCATTGTGTCTTAATGCGCAGAGCATTCGCAATAAGGTAGATGAATTAACAGCGCAAATAGATATAAAAGGTTATGATATAGCTGCGATTACAGAGACATGGTTGCAGGGTGACCAAGGATGGGAACTGAACATCCAGGGGTATTCAATATTTAGGAAGGACAGGCAAAATGGGAAAGGAGGTGGAATAGCGTTGTTAGTAAAGGAGGAAATCAATGCAACAGTGAGGAAGGATATTGGCTCAGAAAATCATGATGTGGAAGCTGTATGGGTGGAGCTAAGAAACACCAAGGGGCAGAAAACATTGGAGGGGGTTGTCTACAGGCCCCCAAATAGTAGTGGAGATGTAAGGGGTGGCATTAAAAAGGAAATTAGAGATGTCTGCAATAAGGGTACAACTGTAATCATGGGTGACTTTAATCTGCATGTAGATTGGTCAAACCAAATTAGCAATAGCACTGTGGAAGAGGATTTCCTGTAGTGTGTATGTGATGGTTTTTTAGACCAATACGTTGCGGAACCAACTGGAGAACAGCTTACCTAGACTGGGTATTGTGCAATGAGAAAGGATTAATTAACAATCTTGTTGTGCGAAGTCCCTTGAGGAGGAGTGACCATAACATGATAGAATTCTTCATTAAGATGGAGAGTGAAGTAGTTGAATCCGAAACTAGGATCCTGAATCTAAATAAAGGAAACTACGAAGGTATGAGGTACAAGTTGGCTATGGTAGATTGGGGAACTTTACTAAAAGAGTTGATGGTGGATAGGCAATGGATAATATTTAAAGAACGTGTGCATGAATTGCAACAATTATTCATTCCTGTCTGGCGCAAAAATAAAACTGGACAGGTTGCTCAACCGTGGCTCACAAAAGAAATTAAGGATAGCATTAGATCCAAAGAGGAGGCATATAAAATTGCCAGAAAAAGCAGCAAGTCTGAGGATTGAGAGCAGTTTAGAATTCAGCAAAGGAAGACAAAGAAGCTGATTAAGCAGGGGAAAATAGAGTATGAGAGTAAACATGCCGGGAACATAAAAACTGATTGTAAAAGCTTCTATAAATATGTGAAGAGAAAAAGATTAGTGAAGGCAAATGTAGGTCCCTTACAGTCAGAAACGAGGGAAATTATAATGGGGAACAAAGAAATGGCAGAACAATTGAACACAAACTTTGGTTCTGTCTTCACAAAGGAGGACACAAATAACCTCCCAGAAATGTTAGGGAACCAAGGGTCTAATGAGAGGGAGAAACTGAAGGAAATCAGTATTAGTAAAAAAAAGTGCTAGGGAAATTAATGGGGTTAAAGGCTGACAAATCCCCAGGGCTTGATAATCTACGCCCCAGAGTATTAAAGGAAGTGGATGCATTGGTGGTCATCTTCCAAAATTCTATAGACTCTGGAGTAGTTCCTACAGATTGGAGGGTGGCAAATGTAACCCCACTATGTAAAAAAGGAGGGAGAGATAAAACAGGGAATTACAGACCAGTTAACTTTACATCAGTAGTGGGGAAAATGCTAGAGTCTATTATAAAGGATGTGATAGCAGAACACCTGGAAAGCATAAACGGGATTGGACAAAGTCATCTTGGGTTTACAAAAGGGAAATCATGCTTAACAAATCTACTGGAGATTTTTGAGAATGTAACTAATAGAATAGATAAGGGAGAACTAGTGGATGTGGTGTATTGGATTTTCAGAAGGCTTTTGATAAGGTCCCACATAAAAGATTAATGTGCAGAATTAAAGCACATGGGATTGGAGGTAATATACTGGCATGGATTGAGAATTGGTTGACAGACAGGAAACAGAGAATAGGAATAAACGGGTCTTTTTCCAGGTGGCAGCTAGTGGCTAGTGGGGTACTTCAGGGATTAATGCTTGGGCCCCAGCTATTCACAATATATATCAATGACTTGGGTGAGGGAACTAAATGTAACATTTCCAAGTTTGCAGACGACACAAAGCTGGGGGGAAATGTGAGCTGTGAGGAGGATGCAAAGAGGCTCCAATGTGATTTGGACAAGTTGGGTGAGTGGGCAAATGCATGGCAGATGCAGTATAATGTGGATAAATGTGAGGTTATCCACTTTGGTTGTAAAAACAGAAAGGCATATTATTATCTGAATGGTGATAGATTGGGAAAGGGGGAGGTGAAATGAGATCTGGGTGTCCTTGTACACCAGTCGCTGAAAGCAAGCATTCAGGTGCAGCAAGCAGTTAGGAAGGCGAATGATATGTTGGCCTTCATTGCAAGAAGATTTGAGTACAAGATCAAGGATGTCTTATTGCAGTTGTAGAGGGCCTTGATGAGACCATATCCTGAGTATTGTGTGCAGTTTTGGTCTCCTTATCTGAGGAAGGATGTTCTTGCCATGGAAGGAGTGCAAAGAAGATTTACTAGGCTGATTCCTGGGATGACAGGATTGACGTATGAGGAGAGATGGGGTTGACTGGGCCTATATTCACTAGAGGTTAGAAGAATGAGAGGGGATCTCATAGAAACTTATAAAATTCTAACAGGACTAGACAGGCTAGATGCAGGGAGGATGTTCCCGATGGCTGGGGAGTCCAGAACCAGGGGTCACAGTCTCAGGATACGGGGTATGCCAATTAGAACCGAGATGAGGAGAAATTTCTTCACTCAGAGGTTGGTGAACCTGTGGAATTCTCTGTTGCAGAAGGCAATGGAGGCCAAGTCATTAAATATATTCAAGATGGAGATAGGTATATTTCTTAATGCCAAAGGAATCAAGGGATATGGGGAGAAAGTGGGAACAAGGTACTGAATTAGACGATCAGCCATGATCTTTTTTGAATGGCGGAGCAGGCCCAAAGGGCCGAATGGCCTACTTTTGCTCCAATTTTCTATGTTTCTAGAAACATCCCTGGTTCCTGATGGTCTCTTTGCTCCTGAGTCCTTTTGTTCCCAAAGCCAACTGCCTTTCTGTGAGCCGGCACAAAGATAAAACACCTGACCGAAAGGCATCTCCCTGCATCATCTGGGACATGTGGGATGTCCCAGATAGAAATTTAAACCAATTAACTCCAACTTCAAAACATCCCTTAGATTTTGGATACCCACATGAGTAATTTATACAATGACAGGGCAAATCCTTTCAGACGTACTGGCTGCAGTTCCCCAACTAAACAAGCTCACTTGCTGTTTTATGGTTCTCACCTCTCTAACTCTGTCTCTGTAAGTACACATGGAAAGTTGTTTGAAATAAAATCTCTTGGGTGGTCCTGCAACCTTTTTGAATTCTGGAATTTCAATTATCCTGCAGCTATACATTTAATTTCCCCAAAACTAAAAGTGACCTCTAAAATATTAATACAAACCATGGAGTAGATGATCATAACATTTTCAGCATATTTTTAGCTGTAGGTGAAGTGTGCATGCTTTAAAAGTCATAGGGGTTACAGGACTGCACATCTATGGACATTAGAAAATCAGCATCATCTGACACCATTTCAAATCTGAATACCAGACAATGATTCCAACACAATTATAACAGGGAAAAGTTTTCATTAGGAAGGGAGAATAATGGTACATAGGAAATTCTGCAATGATTTCCACAGGCATGGGGTTTTGGGTATCTGGCATGTGTCTCTATCACTCTTTGAAATGGAAAGTGTGTCATGACTGGCTCCAACATCATCCTTCAAAACAAGTCACTCTTAACTGAGCAATACCAAAAAATCAGAAATTTTACTGAGCAACTGCAGAACCTATGAACAAGCAGTAGGGAGCTATGAAAACTAATAAGCAGTATCATTCAATAAAACAACCAGCAAGGAGGAAAACAAGAAACAATTAAATCACAAATAATCTATTCAATTGTTCTTGCAGTAAATAGCTAAAATTAATATTTAAGTGACTATCACATCAAAAATGTAGTTCTATGCAAACTTAACCATGTGTAGAAATACCAGCGAAGGTTTCCCCCAGCCAGGCCTACCTTCTATCTGTGGCCTAAAGCTTTAAGTTTTGCTTCAGTATCAATAGTCAGAAATTTCACCCAAGTCTTATTGCTGCAATTTCCAGTTACTGTGAAAAAATTCTGTATGTGGAAAGGATGCTTCATGGCGATTATCTTGAACCTACTCCTGTGGAACTACAATAACCAGAGTACAGCAAAACATCTCTGGCCCTGAAAAAGTAACATCATATATGTGGAATGACAAATTTCTCCATTCTGTGATAACAATTCTTTGCTTAAATTTTTTTTGAAGTTTGCAATTTTCAGCTTCGATCTTAACCCCATGTGTCTGCCCCATTCCTTATTTTGCTTTCTGTCAAGGCAGCCTTTGCTGACAACACAACCACTAGGTGGCGGCGTACTAGCACATGTGCAAATGCAGCCTCATCCACTGAAATTTGGGCGGCGCAGCCAGGAGCAAGCAGACAAGCTCTGCCGGGGGGAGGGGGCTGCGGGGAAGCGGCGAGGCCTGGAGCAAGTGGCTGAAGGGACGGGGGTGGGGGAGCGTGGAGGCCCGGATTGAATGGCTGATGGAGGGAAGCGGTTAGGTGGGGGGAAGTGGCGAGGGCAGGAGCGAGTGGCTGAGGGAAGGCAGCGGCGAGGCCTGGAACAAGTGGCCGAGGGGGCGGGAAGTGGTGATTGAAGCAGGGATGGTGGGAGGGAGCAGGGTACTGTTCAGAGGAATGGAGGCAGCTATTGACGGGTGAGGACATCATTGCGTGGTGACGTTACGCGCATTCATACTGGCAAGTTGGCAAATGTTCACATGCACTGATGACATCAGCGATTGCTCTGCGTTGTCAGGAGTCACTTTGTTCTGTAAAATTATATAAAGTGAATGATAAAACCTGCTCCTTACCTCCTGGTTTGCTGTCCATGAGAATTCTTAAATGTGATTAGCTGTTTAGCCTGCTTGATGATATCACTGTTGCTGGATGCCAGAGTTGCACTTTAACTGGTGCCAGAATGAAACAAAAATTGAGAAAGGTGAAATCCACAGCAGAGTTGACACACTGCTTTCTTCAAGACCAGCACTGTCACTTTGTCGCAGATTGCGAAATCCAAGCTTTTATGTGTCACTGAATTCTAACAAATGCAAGGTTTACTTAATACCTCAAGGCTGAAAGAGGCAGAGGTTGGTTTTGTGTGCCGGGTAGGGCTTTCCCTTTAAAGAATAAAGACATGGAATGATCTATCTATAAAGCATCCAGTTAGGCTGCTTCCATGTTTAATAAACATGCATTCAACCACGTCTCTTGTGTGTACATATATCAGAACAAAGGACAAGTAATTCTATCCTGCAAATTTATTGAACTATAGGTCTGCAATCAGTAGCTAAAGAATAACAAGTGTAGCCAGCAACATCTACGCTACACTGCAAATTGTGAATCATCGTCTGTCAAAGGAAAGTGCAACCAGGCTCCAAAATTATGAAGGCACAGGACTTTATCCTTGCTTCATGAGATCTCAAAGAAGGAGAAGGAGCTCTGTTTCCAAACACAGCTAATTCTGTTGAATAAACCAGAAGTTGAGGAATTAATCTCTCCCTTTGCTGAGCTAGCATCTCAGGTTCATGAACATGAAGCATTTGGTGAACATGTTCCTTCATCATGGTCTTCAGCCTGTGAATTTATGGTTCATAGTATGTCTTGCTAATTAACCTGGAGTAGGTATGTCTCTGGAAGTTTTGAAACGTTGGGAGAAATTTCAGGGCAATTGGTAATCAGCAAAGTGCACATATCTGGAGTCGAGACTGACGGCTGCTTAACAAAGACAAGCTGTCAGTAGCAGAGATAGTATGGGCAAAAAATCAAATAGAATCATTCCAAATTGTCTATTTTGGCAGGAAGAATAAAAAAGCATATTACCTAATTGGTAAGATATTGCAGAGCTCGGGGATGCAGAGGGATCTGGGTGTCCTCGTGCATGAATCGCAAAAGGTTAGCATTGTTATGGAAGTGATTGCTTTTCTTGTTAAAATATTTTTTGAAGAATTCAGTCAAACTGAATAAATGTTGGACCAGTGTTTTTTTTCCCAAGAGGGTCATCAAAAGGCACTGAAAGAACTAGTTTGACAACAACGCATACTGGTTGTCACATGGCTTATTAAAACTGGAACAGGGTAACAGAAAACGTAGGTAGTCAGCACCTCTTCTTGATTGGACAAGCCCAGCAGCAGCACACACCTGAGAGGCAGCAAACTCACTAGCTTTTGGTTGTGGAGTCAGTGGGTCTTTTACCTTCTGCAAGTGAGCGGCTGATAAAGTTGGCCTGCTGCTGAAGAAGTGAAGACCACAACCCAGCTCGCTTTCCAGCATCTCAAAGACCCTAGGAGGTCCACTGTGTCAATTCATCTCGTCCCGTCTTTGAAGAAAGCCTACTAAATTAGTTCTCAATGCCATCTGAAAAAGAACTGTTCTAAAGAATTCCAGCTTTGTATGTTCGTAAACCAGAAATCAATTTTCACTGACTTACAGAAGTTGAAATAAAAATAAACTTCAGAATTTCATTTACTGACTTCAGAAATATAATTTTGTAGTTAGAAATTTTGACTAGCGTTAACCCAGGAGGGGCAGAGGAATTAGCTGTCATGTTCAACCTTTACCTCATGTGCCAAGTAAACTATTACCAATGAATGAACTAAGGTACAATCTTTGTAGAAAGTCACAAATATCAGTAGGGGAGAACATGACATCCAAGGTTGCTGAACTCAAAGGGATGATATTCTGGTGCTGCTACCCCATTCATACTTGCATCTGGATGTTTTATAAATCAGTAACACTCCTCTAATATGGTTGCAAACTAGGATTCAAATTGACTGCAGGTAACCTTACACAACTATCCAGCACTGGTTGGACTCGATTACTGGCCTGGCCTCTCTAAGCGTCTCTACTTTCTAACAGGAGATTCAATCCAAGAATGTACCAAATCTGAATGAAGAATCTATATTGAGACAGAATATAATTTACATTAAAGTGGCCAAAAGCAGAAAGAATTGGGCTACTGCTGGAAGAGAATTTGTAAAGTTACCTACTATTTTGCAACACTAAGGATGCATAAATTAACTTTTCCCTCAAAAAATGTTACTTGGAACTATAGACACAGAAAATTAAACAGGAAAATAATTTTTAGTACAGGCTAAGAGCTGCCAATGGGTTCAGGTATGGCTGCAAAGGAGCAGATCTGATGTTGCACCAGATTGAATTCTACTTATAATGACTGTTACCAGGCCAACAATCTTAAAATTCTGTAGCGAGGAGTTAACAGAGAAAGTAAATATTGTAACATTTCTCACTGTGGTAATTCAGCTTAATACACTTGTACTTATACTTGTTTGAGGTACATAAAACAGATGTCCTAACAAGCAGTGAAAAGATGGCATATCTGAAAAGTCAGAATGTTTACATAGTGCATTTACATAATTATAACATAATTCTGAAGTTGAAAAATTCGATGCAATTAAGGGCTTCTGTATTATCACAGTGGTAGATTACAATCGGAGAACATCAGTTCAATTTCTAATTCAAAGCTGCCCATTGTAGTTGTGCTGCTATAAAGAGGGAAAAGTAGAATGGAGGTCCCCAGCAGAATCAACGGACAAGGTTACCTGCTCTCATTTTGGTCATAGGTGGTGACATGAACCCACACCATTACAAAAACATGGCCAGGAAAAGCAAACACTCACTGTGATAAAACTATATGAATCCATTTAGGGTGTAAAAGCTGATCTTTAATACACAAAATAATCAACATCAAGAAAGGAGCCACAAAACTTTATTTAAATGTTGCGATAATTACAGTAACTGAACAGAGATGCTGATATGGGTCACAAAACAAAAATACTGGCCCTGCAGCTCTTCATCCCTGTATGTTATATATAAAAAACCACAACACTTGGATTGAAGCAAAAGCAAAACTAGGTAAGGGTACAGAGGTGAATTCTTTACACGGGCAAGAACAACAGTTACACAGATTATTTCTAACTGATCATTTTCAGATCTGAATCACATTCCCATTTTAAACATGAGTTGCAGTTATCCAAATACAAAAGCAAATATTTATTCCATCTATAAAACAAATGGAAGAGAGTAACAAAGGGGCAAAAACAAAGTACAAAAAAAATGCTGCATCATCCTTTATGTACATAACAGCACAAAAGCAAATCTAATGGATTGTCAGCGTTTGTTCTTCTTTGACTTTTTGTGAGACCGGTGAGGAGTCCTTGAGCGTGACCTCGATCGCCTTGATTTCTTCGGAGAACTTGAGCGAGAATGCTTTGACTTTTTAGGAGATTTAGATCTAGACCAAGATCTACCAAAGAAATTGAGATAAATAAATGCAAGCGTAAACATTTCCAACAGACGATTTAACCTGAAATTAGAATCCTATATATTGACGGATCAAGTTCAAAACTATTTTGGTGTAGATTTCCACTAGTTAACCTACATACTAACAAAATGTTATATATTTCATGCCAAATCATCCAACCAATTGTGAATTGCATCTTTTTATATTTTCTTCATGAATAAATGTACCCACCTTTTTTTCCGTTTGCTACTCTGTCTTGGGAAATCTTTATATGCTGGGGATGGAGATCTAGACAGGGTATTTTCTTTTAGCTGTGACCTCTCAGACCAAGGAGACACAGATATTTCACATCTGATGCTTCTCGAGGGACTTGGGGAGCTTGTACACCGCCTTTTCCTGAAACACAATGCAAACATTTAAGAATTTCCAAATACACTGGGTTAAAACATGCACTCATGCCATGGCTACACTTCTTTTTTTTCCCCAAAGGTTATGAAATGTATGCTAATAACTTATTTATATAGTGCCTTTAATGCAAGAAAACATCCCAAGGCACTTTACAGAAGCATTATAAAATAAAGTATGCCACAAAGGGAGGCATTAGGTCAGATGGCCAAAAGCTTGGTCAAAAAGGTAGTTTTTGAGTGGCTTAAAGGAGGAAAGTGAGGTGAAGAGGCGGAGAGGTGTAGGGAGGGTATTCCAGAGCTTGGGGCCTAGGCAACTGAAGGCACGGCCACCAATGGTGGAGTGATTAAAATCAGGGATGCACATGAGGCCAGAATTAGAGGAATGCAGATATTTTGGAGGGTTGTGGATGGAGGAGATTACAGAGAAAGGGAGGGGCATCGCCATGGAGGGATTTGAAAACAAGGATGAGAATTTTAAAATCCTTTTCTTGACCAGCAGCCAATGTAGGTCAGTGAGCACAGGGGTGTTAGGTGAACAGGACTTGGTGCAAGTTAAGACACTGGCAGCAGAGTTTTGGAATGACCTCACATTTACTGAGGGTAGAATGTGGGAGACTGCCAGGAGTGCTCTGGAATAGTCTAGAGGTAATGAAGACATGAATGAGGGTTTCAGCAGCAGATGCGCTGAGATAGGGGAGAAGTCAGGCAATGTTAGAGGTGGAAATAGGTGGTCTTCGTGATGGCACAAATGAGGTTGGAAGCTCATCTTGGCGTCAAATGTGACACCAAGGTTGCAAACAAATTGGCTTAATCTCAGACTGTTTCCAGGGAGGGAAATGGATTCGGTAGCTAGAGAACAGAGTTTGGAGCAGGGACCAACAATGGTTTCAGTCTTCCCAATAGTTAATTGGAGGAAATTTCTGTTTATCCAGTAGTGGATGTCGGATAAGCAGTTTGATAATTTAGCAACAGTGGAGTCGTCGAGAGACGTGGTGAGTGTCGTCAGCATTCATGTGAAAACTAATGCCATGCTTTCAGATGATATAGCCAAGGGGCAGCATGTAGATGAGAAATGGGAGGGGGCACGGATAGATCCTTGGGGAATATCAGAGGTAACAGTGCAGGAATGGGAAGAGAAGCCATCGGAGGTGATACTCTGGCTACGATTAGACAAGAACAGAAACAGCAAAGTGCAGCCCCACCTAGCTGAGCAATGGAGGAGAATGGCATGGTCAACTGTTCCAAAGACTGCAGACAGGTCGAGAAGGATGAGGAGTCAAAGTCACAGACATATCGTTCAATAGTTCTTTCTTTTCTACTAACATGAATTTGAATTAAAACAAGCCTCTTTCTATATTATGTTCTGAGCTATGGAGATGCATCTTGGACTAATGCTTCCCTGCTCTTATTGAGAAACTTAAATGTTTGTTTGTTCGGTTTAAACTAAGAGTCAAACAGTTTTGAACTACACTTAATGTATGGCTTCACCAATGGGATAATGTCCATGTTATACCCACAATATTTAAGTGTAGTTCACATCTATAGGGACAGGACAGAATAGTTACACAATGACGGATGTGTGCTGTGGTTATCAATCACTGGAAGTCCTGATTTGAAGTTGCATCTTAAACTGAGACAAAGGAGAGCCAATTCTGCCCAAAACTTATGAGAACTCAGGAGACCCATCTCTGTTACATCTGCGAGTTAACTTTTAATCTTTATGCTACATACACATATATCTATTGATCATGATTTAACTGCTAGTTCATGTTTAATTTATATTGGTTTTGCTTTGAGTGTTAAACTAAAATTTAAAGAAGTGAAATCTTGTCCGTTTGGCTTTTGTTTCCTAAATTGGTGTCAGTCGATGGATTCAATTTTTTTTAGTTTGTTGGTAATCTCCACGGGCTCATAATAAGAAAATTGAGATGTCCGCACCCTGACATACTAAAATCATAAGAATTAAAATCCAGATTGAGTGAAAATTCAAGGCAGCAACTAAACAACTGTTTGAGAAATAGGGCTAAAAGTACAGCTTTTTCATGCAACTTGCTCCTAGATAGAGTAGGCAGGAAGGACCGGTTTCCCCTAGCAGAAAGGTCAATTACCAAGGGGCACAGATTTAAAGTGATAGGGAGAAGGATTAGAGGGGACATGAGGAAAGACTTTTCACCCAGAGGGTGGTGGGTGCCTGGAATTCACTGCCAGGAAAGGTGGTGGAAGCAGAAATCCTCAACTCATTTAAAAGGTACCTGGACCTGCACCTGAAGTGCTGTAACCTGCAAGGCTACAGACCAGGTGCTGGAAGGTGGGATTCGAGTGGGCGGCTAATTTTTTCAGCTGGCGCAGACATGAAGGGCTGAATGGCCTCCTTCTGTGCCGTAACTTTTCTATGGTTCTAGGGACAAAATGTAACAGTGCCACAGAACTTGATTATTTCGCTAAACTAGCGTGCGAAAAATTGGGCTGTGTAAATAAAAGAGCCATAGCAGAACTCAGTTGCAGGATTCTGGGGATCAGGTGAAATTTGGTGGAAAGTGAATGATACCAATTTTAGTTGAGTTTCAGACATCACCAAAAGTCCGGGGGCTTTTTCCACTTTACTACTTCATATATTTGCTCACCTGGAGGGAGACGAGGAATTCCCTTTTTCCTTGTGCTTCTCTTTAGTCCGTGCTCGATCTTTACTGCGCTCTTTTTCTTTGTTCTTCACCTTATTCTTGTCTTTATCTTTGCTCTTGACTTTATCCCTGTCTCTGTCTTTGCTCCGTTCTTCAGTTCTATCTTTTTCCTTTTTATCTTTCTCTTTGCTTGTATCTTTTATTCTCTCAGGATCCCCAACTTCTTTCTCTTGTTCTTTATCCTGGTCTTTTTCCTTTTCCTATACAGAAAAAAAGCTCATTTTAGCCTCAAGCTTATGCAAATATTTAGCCTATATATAAAATGTAAACTTTGACTTGGAATAAAATTTTCTTTTCAAGTTACCAAATTTTATATTAATACAATCATGCAATTCTCGGATATGAAAAAATACGATATTGCAGGAACTACTGCTTTGATACTTTGTCTCTACCCTCTATCCTTTATACATTTACAGTTTCTCATACCTTTATGACGTTACAATTGATATACTGTGCAGAAAGCCAGTTGTTGATTCTGTGTTCAACCTCAGGAAACCAGCCAACTACAGTTAACTATCTTACCTTTTGTAATAGTTTACTTCTATAATGCTCAACCTGTTGTTGAAAAGTCATTCCCGATTTCTTAGTCCTTTTACCCGATTCCAATTCATCTTGAAATTTCATTACTTTTAGCTAACAAAAGAGAGATGAAAATCTATCAATTTAAAACGAAGTTGTCATTAAAAAAAAAAGATGGAAACAAGTATCTTTATGGAAAAAGAAGAACATTTTTTAAATGGAGAGACACTGGGAAATGTTAGTATTCAGAGGGACCTGGGTGTCCTTGTATAAGAATCACAGTAAGTTAGCATCCAGATACAGCAAACATTGGGAAAGTAAATGGTGTGTTAGCCTTTATTACAAAAGGATTGAAATAGAAGAGTACAGAAATGTTACTACAATTACATAGGGCCTTGGTGAGACCACATCTGGAGTACTGTGTACAATTTTGGTCTCCTTACCCAAGGAAGGATATACTTGCCTTATAGGGAGTGCAACAAAAGTTCACTGGACTGATTCCTGGGATGAGATGATTGTCCTATGAGAAGAGATTGAGTAGACTAGGCCTATATTTCCTAGAACTTAGAAGAATGAGAAGTGATCGCATCAAAAAATATAAAATTCTTAAGGGGATTGATAGGGGAGAAGCTGGGAGGGTGTTTCGCTTGGCTGGAAATCCTGGAACGAAGAGTTACAGTCTCAGAAGATAAAGTTAGCCATTTAGGACTAAGATGAGGAGAAATTTCTTCACTCAAAGGTTATGAATCTTTGGAATTCTCTACCCCAGAGAGCTTTGGATGCTCAGTTGTTGAGTATATTTGTGAGGCCCCCAAGAAATCACCCCTTACCTTTTATTTTTATTTATATATTACTTTGTTTATTCAAAATTCTGTTTTCAATATGTAATTGGTTGCAAATACACCTTCTGCTAGCTTTTTCTCTTAAAAAAGTCAATTCACAACCAAACACTCCCATAGAGACAATGGACCAGTCTGCCCAAGAGGGACATAATGTGCTTGAAGTAGCAACTTTATCACTTCTTTATGCTACTTCAATCTACACAAACACGCTCCTATTTTTCTTTTCTATCAGGTAAGATGACATTTTTATTCATAAATTGTTGTTAAATACTCTTATGTTGTTACAGCACATCCTTTTTGTGATAGCAAGAGGATTATTAGCGATATTGGAATGGTACAGTAGATGGTGTTTGGGAGTTACAAATAAGAAATTGTGTAAGGGATCAGCATAGATTCTAGGCAATGGAAGAGTGTAGAGAGGATGTATTGTGTAACAAGTGTTTCTAGCTAGATGGATATCATATAGTTTTGTGCACCCAAAGGGATCACTGTGGAAATTAGTATTTTAGCAAAATATAAGTTGTCATTTGTAGAAAAGTCTATTTGTTGTATAGCATAACCAAGCAATGACAGATGCTTACTCAAGATACACGTCTGACTATGTTTAAGCTGTCCTGAACAGTTATTATCTTATGATTCACACTGACTTTACTTAGAAAAGCTGGTATTACTCCATGCATTGAACCAAGTTATGATTTTATTATTGCCAATGACTAGGATAGCCATAACACATGCAGTTAAGGTTTAGTTCAATACTGGTATACTTGTCTAGTGCTTTGTTTATTACAGTTTAATCCTTATGATCTGTTGGGGGTAGTCTTCAAGTTGAATAAGCCATGATTATGATTTTGGTATCAAGAGAAGGTTTATAATCATTAGATTATGTGAAGCTATTGCAGCTTGGATTATTCAACTTGTTAGAGAGACATAAAATTATAACACTGAAATGAATTTGTATTATTGTATTTGATTAGTTGCTTAATGCATTTGTACTTGCATG
Organism: Heterodontus francisci; assembly: GCF_036365525.1. Lineage (NCBI taxonomy): Eukaryota > Metazoa > Chordata > Chondrichthyes > Heterodontiformes > Heterodontidae > Heterodontus > Heterodontus francisci. Next base: position 88,909,343 of record NC_090385.1, on the reverse strand, counting down.
AGCGATTGCACTATTGCGTATTAAATCAAAGATCACTTCTTTATGCTACTTCAACCAACACAGGGTCTTTCCTGTTTTTCTTTTGTCTCAAATATGACATCACCTTCCACCTCCCCCCCCCGCCCCCCTTCAGGCAGGTGCAACAAATTCAAGACAGATCAATTGATTTTTGGATACTAAGGGAATTAAGTGATATGGGGATAGTCCAGGCAGCTGGAGTTGATGTACATCAGCTATGATCTTACTGAATGGTGGAGCAGGTTCAAAGGATCAAATGGCCTACTTCAGCTCCTATTTATTCTGTTTCTGATGTTCTCAATTCAATATTCTCAACTGGGTGCAATCAAACTGTGAAAAATTGTTGTAATATTCCAATTTTTTTACACTCCAGCATCAATGTAATTCCCAATAAAAATATAATCAAGCAGGATACATTATCCAGAGCACCTGGTTCAAACATGGTCAATAAGTCTTACATTAGCATGGTGTTGGCAGACAGCTGTAGTGTGAGACATTCAAACAAATCCATTCCCCCTTACTCCTCTCCTCCACCACCACCAAATCTGCTGGCAAGTCTGCTTCATTTGGTCACCCAATAACATACTGTTCCTCCCTACTGCTCTTACAGCGAGATACATTTCAAGATGCACTTAGGAGGCAGACCTAAGGGCCAGTTCACAGTAGGTGAAGAGCTTGCCTTACAGTAGCATCTTCCAAGTTGCTCACTGTCTGAGTAAGAGGGAACAAATGTTGTATTACAGACACACACACATGGTAGTATGAATGGGAGACAGCAAGCAGCGAAGATGGATAACAAAATTAATAACATAGTCTCCTATTCCTAATTTATTCAGAAGTTGTCTTTCGTTGCCATGCCACCAAAAGTACACATAACGGTGTCGCTTAAATAGTGCTGTTAACAACAGAAGGTATTTCAATACTGGACTACCTACAACAGGCAGTTCAGAACAGTAAACAATTAATGGCTCACTTCAAAGCAAGTTATCTACTCTGCAACAGTTAACTATTTGACAATTCAGAATATTGGTGCCTTTAACTACTGAAATATGAGGTTGTATATTTAGGCACCTTCACAGTCTTTCCATCTCTCCAACCATCATTCCACAACTATACAAAAGTTTGCTTTTAGAAACCACGATGACAAAGTACTGCCATTACTAAACTGATTCTTCAGATCATCTGCACATTTTCAAATGACATTTTTTATTGATTTGCTGCAAAAAAAAAAAATCTATTAAAGCACACCCGAGCCTTAGCACAAGCAAGGTTCTGCACTTACCTCAATTTCTCGCAGTTTGGCACGTTTCTCTTCAGACATTTCGAACATTTTTTGAGATTTTGAATCACAGGGCTCTTCCTTCTGTCCTAATGACTCTTCCGACTCAATACCATCATCCTCCACCACCTCCTCCTCCTCCTCCTCCGATTCCTCTTTAATTTCTTCCCTGTAAACCAGAAACACTCAGAATTTTCTGCAGGCGAAAGTGCACAGTGCCAAAACATCTCCAAAGATACACCTGTTAACACTAGACTGGTCACATTTACATGCATATTTTCTAAGGTACTGATTAGCACACACTAGGGAAACTTAAGAAAATACTGTAATCAAGAAAGGTAGCTGGTATGGAGTGACTAAAATGAATATATTTTTCAAATGCTGATAGACTTAAAGCACTTTCATCTAATTCACATCGATGGCAAGTGCTGATATTTGAAGTGTACAGCAACGAACACAATTTTCTCCCAACTACATCAGTCTAAATAGCTGTAACCAGTTCTCAGCTAAATTTTCAGCTGCAAACTAAGAAAAGTCGGATGACTTGCTTTGTTGTGTCTACATTATTCAACTGGGAGAAGCCTGCACATACCATAGGACATAGAAGCCAACAAGGAAAATGACAAAAGATTTTTACAACCTCAGTGAGACCGTTAACGTTAAAATACGAGATATAAACCCTTTGACTAATTTAAAGAATTACACAACAAGATTTTACGTTTTAAGACTTCTTATAATAATTAAACTAAAAGAAATCCCCATTAACTAAATTAGGACGGTTACGACCAGGTGAGAAAGGTGTCTTGGGGTCCCTCTCAGCCTTCACCTGGTCTTAGTGTAACAGGGTTTAATTTTAAACACACTGTTTTTAGCTCCCCCTTGGTGAATCCTTATTCACCGCTTTCTAATTATAAGGCAAAGAAACCAGCACAAACAGGCTTTCTTAGGTTTAAAGAAAAAAAGTTGAAATTTATTAAACTTAAAATTCTAATTCGGTTAACGCCTACGGATACACGACGCGCCCAGGCTAGCATGCATATGCGATACACACATGCAAGTAGAGACAGAAAAGAGAAGAGGCTTTTTGTTTTACGGTTCTTCGAGCTCAGTATCGAGCCCTTGATTGTAGGTAGATCTTGCTTTTCGTTGGTGCCCAGTATTATTCTTAAACCTTGTTCGCTGAAGGAAACTTTTCTCTCTTGGGGTTCATGTGTCTTCAGTGGATTCAGAGGCTTGAGAGAAAGAGATGGGAGCAGACAGGAGAGAGATCTTCTCAGTCCAGGAGCAAACAGTCTTTGTTTGTACAAATTCAAAAAACTCAGGTTGCCCAGGTTAGTCATGTGACTAGCTGGTTTGACCATGTCTGTGTGTGTATACGGCCATCTTAGCAGTCAACCTGGAATGCGAGCTCTCCAACCTTCTTGGCGATCAGAAGTCCATTGTGGGTTGAATGTCAGGGAATGACTGCTTTGTCCTTCCAAACACCGTCTGTTAATATGCAAATATCTTTTCCAGCCATGGCTGATCTGTTTAACAAGTCCTCTCCTCACTCCAGTAACAGTTTAAAATCAATGTTCATAACAAAATTAATGTGCCTCATTCTTGGCAGGCGGGGGCCTAGCATGACAGAACTTTGTAAGTAGCTGATACCCCAGATTACAAAGAAAGGTATGTTCTTTACTTATTAAAATACTTGAAAATCTCACACCAACTTATATGCTACACAGTCCTTTTTGATGGCAAAATCCTTTGCGTATAACATCCCAAACTCCTCCCAGTAGCAATGGGTTGGATCTCCCAGACCTTTTCAAAAACCAATATCTTCTTCGCTCACTTCTCCAAGCATTTCAAATCTGGATATACATGGAAAAAGGCAATTCCTAATGATCCTGTTGGTCTTCTACTTCTCCGCAAGCTTCAACTTTCAAACCAGGTTCAAGGCTTTGTAGCCTTTCATTGTATCAGGCTTCTGAGAACAGCTGTTCCCCCTCTCGAGGCTGCCACCGCTGCTCGTCTTCCTTATAGTCTGTTCTGTAGCTGCAACTGCTGGGTTCCCTTATTACAGCCTATCTGCCTTCTGGAAATCTGTTAAATTTATATGGACTCAAAAGTCAATGACTTACTGCCCTGTTCCAACATGCAAAATCCAGAAGTCTGGTTTCACAGAGCCACCTGGACCTTCCATTGTTCCCAGCTGTTAACAGCTGCTTGGCATATCTGCATCTTCAAAATCAATGACCCTCTTGTTTACGACCTGGAGGTTTGGGAGGGCGAAACCCATCGTTCTTCAGGTGTTACCCCTGCAGTCTCTTTTTTTCCTCCAAAAAAGACTTTGATCTTTCATGTCCATTAGCAGAGTGGATGTCAGGTCACCTGACCTTCCGAACTCCATCTTAAACTTATAAAAATCGCAATTTTAAAAAAATACTCATGTTACAAAGTCCAGCGTGCATAACAAGATGCAGTCACCCAGGATTTTGACCATTTGTGCTAACATGGCCCTGCCTGGTCCTCGTCCCCTCTCATGCACTGTATACGCAACTGTTTCCCTTGCATGTTTTGCAGTTCCCTCTTTAAACCACAGAAACCAATTAATAATGAATATTAATAATGATTTTAATGGAACTACATAAAATGCAAAGAAGCATGTCCATCTCTGAAGAATGGTAGAGATGAACTTATTGGAAGGATCCTAGCACATGAACAAGCTTCCTTTCTATGAGGACTCTACAGGGAAAGAGACTTAGCTTTAGTCTCCATCTTCAGCAAAGTACAGAGGTCTGGAGCATAAATAAGCCTATTTGTATCACTAGTGCTGCTTTTTGAATCTTAGGGGCAGTACCACTGGCACCAGTGTTTTAAACAGGTCAGCAGAATGGTTTAAATTGTTGTTACTCCTGGCCACTCAAAGGTCAAGATTTCACTTGATAAACTTCTACATCTTGGGTTAATTATAAAAGCACCCTAGGAAACCTCTGTAAAGATGCTATATTTCCCATACTTTCACCATGTGCTATTGTTTGAAATTAATATACAAGACTAATTTATGATGGCAGATCTATTCTTACAGTAGGTCTTTTGCTTAGATCAGGACAATCATCCTTTGACCTACTACTAAATATTAGATGTGCAAATTCATGCAGTAATAAATAGACAAGAGAAATATTTCTAGTTGTATTTGAAATTTATTGCAACCTGGATAAAGGATTTCTGGTGAGGTCTAAGGACTGCTTAGTCAGCATGTTATAATAACTGATTTTCACTGCCTAGGATATTTCAACTAAGACCAATGTTAGAGTCTGCAGCTTCCATGAAAATAATTTTATATCCTTAGAATATGTTAAGTTTGAAATAATAAAATACATGTTACAGGAAATTAAATTCCGACCCCAATGAAAATCACTTGGATTAGACAAGGCCCTTTACTACCCAGGAAACTGAGAATATTCCCAAATGAAACTTTTGGAAAATGAATTAAATTATGCACTTTAATAGTTTGATTTCAGATTCAACACATACTGGGAAGAACGCCATAAAAATAACACAGATGTCTGGATGAACACCAGAGAACAATTTTTTTTCCACTTGACATTTTAGGCCTTTAATGGAAAGCTTCCTGTAAACCAGTAGTGTTTATGTTAAGAGTAATAAATCTATGGCTAGAACTCTTTCCCAAACAATTGAGAACAAGTCCTTCAAAAGGGATTTGTCAAAGTTCATGAGCAACATAGAAGACTCACTGCTGTATTTAAAATCTTTGAGCTATCTCATCTTTCATCTAGCTTCTATATAAAAGTGGTCATTCCAAAGGGTCCATTACAACTAGTTAATGCTGTGCACAGTTACAAAATGAGGCAGAGCAGCATCTTAAACTTCTTTCGAGAACTTTATTGAATGATTGCAGATCTGCAATAAGGAAACGTCACGAACTTTGGAACACTGAAAGCCGGAAATAAAATCCTTTCCTTTACTGACCTGCCAGAACCTCCTCTATGCGCCCCGTGAAGCAGACTGGTGACTTGGCTGCTAGGGCGTCAGTGCAGGGTCCCAACATGGACTATTTCTCTGAATTCAGCAAATCCCAAATCAAAATAGAAGTGTTTTATCAGCTCTCCAATTCAAACATCTGTGATTCTGCTTCTTAGGGCACAGCAGGTCCATTCACAAAACCAGACAAATAAAGCCCTCTAACCGGTCCATAAATGAATCACCAAAATGCCAACTGGCATCAAAGTGGATTTTCAAGTAGCCTGGTTTTCAGCATTGCAGAGATAAATAGCAAAGTTTAACAGCTCATCAGTATTATCTCAGTAGTAGATTGCACACCTAAAACTCAATTTGCTGTAGCTTACAGTGAATGAGCTGCACAGGTTGACGCCAACAGTGCAACATCTGAGACAGGAAAACAGAAGATCGGATGGATTTTATCCCAGCAGAAAGCCTCACGCCTCACTTGATTCCAAGTCAAAAAGCTTGTGTAAGCAGTAACGGATGCGTCCATTAGAAGGAACAATTCAGCTACTCTCAATACTGGTGAAATAGGCAACTTGACTATGTCTGTTCCGAGGCAACCAAAAAAAAATCGCATCCTAACTTAGTATGACTGAACTATAGACTCTTCAAAGGTCATCAGCATTTGGAGTTAATTAGCTATCAGGGATATTGAGTTGACTAAATTCGGAGCATACAGAAAGCAATAGATATGGTCTTCTCCATCTTCTCCCAAAGTAAGAAGTAGTCCATTTATGTACAGACTGCCAACCCAAGCTGAATTCAAGATACATTCAGAGTGTGTTTTGATGGCAGGCCAATGAAGCTGTTGCAAAATTAGTACGTCACTTAAACCTTGATATTGTGAACAACCACAGGCAGAACCAGACACACACAAATACAAAATTGTACTTGGAAATAAAGAACTTTCAAAGCAAGATCAGGAAGGAGGAGGAGCAAGTGTGCCAACAATGCATGGGAGGCATTATTTGGTGCTGAAAGAGGTGACTTGGGTGCCACCTCTAACCAGAGTCTTTGACCTTGTAGCGTTTTCCACAGAAAAACAATTCCAATTCCCAAAGTACATAGCGGAGATTTTCAAGACTAGGATAGAAATCACTGCAGGTGCTATTAGCAGATGAAAACTCAAAACATGTTATGGTGCTGCCTGTTAATCTCACCAATACATTCTAGCCCTAGCCTTGAGCACCAAATTTGGAAAACTGAACTGGTGTCTTATTTTCCTAATTCAAGCACTTCTGCCAATTCAAATTTGAAAGATCAGCTACGTTGTACAACTTTATTAGAAAGCAACAGTTTGTAAGTCAAGGCAAAATAACAAAAGCAAGTGACATAAAAAGCAGATTAAGACCTGAAATTAAGAATCCACAGCTTTTAATGCATTCAGAAAATGTCAACCTTTTTAAAATTAAGTAAATAAGCTGTAATCCAATTTAGGAACAGTAGGTAATTTAGCCCCTCAAGTCTGTTTCGCCATTCAACGAGATCATGGCTGCTCTGCAATCTAACTCCATATACCCGCCTTTGTCCAACATACCTTAATACCTTTGGAAACAAAAATCTATTAATCTCAGTTCTAAAATTAACTGATCTCACATCAATTGCCATTTGCAGAACAGTGTTCCAACTCTCTACCACCCATTGCATGTAGAAGTGTTTGCTAATTTCACTGCTGAAAGATCTGGCTCTAATCTTTAGGCTATGTCTCCGAGTCCTAGACTCCCCATACCAGGGAAAATAGTTTCCATCAACCCTATCTGTTCCCCTAAATATCTTGAAATCAAATTACTCCTTAATCTTCTAAATTCCAGGGAATACAACCCCTAGTTTGGCTGATCTCGCCTCATAGTTTAACCTTTGGAGTCCAGATAAATCTCTGCTGCACTTCCTCCAAGGCCAATATATCCTGCCTAAGGTGTCGAGAAACGCACATAACAGTCCCACCGTGATCTAACCAGGGCTTTGTGTGGCTGGAGCATAACTTCTACCTCCTTGTATGCTAGTCTTCTAGATACAAAAACACACATTCCATTAGCTTTTTTTTTTATTATTTTGTACTTGTTCAAAGCTTTTTAACGATCTTTGCACCTTCAGTGGAGGCCGAACCAGTGATTTATAAAGGTTCATCATACTGCCTCATTTTTGTATTCTGCCTCTCTATATAAAGGCCAGGATCCCATATGCCGTTTTAAGCCCTGTCTCAACCTGCTCTCCCATTTTTAATGATTTTTGCACATATAGCCCCAGGTGTTTCTCTTCCTGCATCTCTTCAGAATTGTACTAGTAATTTTATATTGCCTTGCCTCATTCCATTAAATTTCATCTGCCACATGTTCACCCATTCCACCAGCCTATGTCCTCTTGAAGTCTATCACTAACCTCTGCACAGTTCACAATATTTCCAAGTTTTGTGCTTTCTGCAAATTTTGAAATTGTGCCCTGTACACCCAAGTCTAGGTCATTAATATAAATCAGGGTTGTGCAACCTATTCGCTTGGGGACCACATTATAATTTTGGTCTTACATAGCGGGCTGGTGAGACAATTTCAGAAAGATAAAGACATTAAAAATTTGCCTTGCTATTAAACAAAACAGCAACAAATGTGCATTTTTGTGAAGAAGCTTTAAATGAGAAGGCTAATTTATTGACCTAACTTCTCGTCATTATGTTGGACACTGATTTAGTGAGATACCTGGCATTTATTTGTGTGCACAAGTAGAGAATGTTACCCCGCACACTTCTTGTAGCCATGGAGAGTATTCTGGATAGATGCCCATCTCTCACGAGTAAACTTGATCTCCCTTTTTTTCTCTCCCTGTGCCATCTCTGTTGTTCCACCCCCCTCTCTGCCGGTCCCCACCTCCCTCTACTCTCTGCCTTTCTCAATTCCTCCCCCCTCTCTGTCTGCATCCCCCCTCTCCCGCATCCCCCTCCCTCTCTCCTCCCCCCCTCGCCTCCCCCTCGCTCTCTCTCTCCTCCACCCTCCCGCCTCACCCCCTCTCTCTTGCCTTCCCCCGCCTCCCCCTCCCTCGCCTCACCCCCTCTCTCTTGCCTTCCCCCGCCTCCCCCTCCCTCGCCTCGCCTCCCCCTCCCTCGCCTCCCCCATTCTCACTATCTCCTCCCCCCCGCCTCCCCCTCCCTCGCCTCCCCCATTCTCACTATCTCCTCCCCCCCGCCTCCCCCTCTCCTCTTCCTCCCGCCTCCCCCTCTCCTCTTCCTCCCGCCTCCCCCTCTCCTCTTCCTCCCGCCTCCCCCTCTCCTCTCCTCTTCCTCCCGCCTCCCCCTCTCCTCTCCTCTTCCTCCCGCCTCCCCCTCTCCTCTTCCTCCCGCCTCCCCCTCTCCTCTTCCTCCCGCCTCCCCCTCTCCTCTTCCTCCCGCCTCCCCCTCTCCTCTTCCTCCCGCCTCCCCCTCTCCTCTTCCTCCCGCCTCCCCCTCTCCTCTTCCTCCCGCCTCCCCCCCTCCTCTTCCTCCCGCCTCCCCCCCTCCTCTTCCTCCCGCCTCCCCCCCTCCTCTTCCTCCCGCCTCCCCCCCTCCTCTTCCTCCCGCCTCCCCCCCTCCTCTTCCTCCCGCCTCCCCCCCTCCTCTTCCTCCCGCCTCCCCCCCTCCTCTTCCTCCCGCCTCCCCCCCTCCTCTTCCTCCCGCCTCCCCCCCTCCTCTTCCTCCCGCCTCCCCCCCTCCTCTTCCTCCCGCCTCCCCCCCTCCTCTTCCTCCCGCCTCCCCCCCTCCTCTTCCTCCCGCCTCTCCTCTTCCTCCCGCCTCCCTCTCTCTCTCTCTCTGCCCCCCCTCTCTCCTCCTCCCCGCCTCCCCCTCTCTCTCGCTCCTCTTCCTCCCCCCGCCTGCCCCTCTCTCTCCTCTTCCTCCCGCCTCCCTCTCTCCTCTTCCTCCCGCCTCCCTCTCTCCTCTTCCTCCCGCCTCCCTCTCTCCTCTTCCTCCCGCCTCCCTCTCTCCTCTTCCTCCCGCCTCCCTCTCTCCTCTTCCTCCCGCCTCCCTCTCTCCTCTTCCTCCCGCCTCCCTCTCTCCTCTTCCTCCCGCCTCCCTCTCTCCTCTTCCTCCCGCCTCCCTCTCTCCTCTTCCTCCCGCCTCCCCCTCTCCTCTTCCTCCCGCCTCCCCCTCTCCTCTTCCTCCCGCCTCCCCCTCTCCTCTTCCTCCCGCCTCCCCCTCTCCTCTTCCTCCCGCCTCCCCCTCTCCTCTTCCTCCCGCCTCCCCCTCTCCTCTTCCTCCCGCCTCCCCCTCTCCTCTTCCTCCCGCCTCCCCCTCTCCTCTTCCTCCCGCCTCCCCCTCTCCTCTTCCTCCCGCCTCCCCCTCTCCTCTTCCTCCCGCCTCCCCCTCTCCTCTTCCTCCCGCCTCCCCCTCTCCTCTTCCTCCCGCCTCCCCCTCTCCTCTTCCTCCCGCCTCCCCCTCTCCTCTTCCTCCCGCCTCTCCCTCTCCTCTTCCTCCCGCCTCTCCCTCTCCTCTTCCTCCCGCCTCCCTCTCTCCTCTTCCTCCCGCCTCCCTCTCTCCTCTTCCTCCCGCCTCCCTCTCTCCTCTTCCTCCCGCCTCCCTCTCTCCTCTTCCTCCCGCCTCCCTCTCTCCTCTTCCTCCCGCCTCCCTCTCTCCTCTTCCTCCCGCCTCCCTCTCTCCTCTTCCTCCCGCCTCCCTCTCTCCTCTTCCTCCCGCCTCCCTCTCTCCTCTTCCTCCCGCCTCCCTCTCTCCTCTTCCTCCCGCCTCCCTCTCTCCTCTTCCTCCCGCCTCCCTCTCTCCTCTTCCTCCCGCCTCCCTCTCTCCTCTTCCTCCCGCCTCCCTCTCTCCTCTTCCTCCCGCCTCCCTCTCTCCTCTTCCTCCCGCCTCCCTCTCTCCTCTTCCTCCCGCCTCCCTCTCTCCTCTTCCTCCCGCCTCCCTCTCTCCTCTTCCTCCCGCCTCCCTCTCTCCTCTTCCTCCCGCCTCCCTCTCTCCTCTTCCTCCCGCCTCCCTCTCTCCTCTTCCTCCCGCCTCCCTCTCTCCTCTTCCTCCCGCCTCCCTCTCTCCTCTTCCTCCCGCCTCCCTCTCTCCTCTTCCTCCCGCCTCCCTCTCTCCTCTTCCTCCCGCCTCCCTCTCTCCTCTTCCTCCCGCCTCCCTCTCTCCTCTTCCTCCCGCCTCCCTCTCTCCTCTTCCTCCCGCCTCCCTCTCTCCTCTTCCTCCCGCCTCCCTCTCTCCTCTTCCTCCCGCCTCCCTCTCTCCTCTTCCTCCCGCCTCCCTCTCTCCTCTTCCTCCCGCCTCCCTCTCTCCTCTTCCTCCCGCCTCCCTCTCTCCTCTTCCTCCCGCCTCCCTCTCTCCTCTTCCTCCCGCCTCCCTCTCTCCTCTTCCTCCCGCCTCCCTCTCTCCTCTTCCTCCCGCCTCCCTCTCTCCTCTTCCTCCCGCCTCCCTCTCTCCTCTTCCTCCCGCCTCCCTCTCTCCTCTTCCTCCCGCCTCCCTCTCTCCTCTTCCTCCCGCCTCCCTCTCTCCTCTTCCTCCCGCCTCCCTCTCTCCTCTTCCTCCCGCCTCCCTCTCTCCTCTTCCTCCCGCCTCCCTCTCTCTCTCTGCCCCCCCTCTCTCCTCCTCCCCGCCTCCCTCTCTCTCTCTCTCTGCCCCCCCTCTCTCCTCCTCCCCGCCTGCCCCTCTCTCTCGCTCCTCTCTCCTCCTCCCCGCCTGCCCCTCTCTCTCGCTCCTCTTCCTCCCCCCGCCTGCCCCTCTCTCTCCTCTTCCTCCCCCCGCCTGCCCCTCTCTCTCCTCTTCCTCCCCCCGCCTGCCCCTCTCTCTCCTCTTCCTCCCCCCGCCTGCCCCTCTCTCTCTCCTCTTCCTCCCCCCGCCTGCCCCTCTCTCTCTCCTCTTCCTCCCCCCGCCTGCCCCTCTCTCTCTCCTCTTCCTCCCCCCGCTTGCCCCTCTCTCTCTCCTCTTCCTCCCCCCGCTTGCCCCTCTCTCTCTCCTCTTCCTCCCCCCGCCTGCCCCTCTCTCTCTCCTCTTCCTCCCCCCGCCTGCCCCTCTCTCTCTCCTCTTCCTCCCCCCGCCTGCCCCTCTCTCTCCTCTTCCTCCCCCCGCTTGCCCCTCTCTCTCTCCTCTTCCTCCCCCCGCCTGCCCCTCTCTCTCTCCTCTTCCTCCCCCCGCCTGCCCCTCTCTCTCTCTCCTCCCCCGCCTGCCCCTCTCTCTCTCTCTCCTCCCCCCGCCTGCCCCTCTCTCTCTCTCTCCTCCCCCCGCCTGCCCCTCTCTCTCTCTCTCCTCCCGCCGCCTGCCCCTCTCTCTCTCTCTCCTCCCCCCGCCTGCCCCTCTCTCTCTCTCCTCCCCCCGCCTGCCCCCTCTCTCTCTCTCCTCCCCCCGCCTGCCCCTCTCTCTCTCTCCTCCCCCCGCCTGCCCCCCCCTCTCTCTCCTCCCCCCGCCTGCCCCCCTCTCTCTCTCCTCCCCCCGCCTGCCCCCCTCTCTCTCTCCTCCCCCCGCCTGCCCCCCTCTCTCTCTCCTCCCCCCGCCTGCCCCCCTCTCTATCTCCTCCCCCCGCCTGCCCCCCTCTCTCTCTCTCTCTCTCTCTCTCCTCCCCCCGCCTGCCCCTCTCTCTCTCTCTCTCCTCCCCCCGCCTGCCCCTCTCTCTCTCCTCCCCCCGCCTGCCCCTCTCTCTCTCTCTCCTCCCCCCGCCTGTCCCCCTCTCTCTCCTCCCCCCGCCTGTCCCCCTCTCTCGCCTCCCCCCGCCTCGCCCTTTCACCGTTCCCCTCCACCATCTCTCTTCCCGACAAGTAGAGAGAGCAGGAATTTAGCAGAGCAGCTTTGCTATTGGTTAGTCATTAAAACAGTGCATTCTCCTTTTCAGAGCTGACCGGTGCTGACATCAGGAACAGCAGTTTCCCAACTTCGAATATATTCAGGGTTTCCAGCAATCTTTTAAATAAAAGTCAGAACCCGCCAGAAAACTGACAGCGCGATTTTGTTTGAAAAGCAGGTCTAAAGACGACTGTGGGCCAGATCCCATCTCTGAAATACATCCGCAGGCCGGATGGAAACCTTTGGTGAACCAAATCCTGGCCTTGGGCCCATATGTTGGGCAGCTCTGATCTATATCGGGAAAAGCAATAGTCCTAGTATCGACCCCCGGGGACCCCCAGCATACACATTCCGCCAATCTGAAAAACAACTGTGCACACCACTACTATTCCCTGCAACTCAGCCAACTCTGAATCCATGCTGTTACTGTCCGTTTTATTCCATGGGCTTCAGCTTTGCCTGCAAAGCCTATTATGTGGCACTTCATGAAATGCTTTTTGGAAGTCCATGAACACCACATCAATCACGTTACCCTCATCAAATGTTTCTGTTACCTCATCAAAAAACTCAATCAAATTAGCTAAACATGATTTGCCTTTAGCAAATCTATACTGGCTTTTTTTCATTAATCCACACAGGAGACAGAGAGTAGCAGTGGAAGGGAGTTTCTCAAAATGGAGACGTGTGACCAGTGGTGTTCCACAGGGATCCGTGCTGGGACAAGTCCCCAGGTCCGGATGGGATCTATCCCAGGTTACTGTGGGAAGTGAGAGAGGAAATAGTTGGGGCCTTAACAGATATCTTTGCAACATCCTTAAACACGGGTGAGGTCCCACAGGACTGGAGAATTGCTAATGTTGTCCCCTTGTTTAAGAAGGGTAGCAGGGAAAATCCAGGTAATTATAGACCGGTGAGCCTGACGTCAGTGGTAGGGAAGCTGCTGGAGAAGATACTGAGGGATAGGATCTATTTCCATCTGGAAGAAAATGGGCTTATCAGTGATAGGCAACATGGTTTTGTGCAGGGAAGGTCATGTCTTACCAACTTAATAGAATTCTTTGAGGAAGTGACAAAGTTGATTGATGAGGGAAGGGCTGTAGATGTCGTATACATGGACTTCAGTAAGGCGTTTGATAAGGTTCCCCATGGTAGGCTGATGGAGAAAGTGAAGGCGCATGGGGTCCAAGGTGTACTAGCTAGATGGATAAAGAACTGGCTGGGCAACAGGAGACAGAGAGTAGCAGTGGAAGGGAGTTTCTCAAAATGGAGACGTGTGACCAGTGGTGTTCCACAGGGATCCGTGCTGGGACCACTGTTGTTTGTGATATACATAAATGATTTGGAGGAAAGTATAGGAGGTCTGATTAGCAAGTTTGCAGACGACACTAAGATTGGTGGAGTAGCAGATAGTGAAGGGGACTGTCAGAGAATACAGCAGAATATAGATAGACTGGAGAGTTGGGCAGAGAAATGGCAGATGGAGTTCAATCAGGGCAAATGCGAGGTGATGCATTTTGGAAGATCCAATTCAAGAATGAACTCTACAGTAAATGGAAAAGTCCTGGGGAAAATTGATGTGCAGAGAGATTTGGGTGTTCAGGTCTATTGTTCCCTGAAGGTGGCAACGCAGGTCAATAGAGTGGTCAAGATGGCATACGACATGCTTTCCTTCATCGGACGGGGTATTGAGTACAAAAGTTGGCAGGTCATGTTACAATTGTATAGGACTTTGGTTCAGCCACATTTGGAATACTGCGTGCAGTTCTGGTCGCCACATTACCAAAAGGATGTGGATGCTTTGGAGAGGGTGCAGAGGAGGTTCACCAGGATGTTGCCTGGTATGGAGGGCGCTAGCTATGAAGAGAGGTTGAGTAGATTAGGATTATTTTCATTAGAAAGACGCAGGTTGAGGGGGGACCTGATTGAGGTGTACAAAATCATGAGAGGTATAGACAGGGTGGATAGCAAGAAGCTTTTTCCCAGAGTGGGGGTTTCAATTACAAGGGGACACGAGTTCAAAGTGAAAGGGGAAAAGTTTAGGGGGGATATGCATGGAAAGTTCTTTACGCAGAGGGTGGTGGGTGCATGGAACGCACTGCCAGCGGAGGTGGTAGACTCGGGCACGCTAGCGTCTTTTAAGATGTATCTAGACAGATACATGAATGGGCAGGAAGTAAAGAGATACAGTCCCTTAGATAATAGGCGACAGGTTTAGATAGAGGATTTGGATCGGCGTAGGCTTGGAGGGCCGAAGGGCCTGTTCCTGTGCTGTAATTTTCTTTGTTCTTTGTCCAAGTGGCTGTTAATTCCGTCCCAGATTATTATTTCCAAAAGCCTTCCCAGCACCAAGGTTAAACTGACTGGCCTGTAGTTGCTACGGTTTATCTTTACACCCTTTTATTGAACAAGGGTGCAAACTTTTACAATTTTCCAGTCCTCTGGCACCACCCCTGAACCAAGTGAGGATTGGAAGATTATGGCCAGTACCTCTAATTTCCACACTTACTTCCATCAGCATCCTCGGATGCATCCCATCTGGTCCTGGTGACTTATCAACTTTAAGTACATCCAACCTTTCCGATACCACCTCTATTAATTGTTAGCCCAGCCAGTATCTCAACTACTTTTCCTTTACTATGACTTTGGAGCAGTACCTTCTTCCTTGGTAAAACAGATGCAAACTACGTATTTAGTACCTCAGCTATACCCTCTCCCATGTACAAGTCCACTTTTTGGTCCCTATTCGGTCCCACCTCTCCCCTTATTACCTTTTTACTATTTATATGCCTAAAGAAGACTTTTGGATTTTGTTTATGTTAGCTGCCTGTCTCTTCTTATACTCTCTTTGCCTCTCATTTTTTTTCCACTTCCCCTCTGAACTTCCCCTTGAATGTATTAATATCTTTGTAATTTTATGCTTCCATCTGCATTGATTACAATGTGGCCTTTGTGTCATTGATAAACTTGGATATGTGGCTTTCCAAGCCCAAAGTCGTTAATATGAATTATTAACACAGAACCTTGCAGGACACCACTAGTCACATCCTGCCAATTAGAGTACCTGCCCATATATCTACTCTTTGTCTCCTTCCTCCGCTGATTTGCTAACCAGGTCAATAATTTGCCCTCAATTCTATGAGCTTCAACTTTAGCTAACGGTTTGAGGGATTTTAGCAAATGCCTTTGTTAAGTCCGTATAAATAATATCCATAGACATTCCCCTGTTCACTACATTAGTCACCTCTTCAAAATGTTCAATCAGCTTCGTCAGGCATGGTCTAACCTTTACAAATCTATCCTTTACAAAAGTTCAATCAGCTGAAAACTTTCTAGGTGTTCGGTCACGCTATCCTTAATTATAGACTCTAGTAATCTCCCAACAGATGTTAGGCTAACGGTCTATAATTCCCCATTTTCCTCCTCTGACCTTTCTTAATTAGCAAAGTGCGCAATTTTCCAAGCTAAAGGAATAGTTCCTGAATCGAAAGAACTTTGAAAGATTATAGTTCGGGCAACTGCAATGTTCGCACCTACTTCCTTCAAACCCTGGGATGGAAACCAACTGGTCCTGGGGCTATGTCACTCTTCAGTCTCATTAATTTCTTCATTATTGTTACTTTGCTTGTATTAATTTCGGTGAGTCCCTGTCCCTGATTCATTTCTAGCTTTTTTAGGGATGTCCAGCATGTTGCCTTCTTCCTCGATTGTAAATACTAACGCAAAGCAATTCCACTTGATTGCAGTGGTGGAGGAAACCAATTTATTCATCATAGACGATCAAAAAGTTATCTAAATTTACATTCACAGGCACATACTATTGTGCTTTTGAGCAACTTGGTCGAGTACATTAACATTCTTAAAGGAAGATGGTTATTAAACCACAATAAAGATAGTGTGAAGCAACTCACTTAATCTCAATCTTTTCTTCTGATTCTGGGTGGTCAAGAAGATCCCATTTTGATGTGGTAATTGCTGCAAAAGTGAAATTTACATTTTTGCACATCACAAGAAAAAGCAGAATTGTTAAAAGTATTAAATGTCTCACATAGGCGCTGGAAACTCAGCAATGTGTGCACTTTAAATAATTTCATTTTAAAAAAAGAACAAATGACATTTACTGGTATATACTGATTATTCACAGCTATCTATCCAAGCAGCAGACACATTAAGTGACAATGCTATCTGTATGCCATGCTATTGGATCTGTGGCTGCAGACTCCAATTCCAGAAACTGCACACCAATTTCATCTTTCCTAAGATGAGGATTAATTTGTTTTTATGACCCAACTGGTTATTTTAATGTATTTTTAAAAACTTAGAAATTAGTTTCAACTCTATTTTCACCCTACAGATTATTAACTTATGCAGCTACTTGGTAAAATCTGTAATACACCCAATTGCTTAATTACAAAATCTCCTGGAGCAGTTAGCTTTGTACCATCATCAGCAAATTCTGAAATTTGAGAATACATTTAAGTTGCTTAACAAGATGCTTAGGACTACTTAAAATACACCTACTTATATCAGGATCTTAAATGTAATACTTAGCACAAATCGTTGAGAACTTTATTCTAAAACCTGAATTTCTAATCAGGCAACAGATAATCAAAGTATTGACAAATATCCAGATTGGTTTGAAATAGTGCATAATGGTATTTAGTCAGTGTAAAATAAAAGTTAATTGAAAATTCATACCGTGAGCTTCCAACTCAGATTCATCCACAGTTTCCCATTTCGAAGGTGCAATCTTTAACAGTGGTTCTTCCTTTTTAATAAGTACCAGTTCCTCCACTAAGAAACAAAATAAAACACAGATATATTTATCAAAACTACCACAAATAGATTATCCTTGATTTAGACGGCAGGGTTTCAGCAGCAATTCCACTAAGGGGCTGTTATGATGTGAGTTACCATTTATTTTTACCCTCTGTCAGCCTCATTTGGTAGCACTCTCGCCTGAGTCAGGACTGGAGCACAAAAATCAAAGCTGACACTTCAGTGCAATACTGAGGGAGTGCAGTACTGATGGAGATGCGTTAAACTGAGGCTCCGCCTGTCCTCTCAGGTGGATGTAAAAGATCCCACTGCACTATTCTGAAGAACAGGGGAGTTATCAATTATGTCCTGGCCAATATCTATCCCTCAATCAACATCACAAAAACAAATTATCTGGTCATTACCACATTGCTGTTTGTTGGAGCTGCCATGTTCCCTACATTACAACAGTGACTACACATAAAAAGTACTTCATTGGCTGTCAAGCACTGTGGGATGCCCTGAGGCTGTGAAAGGCGCTACATAAATATAAGTCCTTTTTTCTCTTTTTGTACCTTATATCCCTGCTGGCACTTGCTTGACGGCTGATTATCTGGTTGCTAACTCATTGCTGTACTTCCTATATTACAACAGTGGCCACACTTCAAAAGGTACTTAAAGTGCTTTATAACCAATCGAGATGCCCTGAGGTTGTGGAAAGTTCTCTCTATATACACACACACAAACAAACATATACATACACACATATATATGTATATATTAACTTTCTCTTTCTTTTGTGAAAGCCAATGACTATAGATGAAGTCACTTTCAAACGAGAATGCATATGCGTCTCTATTCTGGAATGACAAAATACGGGCTAGATTACAATAAGGTCCGCCCCACAGAACTGAAACTACAAATATTACTGAACTGCCCCTTTATGAAGCTGTTCCATATCACAGAGGTCACGTGCACATGTTTAGCTTCTATTTGAACCTGGGTAAGTATTAAAGCAATTACAAAAAAAAAATGCGAATTTTTTCTGAAAAGGTAAACTGATGAGTGAAAAAAAATGCAAATAAGTTTTTCCTCACGATCGCATACTTCATGTGATAAACCTTGAAACTTCAGTAATATATCTCAAACATTCCTTCACTAAAACAAACTGGCACAGTGGCTGCAGGTGTTAGCTCACATGTGCAATAAGTTACCTTAAAACAAACTTTGGATTTAAAGTATACTGCATCACCAAGTTTTAAAAAATCATTTGAACTTGAATTCAAATGTTTTAAACATTGGGTAAAAAAAATTACCATCCCCATCAAAAATAAATCTCCAAGTGCCCACAGTACTCCTGCAACTGAAAATTAACTTTCTCAATATTGTTAATGTGCTTACTTGGCATTCCATCTAGGTCATCGTCAACTGATTTCAAAGGAATCCCATCAATATCATCTAAAGGCGCTCCGTCTAGTGGGATTCCATCAATTGGCAACCCGTCAACATCCTCCAATGGAGCAACTTGGTCACTGTCAATCGGTGTACCATCCACATCGTCAATTACCTGAATAAAAACACATCATAGGAGCACAAGGAGGAATAACTGAAAATTTAACACATACATCACATGAATATCCAAGGCGGAGTTTACACCAAGTCAGAGGACGCACTATTTTAGCAGAACTAGGAAAATCGTGGAAACAGTATTGATTCATTCAAATGCAAATTAGTAGATTTCATTCAGAAAATAACATTCTGGAATATACAAGTAATTTAAGACATGAGGCATGTTGCAAGTATAATTAGGCTTGGGAGGAACAGGTAATTTTGGACCTATGGTTTCCAAAGCTTTCCAGCATTGGCGTGGAGTTTCCTCGTGGCTTGTCTAGGTCTAATGTAGACTAATTGATAAAGATTATGCTTTTTAAAAATATAATGGGAACTTCAACAGTATTTTCAGGTTGAAATTACATAATTTTCATAGATATTTTAAATCAGCAGCTTTAACTATTACAGGTGTATTTATGTACTTAGTTTTATGTGTTACCTTTATTTAAAAATACAGGATTAGGATCTGATAGCAGAGAACATGCTCCTGGTTGATAAATATTTACAAGCACTTAGTGAGTTCATGTGGTTTGATAGTGTTGCAGGATGATTAAAGATTCTGGGAACTGTGATAAGAGAGTGTTGGGAGTAATAAAGAAGTACTGGGAAGTGAGGGGGTCCTTGGGTCTAGAAATATAGAAGTGGTGGTGGGGCACAAAAGTGTGCAGTGGTGGGAATTTGGTCTTGGTGCTGAATCACGAGGATGGTGGTGGCAGGATGATGGAGCAGTGGAGATGGGTTTGCTGGATGTGAGACGACTTGATGGGCAATCTGACAGGGTGGGAACAGTGGAATTGGAGCAGCAGGGTTTGGCAATAATGAGAGTGGTACGTTGTGGCTCTGGGGGTAATAGAAGCTGAATGGTGGGGTTTAGGAGTCGTGGACAGGGTGCTAGATTCTGGGAGTATTGGGAGTTGGCCTAGTGGGGTATGCTGTGGTCTGTGACTACTGATGGGGTGGCAGGGTTATGAATGGTTACATAGTGCTGAAGTACTGTGGAGAAAGGGTGAGGGGTTGTGGCGATTTCATACACGGCAATTCAGGTTGTGACATATGCAAACCAGACTCAGAAGTACCCCCCAAAAAAAAACAGAAAAAGAACTGGAGGACATAAACGGAAATTAGTGAAAATTAAATTTGGGACAAGCATCAGGGAAAACTTCTTTACTCAACAACCAATAATTACAGAATTATTACAGCGCAGAAGGAGGCCCATCATGTCTGCACCGGTTTCCGAAAGAGCAGTTTACTTAGTGCCATTCCCCTGTCTTTTCCCCGTAACCCTGCACATTCTTCCTTTTCATGTAACAGTCTAATTCCCTTTTGAATGCTTCAGTTCAACCTGCCTCCACCGCACTCTCAGGCAGTGCATTCCAGAACTTAACCATTTGCTGCGAGAAGAAGTCTTCCCTCATGTCGCTTTTGCTTCTTTTACTAAATACTTTAAATCTGTCCAGACCTCTCATTCTCGATCCCTTCATGAGTGGGAACAGTTTCTCCCTAAATACTCTGTCCAGACCCATGATTTTGAATACTTCTATCAAATCTCAAATCAGCCTTCTCTTCTCCAAGGAAAATAGTCCTAACTTCTCCAATCTATCTTCATAACTGAAGTTCCTCATCTCTAGAACTATTCACATGAATCCTTCCTGTACTCTCTCCAATGCCCTTACATCTTTCCTAAAATGCAGCACCCAGAACTGGACAATACTCCAGTTGAGGCCAAAATAGTATCTTATACAAGTTCAACATAACCTCCTTGCTCTTGTACTCTATGCCCCTATTAATAAAGCTCAGGATACTGTATGCTTTATTAACCACTCTCTCAACCTGTCCTGCCAATTTCAATGACTTATCACATATACACTCAGGCCCCTCTGCTCCAGCACCACCTTTAGAATTGTACCCTTTATTTTATATTGTCTTTCCATGTTCTTTGTACCAAAATTAATCACTTCAAATTTCTCTGCATTGAACTTCATCTGCCACCTGTCCACCCATTCCACTAACTTGTCTATGTCCTTATGAAGTTCTACACCATCTTCCTCACAGTTTACAACGCTTCCACCAAGTTTCATATCATCCGCAAACTGTGAAACTGTGACCTGTACGCCAAGGTCTAAGTCATTAATATAGATCAGGAAAAGCAAGGGTCCGAACACTGATCCCTGGGGAACTCCACAAACAAACCTTCCTCCAGCCTAAAAAAATCCATTAACCACTTCTCTTTGTTTCCTGTCACTCAACCAATTCTGTGTCCATGTTGCTACCATCGCTTTTATTCCATGAGCTATAACTTTGTTCACAAGTCTGCTGTGTGGCACTGCATCAAACGGCTTTTCAAAGTCCATGCACACCACATCAACTGCACTGCCCTCATCAACCCTCTCTTACCTCCTCAAAAAACTCCAGCAAGTTAGTTAAACATGATTTTCCCTTAAGAAATCCATGCTGGCTTTCTTTAATTAACTCGCAATTGTCCAGGTGACTATTAATTTTGTCCCAAATTATTCTTTCTAGAAGTTTCCCCACCACCGAAGTTAAACAGATGCCGATAGTTGCTGGGCTCATCTTTACACCCTTTTTTGAACAAAGGTGTAACCTTTGCAATTCTCTAGTCCTCTGGCAACCCCCCCCCCCCCTCCCAAAGTCTAAGGAAGACTGAAAAATTATGGCCAGTGTCTCCGCAATTTCCATCCTCACTCTCCTCAGTATCAATGGATGCATCTCATCCGGCCCTGGTGCTTTATCCACTTCAAGTACAGGCAGCCTATCTAATACGTCTTCCTGATCAATTTTAAACCCTTCTAGTGTCTGAATTACCTCCTCTTTCACCATTGACTTGGTTACATCTTCTTCCTTGGTAAAGACACATGTAAATTATTCATTTAATACCTCAGCTATACCCTCTACCTCCATGCGTAAATCCCCTTTATGGTCCCTAATCAGCCCCACTCCTCCTTTTACCACCCTTTACTATTTATATGTCAATAGAAAACTTTGGGATAATTTAAACCAATATTTTGCATCGGTCTTCATGGTGGAGGACACTATAAACGCCCCACAGATAACAGATAAGCAAGGAGCTAATGGGAGGAAAGATCTTATAACAGTCTCTATCACGAGGGACAAAGTATTTGACAAACTAATGCGACTAAACATAAGAACTAGGAGCAGGAGTAGGCAATTCAGCCCCTCCAGCCTGCTCCGCCATTCAATATGATTATGGCTGATCTCATCTCGGCCTCAACTCCACTTTCCTGCCCATTCTCCATAACCCTTCAACCCATTACTAATTAAAAATCTGTCTATCTCCTCCTTAAATTTACTCAATGTCGCTGCATCCACTGCACTCTGGGGTAGTGAATTCCACAGACTCACGATCCTTTGAGAGAAGTAATTTCTCCTCACCTCTGTTTTAAATCTGCTACCCCTTATCCTAAAACTATGACCTCTTGTTCTAGATTGCCCCAGCAGAGGAAACATCCTCTCCATGTCTACTTTGTCAATTCCCTTAATCATCTTATATACCTCAATTAGATCTCCTGTCATTCTTCTAAACTCCAGAGAGTAAAGGCCTAAACTGCTCAATCTCTCTTCATAAGACAAACCCCTCATCTCTGGAATCAATCTAGTGAACCTCCTCTGAACTGCCTCCAATGCAACTACATCCCTCCTCAAGCAATGGGACCAAAACTGTACGCAATACTCCAGGTGCCGGGGTCTCACTAATGCCTTGTACAGTTGCAGCAACACTTCCCTACTTTTATATTCTATTCCTTTTGCAATAAATGCCAAAATTCCATTTGCCTTCCTTATTACTTGCGGCACCTGCATACTAGTTTTCTGCGATTCATTCACAAGGACACCCAGATCCCTCTGCACCGAAATACTCTGAAGTTTCTCTCCATTTAGATAATAATTTGCCTTGCTATTCTTCTGACCAAAATGGATAACCTCACACTTATCCATGTTAAACTCCATCTGCCAAATTTTGGCCCATTCACCTAACCTATCCATATCCATTTGTAAATTTCTTTACTGCAACTTACTACCCCGCCTATTTTAGTGTCATTTGCAAATCTGGCTGTATCCCTGCATCCAAGTCATTAATATAGATTGTAAATAGTTGGGGCCAGTGGACCGAACCCTGTGGCACCCCACTAGTTACATCTTGCCAACCAGAAAAGGACCCATTTATCCCGACTCTGTTTTCTGTTGGTTAGCCAATCCTCTATCCAAGCTAATAAATTGCCCCGAACCCCATGTGATCTAACCTTGTGTATTAACCTTTTGTGCGGCACCTTATCAAATGCCTTCTAGAAGTCCAGATATACAACATCAACAGGATCCCCATTATCCACTTTACTTGTTACAACTTCGAAAAACTCTAGCAAATTAGTCAAACACTATTTACCCTTCATAAAACCATGCTGACTCTGATGGATTGCGTTTTGACTTTCTAAATGTCCTGTTATTACTTCCTTAATAATGGATTCTAACAATTTCCCCAACTACAGATGTTAAACTAACTGGTCTATAGTTTCCTACTTTCTGCCTTCTTCCCTTTTTGAATAAGGGCGTTATATTAGCATTTTTTCAATCCACTGGAACCTTTCCCGCATCCAGGGAATTTTGGAATATTATAACCAATGGATATTTAAGACCCTAGGATGTAGGCCATCAGGCCCTGGGGACTTGAATGCCTTGAATCCCAATAGTTTGCTCAGTACTTCTTCCCTAGTGATGATGATTGTTCTAAGTTCCTCCCTTTCTTTAACCTCTACATTATCTGTTACTACTGGGATGATACTAGTGTCCTCCACTATGAAAACTGAGGCAAAATACTGATTTAGTGTCTCCGCCATTTCTGTGCTCCCCACTATTAACTCCCCAGTCACATTGTCTAAGGGACCAACATTCACTTTAGCTACTCTCTTCCCTTGTACATACTTATAGAAGCTTTTGCTATCATTTTCATATTTTGCGCTAGTTTTCTTTCATAATTTACTTTGCTCTTTTTATTACTTTTTTAGTAACCCTTTGTTGATCTTTAAAAGTTTCCCAATCTTACAGCTTGCCACTGGCCTTTGCAATATGGTATGCCTCAGTTTTTGTCTTATTGTTATTCTTAACTTCCTTGCTTAGCTATGGATGATTTTTTTTCCCCCTTTTAGAATCTTTCTTCCTCTCTGGAATATATGTTAGTTGGGAGGAATTGAATATTTCCTTAAACATCTGCCACTGCTCATCAACTGTCCTACCTTTTAGTCTTCCTGCCCAGTCCACTAGTGCCAAATCTGTCCTCATGCCTATGTAATTACCTTCGTTTACCTCCAGAACGCTAGTGTGGGACTCCAGTTTCTCGCACTCAAACTGAATTTGAAATTCTAGCATGCTATGATCACTCTTCCCTAGAGAATCCTTAACTATGAGATCATTAATTAATCCCACCTCATTACATAATACCAAATCTAGAATAGCCTGCTCCCTGGTTGGTTCCACAACACATTGTTTTTTGGAGCAATCTCTAATACATTCAATGAACTCTCCCTCGAGACTACCCTTGTCAATTTGATTAATCCAGACTATATGTATATTAAAATCACCCATGATTATTGCCATATCTTTCTTACAAGCCCCCAGTATTTCCTGGTTTATACTGTGCCCCACTGCGGAACTACTGTTTGGGGACCAATAGATTACTCCCTTTGCTATTTCCTATTTCTACCCAGACTGATTCTATGTCTTGATCTCCAGTGCCTAGATCGTTTCTCAATATAGCACTGATCTCTTCCTTTACTAACAAAGCTACACCACCTCCTTTTCCTTCCTGTCTATCCTTCCGAAATACTGAGTACCCTTGGATATTCAATTCCCAAACCTGGTTTCCCTGCAACCACGTCTCAATAATCGCCACTAAATCATACCCATTCGTTTCTATTTGCGCTGTTAACTCATTAATTTTGTTCTGAATGCTTCGTGCATTCAGATACAAAGCCTTTAAGTTTATTCTATCAAATTTCCCTATTCTTGTACGATTCCTTGGTGCAATATGGCGTGCACATGTTCTGTCCCTACCTTTTATTTTCTGGTAACAATCAGCCTCATCACTAACCTGCACTCCTACCTTCTCCTTTAACTTTGACTTCCTAATTTCCCATGCAACTGAATCACCAACCCCGACTATTTAGTTTAAAGCCCTATCTACAGGCTTAGTTATGCGATGCACCAGGACTCTGGTCCCAGCATGATTCAGGTGGAGCCCATCCCATCGGAACAGCTCCCATCTTCCCCAGTATTGGTGCCAATGTCTCATGAATTCGAACCCATTTCCATACCAATCTTTGAGCCACGCATTTACCTCTTTAACCTTATTGACTCTGTGCCAATCAGCTCATGGCTCAGGTGGTAATCCGGAGATTACTACCTTTTTGGTTCTGCTTTTTAATTTAGCCCCTAGCTGATCATATTCCGTCAGCAGAACCTCTATCCTTGTTCTACCTATATCGTTGGTACCTACGTGGACCACGACAACTGGATCTTTCCCCTCCCACTCCAAGTTCCTCTGCAGCCCAGTTGAGATATCCTGAACCCTGGCACCAGGTAGACAACAGAGTCATAGAGTACAGAAACAGGCTCTTTGGCCCATCATGTCTGTGCCGGCCATCAAGGCCATTGGGACTCTCGATCCGAGCCACAGAGAACAGTGTCTATGCCCCTAACTATACTGTCCCCAATTACGACTACATTTCTCTTTTCTCCCCCCACTTGAACGGCTCCCTGTACCATGGTGCTATGGTCAGTTTGCTCATCCTCCCGACAGTCCCTGCTCTCGTCCACACAGGAAGAAATAGCAGGACATTTAGAAAAGCTTAACGCAATCAAACAGAGTCAACGTTTCTTGTGAAAGGGAAATCATGTTTGACAAATTTGCTAGAGTTCTTTGATATAACAAGCAGAGTTGATAAAGGGGAACCAGTAGATGTAGCGTACTTAGATTTCCAGAAGGCATTCGATAAGGTGCCACATAAAAGATTATTGCACAAGATAGCAGCTCACGGTATTGGGGGTAATGTATTAGCATGGATTGAGGATTGGTTAATTCACAGAAGACAGAGAGTCAGGATTAATGGGTCTTTTTCAGGTTGGAAAGACATAACTAGTGGAGTGCCACAAGGATCAGTCCTGGGGTCTCAATTATTTACTATCTATATTAATGACTTGGAGGAGTGGGCAGAGTGTAATATATCCAAATTTGCTGATAATACAAAAATAGGTGGGAGGGCGTGTTATGATGAGGACATAAGGAATCTGCAAAGGGATATAGATAGGTTGAGTGAGTGGGCAAATGGAGTTTAATGTTGGAAAGTGTGAGGTCATGCACTTTGATAGGAAGAATCAAAAGGCAGATTATTTTTTAAATGGAGAGAGACTTCAAAAAAGTGCAGCACAGAGGAATCTGGGTGTTCTTGTGCATGAAACACAGAGTTAGCATGCAAGTGCAGCAAGTAATTAAGACGACAAATGGAATTTTGGCCTTTATTGCTCAGGGGTTGGAGTTTAAAAATAGGGAAGTCTTGTTACAACTGTACAGGGTGTGGGTAAGGCCACACCTGGAGTACTGTGTACAGTTTTGATCCCGTATTTAAGAAAGGATACACTGGCATTGGAGGCAGTTCAAAAGAGATTCACTAGGCTGATTCCTGGGATGAAGAGGTTGACTTATCAAGAACAGCTAAACAGGTTAGGCCTTTATTCATTAGAGTTTAGAAAAATGAGGGGTGATCTTATTGAAACGAACAAGATTCTGAGGGGATAAAAGCAAAATTCCGAAGAAGGGTCACTGACCCGAAACGTTAACTCTGCTTCTCTTTTCACAGATGCTGCCAGACCTGCTGAGTGGTTCCAGCATTTCTTGTTTTTATTTAAGATTCTGAGGGGGCTTGACAGGGTAGATGTTGAGATGATGTTTCCACGAGTGGGGGAATCTCGAACTAGGGGACATAGTTACAGAATAAGGGGACACTCATTTAAAACTGAGATGCAAAGGAAGTTCTTCTCTCGGAGGGTAGTGAATGCCTGGAATTCTCTACCACAGAGATTTGTGGAGGCTAGATCACTGAAAGTATTTGAAGAGGTAGACAGATTTTTGAAATATCGGAGAGTTGAGGGCTATGAGGAGCTGGCACAAAAGAGGAGTTGAGGTCTAGGGCAGGTCAGCCAGGATCTTACTGAATGGCGGGGCAGGCTTGAGGGGCCGAATGGCCTACTCCTGCTCTTATTTCTTAGGTTCTTTAATGTTAGCTGACAGTGTTTTTTCATGCTCTCTCTTTGCTTTTTCACTTCCTCTCTCGACCTTCTATATTCAGCCTGGTTCTCAATAGGTATTTTCTACCTGGCATCTGTCATAAGAACACTTTTTGTTCTTTATCTTAATCTGTACCTCCACTGTCATCCAGGGAGGTCTGGATTTGTTTACCCTACCTTTCCCCTTCGAGGGAACATACCTTGACTGTGCCCAAGGTATCTCTTCTTTGAAAGTAGCCCATTGTTCAACTACTGTTTTTCTGGTCAACCTTTAACTCCAATTTATTCACCCCAGCTCCGTTCTTACCCTACTAGTCAGCTTTCCCCCAGTTAATTATTCTTCATCTGGATTGTTCGCCCTTTTCCATAGTCAGCCTAAACCTTATGATACAATGATCACTGTCCGCTAAATGATCTCCTACTGATACCTGATCCACTTGGCCCACCTCATTCCCAAGAACCAGATCTAGCAGTGCTTCCTTTCTCATTGGACTAGAAACATACTACTATAGAAAATTTTCCTGAACACACTCTAGGAACTCTTGCCCCTCACTGTCCTTTACACTACTACTATCCCTGTCTATGTTTGGATAATTAAAGTCCCCCATTATAACTACCCTATAATTTCTGCACCTCTAATTTTAGAATAAATTTACCAAGCAAGGTAATAGAGGTAAAAATACTGGAATATTGAGAATTCAAATCGATGTCACAGCGGGAGAGATAACATAATGAGAGGGATTATCAGTGAGCCAAATGGCGGTTTCTCAACTAACTTACTTTTATGTTCTAAGCTATCAGCTTGGTTAGAGTTTTTCAATATTTTCTTTTGCTAACAATCTTGCAAAGCTTTCCTCATGATAGAAGGCACAACAATAAAGCCAAATAAGCTATCAAATCAACACCCGACTTCACAGCTATTTGAAAAGGAATCTACCATTCACTGCTAAGTTAGCTGATCACAGCTGAGGTTCAAGTGTCACAATTGCCTGCAATGTCCCTGGAGACAATACTGGGCTTAGCTACTGTGCCACACCAACCAACCATCACTATCTTAAGTTATAACTAAAGAACGACTACTTGTGACAACAGCTGATATTTCCAAAACTGAAAAAGAAACTCCCAAGGAGAGAAAACCCAGAAAAGAATTTCATTTGCCATCTACTAGCATTAAAAAGATAATTCAAGTCATATTAGTACATACTACAGGCCTTTCTGATACATCGTCGTCCAGTTTCATTAGTCCAAGGAATATGTTTTGCAGCCTAATAAGGAAAGGCTCCGGATAAACAGCCCAGTCTTCCCATGCTCTAAAACATGTCATTATCCTTTGCTAAACAGAAACAAAATAAAAGCACAATTATCATTTTAAATATGCTATGGGTTCAGAGAAATCAGTTTCTTGTGTCATTCTTTTAATTCTGAGCATTGTTGAAGTATACATGCATGCAGGATAAAAACTGAGGAGGGAGATACTAAAAAGGCTGGCTATGCGTAGGGTAGATAAGTCATCTGGTCTGGATGGCTTGCATCTTAAGTTGCTAAAGGAAGTGAGGACAGAGACAGAAGGGCTTGCCATAATCTTCCAATCTTCCCTGGATACCGGGGAACTGCCAGAGGACTGGACAGTGACAAAGGTGAAAGGACAGTCCTAGCAACTACAGGCCAGTTAGTTTACCATCAGTGGTGGGTAAGGTTTTAGTAACAATAATCAGGGAAAATATCAACGGGCACTTAGAAATGTTCAAGTTAATTTAGGATAGCTAGCATGAATTTGTAAAACACAAATAATGCTTGACTAATTGAATTTTTTGATGAAATAACAGAAGGTTGAAGAAGGGAATGCGGTGGATGTTGTTTATATAGATTTTAAGAAAGCGTTTCATAAGCTACCACATAAAAGGTTTGTTAACAAGATTGAGACTTATGGAACAGGAGAGTCAGTGTCCAACTGGATAAAGAAATTGGCTTATGGACAGAAAACAGTGAGTCGTAGGAAACGGTTGCTTTTCAGACTGGAGGATGGAAGTGGTGTTCCCCAAGGGTCAGTGCTGGGACCACTGTTATTTTTGCTCTATATAAATGACCTGGATCTTGGCATAGAGAGTAGAATCTCAAAATTTGCTGACGACACCAAACTTGGCGGTGAGGCAAACAGTGAGGATGATATGAACTGCCTGCAACAGGACATAGATAGGCTAGCAGAATGGGCAGAGGTGACAGATGGAATTTAATACTGGCAAGTGTGAGGTGATCCACATTTTGGCAGAAGCAGTAGGGGGAGGCAATATATACTTTATGGCACAGTTCTAAAGAGTATGCAAGAACAGAGGGCCCTGGGGGTGCATGTACATAGATCTTTGAAGGTGGCAGGACTTATTAAGAGAGTGGTTAGCAAAGCATAGGGGATTTTGGGCTTCATAAAGAGAGACATTGAGTACAAAAGCAGGGAAGTGTTGCTAAACCTTTATAAAGCTCTGGTTAGGCCCCAACTGGAGTACTGCATCCAGTTCTAGTCACCACACTTCAGGAAAGATGTCAGTGTCCTTGAGAGTGCAGTAGAGATTTACCAGAATGATTCCAGGGATGGTGGATTTTAGTTACACGGTTAGGTTGGAAAAGCTTGCTTTGTTCTCCTTACAACAAAGGATATTGAGGGGAGATTTAATAGAAGTGTACAAGATTATCACAGGCTTAGATAAGTTAGAAAAGGAAAAACTGTTCCTATTGACAAATGGTACAAAAACACGAGGGGACGCAGATTGAAAATTTTGGGCAAGAGATACAGGGGGAATATAAGGAAGCACTTTTTTATACAGCAGGTGGTAATGACCTGGAACTCGCTTCCAACAAGGGTGGTGGAAGCAGGCATGATAAATAATTTCAAGAGGAAGCAGGTTGGTCACCTGAGAGAAATAGACTTGCAAGATTATGGGGATCGAGCCGGGGAGTGGGACTGACTGAATACTCTGTGGGGAGCAGGCATGGACTCAATGGGCCGAATGGCCTCCTTCTGTGCAGTAAATGACTCAAAATAAGTTACAGCTCATCTATACAGAAACAAGTAATATATAAAGCACTACACTCCCCGATAACAGCACACTACACAGACTTTGTGCACAATTATTTAGTAAACTGATAAAGAAAAATTAGAAATGCAGCAAAAAACGCAACGGTTGTTATTCTTACTAAAAGAAACAGACCACAGAAGGCTATTACAACCAATACTGTGCCTTAGCTGCACCCTAAATTTAACAATTGTGGCAAATTAAATTCCCAAACATAATGAACAATGCAAATGTGACAGAGGGGCGTGCTAAAGAGGAGGTGGCATTGCACTATTGATCAAGGAGTCAATTACTGCAATAAGGAGGGACAATATCTTAGAAGGTTCCTCAAATGAAGCCATTGGGTAGAACTTAAAAACAAAAAGGGGGCAATCACTTGGATGGGAGTGTACTACAGGCCTCCCAACAGTCAGGGAGAGATAGAGGAGCAAATATGTAGGTAAATCTCAGAGAGGTGTAAAAATAATAGGGTAATAATAGTAGGGGATTTCAACTTCCACAATATCAACTGGGATAGTCTTAGTGCAAAAGGCTTATAGGGGACAAAATTCTTAAAAGCGCATCCAGGGAAGCTTTTTGAGCCAGCATGTAGAAAGTCCTGCAAGAGAAGAGGCGGTACTGGACCTAATCGTAGGGAATGAAGCCAGACAAGTGGTGGAAGTGTCAATGGGGGAACATTTCAAGGATAGTGACCATAACTCTGTCAGATTTAAGGTAGTTCTGGAAAAGGACAAAGATGGAAGGAAATAAAAGGTACTGAATTGGGGGAAGGTCAATTTCAATATGATAAACAAGATCTGGCCAAAGTGGACTGGGAGCAGCTACATGTAGGAAAGTCTACATCAGACGAGTGGGAGTCATTCAAAAAGGAAATAGTGAGAGTTCAGGGCCCATAAAGGTGAAGGGTAGGACCAATAAATCCAGGGAATCCTGGATGTCAAGGGGTATAGAAGATTGGATTAAAAAAAAAAGGAGGTTTATGGCAGATTCAGAGGTACTAGAGTATAGGAAGTGTAGGGTGGTACTTTAAAAAGTAATTAGGAGATTGAAGAGAGGGCATGAAAAACACTGGCGGGCAAAATAAAGGAAAATTCCAAGGCCTTTTATAAGTATATTAAGGGCAAGAGGATAACCAGGGAAAGAGTAGGGCCCATTGAGGAACAAAGTGGCAATGTGTGTGTGGAGCCGGAGGATGTAGATGAAGTTTTAAATGATTACTTTTCATCTGTGTTCACTATGGGGAAGGACAATGTAGGTGTAGAGATCAGGGAGGGGGATTGTGATATACTTGAACAAATTAGCATTGAAAGGGAGGAGGTATGAGCGATTTTAGTGGGCTTAAAAGTGGATAAATCCCCAGGTCCAGAAGAGATGCATCCCAGGCTGTTATGTGAGGCAAGGGATGAAATAGCAGGGGCTCTGAGACAAATTTTCAAATCCTCTCTGGCCACAGGAGAAGTGCCAGAGGACTGGAGGACAGCGAATGTGGTAGCATTATTCAAGAAGGGTAGTAGGGATAAAACAAGTAATTACAGGCCAGTGAGTCTAACATCAGTGGGAGGGAAACTACTGGAAAAAATTCTGAGGGACAGGATTAATCTCCACTTGGAGAGGTAGGGATTAATCAAGGATAGCCAGCATGGCTTTGTCAGGGGTGATCATGTCTAACCAATTTGATTGAATTTTTCAAGCAAGTGACTAGGTGTGTAGATGAGGGTAAAGCAGTTGATGTAGTCTACATCGGGGGACTTCGGTAAGGTTTTTGATAAGGTCCCGCAGGGAGATTTGTCAAGAAGGTAAGAGCCCGTGGGATCCAGGGCAATTTGGCAAATTGGATCCAAAATTGGCTTAGTGGCAGGAGGCAGAGGGTGATGGTTGAGGGTTGTTTTTGCGATTGGAAGCCTGTGACCAGTGCTGTACTGCAGGGATAGGTGCTGGGACCCTTGGTGTTTGTAGTGTACATTAATGATTTACAGGAGAATACAGGAGGTATGATCAGTAAGTTCGCAGATGACATGAAAATTGTTGTCGTAAATAGTGAGGAGGAAAGCCTTAGATTACAGGACGATATAGATGGGCTGGTAAGATGGGCAGAGCAGTGGCAAAAGGAATTTAATCCTGAGAAGTGTGAGGTAATGCATTTTGGGAGGACTAACAAGTCAAGGGAATATACAATGGATGGTAGGACCATAGGAAGTACAGAGGGTCAGAGGGATCTTGGTGTACTTGTCCATAGATCACTGAAGGAAGCAGCACAGATAGATAAGGTGGTTGGGAAGGCATATGGAATACTTGCCGTTATTAGCCGAGGCATAGAATATAAGAGCAGGGAGGTTATGATGGAGCTGTGCAAAACGCTAGTTAGACCACAGCTGGTATACTGTGTACTGTGTACAGTTCTGGTTGTGATTGCACTGGAGAGGGCGCAGAGGAGATTCACCAAGATGTTGCCTGGGCTGGAGCATTTCAGCTATGAAGAGAGACTGGATAGACTAGTGTTATTTTCCTTAGTGCAGAGAAAGCTGAGGGGGGAACCTGATTGAGGTATACAAAATTGTGACGGGCATAGATAGGAAGAAACTTTTTCCCTTAGCGGAGGTGTCAATAACCAGGGGGCATAGATTTAAGGTAAGGGGCAGGTGGTTTAGAGGGGATTTGAGGAAAAGAAATTTCACTCAGAGAGTGGCTGGAATCTGGAACACACTGCCTGAAGGGGCGGTAGAGGCAGGAACCCTCACACATTTAAGCATTTAGATGAGCACTTGAAACGTCGTAGCATACAAGGCTATGGACCAAGTGCTGTAAGATGGGATTAGAGTAGACAGTCTTGATGGCTGGCATGGACAAGGTGGGCCGAAGGGCCTGTTTCTGTGCTGTATAACTCTATGAGATAGGGCCGATGGCACAGAGAATTAGTGCATGGTCATTTCACTTCTCAAACCTGGACATGAATCAAACCAAGCAATTAAAATCTCCTCTTGGTGTTTCTGTTCGTCAGATAGCTCTTAATAAAATCTGTGTGTAACTGGGACATACATACCAGATAGTCCCAGGTTTGATTTGCAGTCTGTGTAGAGTTAGTCAATCACAGCCAAGGTGAAAATAAGGGGACGCTACAAACAACTTTGGCACCGCTAGGATAGGAAATTCAATCAAGGTTCCTCCTCTGGATCTCTCTTCAGTGTTGTTAAGCTCATGTGTTTGGACACAAGGCAAGGGCTCATCTGTGATACTGCCCATTTCAAACAACCTGTCAATGCTCACTGCATAGGCTCATGCATAACAAAGGACATTTAGTGAGCTTTCAGAGGATAATCAGCACTCATGGTACTGTATAGCAGCATTGACTCCAGCTGAGAGAGCAGGATGCCCAAAACTGGTTAAACAATGGGTAAAAAAAAAAATCTCCCCTCGATGATATCTGTAACGATCCTAAATGGAATAAATTTGGGGACTATCAACAGTTTCTAATGGCTCATGAAACTGCAGTGACTTGACACTATTCTTGCTTTTAAGATATAATGTTGGTCTGGGAACTTGGGGGAAAAAAAACTAGTACTGGTCACGAGAGAATGATCTTCTATAGTTGGGGATGAGGCAGATTAGAGAAATCTTAATTCTGCATCCAGCATGTGCCATCCCTAACCTTGAAGTGCTCAATCCTGATAACATATGTCAAGCAATAGAAAAATATTCTACTCCCCATGACTGTCATCTTTGATAAGTGCCAAGAAGAATAATGATATATAAATGTAAGCAGCAGCCAGGTCTCACCAAGAAGAAAATTAGGTGCACACAATATAAATATTTATACCTAGGCATTAAAGTAATGAATTATAAATGTGTAACAAAGCAAGACTACTGAGATTTCATGTAAAATAATGGTCCTATACTGCATGACAAGTGAAAGGGAGCCTAGACAGGAGGACAACATTTTCTTTAATGTACTCCTCTCTTTTTAAAGGGAAAAATATTCTTAGCTTCAATTTCTTTTTTTTTAAACAAGTTAATTTGGACAGTCTAATTGAATATCTTTCCCTGCTTGCCACTCCAGGGATATCAATTGCAAAGAATGCCCTTGTTCTGTTCCATTAGAAGCAACATGCAGTACGATTCAAACTGGCAAACGGCTGTAGCTGAGCAGGCCATCCCCAGAAAGTGAGCTCCAAGGCCATCTGGCTCCACAGCAACTCAGGATACTCTAAAATCATGTTGCCACTGTGTGCAATGGAGTTGTTCCCTGAAATTTAAATTACTGGAGCCACATAGCAAACTGATGTTGGTGCGTTTTTTTAAATATAATTAAATTTAGAAAAAAATCTGTTCTCTGAAAATGGGTAATGCTTTGAACAAAGAGACCTCTCCACGCTTTCCTTCAACTTTAAACTTTTGATTGCTCCAAAAACATACCTTGAACTGCTCTGCCTGAAGTCTCGCTTGAATCACTTTGTGGGCCTCGTGCAGATCAGTAAATATCTGAGGGAGCCTGGTTTCAAAACTGTTAAAGGAATAAGACACTTTTCAAATTACACAATGCCTTTCTTAGAAGGAAGTTTAAAAGATTTACACCAAAAATGGACAAAACTTACTATTTCCTATAATAAGATGCATTGGCTACTTTAGCACAGGAATTATACAGAATGTCAGACACCAAGTACAGCCTTGCTATCTGCAATAAAAAGTAAATATAAAGCATCAGTGAATGGTACCAGCTTTTTGCATTCAAAAACAGTCTCTTACAATCAGCAGTTCCAGGTAAAAGGTGTAAGTGTCAATGCCAAATTTGAGCAACGCCCTAAAATTACTAACCCAAAATGTAAAATTATTTAAATTACATTAAGCTTGGAGAACTTTTGACTACAGCATAGAATACAATTAAACATAATATTTACTCTATACAGTTGATG
Organism: Heterodontus francisci; assembly: GCF_036365525.1. NCBI lineage: Eukaryota > Metazoa > Chordata > Chondrichthyes > Heterodontiformes > Heterodontidae > Heterodontus > Heterodontus francisci. The sequence continues at coordinate 88,874,642 of NC_090385.1, read as the reverse complement.
GTGGGCAATATCTGCTTACATACTTTAACATGTGTACACACAATATTTAACTTTTGAAAGTTTACCTTTTTCTGCAGTGGAGTTTGTAAAATAGACAGTGATTCTGCAATGCAATCTACTATTTCCTCAGCAGCCTCTGCATTATTTAAACAGAAGACCATAGCATCTCCTATATCATTTCGATGAGGTGCCAAGCCTCTCAAGATATTCTCCAATTTATCTCTTTGCCTGCAAGTGTTATAGCGTTAGTTACAACTTGCATATTACACATCTACATCCTGACTTGAAATTTAACAAAAAATACAAACAATGCTCAGAATTCTCCTTTCCAAATTTTTTAAAATGCAATCATTGCATTAAATAAATTGCTGGTTTGCTATCATGAAACCTACAATGATAATGTTTAGCCTGCTATGGTATTAGAAGAGAAAGGGATTTGGTCTTAAATGATCAAAAAAATTGAATTATGACAAAGAGAAGATATTTGACATCTCAGCAAATTGATGTTCAATTTGCATAATTGACAACCTTTACTATTAAGCAGGATTTATCCTCAGAATTCTCTCACATAGGGCACTAATATTTTGGAATTTCACTGCTAAATTTTCAGGTTGCACCCAATAATTCTTGCGCTCAGTGAAAGTGAACTCATAGCTCCCTATGAACCAAAGCATGAGTTTAAACACATAGAACCAGATTTCACTGCAAAAATAACGCCAGCTGAATGATGCAAGCCGTTATTAATGTGCAAATCAACCAGCAACTTGCGGTGAGGATGTGATACCCCGTGAGTTGCAAATCGCCACAAGTTGCTGGCTGATTTGCATTGCGATGTTGGTAGCTTTGCTAAATGGTATCTCGCTCTTAACTGCCCCTTGAAAGTTGCTGCATCTGCACATTAAACTCGCCATAGAAAACAAAGCCCAGCAATTATCAACTTAAATACCTTTTCACAGGCATGTTATTGTTAATGACTGCCAATCACCTCTCTTGCCCAGAAAGTAAACAATTAGAAGTGTGAAGTCTCATCTCTTCAGGTTGTGAAAATTTTTAAGGAATTTTTAAAAATGCCATTTAGTTATTTTTTTTTTAATAAAAGTCCTACTTTTCCTTTTTTATTCCTCAATCCAATCTTCCTTTCGCTCTCTAACTTCTCTTTCTGTACCTAATTGGACAGGAATTCACTCACTTTATTCTGTCTAGCAAACACACTAAAGTGGCCGAAACACATTAAGTCTACAAGAGCTTTATAAAAATATATGCATTAAATTAGACATTAAATAGGGTACACCTGTTGTGTCGATGAGGTACACATCAAACTCTCCTAAAAAAAAATGTAATTTTTCTACTTGCCATAGTTATTTTGTGATGAAAAGGGTTTTTATTGAGTCGGTACAGCCTATTGTAATAAATTGTATAGTATGGGCTACTCGTGAACTCATTAGAATGCTAAAATGAATAAGAAAGAACTATGCTGAATTCGAGAGTTCCTTGGAGATGCCCTCCCACAAAATCCTGCAATGTCACTGTTATACTAGTATATACTACTAATGGGGCGAAGCACCCAGTCACGGTGAGACTGACAACAGATGTTTGCTTGAAAATATAAAATGAGATACAACAGCCAAATATTCTCTGGTATACATTCTCCTTTAAGTGAAGAAAGTATGATGAATGTTTGCCTGTCATAGCTGTATTATTCTAAAGGCACTGTTAAATACATGGTTTCCAGTTCCCACAATGACCATGCCTATCAGGACAATGCCAGGTTCAATCACAACTCGGACAGTGGCAAGGGTGCTACAGTGGGCCTCAGCACTTCTAGGTTAGGCAGGAGAAAATAAATGATCCCACTCCCAATTAGTATTCAGCAACGCCTGTTGGAAGCATATGTGGGGGCGATACAAGGATAGGATTTAGCTCAGTTCTGATAATCTCTATGGCCAAGCAGTCTGCTAACATAATCGTGCCTTTGCAAAGTATTACCAGTCAACTGACACCCATGGACTGAACTCCAGCGAAAAGTCATGGGTCTGGAGGTTTGTTCGAGGCGCAAACAGCAAATTGTGCCAAGAATGAGCTCAGCACGGAGCTAGTTTTGACCAGGTGAAATTATCACCAAGTTTCCATGCAAACTCATTAGCAAAAGCTGAAACAAAATCTCCCATGAATCAGATCAAGCAGCGTAATCCAACATTAATAATTTGCGACTGGAACCTGGCCAATGGGACCTCAAGGAGCTAGGATGGAAAGTATAAAAGGGGAGAAAAGTTCCTTAAGACCACAAGGGAAGCAGTACTTTTCTCTCAGTTCAAACAAATTGATGATTTCTGCAGCAGCAGGGCCAGACCTGTAGCTTCAACTAATTGCTTGACCAATGATTAATACTGGATTAATGTGATCATGGATGTCTGAGCACCCAAGACTCTGGGTGCAATGTGATGAACCAATACCCCCCCTCCCCAATCAAGTACAATCATCAGTCACTTGCTGTTCTGATCTGGGGTGAGTGTCCTGTATTGTGGACAAGGACTGGTTTGAATGAAAAAGATTACTCAACTAGTGTAAAGGATCAAATACGTGAGCGTAAGGTAATTACAGGTGCAACTCACTTAACACTTAAAATTTGTGATCTTTTGGTTATTTGATTAATATAATGTTTAGAGATTCCTGTGGCAGTCCTAAAATTGTTATTTAGAAATTCCTGCAGACAGTTGTATAATATTTAGTGTTGCCTGCAGGCAGTTCTAAAATAGTTATGAGGCAGTGTTACGAGGGTTTCCTTTTTTATTGTTAAAACTTGAGAATTTATGTTTTAAAACGGAAAAGGATTTCATAGAAGCGGAACTTTGTGGAGGTTTTTTTTTTAAAAGGAAGGTCACCAGAAGGTTGGGACTGAGAGTGGAACTGTAAACAGTTACTGGAAGTCATCTGTTTTCAAATAAAAACCCAGCAGGGGTTGCTCTGGTTTGAAGAGAGGTGACAGGCCAAGATTTATAAAGATCATGAGGCTAGACTCCTGGAAAAGTTTTAGTTTCATTTTGAACTGTTTAAAAAAAGCCAGTTTTGGCCCGAAACAGAAGTTATTTGCTTATTGACCTGCCAGGAGACTACTTTCTCTCGAAAAGAAATCCTGCATCGAGTGTTCCTATTTTCTCCTGTAGTTGAAGAAAGCCTGCACGATTAAAGAACTTGCATGCCAAATGTGCGGAACTGAAACCTTTGTTGCTGCATTTCTGCTTTAAGACCTGACTGAAGTCTTCTACAACTGCATCTCTTGGAAAGCCTACCCAAAACTGATCAACATCGCTTGGAAAGAACTGTTCCAGGAAGATCCCATTGACAACCACCTATTCGCCTTTGGGACACCTCACTTAAGTGTTTTTTTGAATTCCTTCCATTTCTTTGTAACAGCTGTAAACAAAAATCCCTTTTATTTTTTTCCTGGTTAACCGGTTGTGTGTCTGTAGGCGAGGATAAATAAGGGGCTTTACTATTTCAATTTGTGTGTATGTTTTACTATATTATCGGTTAAAACTTTGTTTATAATAAATGGATAATTTTGCTGTTTATTTAAGGAACCTGGTTGGTGTGCTTTATTCTGGGAAAAATGGAGTATATGATTGACTGTTTTGGTAAGTGGGAAAATTTAGATATATGTTGCGACCTGTGGAGAAGTGGGACTGAATTAATTAATTTTTTATTTTATTTTAGAGATACAGCACTGAAACAGGCCCTTCGGCCGAACAACAACCACCCATTTATACTAACCCTACAGTAATCCCATATTCCCTACCACCCACCTACACGAGGGGCAATTTACAACAGCCAATTTACCGATCACCTGCAAGTCTTTGACTGTGGGAGAAAACTGGAGCACCCGGCGAAAACCCACGCGGTCACAGGGAGAACTTGCAAACTCCGCACAGGCAGTACCCAGAATCGAACCAGGGTCCCTAGAGTTTTGAGGCTGCGGTACTAACCACTGCGCCGCCTCTACAACAGTGCACTCCTCCTGCCTCGGTCTGAACATTAATTGCGGCTCTTGTCAGGATTGACACAACGCCAACGACGTTCAATTGTATGTGGGGTAATAATAATTGAAAAAGGAAAATAAAGGAACAAGGTTTCTTGTGTAATAGAGTAAAATCTATATCAATGGAATGTCTGTAGCAGTTGCTGAGACTTTTCTGGGGAAGGAGGATGCATCCCTGAATGACTTGTGGAACTTAACTAAGGTTAAGCCTTAGCAGCAAAATCCGGGTTAGAATTAAGCCGAGGAGCTAAAAAAGCAGACATAATTGACGAAATTGCCCAACATTTGAAATTGGGAGTAGAAAGAAAACCAGAGAGTAGTGCAGTTGAATTAGCTAAAATTCAGTTGTAGATGAAGCAACTGGAGTTTCAACAGGAAAAAGAAAACGCAATAAGAAAATTTGAGCAGGAAAAAGAATTGAGAAAACTTGAGTTTGAAAAGGAACTGACAATGAAGAGTTTGAGGAAAGGGAAAGAGAAGGAAAGGAATTCAAATTAAAAAGATGGAACAAAAGACAAAAGAGTGGTTTTGACACCAGTGAAAATTTTGGTGAGGAAGAACCTGACTCCAGCAGAGGACCCAGCAGAAAGCTGTTTAAATTTATACAAGCTCACCACAAGTTTAAGGGACGTGGAAGCATTTTTCATTTCTTTTGAAAAGACAGCCAAACAAATGAAATGGCCAAAGAAAAGCTAGACGCTGCTTATGCAAAGCAGGTTGATGGGCAGAGCTCATGAAGTTTATGCCATACTTTCCGAGGAAGCTTTTGCAGATTATGAGATGGCAAAAAAAGGCTATTCTCGCTGCATATGAGATAGTCCCTGAAGCTGACCGACAGAAGTTTCGGAACCTCCAGAGATTGGCTGGGCACACTTATATGGAATTTCACAGGGTAAAGCAAATTAGGTTTGAACATTGGATACAGGCACTAAAAATGGCTTGTGAGAGAACCTTAGGGAACTAATTCTCCTGGAAGAATATAAAAATTCACTCCCTCCATTGCTAAGAACTCACGTAGAGAACCAGAAGGTTTCAAGGGCCAGACAGGCAGCAGAAATTGATGATACTGAGCTGGTGTATAAGCCCAAACCCTTCGTTTGTCACCCCCACAAACCCGAGAAGGATAGAAGGTGGGAGAGTGAAAGGAAGGCAAGTAGACGGGACTAGAAGAGACAGCTGGGAATGCCCCAGGATCCCCACATCAGGCCAGAAAGGAAGGTGCTGAGGGTGGAAATGAGGTCCGCAAGCCTAAGTGTTATCATAGTCACAAGGTGGGACATCTTTGTGCAGAATGCTGGAAGTTGCGAAGCAAATCCATGGGACTTATTGGGGCACACAAAGTCAATGCAGTGAAAGGGGCCCTAACCGACAGTACAGCAGGTTAGGCTGTAGCTCTGACTGCAGCTGTAAAGTCAAATACAAAAACCAATGAGAGTGTAGGGGTTTCGAATAAGATACCCGAGAGTTATAGGGAATTCTTGTTGAAAGGAAAAGTAATTCCCTATCCCTCAAATGAGGCAGGCAACCCTATAGTCATACTTAGGGATAAAGGAGCCACCCAAACTCTTTTGCTGGGGAAAGACATAACATTTTCACCAGAGCGTGCACTGAATGGTAAAGTTTTAGTGAATGGCTTTGGCGGGGAGTATATACCTGTGCCTTTGTATCGGGTGCGCCTAGATTGAGACTTAATGTCTGGGATGATAACTGTAGGAGCTGTCGATAGTTTGCTGGTAGATGGAATTGATCTACTCCTGGGGAATGATTTGGCTGGAGCAAAAGTAGTAGCTTCTCCCGCAGTCACAGAGAAACCAAGTGAAGTTAAAGAGACAGAACAGTTCCAGGAATTTTTCCTTCACGTGTAGTAACAAGTTCCATTGTCGGAAGTAAAATTGGCACCACAGTCAAATAGCCAATATCAGAAACTTTCTTTGGGGATTTGGATAATCCAAAGGAAATGTTTTCTCTGATCACAGGCCAGCAAGCTGATCTAGAGTTAAATAAAAGTGGCACAATCAGCTCTAACAGAAGCTGAGGCAAAAAAGAGTTCCAGAAGGCTATTATATTAAAGATGGGGTTCTGATGAGAAAGTGGTTACCGCCTCACATGCGGATGAAGAATGGACGGTTGTTCAACAGATAGTGGTACTGTCTAAGTATCGCCAGGAATTATTATGGTTAGCGCATGTAATTCTTATAGTCGGACATGTGGGGATCCAGAAGACCAAATCACATATAGGTCAACACAATTACTGGTCAGGTCTTTCCAAGGACATGGTGCAGTTTTGTAAAACATGCCATACGTGCCAGATTGTGAGAAAACCACAACCTGCCATAAAACCAGCACCTCTAATTCCCATACCAGTTATTGGAGAACCATTCAGTAGGGTATTAGTAGACTGTGTAGGACCTTTACTGAAAACAAAAGCAGGACACCAATATACACTCACTATCATGGATATGGGCAATTGGTTCCCAGAGGCCATTCCATTGAGAACAATTACTGTTAAGGTAGTGGTAGAGAAGTTAACCCAATTCTTCACTAGATCGAAGTTCAGTTGGATCAAGGTTCCAATTTTATGTCTAAAATATTTCAAGGAGTTATGGGTAATTTGGGTATAACACAGTTAAGGTCTTCAGCATATCACCCACAGACATAGGGAGCTTTAGAAAGGTACCATCAGACCCATAAAACAATGATCAGGGCATACTGTCATGAATATCCCCATGATTGGGATAAAGGGCTAGACTTAATTTGCCACTAGAGATTCACCTAGTAAGTCTACAGGTTTTCGTCATTTTGAAGTAGTTTACGGGCATGTGACAACAGGTTCCCTAATACTAATTGGAGAAAGGCTTTTTAGAACAGAGGGGTGAAGTTTCGATACTAGATTATGTATCTGCGTTCCGGCAATGGTTCACGAGAGCTTGCAATGTGGCTCAGGAACACCTTAAAGCTTCCCAAACAACTATGAAAAAATGAGCAGACAAGCATGCAAAGACCTGAACATTTCAACCAGGGGATGAAGTGTTAGTATTACTACCTTTACAGGGTGAACCGTTAAAAGCACAGTTCAGTGGTGGTTAAGAGAATTGGCAAGGTAAATTATTTGATTGACACCCCAGATCGCCAGAAAAAGAATTGACTGTGTCATATCAATATGTTAAAACAATATCATCGCCGGGAGGAGGATAAGCAAGCACAGGTGTGTCAGGTAGTAGGGACAGTAAAGAATGAAAGGGATAGTGAGGATGAGTCAGAAGGAGGCCTAGACAATTCTCAAATTGAACCTCCTCCTATCCGGTTAGCTAATACTGAATTGCGAGGAAGATTGGACACTATGCTTTCATATTTAGATGCAGAACAATGAGAAGACCTAACAAGGCTACTCACAGCATTTAAAAGAATCTGTCGGGATAAGCGAAGATGTACAACCTTAGCGACACATAATGTGATGCAGGAGAATCCTTTCCTATAAAACGGCATCCTTACTGCATAAGTCCAGAGAGACATGCCCAAGTAAAAGCAGAAATCCAATACATGTTGGAAAATCACCTAACTGAACCCAGTCAAAGCAGCTAGCGTTTACCAATAGCATAAGTGCTTAAACCTGATGGTTCAACTAGACTTTGCATAGATGATGGAAAAGTTAATGCAATAGCAAAGGCAGACTCCTACCTGATCCCTCGCTTAGAAGATTGCATTGATAGAGTGGGCAGTGACATGTTTGTTACAAAGATAGATTTATTGAAGGGATACTGGCAAGTTCCTTCAACACCCCGAGTTAAAGAAATATCAGCTTTTGTCACACTGGACGGTTTTTGCCAATGTCAAGCGATATCATACAGGCTAGGGGGTGTCCCAGAAACTTCTCAGATAAGCGAACCCAGTGGTAGCCAGTATTCCTAACTGTGTAATTTACCTTGGTGATGTGCTGGTCTATAGTGACACTTGGAAGGAACACCTGGATCAACTGGGGGGCTCTGTTTGGAAGATTGCAATTGGCTGATTTGGTGATAGCTTTGTGGAAAAATTTAAAATAAGAATACCAGGCTATCCCGATGGAGTTTACTATTATAGCCCTATCATTTAAAGATTGTCCACTAATGTTACTGCAGATGCTTTATCGTGAATCTAACTTTGTTGGAGTTATAGGAGTAAAGATGGTACAAAGCAATACTGTATTAACTACTGGTAAAGAGTGAATGGGGGATGAGAGCGAAAAAATGTATTTTGAAATGTTCTCAACATTTTTTATACATTATAATGAAACGCATTTAAAAACGATGTTTCATTTCTCCAAGGGCACAGGTGTTACGAGGGTTTCCATTTTTTTTGTTAGAACTTGAGAATTTATATTTTAAGACTGAAAAGCATTTCACAGAAGCTGAACTTTATGTTTTTTTTTATAAAGGAAGGTCACCAGAAGGTTGGGACTGAGAGTGGAACTGTAAACAGTTACTGGAAGGCATCGGTTTTCAAATAAAAACCCAGCAGGGTTTGTTTTGGTTTGGAGAGAGGTGACAGGTCAAGATTTATAGAGATCATGAGACTGGCCACCTGGAAAAGTTTGCTTCATTTTGAACTGTTCAAAAAAAAGTCAGTTGCTTTTGGCCTGAAACAGATGATGATTGCCTGTCTTTCTCTTGAAAAAGAATCCTGCATCAACAGTGTTCCTATTTGTTCCTATTTTTTCTTGTAGTTAATGAAAGCCTGCATGATTAAAGAACTTGCATGTCAAATATGTGGAACAGAAACCTTTCTTGCTGCATTTCTGCTTTATGACCTGCTGCATCTCTTGGAAAGCCTATTCAAAACTGATAATCAACATTGCCTGGAAAGAACTGTTCTAGGAAGATCCCATCGACAGCCACCTATTCACCTTTGGGACACCTCACTTAGACAAAGGACATGTTTCCATACAGTCACGGTCTTGTTTTTATTTCTCCTCGGAAATATTGTGTGCATCTTTAAGACTGTAAAAAGGTCAGCGCACCTTTAAGACAGACTGTTCCGAACACTCAGACTGCCAGTTGCATTCTAGTTGCCAAGTAACAGCAGCGGGGAGAGATCACATGATTCAATGCTGCAGTTTGACTTTTTAAACTAGCTAGCTGAGACTGGTTTGAGCAGAGAGTTCCAAGGCGATTTGAACTGAAGATGCGGTGTTATTCCTCTCAAAATTCTACAAAGCTTCAAGCCAACTTAATTCCCTAGAAAAATACGAACGCTTTTCTTTCTTAACAAATTATCAGTATTTGCTGCGTTTATCACTGAAGGGACAGTTTAATGCTACAACAGCCGAACTGCTGAATTCCTATCTTTGAAGGACCTTTTTTTTCCCCATAGAACCAGTGAAGACTTCAAGCGACCTTTGACTGTTTCTACAGTGGGTGGCACAGTGGCGCAGTGGTTAGCACCACAGCCTCACAGCTCCAGCAACCCGGGTTCAATTCTGGGTACTCCCTGTGTCTGCGTGGGTTTCCTCCGGGTGCTCCGGTTTCCTCCCACATGCCAAAGACTTGCAGGTTGATAGGTAAATTGGCCATTATAAATTGCCCCTAGTATAGGTAGGTGGTAGGGAAATATAGGGACAGGTGGGGATGTGTTAGGAATATGGAATTAGTGTAGGATTAGTATAAATGGGTGGTTGATGGTCGGCACAGACTTGGTGGGCCGAAGGGCCTGTTTCAGTGCTGTATCTCTAAACTAAACTAAACATTCATACATTGGAAGACTCCACTTGTCAGGAACGTAACTTGCAAAGACTTTTTAAAAATTCTATTCTCAACAGTCAACTAATCTAAAACCAAAACGTTGTTAATCTTTGAGTATATGTATGCGAATGTGGGCGTTAGATTTTTAAATAAGTTACAAGGTCTTTCGACATAGGTTTACCTTAGTAGTGTTGAAGATTTTAGTTTTTTAATAAATAGTTAATTTGTTGTTGTCTAAAGATACCTGGCTTGGTCTGCTTCATTCGGGGGATATGAGAGTGTTCAATTTGAATGCTTTTCCGATTTGGAAAGCTTAATGAAATATGCTGCGACCTGTGGAGCGACTGGACTGAATTAACAGTCCCATCCCTGCGGTCGTAACATATTTTAATTGGGGGCTTTGTCCACGATCAGAATCAAATGTAATAAGGCGGCTCGCGTCTGGGATCAGAATCAGACTAATGTGGAGGGCTCATGTTTGGAATCATATTAATTGCACGTCTCTGGAATAACATACAAATTGGTATCTTGCGTCTGGCCTCATATTAATTGCTCTCGCGTCCGGGATCATATCAATTGAAAACTCAAATGTTGGGATCCAAATCTACCGTCAGTTACGAAAAGTAAAAGGAACATGGATTCTTGTATAATAAGGTACAGCCAATACCATCGTAATGGCATTAGAGGTCGCAGCAGAGTTTTTGGGAAAGCAGAACGTTTCCCTCAGTGATTTGATAACTTTAACTAAGAACAAACTAAAAGAATTGGTAGCAAAATTGGGGTTAGAATTGAAATCAGCTGCCAAAAAAGCAGAGATAATTGACATAATAGCCCAACATCTGGAATTAGAAGAAGGAGAACAGAGACAAGGAGGGAGTGATGCAGTAGAATTGGCTAGAATTCAATTAGAAATAAGAAAACTTGAACTTCAGAGAGAAAGTGAAAGAGGAGGGGTAGAATTTAGGTTTAAAGAGATGGAACGAAGACAAAGGGGTAGTCTTGAATCCAGGGGGAATTCGGGTCAGAAAGAATCTGAATTCAGCCCAGGACCCAGCGAAAAGCTGCTTAAATTTATTCAAGCTCTTCCTTATCTTTTAAAAAAAATAGCCAAACAGATGAAATAGCTGAAGGAAAGCAGGACACTGCTTACGCAAAGCAGGTTGGTAGGCAGAGCTCACGAAGTTTATGCCATGCTTCCTGAAGTGACAGGACTGAATTAACAGTACGTTGATCCCACCGCAGTCCTAACAATACTTTCTTTTCAGCCTAATGTTTTTTTAATTCCTTCTATTTCTTTGTAAAGCTGCAAACAAAAATCCCTTTTATATTTTTTCCTGGTCAACCGGTTGTGTATCTGTGTGTGTGCGCACGCTAGGATAAATAAGCAGCTTTAATATTTCAATTTGTGTGTATGTTTTACTTTATTATTGATTAAGACTTGGTTTATAATAAAGATAATTTTGCTGTTTATTGAAGAAACCTGTAACCTTTATTCTGGGGAAAAATACAGTACATGATTGACTGTTTCGGCAAGTGGGAAAATTTAAATGTATGTTGTGACCTGTGGAGAAGGGGGACTGAATTAACAGTGCACTCCTCCCCCACCTCGGTTATAACAGCAATTTTATCATAATTTATAGACTCCTGCAACAGTTCTATAATAGCTATTTTCAGATTCCTGCAGTCGGTTCTATAATAGGTTACTGAGTTTACTACAGCAGTTCTATTATCATTATTGAGACATTCCTACAGCAATTCTATAATAGTTGAGAGTTTCCTACAGCAGTTCTATGATAGTTGTTTCCGACAGCAGTGTTATAATAGTTACTGAGAGATTCCTACAACAGTTCTATAATAGTTTCCTACAGCAGTTCTATAAGTTAGAGATTGCTACTGCAGTTATATAATAGATTCCCGCAGGCAGCTCTATAAATGTTATTTAGAGATTCCTGCAACAGTTCTGTAATAGCTATTTAGAGGTTCCTGCAGCAGTTTCATAATAATTATTTAGAGATTCCTGCAGGCAGTTCTGGAATAGTTATTTAGAGATTCCTGCAGGCTGGTATTTACATATTCCTGCAAGCAATAAATCAGAGATCCACCATCTTATAAAGACTGTAGGACTCACTCATCCTTCAGTTGCCCCTTCTTCACTGGTTCCTCTTGTTCAACTGGCAATTCCACTTCTCCATCCTCTGGCATGCCATGCAAATAAGGATTCATAGGTGGAGGATGCCACATTGAACCACATTTAAATATTCTGAAATCCTCTGTTCGCCATTTAGTAGGAGAATCACCCTAAGTGCACAAAAACAGAAGTAACTTGGATTTCAAAACTGTATCTTAGATCAATATTTTACAAACAATATAGTAACTGAGCAGTACTTATAGAAATTTTGGAGCTAATTATATAATTTATCCTCCAGCTTTCACTGTACTAAATTCAAATATAGCAGTATGACATTGGAAGGTACTGTCAGCTTCCTTGAATGCAGCATCTTCAGTTGAAGTTTAAGACACAGCAAATAAAGCTAACCAATTGTTAAACAGGCACATCAACAACAAAACAAAAGTATTAAAAGGCACAAATTAATTGAAATATTTCTAACTTTAATTTACCTGCAGAATAGAAAACAGCTTCCATCTGTAGTATACATGTGCTGGGTTCTTGTTCTCAAATAGGAATCTGGCAAAGGAGTTGATGAGAAGAGTAGTCACACAATTTTACTGCATTAATAGAAAAGGTGATTAAAGCCATCAATATATTAATATTTACCTAAACTGGGGATTATTAATTTCTCGATTCATAATTAAAGCTTCAAAAACTGGTCCCTCACGAACCACAAATTCGATCATCCGATGAATTAGACACAATAGGTTCCTAACAGAACAAAAAAAAATTAAACATAGTTCAAAAATTCCCAGTTAAACATACATTAAATACTAGCAAACAACAGAAGTACTTTCAAAAATGAAAGCCATTATAGCATTTGAATCAACAGAAATAAGACAAGAGAAGTTGATGCTGTCCCCTTTCTCAGTGTAATCCACAATCTTAAAACAATTGGTGCAGTGTTTCAAGATATATAAAGCAGATCACCAATCCAACAGAAAACTTCCACAACTACAACCACCTCTATTTTTACTGCATTACTTACTACTATCAGCTACTACAGGCAATATTTTTGCAATTGCATTTAAAAGTTTAAACTTAAAAAAAAAATTGAAAGAGAATTTTGTACTCAACAGTGTGAAGGATGTTGGTGTTGGCAAATAGAACACTTTCCCATTTTGGGCACCCAAAGAAAGCATCAAGCACAGGCAAGTATAGGAAAAGTTAGATGTGGAGTAAAGCTCCCTCTACTCTGCTCCAACGATAGGCCTCAGCCCCAACCTCGTAAGAGCACCCCCTCTTGGACTAGTGTGACTTTCCATTTCGAGTGAGATTGCCAGTTTTCTGCTCACTGGGAAATGGACTGATACTGTCCAAACATATTTCAATTATATCCATCTTGCACCTAGCAAACAGAAGAGACTTGGCCGAATTTGAACCCAGGTTTTTTTTTTAAGATTAAAGGTCAGTGCCTAATCCACTGCACCAGCCAATCCCCCTCCTAATAGGTATAAGCCAATTATTTTTCTAGCATATGTATACATTACAAAGATTTTGGATGGCACATTTTCCTACAGCTGTACTTATTTCCACTTTATTTATATCAAAATCCAAAAAACCCAGAAATGGCACTGTGCACAAAGTTCAGGAACAATGACAAATATCAATACCAAATTAGCATTCATAGCTCAATATTTCACCCTTTAAAGCCACAATATACAGCAGGACCTGCTTTGGCACTAAGTTAGTTTGATTTGCTGTCGAGATGTAATTGCAAATAAGTGAAATAAAATACATGAAAACATTAATACATTTGTGCACTGGAAGCCTCAAATTAGCCAATTGTTTCTGATACTCGTTGCTAAATGTTCCAACTTTAATAACCACCAATTGGTTTCACAACAGTTACAAGTCATTATAGACATGATGTGCTTCAAGGAACATACAATGAATGGATGCTCTGAAATTGAATTTCATTAATTTTGATTGCATTTTAATTCTGGTACATGCAGTTATGACAATATTCCACTAGTGTTTTACTGATGTATATTGCAGCTTTAAAACACACCACCTTTTAACATCTACAAGTTTTTTTAGAATGCGTTACAACAAAATATCTCTGAAAATAACAAATCAATGTTATAAGTTGGGTTCACAAATCCATTGTAGCTGATACAGAAGTTGCTATTTGTAGCGTAAGCATTACCTGAAAGTACCAAGTGTCCATAATTCATGTGGGCGAGTTGATTACTAATAGTAAAAACTACCAAACAGCGAAGAGCTAACAGGCTCAAACCGTGGTTGCGCATCCTTGTTATCCCACGCAGCCCTGGATACTCGCATGGAACAGTGAAAACCAGCACCAGGCTCCACTCAGTTCAGCGTCCTGAGACATCAGCAAGCCGCCACTTCAGTCCCGTTCCTCTGGTCGGTTCATTGTACTGTGTCTAAGGCACACTCTATCCACGAATCTATTTTTCTGGGTTTTTTTAAGCTATTACGTACCAAGAGTCCCCATTCCTCTGAGCAAGACATCACAGCACAAGCTCAACCTAGTTAATTACTTAGCAATAGCAAAGTATAAGTCAACACGTCACCATTTTAGTAACAAAGCAAAAAAAACCTGCCAAAATTACTTTGTAAAACCCTCCACTAACTTCTAGTTATAATTAATGAAGTATTATATCAATTTGGATGTAAGAGTTAACACTCGTTAATCGGTCAGTTTATTTTAAGCTATTTCTAGGGCTAATTATTCATGATCTAAAAAAAAAGAGCTAACAGAATATTTCTTGAAATATATGGTTGCTCGCAGAAATGGGGCCCATCCTTTAAGGCACGTAAGAACATGTGGAAAAAAATCCTTTGGTCTACTAAAGGTCTTGTCGCAAATAGGCTGCTTAGTCGTAGTAGCAGTAGTAGTAAGAATGAACTGAAAGTGTACCTTTCTGTTGGGATAACCACTTTGACTACGGCTTCGGACAGAGTCTGCACATGAAGTCACATCAAATAGTAAAAATATAAAGAATGTGAGTATTTGCTGGTGAAACACTGCAGGACATACAGCATCAAGAACAAAACAAAAGCATCAGTTGACATAGTAATGCTATGCATAGCTGGCGTTTAATCAGAAAACAAAAAAAACTACAAAAACAGACATATAGCTTAAATACTCAAAAGCAGCTTACTCACCAGGGCATTTGGCCTAACACAAAATCTATACATCTGGATTCTAATAAAAGTTTGCTCTCCCTTGATTGTTCTGTAGCCCGTACTACTCTAAAGAGTACTACAATCATCAGTTGTTGGGTCGCAGTACAGAGATACTCTAAAATATCACTAGATGGCTGTATGCAGAGTCTCACAAAATGAAAAGTTTTATTATGTTGGTGTTGTGGGAACCAGAATGTCAAGAGTTAAAAAACCTGAGTTTAAAAGCACAAGTTCTGTTTTAATTTGGATAAACCAACAGCATATTGTAGAGGTCATGATTGACAGTATCTCTAGTTTTTGGAGGTGGGTAATAACATGTCTGCACTCCAGAATAAAGCAAAAAAAGTAACATTTTAAAGAAGTCCACTGTGCAACAATAGTACAAGATCATGACTACCTATTACTGGGACACAATGAACTGAAACAATTGGTTCTAGATGTTCTGTACGTGCTATGTTTGGTTGAATCGGTAACTGAATTAATACTGCAACAGACAGCCAAGATCAGTATCAATCAAAAAGGCTAAAATTGAGAAAAAGTTCTGCCTCTTCAATATGGGAATGAATAATTATTGTACGAATTTCAAACAAACCTTTACACTGCATAATGCACATATTAGAATATACTTAAATTCTATGTATAGTGTGACAGCTCATCACTAAAAACAGAGACTTCAATTTTGACAGTAAGAAAATTTGAAGTGTTTAAAAAATGGTTTGGGCATTGAGTGAGCATCTGAAGATGGTTGTGATCATTGTGATTGTGATTTCAAGCTGTTGACTGATTCCTTATTTTGGAAAACTAAAGTTATGAAGGACTAGTAGAATGGAACGCATGCTTGAAATGCTTCATTTCTACTACTTGCATATCAAAATGGACAGCACAAATCATTTTTTCATAACCAAAGTTTCCAACTCTGCTTAAACTGGTTGCTAAATGGCACTGCCTTCAAAATATCACAAAGACAAACTGTTATAGTTCTGTACATTCCAGCTTGCTCGAAAAAAACACATTTTTAGCCAGGTCATCATTCCATATTAGAGGTGTCAAATTTGGGTCAATTGAATTGTTAACGCCAAGGTCCCAAACACACGTGAGTAAGTAAAACCAGCTCCAGATTTATTTCTATATACTTTGATGTCTCACAGTGACAAGATGTTACTTGCAAGAGCCTCAAAATGCATGTATTATCTCACAATGTATCTACAAAAAACAAAATTTAAAGAACGAGTAATGGAAGTCAACCTTCAAACATTTAAACAAAGACTCAACACTAGGCCTACAGAAATATTTATTCACATTTAATTTTTAATTCTCTAGCATGCACAGAAATCATTGACAGCTTTTTACCTTCTCAAATTCCTCCTTGGATTTTGATGGTGGCAGAGGCATATCGGGGTTCCTCAGCCTCGCTCTAGGCTGTGCATTAAAAGGTAAACCCGATGGAGGAGGAGGAAGAGTCAATTCCATCATAGCTGGTGGAATGTATATAGGGTATGGGGGGGTGGGCACTGCCTTCCCCCAACCCAGCTTCATTTCATAACCCATTATAAATTTCCCTGTAAACATGACACCACACCTGATCTTTAGCACATCAGATAATTAGGTTGCCCTTTTAAGTATTAGTCTACCACATTAATTTCAAATATTCTAACAGAAAAACCACCACGAATGCTCAAAAGGATGCAATTTCAAATTAAGTTACATCAAAAAAGTTACACATAAATAGCTGTCTGCACTTTGTTAATACTTCGTTTAAAAAAAAGACACCATAAATATAAACACTAAATCTTTACCTATAACTAAAACCTATTGGCCCAGAAATTGCTGGTAAAATAATAACGAGTTAATGGTACCTGCCATTATTAGTGCAGAAAAAGCCCAACAATTTGTGGTGAGGAAGAGCCATGAGTTGTGAATCGCTACAAATTGCTGGCCATGTTGCGACACCTCAACATTAACCTCTTAGAATCAGGAGCTTGCTGTCAACCTCCCCACGAGTGTCAAGAAATTGCTGGATTTGTGCCATAAGTACGAGTGTCTCTCATAGCAGATGTTTAGGGCTGGTTATCATGTTGTAAGGAGCAATTGATGGTGTGATTTATGGTGCTGAATTGAAACTCAATCTTGGAGGCTCAAAAAAGGAATAACTGAAACCATTGAGTCTCAATCTTGCAATTAATAAATTGTTTCTAGAGCTCTTCTCCTTCCTTCTCCTTTTTGTCACCTTTTTCCCCCCTCTATCTTAATCCAATCATTCTTCCCCTCTGCTTCTTTTTATGCATCAAATTTGACTCTAATTCTATTCTTCTCCTTTTTTCCTCCACCCTCTTTCTTGCTCTATCCCTCAACTAAATCGGTAAGGAAATAGACCACTGGGCCTGTTGCTCATGTGGTCTCAGAGGTCCGTTGACCTCACCATGCTGTTATCGATTCCCAATTGCAAAATTCTGACCTGAAACGTGAGGAAAAAATACAATCCACGGCAGTGAGCGAGATGCCCCATTCCAACAATTTCTGGCCCATAATTTATCTAATGTAATTTAACATTCAAAAAAGTACGTTCTCTGAAGCTTGAAACTAAATTATCAGCTACACACAAAAAAACTTCAAATGTTTACATTTAAATGAAACTGGGTTCTTGTCAACTGCTGCATGTTGTGATAAACCCTTGAAGATAATGGCAGGTTTGCAAGAGATGACCAATATTACCTAGTATCAGATGATATTCCTGAATACAATATCCTGCAATCTAACTCAGCACAAATGCATCTTCCATTTTCTCTACTTACCATTGAGAGATTTAAGGGCTTTATCTGCATGTTTTCTGTTCATGAAAGCAACAAAGCCACAATTTCGGAGTCTAGCTCGTTCTTCCTCTGTTCTAGGCCACATGATTTTTACGCTTGCCAAAGGGCCAAATTTGCCAAATTCCTTGCAAAGCATCTCTTCGTCCATCTAAAAGCACAGGAAAATGTGTTCCCAATAAATTGTCTCATTAAAAAAAATAAGGAACCACAAGTGTCAAAAATGCTAAAGTGTGACAAGCTACAATAAAAACTTCAAGATACCTGTGGGTTTATGTTTCCAACATACAAGTTTGTAGTATGAGGGTCCCCTGAATCATATGATCCTGGAGTATCTTCAATCACTAGATACAATGCAATAAGAATGAATTTCTTATTAGCAATTTGTATTTTTGCAGTACATAAGCGCTTTGTCGGTGTAGTCTTGAGACGTTTACAATTTAATGCTCAAGTCCCATAAATTACAAGCCATTTAACACCCTAACCTAATTATACCTCATTCCTAATTCCCTTCATGTGAACTAGGCATCGCTTCAGATATATGCTACAAATTAAAAAAGTAAAGCAGAGCAAATGTTTTTGATGACTAAAGTAAAGTTCAAATCTGCACAACACAGCAAGGGATTAATAAATTGACTTTGCCTGCAAAGCAATGGTTCAATGTGTACTACTAACAGTCTACTTTGGATCAAAATGGTGAAATGAATGCTCACAGACACGTCTGTTTATCTGCTGTTCCAGTTCAGCAGGCATGGGTTCAAATCTACTTGGTCTTAAATTTCCTTCTTTAATCTTCTTTTTATTTTTATGTCTCTCTTCACGCTCTTCCTGAATCCTGTAGGGATGTTAAAAAGATGTCATCCTAAATAATGCACAAGTACTCCTCAATTCTATTTTTTGTAAGAAACCATTTTTATATTCATTGAAGAAACTGTGATCTAATACACATTTCACAATGCACTTACTGTTTCAGCTCCTCTTTAAATATTTCCAGATTACTCTTCTTTTTTTCATCTTTTACTTTTTTGATAGCCTATTTTAGGTGAAAGGAGGGAGGAAAATAGTTACTTATCTTATACAGAACAATTATGCGAGACACACTCAAAACCCCAATGAAAAGCTCCTCTTGTCAGAAGCATTTGAAGTCATTAGTTAGCTGGCATTCCAAATTAGAAACAAGCTTTCAAAAATTCCAACACATTTTCTTAATTCTATCCTTAAAATGCACAATTTCATTAGAGTTATACATTGGTGAAACTTTGCCTCTTGCTTACAAATATGCAGTTTTCTCCACACTACTTAGGTCATTCACTATCATGGAAGAAGTTAAGCAGAAAGTTTGGTTGATATCCTTGATAAAAAGAATACTTTCAACATAAAGTATTCTCCCATCTACTTTGGTTTAAAAAGTGCAGAGATTATTTTGCCAACTTACAGGTAACAGTTAAAGCTCATGCAACTCCCCACCTTCATAGTAGCTCTCTATTCCAGCTTTCATGCTTCCCATAAAGCTATTCTGCTCATGTTAACAATGGACCTCGCAGCAAATCAGCCCATAAACATAATGAGAAATGGCACCAATGTTTGGTCTTGAATGCTGACTGAGAGGCAGAGTTTTAAAACTTCAGAATAAGATAAATACGACAATGTACACCAAAACAAAAGGCATCGCCCACAAATACTTTAAAAGATCACAAGTTACTGATTTCTCGCACAGGAACAGAGTGATTATTTTTCATATTTGGTGATTTCCAAGCAAGTGTATGATGAGGGCAGCATGATCAGAGTACTGTTTAATTTCAAAATGTTTTCAGATAAATGGCCAAATTGACTGAATGTCTTTTGAAAATATTGGAAGTCCTCAAACAATCAGGATGTCACCAGCAAACTTCAATATTACCGTAAATTGAAAGGATACATTTTTTGAAAATTAGATGCAGTACAAATACAGAAAAGTTAGAAGTTTGACCTTCCTTAAAACTAAATCTAGTATCACCACTTCTCAAAACCCTTTAGAAAGTTGCTTAAAATTTAGCAAGGCCCCCTCATTCCACCCTCTCACTTTCAATAGACTTTAGTACACAATTTTAGTCTCCATATCAAAGGAAGGATAAATGTTGGGGAACACAGGGCTTAGTGAGAGAGAGGAAGTGAAAGAAATCAGTATTAGTAGAGAAGTTGTGTTGGGGAAATTGATGGGATTGAAGGCCGATAAATCCCCAGGGCCTGATGGTATGCATTCCAGAGTACTTAAGGAAGTGGCCCTAGAAATCATGGATGCATTGGTGGTCATCTTCCAAGATTCTATAGACTCTGGAACAGTTCCTACAGATTGGAGGGTAGCTAACATAACCCCACTATTTAAAAAGGGAGGTAGAGAGAAAACAGGGAATTATAGACCAATCAGCCTGACGCCGGTAGTGGGGAAAATTCTAGCGTCTGTTATCAAAGATTTTATAGCAAAGCACTTAGAGAACAGTGGTAGAATCAGGCAGAGTCAGCATGGATTTACGAAAGGGAAATCATGCTCGACAAATCTACTAGAATTCTTCGAGGATGTAATTAGTAGAGTTGATGAGGGGGAACCAGTGGATGTGGTTTATTTGGACTTTCAGAAGGCTTTCGACAAAGTCCCACATAAGAGATTAGCATGTAAAATTAAAGCGCATGGGATTGGGGGTAGTGTATTGTGATGGATAGAAAATAGGTTGGCGGGCAGGAAACAAAGAGTAGGGATAAATGGGTCTTTTTCCGAATGGCAGGCAGTGACTAGTGGGGTACCACAGGGATCGGTGCTACGACCCCAGCTATTCACAATATACATTAATGATTTAGATGAGGGAACTAAATATAATATCTCCAAATTTGCAGATGACACAAAACTGGGTGGGAGGGTGAGTTGTGAGGAGGATGCAGAGAGGCTTCAGGGTGATTTGGACAAGTTGAGTGAGTGGGCTAATGCATGGCAGATGCAGTATAATGTGGATAAATGTGAGGTTATCCACTTTGGTAGCAAAAACAGGAAGGCAGATTAGAACAGCTATAAACTGGGAGAGGGGAATATGCAGAGAGACCTGGGTGTTCTCGTATACCAGTCGCTGAAGGTAAGCATGCAGGTGCAACAGGCGGTAAAAAATGCAAATGGTATGTTGGCCTTCATAGCAAGAGGATTCGAGTACAGGAGCAGGGATATCTTACTGCAATTATCCAGGACCTTGGTGAGGCCACACCTGGAATATTGTGTGCAGTTTTGGTCTCCTTATCTGAGCAAGGATGTTCTTGCTATAGAGGGAGTGCAGCGAAGGTTTACCAGACTGATTCCTGGGATAGTGGGACTGACATATGGGGAGAGATTGAGTCGGTTAGGATGATATTCGCTGGAGTTCAGAAGAGTGAGGGGGGGATCTCTTAGAAACCTATAAAATTCTAGTAGATGCAGGAGGGATGTTCCCGATGGTGGGGGAGTCCAGAACCAGGGGTCATAATCTAAGGCTACGGGGTAAAATTTTCAGGACTGAGATGAGGAGAAATTTCTTCACCCAGAGAGTGGTGAGCCTGTGGAAGTTGCTACCACAGAAAGCAGCTGAGGCCAAAACATTGTATGTTTTCAAGGAGTTAGATATAGCTCTTGGGTCTAAAGGGATCAAAGGGTATGGGGCGAAAGCGAGAACAGACGACTGAGTTGGATGATCAGCCATGATCATAATGAATGACGGAGCAGGCTTGAACGGTCAAATGGCCTACTTCTGCTTCTATTTTCTATATACTTGGAGGTGGCACAGCAAAGGTTCACTAGAATGGTTCCTGGGATGAGAGGGTTGTCCTATGAGAGGCTGAGCAAATTCAGTCTATACTTCCTGGAGTTTAGGAGAATGAGATGTGATTTCATTGAAACATACAAGATTCTGAAGTAAAGGCCTACTACCCGACCCAAACCCGAAAGGGCTCGACGACACGTGTCGGAGTCGGGTCGCTCTTCCGGGTCCGGCTTTCGGGCTCGGGCCGGGTCGGACACACACAGTACTACCTTTTGCTCTGCTGGGAGGAAAAGGGAAGTTGAGTAAGTAAGTGTCAAAATTTGAAAAGCCTGCCTGAGCTGGGAGTCCGGGACGTCAAGGATGGAAACGTGCATCTGGACTTCACAGACTCTGAGTCTGCGTAGTGAGCGACTCTATGATGTCATCGCGCTTATGCTGCAGCTTCCTTCCATTCCATCCATTCAAAAGTGTCAAGTACAGTGAGTGCACTTTGGTCAGGTCGGATTCGGGTCATGTTTTTTATTCCAGACCTGAGCAGGCCTTTATTCTGAAGGGGCTTGACAGCGTAGACCTAGAGATCGTCTCCCCTGCCAGGGGAATCTAGAACACAGGGACACAACCTCAGGATAAGGGGACAATCATTTCGAATTGAGACAAGGAGAAATTTCTTCACTCAAAGGTTGTGAATCTTTGGAATTCTCAACCCATGAGGGTTGTGGATGCTCCATTGTTGAATATATTAAAGGCTAAGATAGACAGATTTTTGGTCTTTTAGGGAATCAAGGGAAATGGGCAGCAGGTGGAAAAATGAAGTTGAGGCAGATGATCAGCCATGATCATACTGAATGGTGGAGTTGGCTCAAAGGGTCATATAGTCTCCTCCCGCTCCTATTTATGTTCATCGGCCTCTTGTAAAGGTATTGCCTCATACCGACATGGTCATGGGGGCTCCTACAATCTTCTAGTATCTCAGCCAAATAACCAATCTGCACGCGTGAGCCAAGATAATGGGCACCTTCAGGCTATTTAAATATAAAGGTATCATAGCCAAGGATGATCCTGTGCTCACCTACCATCCACACAGAAATGCCTACAGTAGGAATAACTGGGTAGCCATCAGGAGGAAGACTAATTTTCTTGTCCCTTCCCAGCCCAGATAACTTAGCAGAGACCAGCCACTGAACCAGGGATAAGGCTGGACAGAAGAGTTTTAAAATGCAGATGAAGACTTGATACTGTGGGCCGAATTTTTAAATGGCTGCATAAGCGGCACCGGAATGTTAACAGGCCTGCAATTTCCTGCCACCAGCCAGCATGCCAGTCTCCTGCTGCGGTCCCGCCTCCAGGCCATTTTCGCAAGCGGTGGGTAGCCTATTACGGCCAATCTCAACACGCTGGCTGGAATTGTCCAGTCCCGACATGCACGCCCCTACGGAAGCTGAAACACGGTTAAGGGATGAATGTGGCCTTCAAGCAACAGACTGAGGGTGGGGGGAGGGACCACCTCCTCAAAAAATCACCCTCTGGTTCCCAACATCAGCATGTGTGTGCTCCCGAACCGCACTGCTTCCCGACAGCAAAATCAGGAGTCACAAGGAAAATTTAGACTCATTTATCTGACACCCAGTCCTGGATGAGCTGTTGAAATTCTGGAACGAATAAGTCCATCATTTTCAATCACCCCAACCCCCCTCTCTCCCCGCAAAAAATTCATTTCTATGCCCGATTCGATCTTCCTTCTTGACCACTCAGGTTGAACCAGGCTGCTCACATCATCTTTTTTTTGACCCGTGGTAAACTTTTAATATATCCTCTGCATCGCAAAGGCCACCTATTTCCACCTCCATAACATGGCCCATCTCGGTCTCTGCCTCAGCTTATCCTACTGAAACATTCATCTGTACTTTCGATACCTTTAGGCCTGACTATTCCACTATTCTCCAAGCCAGCCTCCCATCTTTCATAGACTTGATATCATCCAAAACTCTCTTACCCAAAACTAATATGCACCAAATCCTACTTACCCACAACCCTATGATCACTGACCTACATTGGCTCCCTTTCCAAAAGGCCTCATTTAAAATATGTTCAAATCCCTTCATGGGCTCAGTCCACCTCATCTCTTTAACCTTCTCCAGCCCTACAATCCTCTGAGAACCAAGTGTTTCTCCAACTCTGGCCTCTCATATATCCAGTGCTCCCTTCATCCCATGATTGAATGCAGAGCCTTCATCCAACTAGTCTCTAAGCTCTAGAATAAAAGCAAAATACTGCAGATGCTGGAAATCTGAAATAAAACCAAAAAGTGCTGAAAATACTCAGCAGGTCTGGCAGCATCTGTGGAGAGAGAAGCAAAGTTAACGTTTCAGGTCACTGACCTTTCATCAGAACTGGCAAAGGTTAGAAATGTAATAGGCTTTAAGCAAATAAAGTGAGGGTGGGGCAAAAGACAACAAATGGGAAGGTGTTGATAGGACAGAGGGTCACAGAGAATAACTGACAAGGAGGTCATGGGGCAAAGGCAAAGAGTTTGTTAATGGTGTGGCGAAAGACAAAGCGTTTGTGCAGAGAGGGTGTTAAATGACAGAATAATGAAAGCCCTAGCTAAAAGCAAAACATGAACAAAAGGTGGGCAGGCACATGGTAAAAAAAATGTGTCATGATGAAACAAACTAAAATAAAATGAAATAAAAATAAAAAAATACAAAGTAAAACTAAAAAAAGGGTAAAATTTTTTTTAAAAGGTGGCCAGTCATGCTCTGAAATTATTGAACTCAATGTTCAGTCCGGTAGGCTATAGCATGTCTAATCAGTAAATGAGGTTCTGTTCCTCGAGCTTGCGCTGACTCTAAGCTCTGGAGTTCCTTCCCTATGCTTCTCTACCTCTATCCTCCTTAAAAGCCACCACTTTGACAAAGCTATTCGCCACCCCTCCAAACATCTCTTTTGATCCGGTGTCGATTTTTGACTTATTACAATGCTCTGAGAGCCCATCACATAAATTACAATAGCCCACCTCCAGAGGGTAAATATAAATTATATACCCTTACGTACAGGTTTTTTCACTTCACAAGGTGCAGTTGGCGTAGAAGGTACTTCCTGGTGTGGCGTTTTTATTTCGCCAAATTTAGCTTTAGGTTTATATAGTTTAGTCTTCCTTTCACCTCTTTCCTTCTCATCTGAAAAATTTGAAAATGAATCCAAAAAAGATCAGTCACCAAAGTGTAATAACCAAAAGCAAAATACCGCGGATGCTGGAAATCTGAAATAAAAACATAAAATGCTGGAAATGTTCAGCAGGTCAGTCAGGCAGCATCTGCGGAGAGCAAAACGTTCTGATGAAAGGTCATCAACCTGAAACATTAATTCTGTTACTCTCTCCACAAATGCATCATAACCTTAAGCGTAACATTCAAACCCCACAAAGTGACTGTCAGGTCTAATGCTGTGCCTTTACAGTGGAGCATCTGGGCACTAACAAGTTGTACCGCCTCTTGACACACAACCTCATCAAGGAACACAGCTCGGGACGCACACACTTAAATGCATCCAGAAAGTTTTGTTAAGCTGGCCTCCAACTTATAAGAAAAAAATTCTGTTAGAAGACAGCCAAAAGGGCATTAGGTTCTTTCATAACTTAAGAAACTTACAAGTGGCCTCTTTCGGGCAAGAAACAATCAATCACTAGGAAACTAAAACAAAAGCAAAATACTGCAAATCTGAAATAACAACAGAAAACAATGGAAATACTCAGCAGGTCTGGCAGCATCAGTGAAGAGAGAAATGGAGTTAATGTTTCAGGTCTGTGTCCTTTCATCATAAAGTTAAAGTTGTTTATAATTATGACTGAAGTTTAGTCAGCATTTAAAACAAGTGGCTATTTACTGTGGTATCACATGAAGGGACCTGTGAATATAATGTTTTTAAAAACTGGTAATTACAAAACAAAAATGCATTATTGGAATAAATATAAACAAAGTTGTTACAAGCAAGGGTGTGTTGTACAGTACATTAGTCACTAAAAGCCATACAAAATGAGACGTGTTTCTTGACTAATGCCGATATCCTTGCTACCAGAGATAGAGCTCAATTATCATTGAAAACTAGAATACATACTCTGTAGGATCATTGCAGTCTTGACTATGGCTCTAAATCACTACTTAAATATTCATTTCTCTAGTTCCATTTTTAAACAAAACAACATTGTCACTACATTTTGGCACAGCAAATCTGAAGTACAATAAAAAAAGAAATTACCTTTAGCTGCATTTACAACGCCACCTCTTACAAAAGTTTTCACATTGCCTGTGCCACCTGAGTCAAATGAAGCTAAAAATTCTTCATAAATTTCAGCTGCTTTTAGTTCCTCTTCCTGTAAAAAGAGTAGTTTATATGTTTTCAACTATCATTTATTTTTACATCACAAGGCAAGAAATGCATCACTAAGAGCTTTCTAACTAGCGCTCTAATTAAAGCTGCTGTGCTAAACGATTGTTCTAAACTTGTGGAATTAGATACTTTATTGCTGAGGGATAAGTACCATTCCTTGCATTGTTCTATAAATTGATATGTTTGAAGCAAAAAACAATTTCAGTGGCGCTCAAATTTGTCTACTCACTCCACAAATTTCCGTCCTTTAGCTGAATTTTAGTTTCCACAACTTAGATCTGCTCCACAGCAGAGTAATTTACTAGTGGAGAAGCTTTTCTTTTGCTGAGTTTTCAGACAGCAAAGTATTTCAACTGCTTTTTGAAATACAAGGATGCGCATCATAAAATTTTACTTGATCAAACTTTTTTCCATTGGAAGAATGTTAAATATTGTTTCCATAGTCTCAAGTTGAATTACAGCGCAAAAAATAGCATTTTAAAACTTTATCAAGTACAGGACTTTCTGCATCAAAACAATACTTTGAAAACTTGAAAATTGCTGAAAATAGAGGCATGTTGTCGAAGCTTTTTGCCTTGCACTCATCAGGACAATACACAAGAACTAATGTAAGGGAAAACAACGTATACTGCATGAGAAGAGAGTGCTGATTGGCTGTCAAGTGAACTCTGATTGGTAGAGGCATTGCCATGTAGAATGCACCAGTTTATGGTGACTGACAGTTAACTGCCAAGCTTTGTTTGAAATTTAAACCAGACAGCTTGACTCTGGTCGAGACATTGTCCTGAGGAATGAACCAGCGAATGGCTGTCATTTATTTTATTCAGCTGGAACAGGCGCAATGTGTGTACATGTTCTTTGTCTGCAAAGAACAGGGTCCTGTGTATTAATATCTGTAACTTACAGTACGCGCAAATGTGCCACACTGCGAGCCATACTGACAATCTTAAATTGGTTGTCAGCGTAATTCTTTGCACACTGCGGATTATTTAGCAAATGTTGTCCAATCGCGGAATCACATCTAATGTTGGACACTTGCATATTAGATTCAATTTTATTGCACCACAATTCCCATCAGACAGATAGAATTTACAAAACATTATCAAATGGAAACAGAACACAAACCTTCTTTCTTAGTTCCTCCTGCCCTTTTTTGCTTAGGGTCCTTTTTGAAGCTAAGCTCTTCAGTTTGTTTTCTGCCATTTTCTGCAGATAAATGACAGCATGATTTCACCAGTTCACACTTGGTTTAACTCCAAGTCAGCAAAATGCTAAACCTGGTAGATCATCAGCTGCTATAATTCAGTTCCCGCTGAGGTCACACTTCGATACAGTTAAAGAAAGACTGCAAAATAGCACTACCCAAAAATTATAGTTGCCCTCATTAAGGCATGGAGCTTACAGGGAAGAGAATTGGAGAGAAGAGGTTGAAAGATTTCAAAATAAGAACATCCAGTAAAACTTTTTACCATACAACAAAACTCAGATTAACAAATAAAAGTTTTTTTTTAAAAAAGGTGCTACACCACTTCATTGCCATTAAAGGTCAGACTGCAGCTCTGATAGGCAGCTAGTACACTGCTCTTTTTGTGAATGGCACAGGCATGATGGACTGAATGACCTCCTTCTGTGCCCTATGTTTCTAGGTACACATAATTTGTAAGTCAGGTATTGTGTTTATCATTACTAGTTTTCCCATAATGTTTATCCTTATCCTTGACACAAAAGCTGTGACTGGTTGATCCTTGGCATGACTGTACACCTTTCTAAGAGGACCAATATGGAGGCCATTAGAAGACAACCTACAGGAAAAGGTTTAAAAAAAAATTATTTACATTTTTTTAATGTAAGTATTTTATTAAAATTGTTTTTTTAAAAATAAATTCACAGATTTCTTTTCTGGATGGTTAATGGGGTAAAAAAAAAATCCCCCCCAAATTTGAGGAAAAAATTCTTAGTGTTTTCTTACAAAAAACTAATTCTGGAGATGTACATGCATTACATTCTTGGCATCAGCACACGTATTGCATGCTGTGCTTACCTACTGACATCACTTTCACCTCTGGATCCAATTTGCAGCAGGAAAAGAGGTAATGCTGTGCAATTTGGATCTTTTCTACAGTGGTCTGAATCATCATCAGATCCTGATCTGAGGATCATAGTCCATATACTGCAGCAAACTTCAGTCATTCATTCCTGACTAGACAGGCAGCAATGATAGCAGTGCACAAAGAGACCTCGGAAGACTGTGGTCATCAAAGGCCAACTCAGGCCACACGCCAAAGCATTGCTTATGAAAAGCAAAGTTTGCAACTATCCCCTGGGCATAATCTCCAATCGTTTTTATAACTGCACCATCAAAATAACAAGCAGGTCTCTGGAGACAACAAAAAACAGGCTCTTTTAGCTTTAATTTAAAAAAAACACTATCTAGGCATTAAGTGAGCCTGATAGAAAGACTCAAAATTTGCACCCATTTGCACAAATAAGTTAGGGTTGTTATTTAGCTTAACTATAACTTTTTTTAAAAAAAACGTTTCTTGATTATTCCTTCCAGTTCAACAATGGTTAAAGTAAAAACCATACCAATTTTCCTGAATGTACCTGTGTTTTTGGAGGTTCAGTTTCCCCTCAGTGATTTTCTCCCTATTTTAAGCTAAAATAAAACCTGACAAAACATAGGTTTTAAAGTGACAATAAAAATAACATTTAAGGATCTTTATGTGCTGTTGGATAACACAATGAGTTCCTTACCTTGGCAGTGTTCTAAAAGACAGGCAATGATTTCAAGCCCAAACACCTCGCATCAGGTAGAGCCACTTGGGTCATCCAGATATACAATCTATTGAATGGCAATAGCAGGGGACTGAAATTAGTGTGCCTATTCACTAGTAGTCAAAATAATCCAGATACTGAGATCAAGATATAAATTTTGTCATATTGATCGTGTATATTTTTAAATATCAACAGTAAAATAGGCCCAATGCAGTACTAAGGGGTGCCACATTGTTGCCGTTTCTTTTTTTTGGTTAAATGAAGGCTCCTCCTGATAGTTAAACTGAGTGGTTCGAGTGATCTAGGATCACATGGCACTTGTGAAGGACAAGTTCTCTTGGCCAACATTACCTCAACCAACACTATCAAAATTGGATTAACTCGCCATCATTTATCTCACTGTTTATAAGACGTGACTGCGCACCCTGTCACATTTCAGTAAACAATACTGACTGCAGTTCAAAAAGTGTTAGGTGATTTGGGACAATTCTAAGACACTATATAAATGCAGGTCTTTTAATTAGTTTTTATTTCCCTTTTGTCATGGTATATTTATATCTTGCTCAGTGTCCAAGTACCTCCACAGATTCAATAGTATCTTTCAAAAGGGGAATTGGATACTCCTTGAAGGAGGATTTACAGGGATGTAGGGAAACAGCGGAGGGGTGGTAGGATTAATTGGATAGCTCTTTGAGAGAGGCGGCACAGACTTGATGGGTCAAATGGCCTCTTTCTGGGCTGTATGATTCTGCACCTTTTAGGATGGTCAACAGACTGTGAGGTCCTGTGATCAGCATCAGCATGAAAAACAATTAGATGACCATGATTTTGAGCTGCTGCTGCATCTCAGCAAACAAGCTGAATTTTCAAACTAGCACCCCGAAATGAACTTTTGTCAAATCATATTTTCAATTGTACAGTGGTCAAGGATAAATTAAGTCAAGACTTTATTTTCTGTGTACATTCGTCAAGGTGAGGAATATTTCTGTTGAGCATACAAACATATTCCCGTTTTGGGTACTAAAGGATCCCACTAAGTAGCAATAGCCTGCTATCTATTCCAACCCTTGTAAATGTGGCAAGCATGCATTGTAAAGCTGACCACCCTCCAAAGATGTGGCTTGCGAACACAGATGTGATTTGGAAAAATAAGGCAATTAACCAGTTAGCTCCCTCAGCTTACGTAGCTGAGGAAGGACACAGCTGAGCACTGATATAACCAAAATGATCATTCCAATGGGACAGCAGTGAAAATCGCAAGCAGCTCTAGCAATTCAGTCTATTTCCAAAGATAAACTTATTGGGCCAGATCTTATTGGAGTGTGGCATCTCGGGGTGTGGAATGCTAGCTGGACTTTGACTGCACCCTTCAGCTCAATAGCTTTTGCACCCTAATTTGCTGGAAATGCAAGGTGATGGCACTACAAGGGCAACATGGCAGCTAAGGTTCACCTTAGTGAACAGCAGGTCCAAAAGTGTATCTCCTTAACCAATGAAATTCAAGAACTGAGAAACAAGCATGAAGGACTGAGATGGAGGATGAATTACAGTCAAGTCAGATACAAAAAGAAATAAAGAGGGAAAGAAAGATTGGATGAAGACATATTTAGAATTTGACTTTTTATAATCTCCAATGATTTATGACCTGCAGGAATGGTAGTCCATAGTTTGAACTCTTAATTTTCTGGACCACAGAGGTTGATGGCAATCAGTAACAATTATCATATTGTTGAAAAAGTACTTATGCTATTAATTACTAAACTTAACTTTCCGTGGCAAGTTTCCTGAAAAACTAATGCGCAAATAGCAAGTTCTTAAAAATAATGGAGAGGCCAAGCATGAGATGCTGTTTGTGTGAAGCAAACAGCAAAGTGGCATAAATCAACCAATGAGTTATGGAGATTTGCAACTCGTGCCGTTAACAACATGCACATTCACACTTCTGGTTCAGCAAGTGTCATCCCATTATTGCTAGTTTCTGGCTGACAATAACTGGAGTTACCAAGCAGAGTTTGTGTTAATTTGTAATCCACTACACATGCGGTTTGAACAGCCCAGCATTTGCTGCTAATTAACAACTTATATCAGTAGGTTGTCACCTTTGAGAATGCATTTTCAGTTGGTATCAGTTCAAATTCATTTAAAATAGAAATTAATGTCTATTGTACATAGTTTACTTTGATTTGAAAAATGTGAACTTAAAAGTGGTAACAATCTGATTGGAACTACTGCACTTGACTGAAATTCAAGGACAATCATCTACTTTGAGGTCGTTTGTGTAGTCTTTTCCAGGAAATAGTCTTCTTCTTCTTTGGCCTCTTTGTCACGAGAGACAATGGTTAAGCGCCTGGAGGTGGTCAGTAGTTAGTGGAGCAGCGCCTGCAGTGGCTATAAAGGCCAGTTCTAGACTGACAGACTCTTCCACAGGTGCTGCAGGTAAAATTGGTTGTCAGGGCTGTTACGCAGTTGGCTCTCCCCTTGCGCTTTTTCCTGCCAACTGCTAAGTCTCTTCGACTCGCCACACTTTAGCCCTGCCTTTATGGCAGCCCGCCAGCTCTGGCGATCACTGGCAACTGACTCCCACGACTTGTGATCAATGTCACAGGATTTCATGTCGTGTTTGCCGACGTCTTTAAAGCGAAGACATGGACGGCCGGTGGGTCTGATACCAGTGGCGAGTTCGCTGTACAATGTGTCCTTGGGGATCCTGCCATCTTCCATGCGGCTCACATGGCCAAGCCATCTCAAGCGCCGCTGGCTCAGTAGGGTGTATAAGCTGGTGATGTTGGCCGCCTCGAGGACTTCTGTGTTGGAGATACAGTACTGCCACCTGATGCCAAGGATTCTCCGGAGGCAGCGAAGATGGAATGAATTGAGACATCGCTCTTGGCTGACATGCGTTGTCCAGGCCTCGCTGCCGTAGAGCAAGGTACTGAGGACACAGGCTTGATACACTCGGAGTTCTGTGTTCCGTGTCAGTGCGCCATTTTCCCACACCCTCTTGGCCAGTCTGGACATAGCAGTGGAAGCCTTTCCCATGCGCTTGTTGATTTCTGCATCGAGAGACAGGTTACTGGTGATAGTTCAGCCTAGGTAGGTGAACTCTTGAACCACTTCCAGAGTGTGGTCGCCAATATTGATGGATGGAGCATTTCTGACGTCCTGTCCCATGATGTTCGTTTTCTTGAGGCTGATGGTTAGGCCACATTCGCTGCAGGCAGCCGCAAACCTGTTGATGAGACTCTGCAGACACTCTTCAGTGTGAGATGTTAAAGCAGCATCGTCAGCAAAGAGGAGTTCCCTGATGAGGACTTTCCGTACTTTGGTCTTCACTCTTAGACGGGCAAGGTTGAACAACCTGCCACCTGATCTTGTGTGGAGGAAAATTCCTTCTTCTGAAGACTTGAACGCACATGAGAGCAGCAGGGAGAAGATGATCCCAAATAGTAGATACCACAAAAACCATACTTTCTAATCTGTTATAAAAACAAAATACTACAGATGCTGGAAATATGAAATAAAAACAGAAAATGCTGGAAATACTCAACAGGTCAGGCAGCATCTGTGAAGAGAGAAGCAGAGTTAACGTTTCAGGTCAGTGACCTTTCATGAGAATCTCTTTCTGATAAAAGGTCACTGAACTGAAACATTAACTCTGCTTCTCTCTCCACAGATGCTTCAGAAACTTTTCACTCTCTCAACCCCAGTTCATCCCAAGCTAAGCTTCCAACCCCAGATTCTCTCATAGAATACAAGTCATAGAGTGATACAGCACTAAAACAGGCCCTTCGGCCCACCAAGTCTGTGCCGACCAACAACCACCCATTTATACTAATCCTACATTAGAACAAAGAACACAAGTCATAGAGTGTTATTAAATATTTAATGGGGGCCAGTTTAGCCGCTTGATGGTGGCCTCCTGACAACAGACCTGGGGGTGGGGG
The DNA here is from genome assembly GCF_036365525.1 of Heterodontus francisci. Classification (NCBI taxonomy): domain Eukaryota; kingdom Metazoa; phylum Chordata; class Chondrichthyes; order Heterodontiformes; family Heterodontidae; genus Heterodontus; species Heterodontus francisci. The sequence continues at coordinate 88,841,890 of NC_090385.1, read as the reverse complement.
TCAGCGCTGCAGGCAGGTTTAGAGGCCCTCACTCCCTGCCTGGGTGCAGGAGCCAGCCACAGGCCGCATTATATATATAATATATATAGCCCCCATTAAACTCTCCATCACAAAGACAGTCTATACCATCTCTTATAACAGCGTTGTCCAACATACGGCACACCAATCTATCGTAACTTGTGAAATGAAAGGGGTGAGATTGATTTTGTTCCACTATGTCCCCGGGTTGCGGGCAGTAAGTGAGCTGACAGTTCTGCAGTGCAGCCTGTACTTGAGCGGGGGACGGGGAGGGGGAGGATGTGACCATGCAGAGACAGGGTGGGGTGGGGGGTGAATGTGACCATGCAGAGACAGTGTTGGGGGGGCAAGGGTGTCTCTACCTGCTCACCTCACCGTCTCTGCATACGCACCACCCCCGCTCCCACTTTCTGGCATCTGCTCATTGGCCCCATGTAGGATAAAAATTGTAATGTGGCCCCTCACACAAAAACGTTGGACACCCACACCCCCCCCCCCTCCCCCGTCTTATAACATTGCCCTTGCCTCAGCCCAGAGCTGTGCAACCTGCGGCTTTTTAAACATCGTATTTACGGCTCCCAACCTTTTCCAGTTGGATCTCATTGACACGAAAAAAGCCTGAAAAAAATGAAGGGAAGTAGAAACCGTGTTTTTATTGTGGGGATAAAAGGCTAATAATTATGCTAAATTTTATGGTTTCAAATGATAACAAAAAACATCATTCTCTAAATAAACCTGTTCGAGTGCTTTAGCTACACTGTGGCTTTGGATAATGTCTTTGACTCAAGGAACAGGTTGTATGGTTGCGAGTTATTGTTTCTAATATAGTTGAGATGATAAATTTTCTGAATGTGCTATTAGAAGCAATTTTTTCATCACAAGGATCAATAACTGAAAAAATTGTCTTAATTCTATGCATCTTAAGTTAAAGTTTGTTTGAAAGATGGCTGCAGACAAAATTATAGTAAAAAAGTTAAAAACGCAATAATTCAGAGTTCGATCTACTTCAATTTTTTCTATTGATATATATAATACAGATGTTGAATTTATGTATGTAAATTCTGCATTCTACCAGACACTTGGCAATTTGCCAAGTATTTGGATTAGAAATGCTGATTTTCGTTTTGTGGCTCCCAATAGTTTTTATTACAGGCGATTTCTTTTAAAAAATGGCTCTTCAAGGTAAAAGAAAGTTGCAGACCCCTGCCTTAGCCCATCTGATGCTGAAACCTTCAACCATACCTTTGTCATCTCAAGACTCCATTATTCCACTGCTCTCCTGGTTACCTGTGTATCCACTGGCCTCTAAACTACAGTTCATTCAAAGTTCTGGTGCCTGTGTCCTATCTTGCACCAGGTCCTGCTCACCTGTCACCACCGATCTGGCCTTCCTGGCCTACATTTGCTCTAGGTCCCCAACTTCACCAATTTAAAATTCTCATCCAGTGTCTAATTTCCTTCATGGTTTTACTGCCCCCAGCCTCCGACAGCCCTAAATCTGCACCCCTCAAATTCTCCATTTTTCTAATTTGGGCCTTTTTTGTATTCCCCCTCTCTTCGCCCCACCACTGATGGCCGTGCTTCAGACATTTAGACCCCATGCTCTCTTGCCTCCCTAACCTCTCCTCCTTTAATACCCTCCTTAAATCCATCTGTTTGAGCAAGCTTTTGGATGCCACTCCGAAAATCTCCTCCTTTGGCTTGATGTCTTTCTGTTCAATAAGTGGCTTGGGACATTTTGTTTAGTGTCGATATCCCTGTGTCAGTTTTGGGATGTTAGCGGCATTAGCATGTCTGCTAGCAAATGTCATATCATTTGACAGCTTCAAACTGGCATTACTGGAAAGTCCTACTCAGGCCCCCTCCCCCAACTCTTTTTCCAGTACACTGATGACAGTATCAGTGCTGTTTCCTGCTCCCACCCCGAACGTGAAAACTTCAGCTTTGCTTCCAATTTCCAGCCTTCTCTCACCTTTACTTTTCCATCTCCGACACTTTGCTTCCCCAACTTCTGTCTCCATCTCTGGGGAGAGACTGTCTGCTAATATTAATTTAAGCCCACCGACTCCCACAGCTATCTCAAATCCACTTCCGCACACCCTGGTTCCTGTAAGGACTTCATTTCATTCTCCAAATTTCTTTGTATTCGATGCATCTGTTCTCATGATGCAACTTTCCACAACAGCGATTCTGATTTGTCTTTTTACCTCAACCGAGGATGCCCCCCCACTGTGGTTGACAGGTCCCTCAACCGTGTCCGATCCATTTCCCGCATCTCTACCCTCACCCCTTCCCCTCCTTCCCAGAACCGCGACAGGGTTCCCCTAGTCCTCACTTTCCACCCCACCAACCTCCACATACAATGGATCATCCTCTGCCATTTCCGCCACCTCCAGCGTGATGTCACCGCCAAATGCATCTTCCCTTCCCTGTCAGCATTCCGAAGGGACATTCCCTCCGCGACACCCTGGTCCACTCTTCCATTACTTCAGACACCTCGTCCCCTTTCCACGGCACCTTCCATGCAATCGCAGGAGGTGTAATACCTGCCCTTTTACCTCCTCTCTCCTCACTATCCAAGGCCCCAAATACTCCTTTTGGGTGAAGCAGCGATTTACTTGTACTACTTTCAATTTAGTATACTGTATTTGCTGCACACAATGCCGTCTCCTCTA